>NC_073348.2:38655000-39360000 GCF_027580225.2 Misgurnus anguillicaudatus
AGCTGATCTTTATTTAGGTGGTAATTGGCTGAGATGAGATTCATAGATGCTGTAAAAGAAAACATAAACTTATGTAATCCAGCATCATTTTAGCAATTACCCGACTACAGTACACCATCCATCCTGTTTTCCATGTCCCTGAACCCTGGCTAATGTTGTTGCGTACATTTTCTCGAAATTCAATTGGGTTTCGAAAGTAGGTTTTTCTTTCTCTGTAGTGAAACTGTGTATCACATTACTTGGATCTTGGAAAGCGGTGTAGCAAGACAGAATAAAATAAACAGAATCTTAAAATTACATGCAGTTTTTTACGTTTCACTCAAACAAACAGGAGATCAAAAGTTTGCAAACTAAGCACAAATCTTTGCGGTGAATTAGAATAAATCAATGGACTAATGTAAGTGAATAATGATGATTATATTTTTTTTTAAGATGATGAAGCGGTCTGGTGCCTGGTTTTTCAAGGGTTTACCACAGCAGGTTTTACCCGCTCCACTACCGATCTCCAATCTGAAAGAGCTCAGTACAACCAACATGCCAACTTCTACAAATTCATCAACCAATCAGGAGTCATCTATAACATCACATCCACGAAATGGAGGTATACATGACTAGCACAGCATTCTTAGCATTAGCATTAATACTATTTTGTAGACTATGCCTGGAAAATAAATTTAAATGAAAAACAGTAATTTTTTTGAGAATATTGTGGTATTCTTTTTTTTACAAATGACTTATCTGTGAGCTTCATTATTGTTTTTATTCATGTGCCCTCATAATCTTTAATCAAACATGCAAATCTCCTCCCCTCCTCAAAATGATTTTCTTTACTTCCTGCGGAGTCTGAGAAAAGATTGCATCGATTAGCAATTAGCAACATGACCCAACTTCAACGATCCAATCAATTCTCGATGGACGAATTCGAGTTCAGCCCAACCTTTTATCACACACGTCACCATGAAAATAAAATAATCGCAACTTCCTTTTCATGGCGATTTTAAAGCATTAGTTCACCCAAGAATGAAAATGTTGTCATTAATTCCAAACCCATAAAACCCGAGAGCTTTCTGAGCAACACGACTTTCAAGACCCAGAAAGGCAGTAAAGGCATTGTTTCAATAGTTCATGTGACTACAGCGATTTAATCACCATTAACAGTTTGCATCTATGGAGCGGTCGAATGAGGCATCTATGCATTTATATATATCTATGGCTGACGCATGACATTGGTGTTTAACGCATGTATGTGCTGCTGCCGGGAATATGCATGTGAGACTTACATTATAAGTACAAAAAGTATTCTTGTCGCTTTATGAAATGAAAATTGAACCACTGTAGTCACATGGATTATTTTAGTAGTGTCTTTGCTGCCTTTCTTGGTCTTGAGAGTTGTGTTGTTGTCTACGGGGGCTCTCGGATTTCATCAAAAATATCTTTGTGTTCTGAAGATGAACTTATGATGATCTTGCAGGTGTGAAATGACATCAGAGTGAGAAATTAATGACAAAATGTTCATTCTTGGATGAACTAACCCTTTAACCTTTAATTACCAGCGTAATGAATCAATTTGAAGGCAATACAGCTGCGATTTTTATTCATTATCAAACTAACCAAAGTTAAGGCATTGATGCATTAAATATAAAGGCAGAATTAATATGTTATTTTTCTAAGATGATAACCAGACGCCACTTACAGGAATGCAATGTCATTTCTAAATTCTGCTGGGTTATTTTTAAACCAATGCTGGGTAAATATTGGACAGAACACATGTTGGGTTATAAATAAACCTTTGCTGGGTTGTTGTTAACCCAACCATGAGTGGAAACAATCGTTGCTGACCTGTTAGCAACTTAGTTGGTTGGCAATGGGAAATTGCATTGCAACCAACAAAGTTGCTAACTTAGTTAGCAACAATGCTTTTGGGAACGCACCCCCAGCATAGGTTTATTTATTAACCCGGTCCAGTATTTATTCAGAGTTGGGTTAAAATGACCCAACAGAATTTAAAATGTGACAATAATGCCGTTTACTATTGTTTAAAATGTTTTTGATCCCAACTAACTAGTTTTAGGGCTTTATTTTGTAAACAGCAAGCTATTTGATTCAGAAATCCTATTCCCTCACACTGGTTATTTTCAGCGCTGGGTCAAAAATTATTGATCCAAACCCATGAGGTTGTAAGTTTACCTATGCTGGGTTCTTTTTTTACCCACAGTTGGGACAATGATAAATATTTTCTGGGTTAATTTAACCCAGTGGCTCGGTTTGTCCCTTTTTGACTCAACGCTGGTTTGAAAATAACCCAACATGACTTTGCTATCGCTGTGCATTAAAACCCATTCCTAGTTACAAATTCTGAATCCCATGCAGTTTTTAATATATGGGCACGGATTAGTTATTGCAATGTTCCACTTCAAAGGATCTGATGTATTTATTTTCTGGAACGTCTTTGCATTTCAGAGAGCATGCAGATTAGCGGGATAGAGGCGCAGATATCTGGTCAGTGTCCTGCAGTATTCAATAACACTTAATATCACTCGGAGGAAATGAGGCTTACGATTGCAGTATCATTTTCTCCTTTTATTCATGCTCAGCAAAAACCATACGAGAGGAGCGTTCTGTCATAACCCAAAGAGACCGAGAAGACGACGGAGCGAACCAGAAGTCTCTGAGCGGAGTCGCTGTGGAAGGACAAACTTATGCACCTGTGGTGAAGAGAGAAGTACAGATTCTGACTTCAAGATCACCGGCATCAACCGCTCTTAACCACAAAGGTATTGTGATGTGCTTTTACGGTGTGCAAATAACGGGGTTATCATTCAATTGCATGCATCCTTCAGTATGTTGTGGTGCCCTTGATCAAGGTGCTGAACCTCAAATTGCTCCACGGGGAATATCCTACATCATCGACAATTTGTTAAAGCTCTAGGATCTGGATGCTTAGCTTCCTTCTTCTTACGTGTGTCGCAATGCCACAGATTTTGCCTATATTTAATTCAAGCAAGTGTTTAACTCAGTAGGAAATCCAGATCCTGCGAGTCGACCGGAGGCCTGGGCACCACCTGCCATGCAGACCGACGCACGTTTGCCCGCTGCCAGCAGCGTCCTTGCTTCGCGCCAGCCACCAACCCCCACTGCAGAGGATGAAGAGGACGCCAACAGCTACGACTCTGACGATGCCAGTAAGATGCTGATCTGCACTGACACATGGACATGTTGGTACCCTATGGGAACCACAGTGAACGAAATGGTTTACTGTACATCCTTTGCATCACAGAATGTAAGAATTCAGCAGACGCTTTCTTTATACACATTTACATTTACGCTTTTATCCAAAGCGACTTACGAGGTATACTTTTTTTATCAATATGTGTGTTTAAACCCATGGTCTTTGATCTACTAACGCAATGAGCTATACAGCTATTGTTTGTGCTGTTTCATCTGTTTTTGGAGTCAGCTCCTCAAATGTTTGGTTGTAAATGATTTTATGAGGATTCTGATGCAATGTTGTTCACTTTCCAGCCACTCTTGGCATGTTAGAGTTCAGTCTGGTGTACGATGAGGAGAAAAACGAACTGCATTGCAACATAATCAAAGGAAAGGTATTGCCAAGAGTATTTTTTACAGTAAAATGTATCCTGGTCACATGCATACAATTGCTAACCATCAAATGATTTTGTCTTTGTGGTAAAGGGTCTCAAACCCATGGACTCTAACGGTCTGGCTGATCCTTATGTTAAACTGCACTTACTTCCAGGAGCCAGCAAGGTACTGTGGTAATATAATGCTGGATGTTATTGGATAATGGACTACTTGCATTGAGCCTTGAGACATACTTGATATATACTGTAATATGATGCACTAGTTTCCGGTTAAATGCGTTAATAAAATAACTAGGGCTGTCAAAAAATTAATCGTGATTAATATGCATGTATGTATTTAAAAAACAACAAAATAAATAAATACAATTACTAAAATAAAATAACTAGGGCTGTCAAAAGATTAATCGTGATTAATCGCATACAAAATAAAAAATTGTTTTTTCATAATATATGTGTGTGCACTGTGTGTAATTATTTTGTATATATTAATACACACACATATGCATGCATGTATTTAAAAAACATTTGCATGTATATATATTTATATATTTTATATATTTTAAATTATATATGAATAAGAGCAAAATACATACATACAATTTCTAAAATAAAATAACTAGGGCTGTCAAAAGATTAATCGTGATTAATCGCATACAAAATAAAAGTTTGTTTTTGCATAATATATTTGTGTGTGCACTTTGTGTAATTATTTTGTATATATTAAAACACACACATGTATGTATGTATTTAAAAAAACATTTGCATGTATACATATTTGATATAGTTTAAATTAAATATGAATTAAAACAAGATACATAAATAAAATTTCTAAAATAAAATAACTAGGGCTGTCAAAAGATTAATCGTGATTAATCGCATACAAAATAAAAGTTTGTTTTTGCATAATATATTTGTGTGTGCACTTTGTGTAATTATTTTGTATATATTAAAACACACACATGTATGCATGTATTTAAAAAAACATTTGCATGTATACATATTTGATATAGTTTAAATTAAATATGAATTAAAACAAGATACATAAATAAAATTTCTAAAATAAAATAACTAGGGCTGTCAAAAGATTAATCATGATTAATCGCATACAAAATAAAAGATTTTTTTTGCATAATATATGTGTGTGCACTGTGTGTAATTATTTTGTATATATTAATACACACACACACATGCATGTATTTAAAAAACATTTGCATGTATATATTTTTGATATATTTTAAATTATATATGAATTAAAACAAAATACATAAATACAATTTCTAAAATAAAATAACTAGGGCTGTCAAAAGATTAATCGTGATTAATCGCATACAAAATAAAAGTTTGTTTTTGTATAATATATGTGTGTGCACTGTGTGTAATTATTTTGTATATATTAATACACACACACATGCATGTATGTATTTAAAAAAACATTTGCATGTATATATATTTGATATGTTTTAAATTATATATGAATTAAAACAAGATACATAAATACAATTTCTAAAATAAAATAACTAGGGCTGTCAAAAGATTAATCATGATTAATCGCATACAAAATAAAAGATTTTTTTGCATAATATATGTGTGTGCACTGTGTGTAATTATTTTGTATATATTAATACACACACACATGCATGTATGTATTTAAAAAAACATTTGCATGTATATATATTTGATATGTTTTAAATTATATATGAATTAAAACAAGATACATAAATAAAATTTCTAAAATAAAATAACTAGGGCTGTCAAAAGATTAATCCTGATTAATCGCATACAAAATAAAAGTTTGTTTTTGCATAATATATTTGTGTGTGCACTTTGTGTAATTATTTTGTATATATTAAAACACACACATGCATGTATGTATTTAAAAAGCATTTGCATGTATATATATATATATATATATATATATATATATATATATATATATATATATATATATATATATATATATATATATATATATATATTTTTTTTTTTGATATATTTTAAATTATATATGAATTAAAACAAGATACATAAATACAATTTCTATTCATTTATTCAAAATTTATACGTGTGTGTGTGTGTGTGTGTGTGTGTGTGTGTGTGTGTGTGTGTGTGTGTATTTATATATATATATATATATATACATAACAGTTACACACAATACACACACAACTTTATTATGCAAACACAAACTTTTATTTTGTATGCGATTAATCGCAATTAATCTTTTGACAGCCCTAAAAATAACATGTATTAATAAAATATTTGAATAAATATATTTTGATGAATCACTATTGTATCATTGACAGGTATGTCCTAGGGGGTAAATTCACATTGTTTTTCGCAAAAATCTATATGTAAAAAGTAGTTATCATTTTTTAGATTAAATGCCACTAAATGCATTTTGACGTGATTTTTAAAGACTGGCCAGCACTGAACATTAAACTAAAGCAAACTCATTTGCAAACATTTTGGGGGAGTTTCCCAGACAGGAATTAGACTAGTCCTAGACTAAAATAAATGTAAGAGCTGTCCAAACTGCAAACAACTTGCACTGACATATCTTAAAATACATCAGTGCCCTTTGTTTTTGCCTCAAAATGCACACAAGTAATGTTTTAGTAAGGCATGTTTGTTCAAACTAGTTATATTTCATAATTAAACTAAGACCTAGTCCTGGCTTAAAGGCGGGGTGCATGATTTTTGAAAAAAAAAACACTTTGGAAAAGGGAGTCGGGCCGACAACCAAAACACACTTGTAGCCAATCAGCAGTAAGGGGCGTGTCTACTAACCAACATTGTTACCTGGGTTGCGTATGTGTGGGGCGTGTTTGTTTAGGTGATTTCAAATATCAACATTGGCTTTCAGAGATCATGCACCCCGCCTTTAAAGGAATAGTCTACTCATTTTCAATATTAAAATATGTTATTACCTTAACTAAGAACTGTTGAATCATCCCTCTGTCATCTGTGTGTGTGCACGTAAGCGCTGAAGCGCGCTGTGACGCTACGATAGCATTTAGCTTAGCCCCATTCATTCAATGGTACCATTTAGAGATAAAGTTAGAAGTGACCAAACACATCAACGCCCCTCCTACTCAAGACGAGTAGTCATACGAGCAAGCCCGGCGGTACAAAATAAAACGCAGCGCTTTTCCAAGCGGATTCAAAAAAGGAACTACACTCTACGGCGCAACAGCACCTTCGGGAGCACTCTGACTCGGCGCAGTAACACCCTCCCTCTCCCATTATGAGAGTGAGAAGGGGAGCAGACTTTTCAGGCGAGTCCAAGTACTCCCAAAAGTGCTATTACGCCATAAAATATAGTTCCTCTTTTAAATCCGCTTAGAAAAGCGCTATGTTTTATTTTGTACCACCAAACTTGCTCATATAACTACTCGTCTTAAATAGGAAAAACGTTGAGGTGTTTGGTCACTTCTAACTTTATCTCTAAATGGTACCATTGAATGAATGGGGCTAAGCTAAATGCTATCGTAGCGTCGCAGCGCGCTCCAGCGCTTACGTGCACACACACAGATGATAGAGGGATGATTCAACAGTTCTTAGTTAAGGTAATAACATATTTTAATATTGAAAATGAGTAGACTATTCCTTTAAGCTAATCCCAGTGTGGGAAACCACCCCTTTATGTTATCATTTAATTGTCGCTGAACATGTACCGTATGAAGTATCATCAATGAATGAATACACCGTTACTGAGAAGGACAGAGGTATACAGATCGCATTTGTAAAATAAAAGTATTTAAGAACTGAATTTCAACTAATTGAACCTAAAAAATGAGAAATAGAAACAACTGAGCCATACTAAGCATAAAACAGAAGTAGTTGTGCAAGTAGTCCATTTCATCTTAAAGAGCAGAGTTTAAATTATATTTACAAGTAAACTTTAAGAAATGCATTTCTTTGCATCTTTTAGTCGAACAAGCTACGAACAAAGACGCTTCGTAACACCTTGAATCCTGTGTGGAATGAGATTCTTATTTATCATGGCATCACGAATGAAGACATGCAGAAAAAAACACTCAGGTCAAAAACTTTATCCTATTTAATACAATAAACATTTTAGATTTTAAATGTGACCCCGCCTGTGAAAACCCAGATAAAGTTATTATTTTCTGATTTGCATTCTGTGAAAATATTGAAATTAAAGTTAAATCAATGATTGTAATTAAACTTCAATGCTTCAGATCTCATCATCAGATTATGAGTTTTAGCCCTGATTTGATAGACAGGATCACAAATGTTTATTCTTATGGGTGGTGGTGCACAATGGGGTCATTTCTATGAGGAATGAGTTCGTCTTAAATATTTCATGCTTAGACTGTATATTCCTCATTGATTTATTTAGTTTGCAATGGGTTTAATTAAAGCCGTGACATTTCTCCGAGTGAAAAGGGTCAGTATTCATTGTTTCCTGGCAGGCTTTCTGTCAGTGATGAAGACAAGTTTGGACACAACGAGTTTATCGGCGAGACGCGGGTGGTCTTGAAAAAACTGAAGCTGAACCAAAAGAAGATCTTCAATGTGTGTCTCGAGAGAGCGGTGCCGGTAAGGCAACAGTTAACACTTGCGTACAACATACTGTAATGAGTTTGCCATTGTTTGCATTGCACTGAATTGCACACTCACTTCTGATATGCAGGTGAGACGTTCAGCTGCCGGCGGGGCGTCTCGTGGTATGGCGCTTTATGAGGAGGAGGTAAGAATTAAAAATTGCATACTTTGAATAAGTAAATACTTAACTAGCTTAAAGAAGTATCTGCTATAGTATATTGTGTGTTTATTTTAGTTAAAAGATGATGAAGAAGCAGAGGAAAGGGGCCGAATCCTGATTTCTCTCACCTACAATAGTCAACAAAGTCGTCTTATCGTAGGTGTGGTTCGATGTGCTCATCTGGCAGCAATGGACTCTAATGGCTATTCTGACCCGTTTGTAAAGATGTGAGTCTCAAGAGAGCCAATCAAATCCAAATGTTTCCTATAGTGCATTGTGTTTGCTTTTTTCCCTCAACTCTCTCATCATATGTATTTAAAGATGACAAGTGTACTATGTGTTCTTGTGTTTCTGTACTTCTTGTGTTTTGCAGCTGTCTGAAGCCTGACATGGGAAAAAAGGCAAAGTGTAAGACTCAGACCAAGAAGAAAACTCTAAACCCGGAGTTTAATGAGGTACTCTTTCTTTATAACCGATCTCTGCCAGAACATAAAGCAATAAAGGCCAGAGTCGACACTGATGCAACATCACAACAATGTTTTGATTCTACAAAAGAAAGCTTTTTTAATATACTCTGTGTGCAATGTTTTTATAAATGTAGTTGAAGGGGTTTTGTGGTGATTGCAGGAGTTCAGCTACGACATCAAGCACAGCGAACTGGCAAAAAAGTCTTTGGATATCTCTGTCTGGGATTATGACATGGGAAAATCTAATGATTTTATCGGTAAGATATAATGCATACACAAAATATACATTTTCTAAATTTAAATGAATACTATTTAATATGAATATATGCATCATTTTTATTTGCATTTACAACACTGGTGATAAACACAAGAGATGATCCAATGCAATCTCACGGCAATTTGTACATATTTTACGAGGTGGCGAATTCGTATTAATTTGTATGGCCACATCCGTACATTTTTGTACATTTCTGTGTCATTGGGGTTAGGGGTGGAGTTTCATTACCTTTTTCACGATAATCATAAGTCTTTCACATCATACGAATTAGCCAACTCATAAAATATGAAAGAATTTTCGTGAGATCAGGTTGAATGAGCACAATAGCCAAACATTTGCCAATAATCAGCTCAAATGAGTGTTTAACTAGTAGTTGGGTTGGGTATTGATGCAGATTTCAATTCAGTTTCGATTCATAAGCTCTTGATTTGATTTTGATTCAATTCGATATTCATTTAGAATTGTTGGGAATTATTAGGATCAATTATTATTCAGTTGGGTACGATTTGGTTTTGCCCCTGTGACATTGGGGTTTTGAGCGTGTTAAGTGGTGGGGTTGTTATTTTTCCTCTGATTTCTTGGCTCATGTTGATTCGATTGCACCCTATGATGTAATTTCCTGTCAAGATTTTTTTTTTGCTAAATTATTCGTAAAACATACTTTTTTCGAACTCCTCCTAGAGCTTATGTCCAATCTGTGCGAAAATCTATATCTAGGAACACTCAGGGCAAAAAGTTATGGAGTTCGTAATGATTCGCCAATCCGTTTCCATACTGTATACCACGTCAACCAATTTTGGGTAGAAAAACGGATTTGAGGCTATATCTACGCCAAAGTTACATGTATTGACACAACACTTTGTAGTAGTGATGCCATTCAGGAAATGAGGGTGCATGCACAGTTTCATCGCAGCACCAACAAGTGGTCACACTAATGTTTTACATGCCTTAACTTTGGCTGTGGTTGACGTATTTTCATTGGAGTACTGAATCGTTGCCAAGTCCAACAATACCTAAAGCCCGGAATACACTGCAGGATTTTTGCTCTCATTTAAGATCATTAACTTATCACACTATGCGACATGGATCGTTTAAACTCGGGTACGACAGGCATGTAGACTGTACGATAATGACACGGAAGCTTCGGTGGCAGCGTCACATGTTGCGCAACGTCACCAGCATGCGCTCGTGGTAAACAAATACCAGCGCGCAGGTCGTAGCAGCAAACACACTGTGCGGTGATCATGCGGAATTTCTGACACTGTCAGAAAACTATCGTAGGCTATATTTGGACGCAAGACCAAAACGGCCGTCTTTGAACCTCTCTCACTGTACAACATAGGACCACCGATGAAGAGCTACGATCACAGAAATCGCGGCGATTGTTTAACGATGGCAATCTTTCGTCTGGGACAGCCAATAATCGTGCAGTGTATCCTGGGCTTAACATGCCAGGTTTCGCCTTACGCTAAGTCCTGCGCAGCAAAATGGCACTTAAAAAAACATGTGTGAATATCTCCGCGAGCGTTATTCCGATTAACTCAAAACCACTCTAGGAAGAACATCAGAAATGGCGGAAAATTGCAAAAAAACTAAAATTATTTTTTTGTTTTTTTAAGACATAAATGGTTATAACTCAAAACAACGAAATTAGATTTTTTTTACCAGATTTGATACACTGATGTATGAGCCGACTCCGAGGCCACACACAAAAAAATGGTGTGCCTGCAAAACTAGTTGGCCTTACAAATGATCAAGCAAGCCCGATGGTCATAAAACCATGTATCTGCGCTACACTAAAGTGTAAAGTCATGAAAAAGCTAGATGTAACACAGTCATGTCTTGAGGTTGCATGCACGATTTTGTCAAAGCGCCACCTAGTGGTTTTGAGATAGGAAAATGGCTATTTTTAAAAACTACTGCAAAGTTTCATCTAAAATCATGAGTCATTATGGATTATTCTTTTGATGGCTTGAAGTATAATCATTGGTGGATACTTATTTAATCCCTAGCAACCAATGAGAATATCCTAGCAACCGTTTTGCAAGAGCTTTTTCTCTGCATCAGATCATTGTAGAGACAATGGGGGTGGACTCTTTTGACTCATTAACACAACACATTTTGTGACCCGTGTTTTGCTACTGCAAATACCACTCACATTTTTTCTTCAGAGATTTAGTTTTCCAAGAAACTCAATAAGAGAGAGACGGATGAAGTGGGCAAGAACATTTTTTCATCTGAAATCAAGGTTTCCTTAGATTTCTTATCCAAACTCAACTTTACTTCATTCTGTGCCCTTTTTGACTTGACCCCGGTATTGATGCTTACAGCTATATTTTGTAGTTGAGTTGAGTATTGACACAGATTTCAATTCAGTTTCAAGTCACAAGCTCTTGATTTAATTAATTTGGAATTGTTGGGAATTATAAGGATCAATTATTATTCCATAAGGTACAATTTGCGTTTGCCTCTGTGACATTGGGCTTAGGGGCGTGGTTAGGAGTGGGGTTTCGTTATTGTTTTTTATGATAATCAGATCTTTCTGTACCATTCACATTGTACAAATTCCTATGAATTTGCGTTAGATCAGGCTGGATGAGCACAAAAGCCAAACATTTGCCCATAATTAGCTCAACCGAGTGTTTAATTAGTAGTTGGGATGGGTATTAATGCAAATTTCAATTCATTGGTGATTCACAAGCTCTTGATTTGATTCTGATTTAATTCGATATTCATTTGGAATTGTTGGAAATTATTGGGATCAATTATATTATTATTCAGATGGGTATGATTTGCTTTTGCCCCTGTGACATTGGGGTTAGGGGCGTGGTTAGGGGTGGGGTTTTGTTATTGTTTTTTTATGAGAATCAGATGTTTCTGTACGATTCACATTGTACGAATTCCTACGAATTTGCGTAAGATCAGGCTGGATGAGCAAAAAAGTCAAACATTTGCCCATAATCAGCTCAACCGAGTGTTTAATTAGTAGTTGGTTTGGGTATTGACGCAGATTTCAATTTAGTTTCGATTAACAAGCTCTTGATTTGATTCTGATACAATTTGATGTTCATTTGGAATTGTTGGAAATTATTGGAATCAATTATATTATTATTCAGATATACAATTTGCTTTTGCCCCTGTGACATTGGGATTAGGGGTGTGGGGTTTCATTATTGTTTTTATGATAATCAGATGTTTCTGTACGATTCACAATGTACGAATTCCTACGAATTTGCGTAAGATCAGGCTGGATGAGCACAAAAGCCAAACATTTGCCAATAATCAGCTCAAACGAGTGTTTAATTAGTAGGTTTGGGTATTGAAGCAGATTTCAATTTAGTTTCGATTCACAAGCTCTTGATTTGATTTGATTCTGATTCAATTCCAATTTTCATTTAGAATTGTTGGGAAGTATTGGGATTAAATTTTTTTTCAGTTGGACTTCTAAACTATCAAATGAGCACTCAAAGACTATTGCATCATATTTTAAACTGTTGTTGGACACTTTTACTCACAGAATGAATAAGTAATGGCTAACTTTGAAATTGCTATTTTGTGTCATCATAAATCCAAAAAGTTTTCAATTAGCCAGCACCACATAAATGCACAACATTCCCTATAGAGGTCATCTAAACTGTAACTTCATGTCTTTTGTTCACACAGGTGGATGCCAGCTTGGTATCACAGCTAAAGGCGAGTGTCTGAAGCACTGGTATGAATGTCTTAAGAACAAAGACAAGAAGATTGAACGCTGGCATGTTCTCTTACATCAAAACAACATTGAGGCTGATGACTAAAGTGTAATATCTCCAGAAATCCTATAGCGCACAATACCATCTGACAAAAACCTTATCTTACTACTGGTTGGACAGGTGATCATTCTTTACATTCATTCAGATAAAAAAATCCTTGTTTTTGCTTCCTGAAACCCTGTGATAAGCTATTTTGATTATATAGTCATCCAACCCAGAGTATAAAGCTATAAGCTGTTATGTTCTTCTTTAGTGAATAAAAAGAGTATGTGTATGATATTTTGCCTTAAAAAATAAAACCTCATAAATACAGATGTCACTTAAATATCTAACCCTACAACCAAAAGTACTCAAGGTAGGGCTGGGCGGTATATCGAGTTCTGGTGATATATCAAAGCGGGATAAGACAATAATGTCTATATCAGTATGGTCTGATATGATCCTTCTTCTTTGCAACAGAAGCTCTGTCAGAAATGTATACTGAAGTCCAACCAGCTCACATGAGGCTTTGACTTGCATGTAAACATTTATACCGCTTTGTAGAAAAATCTAAGATATATGTATCGTATATCTCCATTCATGCCAAAATTACAGAGATATGAATATTGGTCAATATCGCCCATCCCTAACGCAAGGACTCGATTAAATGTATATTCATGCAAATCATCTTGCTAGTTCTTTAACTAAAATTGAGCTGTACAATTTTAGCATTGAAACATTGTACCTAACTGCATATAGTACATTTGATTTGTTTACTGTATATTTACCTTATATTACCTTATATTTGGAAGGTGGTGGAAACAAATGTAAATTTTGAATTTAAAAGGTTAATAGAGGTATATTGAATTTACATGTAAATGACAGGTTGTCTCTTTTTAATATTGCATCAGTTGCATATGAAAAGGTTTTGTTGTTATGTGCATGAAATTCATGTTTTCCAACTATATGTTACTGTGAATAAGTTTTCATTTATTTCTGCATATGTAATCAGGGGCGCGGGAAGATGTTTTAGTTTGGGGGTGCTGTGTATATAACCAGCTATGACAGCACCGAGGTCCGCACCACTGTAAATCTTCCTCTCTAAATTAAAAATAATTATCTTAAACTATTTAAGATGAGGGCACGAGTGCAGCCTCCACAGTTACACTCTAAAAAAACGATTCGTTGGCTGAACAACCATTACTTATTAAAGTAATTAGATTAAACACAAAAAAATGTGTATTTATAACTTTTCAACCTCTACTTATTTAGTATGTGTAACACAAAAATTTAAGTTACCAGGTGAACTTAAATGTATGCAAAAATAAAATGAAAAAACTTGATACGTGATATGCAAGTTTCCCATGATGCCTTTCCAGCCAAAAATTCTGACCTCTGTCATAGCCATGCACTGAAAAAAATCCAACTTCAAAATGTTCTTTTAACAAAAATAATTAAGTAACAAAGTTTATCTTGTTGAAGAGCGTCAATTCATTATTTTGTGTTCACTGAATGAAATAAGCACAATCATCCAGCTAACAAATATTATTTTGTTTACTGGACATATACTGTATATATATATAAATTTTGTCCAATTCATTTACCCAACTTGCCAAATTGAGTAATCTGAACAAGCAATTTAAAAAATGGTTCCCAGCATGCATTGCGACATGTTCACTTCTTTGGTTAATATTTATTAAAAAGATTTCTTATGTTTATGTCAGATTTAGTGTTTGCTGGCTTTATTTATGTTGTTAATGTTAGTTATATGTTGTATTTAGAGTTGTTTTGAAAGAATAATGTTTGTTTATTGTTACTATGATTGACAAGTGTGTGTTTAGTGTAGAGGACGGCACAGTGGGTTAGCGCGCGTCATTGTTACCTCACAGCAAAAAAAGGTCTCTGCTTCAAGCAAGAGCTAAGTCAGACAAAGACTTTGTTCAGGAGACCTCCACAGTCCAAAACATGCAGGTTAGCTGAATTGGATATAATAAATTGCCCTTTACCCAACTTCACTTCATAAAAAAATATGTGTTGGATTTACTTAAAATATATATTTTTGCATCACACTTTTTAAGTAATCCCAACTTGGAATAATTTTACTTAAAATTAAGAAAATATGTGTTATATGAACTTAAATATTTGAGTTCATGTAACATTCTTTACTTAAAAATGTGAGTGCATAAAACACAAGTTTTCTTGTTAATTTTGAGTGAGATTATCCAGGTTGGGATTGCTTGGGGGGTGTGATGCAAAAATGGTGCATATATATTTTAAGTAAATCCAACAAATCATTTTTTAGAGTGTATCTACTTTATATTGGCAGATATATTTTGCACCTCAGATTTTCTTTACATCAATAGGATGCAAAACAATAAAATAATAACAAATAATAACAAAATAAATAATAATAATAATAACAGAAACCTTTTTTAGTTTAATTTTTAGTTTAGTTTTATTGAAAATAGATGCCTTTTTGATGTGATATGTGGCAAAAGGCGGATTCTAACCAGGGACATCACATCAAAAGCAAGATATAGAAACTATCTGCTCTATTGCATGCGCCACTAAAGATGTTGATTTCTGCATGTCTTTTTAAAACTTTAGTTTTATACACTGTAAAAAGTGAAAAGTTGGATAATCTTAAAATATTGCTTCAATTGGTAACACTTACATTTTTTATTTTGTTCAACTTACAATTTCACTTTAATTTCATTTTAGGTTGGAAGTAAGTTGGAAAAGCTAAAAAGGATTGGGTGTTACCAATTGAAGTGATTTTTAAGTTGGTCCAACTTTTCACTCTTGACAGTGTAGCAGTTAAATAGTAAGTGCCAAAGAAAGCGATTTGCACTTAGTGTAAATAGACACTCCGAATAAATAAATATAAATGAACCAAAATTTGTGTTGCATTTATAATCCTGTGAAATCTGGGGGTACTGCAGCACCCTCAGCACCCCTACTTCCCTCGCCCCTCTCTGTACACAGGTATGACTACAGGCTTGTTAAATGCACAAATAAAGTGTCCTCAGTAAGTCTTTGTTTTCACATTGTGTGAACTTCAGGATTTTTCTCAGGCTGACTGGAATCTGGGACAAAGTTCAGAGGTTTGCTACCTCTACGAGGTGTCACGTGAAGGGAGGGGGATTGTGTTGATTCTGGTGTTGGTGGATTAACTGTCAAGGTCATTTTCAATAATGTTATTCACGAATCTCTGACCTTCCAACAATGAGGACAGATTCAAACATAACTGATATGGCATCATGTTTGTTATATTATATAATAGCTTAACTTAACCATATAAGCTAGGCACACTTCTGATATCACAGCCACTTATACAAAACATTCAGATATGTGCCGAGGACAGGTTAGGAAATGAGAAGCGTTTGAACTAAAGACATTGACATGCATTGATATTTTTGGCATAAAACTAAAGTTTCAAGTAAAGGTGTATACATAAGCATCTCAATACAACAATTACCTCTTAATACAAAGAAATAAATTCCCAAACTGAGTCAAGAGATAATGAAAAGCATTTTGAAAAATCTTACTTTTAAGGATCAGCTAAATAAAAAACATTAAGATTATTTAGTTAATTTTTTTGTCATTTGTAAGAATTGCACCCAGGAAAGACGACCAGTGACCCTGAATGGTTAATTTATAGAGTGCTCAAGCGATAACGTCTGGTTGTATGTTTACATGCACAAAATTTTGTCATTCCGACTGAATTTAATCCGAGTGCAGGTTACATGCACCTTAAACATTGCAATCTGATTAAAATGTTTGTTTACATGTACATTCATAATCTGAACCCAAAACAGCCAGGGTTGCCAGATCTGGTATCAAAACGCAAAAGTAGCCCAAATACCAATAACTAATTAACAAAATCGTTTCATCTCTAACCCGCAGGAAAAAATCAACTCACTGAAATGTTTAAAAGTAGCCCAAAGTCCGAAAAAAAGGAGAGGACTTGGCAACGCTTCATACAAAGGCGAAGCTGAGTTGGAGAAAGTTATTCTTAAGAAGTTTTCAGATATAAGGAAAGAAAACTTTTCAAAACGCTATATTATTGCTTCATGTAATGTTATGAAAGATATGAACGCTGCAACGTGACCCCATTACTTTAATAATGCATTGCCATTGTCTTGCTATTGCATGTTTCTGTGACGAGAATCATGTGATACGTAAATAAGAGGTAAATATAATGTGCGCATGTGCACAAGACATTTCTGCATCCGATTGAGAAAATAATACGATTCACATGCTTACATGCGTACTTTTCTCCTAATGATTGGATCAAAGATTGGACTACACCACCCCTTTCAATACGATCAAAATTTGCATCTGATCAACCTCAATCGTATTGATTAAGGTGTTTACATGAAGGCTTTTCCATCTGACTAAGCCATCAATACGATTCCAAATGGATCATTAGGTTGCATGTAAACGTACCTAATGTAGCATCACATTGGTTCCCTCAACAAGGATTTTTCCATACGTTTTTAACATGCAAAAAAATTTATCAAGATCATCGAGATAATCTTCACAAATAAACACATTTATTATTTTGAATAAAATTGCAATAAATAAAAAGCTAACCTTTTGCTATAAGCGAACTACCATTCCATTCTCGATTTCATCAAGCTTTCAA
This sequence comes from Misgurnus anguillicaudatus, assembly GCF_027580225.2. Lineage (NCBI taxonomy): Eukaryota > Metazoa > Chordata > Actinopteri > Cypriniformes > Cobitidae > Misgurnus > Misgurnus anguillicaudatus. Next base: position 38,672,455 of record NC_073348.2, read on the forward strand.
CAACTTAACTAACTTTATTAAAACATTTTAAAAGAAAATCCCTGGAAAGGAATTACTCCATTCATAGAGATCGAGATTCATAAATCTCCATTCACATTTTTGGACGGTGAATTGTGTTTTTCCTAGATTTCTATGCATGATGACATTAAAAGAACTTGTTAGCAACCACCTTATTCAAGACCACCTTATTCAAAATCAGGTGAGTGAGGTATTGGTGTGTTTTATGTCAGATAAATATCTTGAGCTTGTGTTAATCACACACCAAAACCAAAAACCCAAACAATTGATTTTGGGAACCTGCAGTGTAAAAATAAACTCATTTCATGGTTTTGGCTTACCAAACTACATCACATCATCATGACTGCAGTGCTCCATTAGGACGGCAGCCAATCGTGACATGGAAAAAACTTTGTGCTAATCAGGTGAGGTTTGCACCAATCAGAACAGATGGACACGCACACCAAACTTAAGTGACCTTTGCATCCTAATGTAAACACTGCAGTCACTTGCTGCTGCATTAATGCAACTTAAACTTTATGAAGCATTAACTCATTTCATAATTTATTGTAAGAAGAGGATGCTATATGAACAAGCATGTCTTAATGTTTCCAACATCTTAATATTTTATGACCATTAAGCATAAGAATAATAATGCATGGGTGTAATGATGATCTAATTTAATCTGAATGCACGCTTGGAATCGTATTGAATCGGATGTTTCTTTCTCCTCCCACATGGAATTTGAATCTTTTTGTCGCGTTGTAAAGAATAGTTTCATCATGTGTAATAAGATATCAAATGTTTATAGCTGTGGTCATTGTTGACACTAATAAAAATGATAGCGATCGGCAAATAAGATAATACTCGTGTGTGGGATTACAATCATGGTTTTATGTAAGTGTGTGTACGCACATCGCTGCTTCTAGGTCTGTATTTACCAAACACACCCCCTCATGTATTATCTCACCACATCTGTCTGGTTCATATGTGTCCATGAGTCCACAAAACTAAAGAAATCTGACATACAGATGCGAGTATATAAGGAGGGGTTGAGTTCATATCTGCCAGAGCTTGATGGTTAAAACTATGTTACCTGGCAGCTATTCATTTAAGTCCTGTAAAGTTATTCCTTTTGTCATTCCTGGAAATTGATCACTTTGATAACTTAAAGAAAATGAAAAGCATTCACCTTTTCCAGGTGGTTCTGTGTATTTCCGTGCTGTTTCTTGACCGTTCCAGTGCTGAACATTTTGACACTTTAAACTTTAAAAACAACACTTTCTGTTTTCGGACAAAATCTTCTTCGGATGAGCAAACACATTATGCATTTCTCCGAAAGACTCCGACATCTCTTCTCTTATTTGACAGCATCTGGAGCAAAAACAACAGAGTTTTCAGTTGCATCATAACCAATCAACAATCTGTTATTGAGGGTTACCTGTCCAGGTGTATGAATTCGTCAAGTACCTCTTTTTTGGAAAGCTCTGATGTCCGCTTTAACATCAGTGAGTTGTTTGAACCCGATGGCCCCTGTCAGACTGCAGGTAATATGAAGGGATTTACAGTGTCTGTACACAAGACCAGAGACCTCAGGAGTGTTGACCTCGATGGATCTGTGCAACTGGACATTGGGAAGAGTTCAAGGCCAAAGCTTCGCCGCTCAAAGCGATCATGGATGATTCCAGGAACTGTATGGTGTGGATCTGGAAATCGGGCATCTAACTTTTCTGACCTGGGTATGTAGGGATATAGCCATCAATTATTACATAGATATTATTACATTATTACCTAAATACATGTTACGTAGTGGATTAGCAAAGTTTTAAAACCGCAAAGTTTTGACATTAAATAAAGATAAGCATTTATTTGAAACAAAGCATAATGGGATTATACAAAAATATTGTTAATACCCACATAACTACGCTATAAAAAATGTTGGGTTATTTTCAACCCAAAATCAACCCAATTTGACTCAACCTGCTGGATTGTTTTAACCAAGGGGCAACCTTCTGAACTATATAGTGAAAACTATTGAAGACAAGATTATTGTAAATGCCTACATATTCACACTATAAAAAAATGTGGGATATTTTTAACCCGAAATCAACCAATTTTCAACCCAATATCAACCAATTTTCAACCCAATTTAAACCCAACCTGCTGGGTTGTTTTAACCAAGGGGCAACCTTCCAAACTCTATCGTGAAGACTATTGAAGACAAGATTATTGTAAATGCCTACATATTCACACTATAAAAAAAATTGGGATATTTTTAACCCGAAATCAACAAATTTTCAACCCAATATCAACCAATTTTTAACCCCTTTAAACCCAACCTGCTGGGTTGTTTTAACCAAGGGGCAACCTTCCAAACTCTATCGTAAAGACTATTGAAGACAAGAATATTGATAATGCCTACATATCCACACTATAAAAAATGTTGGGTTATTTTCAACCCAATATCAACCCATTTTCAACTCAATTTAAACCCAACCCGCTGGGTTGTTTTAACCATGGGGCAACATTCCAAACTCTATCAAAAGACTATTGAAGAAAGAAAATTGTTAATGCCTACACATCTACACTATAAAAATGTTTGGGTTATTTTCAAACCATTATCAACCAATTTTCAACTCAATTTGAACCCAACCCACAGGGTTGTTTTAACCATGGGGCAACCTTCCAAACTCTATCAAGAAGACTATTGAAGAAAAGGCTATTGTTAATGCCTACATAAACTACACTATAAAAATGTTGGGTTATTTTCAACCAAATATCAACCCATTTTTAACCCAATTTTAACCCAACCTGCTGGGTTGTTTTAACCAAGGGGCAACCTTCTGAACTTTATCGTGAAGACTATTGAAGACAGGAATATTATTAATGCCTACATATCCACACTATAAAAAATGTTGGGTTATTTTCAACCCAATATCAACCCATTTTCAACTCAATTTAAACCCAACCCGCTGGGTTGTTTTAACCATGTGGCAACCTTCCAAACTCTATCAAGAAGACTAGTGAAGAAAAGACTATTGTTAATGCCTACATAACTATACTATAAAAATGTTGGGCTATTTTCAACCAATATCAACCCATTTTCATCCCAATTAAAACCCAACCTGCTGGGTTGTTTGAACCAAGGGGCAACCTTCCAATATATTGTGAAGACTATTGAAGACAAGAATATGGTTAATGCCTACATATTCACAGTATAAAAAATGTTGGGTTGTTTTTAACCCAATACCAACCCACTTTCAACTTAATTTAAACCCAACCCGCTGGGTTGTTTTAACCATGTGGCAACCTTCCAAACTCTATCAAGAAGACTATTGAAGAAAAGACTATTGTTAATGCCTACATAACTATACTATAAAAATGTTGGGCTATTTTCAACCAATATCAACCCATTTTCATCCCAATTAAAACCCAACCTGCTGGGTTGTTTGAACCAAGGGGCAACCTTCCAATATATTGTGAAGACTATTGAAGACAAAAATATGGTTAATGCCTACATATTCACACTATAAAATGTTGGGTTATTTTCAACCCAATATCAACCCATTTTCAACTCAATTTAAACCCAACCCGCTGGGTTGTTTTAACCAAGGGGCAACCTTCTGAACTCTATCAAGAAGACTATTGAAGAAAAGGCTATTGTTAATGCCTACATAACTACACTATAAAAATGTTGGGCTATTTTCAACCAATATCAACCCATTTTCATCCCAATTTAAACCCAACCTACTGGGTTGTTTGAACAAAGGGGCAACCTTCCAATATATTGTGAAGACTATTGAAGACAAGATTATTGTAAATGCCTACATATTCATACTATAAAAAATGTTGGGATATTTTTAACCCAAAATCAACCAATTTTTAACCCAATTTAAACCCAACCTGCTGGGTTGTTTTAACCAAGGGGCAACCTTCTGAACTTTATCGTGAAGACTATTGAAGACAGGAATATTATTAATGCCTACATATCCACACTATAAAAAATGTTGGGTTATTTTCAACCCAATATCAACCCATTTTCAACTCAATTTAAACCCAACCCGCTGGGTTGTTTTAACCATGTGGCAACCTTCCAAACTCTATCAAGAAGACTAGTGAAGAAAAGACTATTGTTAATGCCTACATAACTATACTATAAAAATGTTGGGCTATTTTCAACCAATATCAACCCATTTTCATCCCAATTAAAACCCAACCTGCTGGGTTGTTTGAACCAAGGGGCAACCTTCCAATATATTGTGAAGACTATTGAAGACAAGAATATGGTTAATGCCTACATATTCACAGTATAAAAAATGTTGGGTTGTTTTTAACCCAATACCAACCCACTTTCAACTCATTTAAACCCAACCCGCTGGATTGTTTTAACCATGGGGCAACCTTCCGAACTCTATCAAGAAGACTATTGAAGAAAAGACTATTGTTACTGTAATGCCTACATAACTACACTATAAAATGTTGGGTTATTTTCAACCCAAAATCAACCCATTTTCAACCCAATTTAAACCCAACCTGCTGAGTTGTTTTAACCAAGGGGCAACCTTCCAATATATTGTGAAGACTATTGAAGACAAGAATATTGTTAATGCCTACATATTCACAGTATAAAAAATGTTGGGTTATTTTCAACCCATTTTCAACCCAATTTAAACCCAAACTGCTGGGTTGTTTTAACCAAGGAACAACCTTCCAAACTCTATCGTGAAGACTATTGAAGATAGGAATATTGTTAATGTCTACATATTCACACTATAAAAAATGTTGGGTTATTTTCAACCCAATATCAACCCATTTTCAACTCAATTTAAACCCAACCCGCTGGGTTGTTTTAACCAAGGGCCAACCTTCTGAACTCTATCAAGAAGACTATTGAAGAAAAGGCTATTGTTAATGCCTACATAACTACACTATAAAAATGTTGGGCTATTTTCAACCAATATCAACCCATTTTCATCCCAATTTAAACCCAACCTACTGGGTTGTTTGAACCAAGGGGCAACCTTCCAATATATTGTAAAGACTATTGAAGACAAGATTATTGTAAATGCCTACATATTCACACTATAAAAAATGTTGGGATATTTTTAACCCAAAATCAACCAATTTTCAACCCAATTTAAACCCAACCTGCTGGGTTGTTTTAACCAAGGGGCAACCTTCTGAACTTTATCGTGAAGACTATTGAAGACAGGAATATTATTAATGCCTACATATCCACACTATAAAAATGTTGGGTTATTTTCAACCCAATATCAACCCATTTTCAACTCAATTTAAACCCAACCCGCTGGGTTGTTTTAACCATGTGGCAACCTTCCAAACTCTATCAAGAAGACTAGTGAAAAAAAGACTATTGTTAATGCCTACATAACTATACTATAAAAATGTTGGGCTATTTTCAACCAATATCAACCCATTTTCATCCCAATTAAAACCCAACCTGCTGGGTTGTTTGAACCAAGGGGCAACCTTCCAATATATTGTGAAGACTATTGAAGACAAGAATATGGTTAATGCCTACATATTCACAGTATAAAAAATGTTGGGTTATTTTCAACCCAATATCAACCCATTTTCAACTCAATTTAAACCCAACCCGCTGGATTGTTTTAACCATGGGGCAACCTTCCGAACTCTATCAAGAAGACTAATGAAGAAAAGACTATTGTTAATGCCTACATAACTACCCTATAAAATGTTGGGTTATTTTCAACCCAAAATCAACACATTTTCAACCCAATTTAAACCCAACCTGCTGGGTTGTTTTAACCAAGGGGCAACCTTCCAATATATTGTGAAGACTATTGAAGACAAGAATATTGTTAATGCCTACATATTCACAGTATAAAAAATGTTGGGTTATTTTCAACCCATTTTCAACCCAATTTAAACCCAAACTGCTGGGTTGTTTTAACCAAGGAACAACCTTCCAAACTCTATCGTGAAGACTATTGAAGATAGGAATATTGTTAATGTCTACATATTCACACTATAAAAAATGTTGAGTTATTGTCAACCCAATATCAACCCATTTTCAACCCAATTTAAACCCAACCTGCTAGGTTGTTTTAACCAAAGGGCAACCTTCTGAGCTTTACCGTGAAGACTATTGAAGACAAGACTATTGTTAATGCCTACATAACTACACTATAAAAAATGTTTGGGTTATTTTCAACCCATACTCAATCAATTTTCAACCAATTTGAACCCAACCCACAGGGTTGTTTTAACCATGGGGCAGCCTTCCAATATAACGTGAAGACAACACGGAAGTGACTTAAACTGCAATTCATCAACTGGCCACTAGAGTCAATCCCATAGATCCCCTTGTTAAAATGCCCAACTTTACAGCAGAAAATAATGTTTACCTGGTGCAAAAAGTGTTTTTGGTCGGTATACCTAATTTTGCCTTAATTACAATTGTGAAGGGGGTAATTCTTTATAAGTCATCCATTAAAATTATATTAAGTCTTAAAGTTCTGCATAATTAAGGGTGTGGCCAATTGTGTGATGGGTGAACTGTCACTGCTGTAACTACTGCCAAGCTACTAGGTGGGCGTGGTTTCAGCAACCACTTCAGCTTCACCCACATCCCGCCTCTTTACTCATTTTCTGTTAATTGCGAGTGATTTGTGCTGACACGATGCCAAGATGGCGAAGACAGGCACTGTCTACTATTGGCTTCAAAAAAGCTTTTCCCAAACCTATGGGTGACGTCACGGACACTATGTCCATATTTTTACAGTCTATGGTTTAACCTGTTGTATAAAATATAAAAATTTTCTGGGTTAATTTTGAATGGGTTAAATCTGTCCCTTTTTGACCCAACACTGGATTGAAAATAACCTAGCATTCTTTATAGTGGATAGAATACATAGATAAGATTTAGTAGATGTAAAAACTTAGCATATGTACTTGGTTCTTGTTTTTAACTATTCTCTCACCTCCTTGCAGGTTTATTTGAAGAAACCGATAAATGTTGCCGAGAACACGATCATTGTAAGGACACCATTGCATCTTTCTCATTTAAACACGGCGTCTTCAACACAAACATATTCACTTTATCTCACTGCGACTGTGATAACAGGTATGATTTCTTTCATACAACCCAACAAGACTTATCCTATAGTGCCCTTGTGTGTAATATGAGATGTGTTTATTATGATTGAAGGGAGCTTTATTTCACAGAGCCAGCTTCTTACATTACCCAGAGCATGAGAAACTAGCTGCTGTATCATATCTCTGTGTAATGAGGCCTTGTGATATCAATTCAGGTTCCGCCGTTGTCTTATGGGAGTAAACAGTACCGTGTCCAACATGGTGGGATACGGCTACTTCAATATGCTAAAGATGCGCTGCTTTGAGTTCTCGCATAGGATGCAGTGCGCAAAGAGAATGTGGTGGGGCAGGTATGTATCAATTTCATTTGATTCAGCTTTTTCTGAACTATTTATGTGTGAATGTAAAGAAATGCTCATAAGTAGTCATAAGTAGCCCGGTTATATTTCTAGCAATAGCCATACATTATATGGGTCAAAATTATAGATTTTTTTATGCAAAAAAATCATTAGGCTATTTAGTAAAAATCATGTTTCATGAAGATATTTTAAAAAATACCATAAATATATCAATTTATTATATTTATTGCTAAAGACTTCATTTGGACAACTTTAAAGATGATTTTCTTAATATTTTGATTTTTTTTTCAGATTTTCAATTAGTTGCATCTCAGCCAAATAATGTCCTATCCTAACAAACCATTAAAAAATGGACCCTTATGACTGCTTCTGTGGTCCAGGGTCACATGTAGCTACTTAAAGGAACACGCCCACATTTTGGGAATTTAGCTTATTCACCGTATCCCCCAGAGTTAGATAAGTCCATACATACCTCTCTCATCTCCGTGCGTGCTGTAACTCTGTCTGACGCAGCCCCCGCTAGCTTAGCTTAGCACAAAGACTGGAAGTGGGTGGCTTTAGCTAGCATACTGCTCCCAATAAGTGACAAAATAACGCGATCATTTTCCTATTTATGTGTTGTGATTTGTATAGTCAAACCGTGTACAAATAACAATGTGATATGAGACACAGCGATCTTTTAACAGTATACATACTGAGAACTATATTCTCTGAAGACGAAGCACTGCCGCATGGGCGGAGTGATTTGCACAATTCTGACCGAACTCTCTGCTCCTCACCAGGGGCTTCTCGTGTGCTGCGAGCAGATCACTCCGCCCATGCGGCAGTGCTTCGTCTTCAGAGAATATAGTTCTCAGTATGTATACTGTTAAAAGATCGCTGTGTCTCATATCACCTTGTTATTTGTACACGGTTTGACTATACAAATCACAACACATAAATAGGAAAATGATCGCGTTGTTTTGTCGCTTGTTGGGGGCAGTGTGCTGGCTGGAGCCGCCCACTTCCGGTCTTTGTGCTGGGCTGGGCTGGCGGGGGCTGCGTCGGACGGAGTTGCAGCGCGCGCGGAGGTGGGAGAGGTGTGTGTGGACTTATCTAACTCTGGGGGATACGGTGAATAAGCTAAATTCCCAAAATGTGGGCGTGTTCCTTTAAATGTCTACTTAACTGGCAAATGCTACTTAACAGTATCAGTATGCACAAGTTTACTCAATTAATTTTTGTGTTACAATATAATTTAGTGCACCAAACTGAACATAACAAATCAAAGGGATAATTCACCCAAAAATGAAAATTCTGTCATCATTTTCTCACTCTCATGTTGTCACAAAACTGTATAAATATCTTTGTTCTGATGAACACAAAAGAATGAGGAATGTTTGTAACCAAACTAATTATGAGCCCCATTCACTTCTATAGTAGGATTAAATAATACTGTGGAAGTGAATGGGGCTCATTAATGGTTTGTTTACAAACATTCATCAAAATATCATGTTTATCAGAACAAAGACTTTTATACATGTTTGTGACAACATGAGAGTGAGTAAATGATAGGAGAATTTTCATTTTTGGGTGAACTATCCCGTTAAGTAGGCTACAGTCTACATGAACACTAAGTTAAGTAAACTTATAAACATTTTTGGAAGACCCCATTACTCAATTAAATGAAACCGAGAGTTAACCTAATTAATGATTTAAGTTTACTCTACAAATGCTATCAAGTATTGCTAACTAAATAACTTTGAAATTTTAAAGGTGCAGTGTGTAGATTTTAGTGCCATCTAGTGGTGAGGTTGCATTTTTATGTATATTATATTGCATTGCTGTCAAAAGATCATTCTAAAATGTACACACTGAACCTTTAAGGCAGGAGGTGTCCTCACCTTTTCTAAGTAAAGTTAACTAATTATATTTTACAGTGAATGTGCTGACGTTTGGAAATCGAAATGTTGTGTAAACAAGTAAATCACAGTATGTTTCTCCTTTTAACTGCAGGTGCGCATTTTCCAAACTCGCTCAATATGCTGTGATCAAAGGTCAGAGAAACTACACTGACACGATACCGGAAACAGACAAAGATATTCTGGAAAAAAACTTTCATCAGACAATAACGTATGGAGAAAATCAGGTCACCAAAAACTCGGAAGCATCATTTACAAAACAAGCCAATGAGTCCAGGAGTGAAGAGCTGAATCCGGTATCGCCATGGCCATCTGTTACAACACCATGGTCCCCAAAACCTTTCTTGGTACCAACAGACACACCGAAGACAACACTGCCACACCATATGCACATACAGCAAAAAGGTGAAATATATGTATTTATATAAATAATATATAAATAAATAATTTCATTTAACATCCTCTAAAATGTATCTGTTTTGGTTTCATAGGTGAGTTTGAAATATGTGACAGCTACAGAGACCTGGATTCTTGCCATTTACAGATCCCTGCTTTACAGGAGAAATTCGGTCTACGAAACCCCGATCTCAGAACTATGTATCACTGTAACTGTACTGTCAGGTGAATGTGTATTTCATATCTTACTAAACAAAAAATTGAGCAAATTCAGCATATAAAAGCAAACCTTGTCTACCCCTTATTTTCATTAAAAAAGGTATATTGCATTCACAGGCTTGCCCAAAAAATCTCCAGTATGGATGAGGTTGATCCTGTGCATTCACTGTTAATGGCCTTTGTGTCACAATCCTGCTTTATTCTGCCTCAGTCTGAAAACTGTACTGAGGCCACCAGGTTGGTATGGATAAATGGTTTGTTAAAAATAAACGAGACTACTTAGCATTTTGTCAAACTGTCTCTCTCCCATTTAGTTGCTCTAAAACTCAAGCAGATGCGCCATTTATCCAGCATTGGAGAAAAGACACGACGGGAGGGCGACATCTAGTGGACTTCAATCGTAAACTCAAGAGAATAAATCTGAAACGATCCAAGAGAAAAAACTCGACAGTCAGATTACGCAACAAATGTATCAGGATCCACAATAAACTACGCAGAACTTCAGTTACTCAACAAATTTCCTGATATCTATTTTGAGTTTAAGTATAGAAACAGAATAAAACGATTATCAGATATAGACAGATTTGAATTAATGTTGACCAACAACGTAAAGATAAAAAAATTAAAAGTATTAATCATGTCAAAACTTACTGTCATACTGTCAATTTTCTGTTGATGAGACGAAGAAATATTCCCACTTCTCCTCAGGCATCTCGGGAACTCAATCGCGCATGCGCAGAGTACAGTCTGTCAGGCCGATTCTCATTCGGAAGGCTGCAGCCTCCGGAGCTGCATACGTCATCAAGCCTGATTTATTTAAGCATTTACAAGTCATAAGCATATTACAACAATTTACGATAAGACTAATAGTGAACTTTATAATTGTTAATATTCTGAAATAAAACGTCGTTATGACGTATGCAGCCTACATATGCGACCTCTGGAGGATGCAGCCTTCCGATTGAGTCTTCACTGCATGTAAATTAATTTTGTAAATGTATGTGAATTTGTAAATAGCAAATAAATATTTTTAATAAAAAACGTTATTCGTTATTTTCTTTTCCTGATTCAAGTACTTTATTGTATGCTGATTTTATGTAATTTAATAATGTTGATAATTTTCTCGGTACTAAATAATACTGAAAACAATACCACAAAAACGATAACAATCCATAAAAAAATACATATGATTTTTTTTTACATATGCTATAATATTAATATCGTATTGAAGGGGAAAAAATGAAATATTAAAGTTTACTTTGGTAACGACACTTTAACCACCAGACACCAGTAAATAAATAAATAAATAAATACATTATTGCAATCCAAGGCTTATAAGGAGAACAACAAATTTGTTGTGCTTTGACATTCGCTGTAACTTACTGAGGCGGAAACCCGGTTACCATGGTGACAAAGGCACAATTTGTGTGTTTTGCAAATATAACGTAATCCAGTGAAGATGATGTTTTTTTTCCTGTAAAAATATACATTTCCTCACAATTAGCCAAAAATGTTAACATCTACAAATCATTTGTTTTTAAAATGTCAGTGAAGTTGGCTCACTAGTGGTGCTTGAGTCAGTCACAGGACTAGTCACAGTAGGTAACTCAACTCCTGTCTGATGTCACAAATAGCAACCGAAGGCCTGAACTACCGAAAGCATCAGAACCGCCTCTACCGGGAGGAGAGCAAAAGCCTGTAAGAGAAAAGCGGATTTGACAACATGGCGAACTTTCCTCTGGAAGAATAACTTTACTTAACAGCTGCTGAGCGTCTGTTTGTGTGACTCTCTTGCTCAAAATCTGCGGAATAAAGCGCGATATATAAAACCGAAGTCAGTTCGCTTTTTGAGGAAGGAAGCGTTTTCTCATGGATTCGGGACGTGTGAAGTATCATGGATGAAAGTTTGAAATAGTTGTTGGATAGTAAAGCACAGGACAGGATGGAGAAAGAAGGAACGAGACGAGAAAAGGTAAACAAACACAGAATGGTGTGAACTCTGAGAATTTGTAGTCTCGTGCACATCGTTTATGTAAACATGAGGTAAATGATGCAGTGTATTGTCACCGATTGGCGTTTCTTGCAATAAAGCCGCATGCATTAAAGTATTACAGTCGAGTTTGTTTTCATGCAGGGTTGCATGGAGTTTTTGGGTTTGTTTCTGCATTATTTTACAGTGATGACTGTTAAAATAAAGTTTTATTAGATCAGTGTCACAATGTGAGTTGCTTGAGATGGTTTAATGTCTCGCTGACAACTGTCGTTGTTTTTGAGTTCAGATGGTATAAGTTAGTTCTGGAAATTATTTTTGCATATAACACTTCCATAATACAAATCATGACATTTTATCACAGACTCCTGTAATTATCCAATGAGATTAAATGTTTCAGTCTGTTAATATTCATGACTGGAAACATAAACTTCATGAAGATTCATGGACAGCGGTGGCTATTGTAAGCCTGGTGAATACATTAACTTACTGTAGTTTTAAATTCTTTTACAACTAATCGCAATTAATCGTTTGCAGAATAAAAGTTTTTGATTTTTTGATCAAATATGTGTATGTACCGTGTAACTTATAATAATTATGTATATAAATACACACACACACACACACACATGCATTTATATATCTAAGAAATATTTACATGTGTATATACATTTTTATTATTATATATAATATATAGGATATAAATATAAATACATACTTAATATGTACACATTTTGTTCTTAAAATTGTACATGCATGTTTGTGTATTATTTATATATACATAAATTTTATGCACAATAAACACACATATATGATGTAATAAAAACTTTTATTCTGCAAACGATTAGTTGCGATTAATTGTTATAAATTTTTGATTGTTGCTGATTTTATTCCTGCTTTTGATGTTCTTATATCACCGTTTGCTATTTGTTTTGCTGTCATGTGTCATAGGTTAGTTGTTTAGAGGTTAGTTGTAGTTAACAATATTCATTGATTGTCACTGGTCTTATGGTTTTTGTGTAGTTTGTCTAGATTTCCTTGTTTATTTTAGAAGCTAGACAATATTTTGGTCACACTTTATTTTACCGTATCACTGTTACAGTGTAATTATACATTTAAGTACTAAGTAATAATCATTATCAACATGTACTTACTTGGGGTTAGGATTAGGGTTTGGTTTAGGGTTAGTTGCATGTAATTATGCACAATTAACTGTTATTACTATAATAATTACATGTAGCATGTGTAACAAAGACACCGTAAAATAAAGTGTTACCGATATTTTCATGAACAAGCAATCTTTAGTTTCCCTGCCAACAATGTATTGACTGAATAAGATACTGTAAGTTTGCCTTGAAGGGGACATTTCACAAAACTTTTTTAAGATGTCAAATAAATCCTTGGTGTCCCAAGAGTACATGAAGTTCTAGCTCAAAATACCATATAGATCATTTATTATAGCATTTTAGAATTGCCACTTTAAATGTGCCGTTTTTGGTGTGTGTCCTTTTAAATACAAATGAGCTAATCTCTGCACTAAATGACATTGCCTTGATTGGATAGTGCAGATTAAGGGGCGGCACTATCCCTTTCTGACATCACAAGGGGAGCCACATTTCAATGACCTATTTTTCACATGCTTGCAGAGAATGGTTTACCAAAACTAAGTTACTGGGTTGATCTTTTTTACATTTTCTTGGTTGATAGAGGCACCGTGGACCCAATTATACCACTCAAACATGGAAAAAGTCAGATTTTCATGACATGTCCCCTTTAAGTTGACAAATTTAAATTGGCTAAACAAAGTTTTTGAGGCTTTTGAGATTTTGATACAAAATGTTGCATGTTTTGCATGCCATTTGTGATTTGCAAACAGTGTATGGCAATTCTGATGTCTTGGTAAACCTTTACTGACGAAATGCCCTCATTTGAGTGAAACAGATGCACAGTGTCTGTACTTTTACAGTAGTGTGGTGTCCCCACAGCAGGTGTTAAAATCAGACAGGATTTTGACAAAATTTACATCATGCTGTCATCGAGGAAAGCTCTGCTGTGGTCTTCCTAGCAGACAATAACATGTTTTGTGGTGCTGTCAGGCGAGCAGATGTTAGGGTGCACCTGTGTTTTCTTTGAAATCAGAGGAATCGGGTCTGTACAGTGGATGTATTGAGGGACAGCATGCAGCCACCGACCCTTTTCTGTAATCTGGAGTTTTGGACCAAGACCAGATTACATGATGGAATTTACTGAGAATAAATTGTGCCATTGTTTATTTGCTTTGTTTAGCACCTGATTTGCTAAAACAATTATGCAAATAAAAAGATAAAGATGCAGAAACACTCAAAAAGGTGGTTCATGAGCAAAATGCAGGTTTTTGCGCTGACATGTCTTGTGCAGACATGGTTTAACTGTTTAGTAAATTAACCACTCGAAGAGAAATAAGTCTCCTGTGCCTCTCGTCATATATACTTTAGTGATATGATCCTGTACACATCCTGGAGTTACAATATAATGAAATTACATCCTTGCATTGTAAACATGAGGAAATGCATTGTGTGTGCATCGAAAGAATATGAAACAGTAGTGACAATGTATTGATTGATTAAGTATAACATTGAAACCGTGTTGATATGTGAGTTGCTGGAAACAAACTGATACACTGGATGGTATTTGGTTAAGTGTAAATGAGAGATATTTTCACATATTACTGTAAATACTGTATATATACTTGTGCAATGGTTCTGTAACTGATATTGCTTTAGGATCCAGATTTACACTTTGGGTATCAACTGGCAACCCAACATGTTTGGCGAACAAAAGTACACAAAATATGTTCTTAAAATTGAACACTGAAATGTTTTAGTTTTGCTTAAAGCACACAGTCGTCTGCACGGTTCATTTTTATCCTTGTTGCAGGTGCTTCAGCATTTATTGTAGTCTGGGACATGTTTTTTTTGTACCTGTTTTGTTGTGGATGTTGAGGATACTGTGCTTGTGGTCATCTGAAATTTTTGACTGTATATTGTAGTTTCATTGAATGCTTGACCTTTAATGTAGAGTTGTAAAACATTGGTTCCGCACTTTTTAAAATGTATAATAATATTTATAATAGGAAAGCCTATTATCGGATTCGGTATCAGCATATAAATGGATTTTTCCCAGTATCAGACATTGAGTGCATTTACATGCACAGTCTTGCGGCAATTATGCTTAAAAAACTGGTAACGTGGGGTCATGTAAACGTGTAAAATGTTTTTTGTTTACTGGGTAAAGCGCATAAATGGCATAAGCAAAAAAAAAAAACTAGTTTCCAACATATCTCTTTTCTTGGACTACAACAAACACACGGATTGTTGTAGGCCAGTGGTTCTCAAACTTTTTCGGCATGCGGCCCCCCTTGGGTAGGGTGCATCCCTTAGCGGCCCCCCAAAAGAAAATGTATGACATAAAACATCCTAAAACTTAAACATTTGAATTAAACAAAAAATATTAAATTATACAACATATTGCTGTTGGTTAGTAGCTTTATTTTTCTGAGGTTTCATTACACAGAATTTATGATAAATTAATTTAATTTATAAAATGTAATAATACATCTTGCAGCCCCCTTGAGAACCACTGTTGTAGGCAACAGTTTACTTCCTGAGCTTGTTGATGTACACCAGACCGACATTATCATAAATCCTCCCACTTCTGACTTACAACCTGTGAGTTAACTCCTGAACCGAATATTTTAAACATGGTAAGGAGCGTCACGTTTCCCGCTGACGTCAGAGGTATTCAGACCAATCACAACATACAAATTAGGTGGCCAATCAGGGACACAGAGCTTTTCAAATCCATGCGTTTCAGGAAGAGAGTGAAATCTGGAACTACAAAAATGTACGGTATATGAAAAATAATGTTTTTAAACCACGTAAACACATTTTATTATACCAAATATACAAAATAAGATTGTTTTTTAGCAATAAATAGGTGCTCTTTAAAACACAACAAATGGTAGTGAGTCTTACTGTACTGTATAAGCAGTATTATGAGGGCAGTATTATGGGAAGTTTGTGATGGGCAGTGGAGAAATCTGAAGACAGCTGTTTCACAGACAGATAATGTAAAGTTGAGCCGTTGCCCTGCGGGTGTTTCGGAGCGGGCAATGACCGTCTGATGCCTGCCAGGAGAGAAGCTTGTTTTCATTTTCCCAGGAATGTGACTCAGCCCCTTGACCTGCTCCACACAGAGGGGTTGGATCAGAAATAAGCAGACAAACTCGGGATCAGTATTATTTATTGTGGAAAACTGCTTTTTGTATTATTGAACGAATCTCTTGAAGACACGTCCAGGTCACATTTCATCCCCACTTAAAAGACTACTAGACATTATATTTCCCCTAATAAATAAATATGAAACTGCAAGAAGTCTATTTTCCTTCATCAAGCTATATAAACCTTTTAATTTTGAGCTGTAAAATAAGCAGGCCATGACGTCCCTATTAGCTTTTTTCCACATATCCGTCCGTGTGTATGAATGTTGGCATGACACGTGTGAGCTCCAGACAGGTTGAGAGGTTTTGTTCACGCGCTGGAGCTTCTGGAGTTGATCAGGATTTATAGTTTGGGCTCATGAGTTGAGATGTTTGAAGTGAGCGGGTCAATCCAGACATGATCAGACTTCTACCCAGAAGAAAATCTGATGTTTACTGACTGACCCTGTGCTCCTTCTTATAGCAAAGACATAATGCTGGGTGTTAAAGCTTTTTTATCGTCAAAAGTTCAATGCTCTAACTGTGAGTTCACACCAGACGCGGGTTCAACGATTTGCATGAGTAGATTACATACAAAGTCAATGGGAAGACACAATCAGATGCGTCCTCGCGTGGGGTGATGCAAATTACGCGATATGGGCGGCACGTTTGCAGCGAAAACATGTACTATTCGCTTCAAACGCGTCTTTGCCCAAGTTGAAAATAGTCAACTCGAGTGAAAAATTCACATGACACTAAGTTAAATCCCGCGAGTAATCTAGAGCGAGTAACGCGATGCCCCGCGTTTGGTCTGTGCGTAGCATAACAGATCAAAAGTACATAAGCACGGGTCACAACAATTCAAGTATTTAGGTGGTTTGGCTGTTTGTTTCATTAAAGACGGTTTTTCGCCTTGTCGTCTTTGTGTAAATTACATTAACGCAAATCTGGAATATTGGTGACGTCATGCGCATTGTTTAAGTCAGTCTATTGGTAGGGGCCTATAAAATCCGTTTTATTTTTTCCCAAATTCCGTTTTATTTTTTCCCAAATTCCGTTTTCTCCGTTTTAATTTTTGCAAATTCCGTTTTATCCGTTTAAATTTTTGGCAATTATATTTTTTACCCTTTACTTTTATTTTAGTCATAAAAAGAGTGTGCCTTTAATGTTAATGATTAAAATGTAAATGATTTGGGGAAAAACTGGATAACAGGATTACTTAATGACTATAAAAGATACATTTACACACGCACATACACACGCACACGCGCGCACACACACAACTCAATTCAATGCATTGTTTAGTGTTGTTGCAGGAGAGAGAGGTACAGTGAGACAGACGTGGATGAGAGAGTGCATGTATCTTTGCGCTCACCGTGAACAGAGTGTTGACTAAACTTCAAAAAGAACAGTTCTCCGGTCACATAAAAGTCATGTGAGACCTGCTCGGAACTAAGTGCTTAGCGTCGAATTTCTTGATTTTTTCGCTGACGAAAGCCGAGTCGTGGAGAGCCGCTTCGCCATGGTTTCAGTGTTTTGGAGGGGGTCTGAAACGACGGGAGGGGGCGTGTCGCCCAGATTTACTTCCCCCGGTCTGCATTTCCCCCAGACATACGTTCGTCTCCCACACAAAAACATAATTTTATTCAAAATATGTAAAATTCCGCAAAATTCCGCGTTAATACTAGATTCCGTGTTAATTAGCCAATTCCGCGATTCCGTCCGCGATTCCGTGATCGCGGAAATTATAGGGCCCTATATTGGCATGTGCGAGTAGAAACAAAACCATCTTGATTGTTTGTTATTATATCTCTGTAGACGAATGCGCATTTGTTACTTAAACCTCTTTACAAGCTAACATCGCCATCTACAGGCCTGGCATTTGTAAATACTGCGGATCTAGTCATCGTTGCGGATCTGTGTAAACACAGATCTTTTTGACCGCGTTGTTGTGTGTATGTGAAATTTTTCATAAACGCGAAGAAAAGCATTTCTTTTTTGCTACATGGTTGTCGCACTGAAAAAAACAACTAGTAAAATTTACTTAAAAAAATCCTCGTAACAATTTGCACGAACTTTTTTTAAGTAAAATTTACTGCTTTTTTATAAGTAAAAGTTACCTACTAAAATCAAATAAAATTTACTTAAAATTGCATGATAAAACATATGTTAAATAATTAATTAAATGTTACTTAATTATTTTATTTAGAAGTTAGATTTATTTTAATCGTTTAGGGAAAGTCTATTAGGTTTTTTTTTTAATTGAAGCATTGCTGTCCTATTAATATTAAATAAATCGTATTTTCTGTTTGTTATTTTCTTTAACATATTAATATGGACATAGTTCTTTTAAGTGTTATAAATAGCATTATAACACACAATTCATGACTGACAACAAGTCAGTCATTGAATAAACTTGATTCGGAACAGAAACGCACACAAACTGTGTTTCTGACATGCATTATCAGCACTGTGGAAAGAATTACAATACAATGTTCTGAACAGGGTTCATGTAAAGAAACACTGATCATCTGAACGGTGACTTCACAAAATTATTATTTACAACAAAACAACATCAATAATATAAGAGCTTAAACTTTTTTGACATTTTGCTAACAAATATTTAAGTAGTTAAAGTTCTTATCAGTTCTTATTCTGTGATAAAGTTTAAAAAATAAAAATATTCAGGCGCAAAGAATTGTGGGTATTCCTTACAACATGTGCAAATAAATGTAAGTAAATTTTACTTAAATAATACAAGAAAATATCTAATAAGACTTACTATTCCCACACAGTTCAGTTTTTACATTAATTAATTGTGTATTTATCATCATTTTACGTAGGAAAATCTAGTTCTCAATAAATGTTAATATTATTATGTAGAAATTATGAGAGTTAATCTAATAAATATTACTACACCAAAAAGTTCGTTTTTTCAGTGCGTGTAAACGTAGCTTTAAGGGCTGTTAATCATGCAAATCATTTACCTTTAATGACATTAAATAATATTGCATATTTACTTTAATAAAAACATTTGAAATTGTTTGCATGTCATTAAATGTATAAATATGCTGTTCTTGTTTGTGCGCGTGCACTTTAGATTCAATTAGATTTGATTGGCTCTGTCAATGGTTTATCCTTAATCAGTTGGAAAAACAATCGCTCAGAAAGTGACCCCAACAATATTTGGGGGTGGTCCTTGTATTTTTATTGTTATAGTTGTGGTGTGAACTCGCTATTCTTTTTTTTATATAAAGCAATTTTTAAAACTATATTTTTTATAGTTATAATGTAAACGGCCCATCAGGACAGCTGGATGCCAAAAGAGATGTCTGGGTCATTCTGATGCCTTAAAGGCGGAGTCCACGATGTTTGAAAAACGCTTTGGAAAATTAGACGGGCCGTCTACCAAAACACACTTATACCCAATCAAATCAAATCAAATGCCGGGTTGCGTATGTGTGGGGCGGGTCTATCAACAGAAGGTCCAGATTCTATTGGGGTAGGGGCGTGTTTGTTTAGGTGATTTCAAATATCAACATTGGCTTTCAAACATCATGGACTCCGCCTTTAATCGGTATAGTGATCTATTGTGCTATCTACATATGGTTGAAAGATGGATTCAGGACAGGAGAAATGTTTCAGGTAAATACAGTTCAGTTCAGTGGTGCTAAACTGTTTGTTTTTTGTTGCTGGTTTTCTTTTGTCAGATTGTAGTACTATTAAAGAGGACACATTGTCCTCGCACACTAATTATGATGACCAATTTAACGGCCCTGTCCTTTATAACAGCTTCTTTGTAAATCCTTGTTATATTATGATAGGATCACAAAACAATTCATGCCGAAGTGCTGTTAAGAGCAAAATGAAGTGTTGAGTCTATGAGTAACATAAAAAATGGATCGTACTGGACTGTGACCAACGTGAGCTCAGATTTGGTTCTGTTTTGATGTTTTTCGCCATTTGGACTCGACAGCGATCAATCAAATCGCTCTCCTCTCTTCACCCAACTTGACTGGAGCTTGACTGGATTTAGCACGGCCAATATTATGTGTGTGGTCGGTTTATTTTGAGACTGGGAATGAAGTCAGAGTTTTACATGTGTGGTGTATGTTACATGTATTTGTGTGCTGATGAATATTGTGAGGTCACGTCTCTGTTGTCTCAGCTGAAGTTGACCACCAGCTTCATCTTTTACCTTCAGTAAGACTCTCATTATCTGACCAAGTCAACTAAAGCCAACCTACTGTTATCTGTGTCTAGCCTTGAATGGGTGGATATACATTTTGCCAGACTTAACTAAAGTCCACAACAGTCTGACATGTTCAAACAATAATCAGAGTAAGGACTTAATGGCAGTAAGATGTTTACATGACTGGAGCTATTAACCTCTTCACTCCTGTGCAGTTTTTATTTTTTATTATGGACGTATTTCGTTATTCAACATTATATAAACTGCTGACAGCAAGTCGTGTTGACAGAGTTCAGAGAAAAAAACTTCCTAATGTCAAGTGTGAAGAGCACTTTTCTTCCAATTGACGATTTTATATTTCCTTTGGTGTGTAAGTGTGTATTAGTACATGTTAACAATATGCCAAAGGTACAAACCCCAAAGTAAACGATGAAATGAGTTCTATCATACATTTTTTTTCTTGGACAAACACATGGATTGTAGGCAACAGTTTACTACCTGGGATTGGTGACGTAGATCAGTGGTTGGGGCTGCGAGATGGTGCCAGGGGGGCCCCAGTTTTATGACATTTTATAAAATACATTCATTTATCATGAATTCTGTGTAATTTAACCTAAAAAAAATTAGGTTACTAACCAACAGCACTACTTTGTATAACTTAATATGTTTAAAATGTTAAATTTTAGAACAGTTTTTGTCATAAATTTTCTTTTGGGGGGCCGCAAAGGAATGCACCGTACACAAGGGGGGCCGCACGGGGAAAAAGTTTGAGAACCACTGACGTAGACAAGACCGACATTATCATAATTCCTCCCGCTTCTGACTCCTGTAAATATTGCATTGTTACCAATGATGCGCGGGTCACTGTTTAAACAACCCGCACCTGACCGACGTTTTCAACTATATATATATATATATATATATATATATATATATATATATATATATATATATATATATATATATATATATATATATATATATATATATATATATATATATATAGTACCCGACCCGCTTCCTGGCCCGCATTTTTTAAAAGTAGTAATGGTTTAAAATAGTTAATTGGCATTTTTATTTTAAACGACCCAACCAACTGTGACCCGTATATCATTAAAAATATTTTTGTATGACTCGTAACCACGGCTTTGGATTAGCCTGCGCATCACTGCTTGTTATCGAATCCTTCAAACATGGTAAGGAGCGTCACATTTTCGGCTGACATCAGAGGTTTTCTGGCCAATCACAACGTACAGATTAGCTGGCCAATCAGGGACACAGAGCTTTTCAGATCGATGAGTTTTGTACAAAATCAAAGTGTTTGAGGAAGGGAGGATATCTGAAGCTACAAAAATGTACTGTATGTGGAAAATAATATGTTTTTTGAACCATAAACAACGCAAATACATTGTATTATACCAAACACACTACATAACATGTTTTAGCAATTAAATTGGTGCTCTTTAAAACTAATTTGCATGCGAAAAACACACGCGCACTCAGTTAGTGCGGTATATTTGCAATTAAAGTATATTGTGATATTAAAGTGTATTGTGTTAAATATAATTGCAATATCGCCAAAATCCCATTATAATCGCATTGAGAGGGTGCATGTAAACATAGTCTTTGTAAGCAATAGCTTAAAAATTGCTAGTTAAGGTTTGATAGTGTGATGGTTTGTGCATTAATTTGTGAAAATAATCGTATAACTAATTGTAACATACAAAAAGTATAAATGATTGTGTGCGAGTACTTTCTTTCTTTAAAGTTTCTCCGAAGTAAATCTTTGTATTTCATTCTTTCAGATGTGTATGATGTAAATTGTATTTTCCCTGCAGCTTTTCTCTCAATCTTTTTTCTTTGGCTCTTTGCACTCCAGTTTCTCTCCTCTGACGGACAGTATTTCTTTCTGTCTGTTTTCTCTCTCTCTCCTTCACTCATTTTGTCGTTCATGTGCTCCCGCTCTTCCTCTCAGCCTCTCTGGAAGTAATTACCCCGCTGTGCTATCCCAGAATTCCTGTAGAAGAAAAGAGGGGTGCGGCTTGTGAGATTACAGGAGAGAGAAGAGTCTGAAGTCGCTTTCTTTGGCTGCTGTTTTCTCTCTCTCTCTTTCTCTCTCTCTTTTTCTTTCTCTCTCTCTCAGGTGGCGAGTAATAAATTTGCTGTATTCAGTAAAGTCAGCAGGGTCTACTGGTGTGTGTCTCCCTGAGGAATCGCCCGCACACCCAAACAATAAGCACAGCTCTCGCTAACACCGTCTGTTGTATGTGATTTGTACTGTTGACCCTAAAGCTAAACTTTGATGCACTATGAGCGAACAAGGCTTTAGAATATATTATAACTTTTTTTCAGTGATTTTATTTGAAAAATAGCTTTAGCTTAATAAATAACCAACATGAACCCATATACTCCATATTCTGGAGTTCAAGCCCGTGCACATATGAGCGTATCTCCACCAGTACACCCACAGCATAATAAGAGTTTGTAAAATCTTATGTCTTATCTTGGTCAGAATTATTGCCAATCTTAGTAATATAAAAAACATTTTTTTCTTAATGGGGCGATTTCACGGAGTTTAGGCCCAAGTATATTAAGACATTTAGGTCGTTTTTGCAAAACAAAATACTGGTGTGCATCTTGAGACAAAACAATGGCACTGAACTGATATATATTAAGATATGTTATTACAAGTTGTTTTTAAATTAAGGCAGCACAAACATGCATTTTAGCCTGGGACTAGGATAAGACCTATTTGGGAAGCCTTCCCAATGAGATGCTTGTAACACTTTACAATAAGGTTAACATTAGTAAATGCATAAAATGAACTTACAATGAACAATATAGTTTATTTAGCACTTTTTAATCTTTGTTAATGAATATTAACGCCAGTAAAATTGTTCATGTTAGTTCATGGTGCATTGACTAATGTTAAAGGTGCCAAAGAGTGCATTGTAATAATTTGTTAAATAGTTCTCTGATATCTAAATAGAAGCTTTGTGTCTTTATCAAGTGCAAAAATGTAAAAAAAAAAGTGTTTTACGTGTCCATTTACAACCCTAGGATTTGCCTTTAGAATTAAATAGTCTATTATTACCTTATTTGAACGAGTCATGAATAATAACGTTGAGTTCTGACCTGGTTGGCTGTTTCTCAGAGCAGCTCCTTCAGTAGCTCTTTGTGTATGTAAAAAGATCTTATGTTTGAGTCTGTATCAGATGAAGATACAGGTTTTGAGGAATAATTAATTGTTTGGAGATTGTAAATGGACGTTTCTGAGTGCTAAGTTTGTGTTTTTTTCAGTATAGACCTGCAAAAAAACGTAACTGTAACATCAATAGTAGAACTTCAGGCTAAACGCTAGCATATAGCATTAACTAGCATGTAGCGCCAACTCAGCAGTCACAACTTTCTTTTTAGCATTGTAACAACATTGTAATTAATGTGTAATTAAATGTTGGGGCGTACATCTGGACTGTAACGTCACAGTTGGTGTTATGTTGAGATTGGTTTGTTTTCCAGCGGTCTTTTGTATGCACAAGGTTTAAAAAAGAAGGAAGAAACAATCGTTTTTAAGGCTCACGATATGTCATTACCATGTACAGCGCTCGTATTATTCATCTATGCCTATAGAAATACAGTTTTACTATCCACGGCACCTTTAACAGTTACAACTTTTCATTTCAATAATGTATTTGTAAATGCTAAAATTAACATGAACTAATTTAATAAATGTTGTTAGTTCATGTTAGATAATGCAGCATAAAATGAGCCAAATAAATCCATGCATATTCTGTATAGGTCTTACCATAGCATAAAAATAATTGTCTGCTTCCTTTAGTATTGTACAAATGTAGTGTTTCTTAATGAAGTTACACAGCTTTCGGGGTAACATTATAACCTTCATGGTCTCGTCTGAGTTCATTTGTATTAAGCCAGTGTCTGTGCTGTCTGTGCTGTTTTGACATTCAGTGTCACATGGTCTATTGTTCAGATTGGCGGTATTGTGGAGCTTTGTGTTTCTACAGGGTTTTTTATTGCTATTTCTTTTGCATAGTGGCGATATAATCCTTAAACCTTACAAAGCTGCTTAGTCTCAATGTGTTTACCACAACTTACCAATATGTACCAGTTTGAGGTACTCCTGTTTAGGCACAAAAGTAGAGCTGACTGGTAAACAGTGTTGATAGATGATGGATCAATGTGTATAGTCATATGATGATGTGCTAATGTTTGTAACATCATAAATGAGCCACATTTGCAGCTTAGTCTCTAAACCGCTTGTGTCTCCAAGAGAGCAAGGAAAACCCTTTAAAAGAGTTCTGCTGTCTGAATACCTTTTCCCCATAAAAGCCAGTTCTTGTTTTTAACATATAATAATCTGAGTCCACTAACGCGTCTCTCTGATGTGTTTTCCTCCCGGGCAGTTTGGTTTGTTCGGACCGCGAGCCCTGGGCAGGGCGGTGCACGCCGCGGCCGAGGGGCCGGGCCTCAGCAAGGCAGAGTTCATGGAGAAAGTGCGGCAAAGCAACGAAGCCTGCCAACTTGGGGACTTCCAGACGGCCGTGAAGCTGTACGGCGAAGCCCTGCGAGCAGACCCGCAAAACTGCATCCTGTACAGCAACCGCTCGGCCGCCCATCTGAAACTGGGCCAGTACCAGACCGCCCTTGATGATGCAGTCAAAGCCCGTCTCCTTAACCCTAAGTGGCCAAAGGTAAGTGGGTGGGGTTTTAACCTTGAATGACAACGCCTGTTGGTCAAGACTTTATATATCTTTATAGAAGATCTCGGTTGTTGAACGTGTTGTCTTGCGCAGCATACATTTGCATAAACATGAAACATCGTTAACGCTTGTTTGTGTCGGCATTTGATGCACTCACGGTGGGATTGAAACTGAGAGCCAAATTACCTCTTTGCTGAACATTTCTCTCATTTCTCTCACAGCAGAACCTTTCAGCAAAGTCAACGTCTGAAAAATGATCACAGTAGTGGCCTTGCTGCAGGGGTTCGTCTGCTCTTGGCAAAAGATTTAGGACTCGCTGTGATGGCCCTTCTAAATAACAGCCCACTTATTCAGAGGCTTTTCTGCTATGCGCTAAAGTCAGTGATTGAACTGCATCAATTGTAAAGAGAAATGAATTCGCCTTCGGTTGCTGAATAGTGTCCTATAATTCCGTTGAAGTATGTTCATACCTTTATATTAGTTCATGCACTTGATGCAGAGGTATAAGGGTTGGTCAGACTACACTTTTTGTTTCATTGATTTCCATTAATACGCATGCAAATGCATCAGACCAGACACGCAAGCTCGTGCGAAGATATATTTCGCATTTCACTGCGTCCCAAAGTCTGGTGAACTCTGGCATGCGAATTTGTATCATTTTACGAATGCGTCATGGCATGATCTTTCTCTCTACTGAAAATCAAAGATGGACGACGTGCTCCCCGCCCATATTCGGAGTAACGTCTGAAAAATATTTGCATGTTCAAAGTCTAGTGTGCCGCCCCTTAAAGGTAGGGTAGCACATTTTGAAAAATGCTAACGGTAGCCGCCTAGCAATGTAATCCCGATCCCACCCTCAAGTCAAACCGCCATCCAAAGTCACGCCTCTTCCAAAACACATGAACACGCACAGATCAGACGGTCACATCTCATGTCTCATTCAGCAGTGAGACAACTTTGCAGTACAAAGTCGAATAACACTGCCAAAATAACCAAACAACTGGTTTACATCAGAATTAGTTTAAGCACACGTTCGGTTGTGTAGACGTAGTAACTATATCGTTACGCTAATCCGTAAACGAACACAAATTTCATAAGCAACAATGTTTCATCAAAGTAGAATATCTGAATCCATCTCAATTCAAACATATCGCGTACCTACCTTACCAAAATAAACTGTGCAACAACTCTTTCAGACCCTTTGCGTCCTGCAGCTGTTTGCATCTCGTGGTAAAGCAGTAAATTTACCGATGTTCATTTGGGTTTTTGCTCTTGCTGATCCAGGCAGTTTTTGCTGGTGTTGTTATAAAAGATGCCTTTAGTTTTGTGCCTCCTGTGTAGGTTGTCAATTTAGCAGAAAAGTTTGCTGTTCTCACTGTTTACAGGCAGGAGGTGAGCGCACGTGAACGCGCCGATGACGTATGGTGTCTGCGTGGACTCGCTGCGCGGTGGGCATTCAAATTATGCTTACGTATGAGGGACAAAAATGGAAACGTCCGTTCGGACCGAAATCTATGATTTGTTGATCTTTTTTTGGTTCTACGCCTTTCACAGATAACATAAATTTCTACAAATACATTTAAACAACTTAACACAGTGATTGCTATCAGGATGTAAGGAGACTTTTAACCAGCATAACAAAAAATGTTTCAGGATCAAATCTGTTACCCTACCTTTAACCCCTTCACGGAAGTGTCTGGAGGTGAAAATATTACATAAAAACTGTTATTTATTGTTATAAATAAAACAATGCAAAAAATATATATTTTATACATAAAATTATCACAAAAAGTGAAGTTTGTGTTACACTTTTAGTAGTTTTACCAAAAACGGCCACTAGGTGTCAACAGTTTGCTGCATACTCTTGTCACTAATTAATAAATTACTGTTAATGCATTATTATTACTTTACTGTGTTTAAGACGGCAGACAACAAGTTGCCCAATAATGGATTGTACTTGGAATTAATTTATCATAAACTATTCATCTATGCATTTAAATAAGGAGGAGCAAGATCTTTCAGTTTGCATTGTTGTGCAAAATCAAGCTTTTGACTTTTTCCTGGGCGGCCCACACATCTGTGTGCAATCTTAACAGCTCATAAGTATTTTGTAATCAAGTAAACATGTTGGCTTTAATAGGAACTAAGGATATTGAATTGCCTATTTTCTCTTGTTTGTAAACCAAGAGTTGGTTGGACTCTTTGCACAGACATGAGTTTGGTCTCGCTCCGACCACACAATCCTCTCCTCCCCGGCCGAGAGCACATGTGGCAAAACCCAAACCCAGCAAAAGAACGTTAACCTCGGCATGCATAGCTGCCTGTCTTCAGCTTTGTGACTTTTAATTTGCTGCAGGAAGCCCAAGAGGTGGGACCTTTTCATCTGGCAAAGAGAAAAATGCACAACTATGAGTTTTATTTTACTGAACCGAAATGTGTGAAATTGTTTTTTTTTATGAGACACGAGGGTGAGAATTCAGACGAGGGTACAGTAGCGCTCTGGTGGGAGTCCCAGCAAAGGAAGTGTTGTGTGATCGAGCAGACGGATTTTCCTTGTATCGGTGAAGCACCGTTTCCTTTTGGAACAGAATAGGAGGAAGCAGTGGGTGTGGGGCCGGGCCGCTGTTTTGGTGTGGAAATCCTGGACGAGTTCTCCAGCAAACTTCTGCTGCGAATGCAATAATTGCAAAAACAGCAGCATTCCACCGACTTTACTGGCTTGAAACGCTGCAGTGGAATTTTTCGACCAAAAGGTCCCATTAAACGCAAACGAATAAAAAGATAAGAGGAAACATTTTAAATGCGTAAAGGTCTTTTATTTCCCAAGAGATTTCATTATCAACTAGAGGGATATTTCTGGAGACTTATTTGTCAGGTTATAGGGACATTTTCTGTGTGACGTTGCAAAGTAATGTCACTGTAATCTTTACAGCTTTAAATCTCACTTACATGTACTGCACAGAAAAATAACATATGACAAATATGTCCAATGAAGCAGAATTTCTCATTTGACAGACAACAGAAGATAAGACGCTTGTAGTCCTTGTCATGATGGAAAGCTGTTGATGTTTTCCTCTTCGTCACACACGCAGACGTCTCTCAGGCGTGCACGAGAGAGGCTGTGATGAATGATGAATGTGCTGGGAACGCAGACGAATGCAGTCGTGTGCTGCTTCATCAGCATTCTGCAGGATGTAAAGAAACGATTCCACTGAATGAGACCTTAAAGGGAAAGTTCACCCCAAAATGAAAATTACCCCATGATTTACTCACCCTCAAGCCATCCTTAATGTATATGATTATCTTTTTTCAGATAAACACAATCTGAGTTATATTAGTAAATGTCCTGGCTGTTCCAAGCTTTATAATGGTTGTAAATGGTGCTTCTGATTTGAAGCATGAAAAATGTGCATCCATCCTTTACAGAAGTAATCCAGACGGCTCCAGGGGGTTAATAAAGGCCTTCTGTGGGTAATTAACTCATTCACCGCCATTGACGAGTTATCTCTGAGTTAATATTTAACTAATAAATATGCCTTTCTGGACGAATTTCAAAGTAAAAGTGCTTTTATCCACTAGATGGCGCCAAACCGAATTTATCAAAAACGGAAGTTAAAAAGATTTAATGATTGATTTTAAATGCCTTTATGTTTGATAGTCATTCTGAGTCTGATCTCTAACATAAATTCCTTTACAAAAACGCAATTTTTAAAGCTTTTTGCTCAAAATGTTGTATTTTTGAAGAGCAATATCCATATTTCAGTAGTTAAATTAAGTGGAAAAAGTAAATATATATTGAAACGTTTTTTTCCCCATTTTGTTTGTTTGTTTGTTTGTTTATTGTTTGTTTGAAAGCAGAGGGTGTGTTCTTTAATTTGATATAATTTGTATATTTATATATTTATAGAAGATAATTTTTCCTGCAAGGAATTTTGTGAAACTTTTGTTAAAATCACAAAAACGCAGGTGGGCAACTTTTCTCAAAAAGGCTGGCGGTGAATGAGTTCATGCGATTTTGTAAGAAAAAAAATTATATTTAATACTTTGAACTAGGACTGGGACAACTCGTCAACGTCATCAGTGATGTCGACGCAAAAAATACCTAGACGCAAAATATGCGCGTTGATTCGTCAGACCCAAAATGGCGGAGCCAGAGAGTAGTATCAACGCGAGTGGCTCCTCGCAAGTGTGAGCAGTGCGTAATTTTTTTTTTTAGCGCCCATGTTAACAAATCATGCACACCGCACGCATGAGAAGCGCGAGCTCACGGCGCTGTAGCAGCAGTGCTGCGATCGTTTCTGCGTTCTATTTTTGATGCGCTGCTCACGCAGTGACAGTGCTTTGTTTATGGTTTAAATGCTCGTGGATTGATGCGAAAAAGTGTAATTTTTCCATAAAATCATTAATGTGATGCCAAGTGTGTTTTAAATAGTCACGACTTTGAGCAATTTAACAGAAAGCAATGATATATTTGAAAACACACTGTTGCCAGAAGACTGCGCTTTCATTCACTCTCTGCCCAGCACTAAATGCGTCCTCATCTATCTTAATAAACTTAAGAGAAAGAGATTTAATAATGTTTGTGCTTCTTAAGTCTATAATTGTGTTAATATCTGTCATTACGTGGACTAGAACAGCACGAAAACAATGTGAATTAAACAAATTACAGTTATAAAAATTACACTGACCATCAAAAGACACATTGAAGAGGTTTTGCTCATAAATGCATGTAAAATAAAGTTATGTGAACTTGATTTTTATACTGTTACTAAACTGCACAGTGTGCACTGCAAAGGCTTTATGCTACCTCTGACTAAGAATGCATTACTTTGCACTTGTATAGTCTATTTTATTTTTTGCATCGTTAAGGAATTCATGTTTTTTTTTCATTCAGATATGTAAATCAACATGTATAAATTGCTATTAGTTAATTAATGAGGAGATAATCGAGAATCAAATAGAAATCGAATCAGACTGATAAAAATAATCGCTAGATTAAAGCAACACTAAAGAGTTTTTTTACCTTAAAATAACGTTTCCAAAAAAGTTTCAGTCGTTCATCCACTCGAAACAGGGTGAACGGCACTTTCACATTCCCGTTGGGTCGCGGTCCTGTAGTTCAAGTGAAAACTACAAAAACTTGCTTTACGGCAGACCTGCAATCCAATCAGAGCCAGCTTTGCTGCAGTAAGCTAAATTATTTACGACAGTGGTAATGAACAAATTCCGCTTCCAACCTGTAGGGGGAGCAAAGAGCAAAAACTCTTTAGTGTTGCTTTAATCGTTTAAAAAAGAATTGTTTATCCCAGCCCTACTTTGAACTATCCCTTTAATGTTGTTTTGTGTGTTTACAAAGTTTTGGTGTGTTTGTGCTGCAAAGTTTTTTTACAGGGGCTGAGTAAAAAAATTATTTTGATTTGAACTGATCTTCATTTTAATGAATGAATTCCGAGGGAAATCTCTGAATCGATTCTTAATATGCGTGCTTTACTTCAGAGAATGTAAGTTTTTTGTATACACAATATCCAGACAAGGACTTTATGGTCCTGAATGTTAAAGGGTTGTCCATTTTGTGCGCACTGTATGTGCACATTTATTGTTTCAGTGTTTTTGTTAATCAAAGTAAAAGTAAAAATAATTGAGCGATTTTGTGGGCCTATTGTTAATGTAAATGTGTATTTCAGGGATTTGAGCGTTTCAATTACTAGCATTTATAATAAAATATTAAGCCTTTGTCTGCAATAGTGTTGGGCGATATGCCCTATTTTCAGATCGTCCTATCGTCAGCCTGTGAGATCGGCGATACACGATATTATCGGGGGGCGGGGCAGTAGTTTACTCATTTTTTTTATTTGTTAATTTTTTACTCATTATAACAAGTCACTTGATGGGTGGACAAAAAAAGAACAAGAGCAACACCGTCATGACCGCAACCTTTTTAAACCTGATGCCATTAATGCGAGCGCGTCATTAAAACCCTAACCATGATTACTTAATAACTGTAAAAACATGCATCTGCGCACCCACACACACGTGCGCGCACACACAAACAATTCAATGCATTGGTTTAGTGCTGTTGCAGAAGACTACACGTGTCAAGCAGTGGTGTTCTCATGAGGTGCCTTTTTAAACGCATTTGCAGCTTCTACCCAAAACATTGTGCCAGTCAAATATTGCAACAGATTAGCCTACATGAGTAAGTGGGTTAATAACACGAGCAAGGCTCGTCGGATTCAAGCTCTATGAGTTGAGTCACTCTCTGTGTGAATCCCCGAGCCGCCGACCAACTCATTGTCGCGCGCACGCATCCCTTTGTACTCGGACTCGGAGCTGCAGAAAAATACGAGTGAGCTTTTGGCTCACTCGGTACCTCCAGTCGACATTTGGTGATGTAAATTAACTCGTTGTTGCAAGTTATAGAACATATGGTAGCTTATGTAGAGTTATGTGTTGTAATTCTGTGAGCTTTGTGTTTGATCAAATTTCTCATTTTTAAAGCAAAATCTGAGAGGACTCAACTGACTCGGGTTAATGGTCAATAAGGACTCATGGTTCTCGAGTCATTTTAGGGATCGGGTTAAATGATCCGAGTTTCGAGTGACTCGCTCATCACTAGCAGCTGCTCATGACGCGGCGTGCTGGATTTAGTGGTAGAAGGAGACCAAGACGCGCGCATTAAGTGCAGGTACGTGCAAGAAGGAATTCTCTCTTTACAAGCTCTCCGCGTAAAGTGAAGCCCACAAACACTCATGTGAGGAAAAGCATGCATTGTGGGTGTTAATATAAAACTATGATGATAATAATAATAACCATTCGCCATATCGTCATGACCTATCGCCATGAAAGCCTGCCATTGGCGATATGTCTGAAGATCGTCGATACACGATACTATCGTCTATCGGCACAACCCTAGTCTGCAAAACGAAATTATTAACGAAATACTGATAACTAATCGATATTATAATTAAAATGTGATTAAATTGCCAAATTGGTTATGATATCAAGCCCTACAATTTACTCAGGATGAAAAGATATACACAGCCTATACAGTATGGGGCAGTTTCAGAGATTAGACTAGTCCCAGACCAAAATAAATCTAAGAGCCGTCCAAACTATATATTATATTAGGGATGTACTGATACAAAATGTCTGTGCCGGTACTGATATTGAACTACTTAATGACGTCTACCGATACTGATAGCTTTGCTTTTTACTGGCTTGTTTCAAGTTATTGTGTCGTAAAATCCTAAAAGCGCTGAGCATACAAACGGCAATTCTGTTTTTATTGTGACCCAATTCAAAGTAATCACACGGCATGAGATAGGATATAATCTGCCCCGATCAGTCGATGTCTGATAGTGGGAATCAATACCGATTATAGGCAGATACATTGCTGCATCTCTGATATATACATGTATTTTTTGTTTCTCTTTCTGTCTCTATCTGTAATGAATCTGCTCTGAAATGGCCCAAAGGGATAATTCACCTAGAAATATATGTAATATAATGTAAATATTTAATATAACATCCAGTCCTATCGGCACATAATTGCCTGTGTGGTGTAATCTCATGGCGTACTGCAGTGTAATGGAGTAAAAAGACATTGCGATGACATAAAGTACAGGGTCATAGCTAAAGTCCCGCTGTGGCGTCACAGCAGGGTCGAGGCTGAGGTCGAATTTAATTAAACCTCAATAGCAGCGCCCGTTCTGAGAAGGCTATTTACTTCTGTCTGACCTCGCTGGCCGTTTAATACAAACCCCCTTTCCTTCCCAGCAGCTCATATGTTGCCACAACAGCCATGTTTTAACCCTTCAGAGGGCCCATGGGAAGATCAGCGGGTCCTGTGAGCACTGAGCATCACGGCAAATACGTCAGTGACACCAAAAGGCCGTGTAGTTGCCTGGGCGAGATGTTTAAAATGTTACTGTGTTACGCAGTGCTTTTTATCTTTTTGTCATTTAGATCGAGCATTTCAGGGGTGAATGCGTCATCCGGAGAGGTCGGCTTTCGTTCTTTCTCATTAGTGTGCATCTTTCTGTGTGAGATGTTCAAGTCTGAAAGTGTACTGAAGAAAACTTACACCTGGAGCTCCACTGATGCTCTAAGGTGACTTCAAAGACGAGATCATTCGACTTAATCCATCTTTATTCCTAAAATGTATAAACAGATGAAGGGATTATATTTAACTGTGTGTAAATGCAAATTTGAAGCATGAGGTGACTCGCAATTTTTAAATTTGCCCATCAGGACACACAAGAGGTCACACACGTTGTCTCTATGCATATTATATATTGCTTAAACAATAGAAACGTAATAATGTTGTATAAGTAGCTTTATTGATGATAAAAGTAAGCAATTCTACATGATATAGTTTAACTGTACTGTTGCTCTAATCCAGTTTGGTTTGGAAAAGTCATAATGTAACGTATTCAATTCAATTAAATTCAGTTCAATTGTATTTATATTGCAGGGCTCAAAATTAACTTTTTTATTTGGTAGCACTGGTGCTCCCAACTTTAAAGAGTTAGGAGCACCAGCAAAAATTTAGGCGCATCCATCCAAAAATTAAAAAGTACCACAACTACAATGTAAATGTTAATAGATTTATTTTATTAAAAATAAAACACCACCACCGGGCTTTACACGTCCTATGGCCAGCATTTAAACGTTGGTCTTCTATTTTATTTTATTTTATTTTTTGCTGCATAAATTCCTAAATTAATACCCAAATGCTGTTGAAATAGTATAGCAGCAATAATAATTTAACAATTACAGGTAACGTGATTAAGATTACATAGAAAATCTAGTAAAAACACTGATTAATTGTGACATTACAAAAGTGACCCTAATATAGAAGGCTAATATATATTGGTATTGATAACTGCATTACCAGGATGCTTTTACTACTAAATAGGCAATGTTTTAAAAAATACAACAAAAACATACCATCAGCATTGTCGTATTCCACAGCAACATGGACCACAAGGATGTTTGTCAAATGTCCATTCACCAGCGCATGCGCACATACACCATTAAACACACTGACAGACAGGTCGGTGTCTCCATCAATAATAAACACATTTGTCATGACACGTCTTATGTTTTTGGCACTTTCGCCATGTTTAAGCAAGGTACGTCTGGCGCTTAAAATGTTTTGATTCCGCCATTAACACCGTTTTACAGGATTTACAGTAAAGAGTTACATTTTCATAGACACTCGAAATCTTTAAGCCACTCTCTCTGAAAGGTTTAACGTCAACTCGTATTTTCCGGTGGTGGAGTTACATTTGAATCCCGATCGTCGTCAAAGAAACAGTAATAACCTTGGCTGTAATCGTCTCGCTCTCGTCATGCTCGCGACGCGTTCGTCTTTTCACATTGCCGCGCTTTACTGAAACAAGGAATGACTGACGCTCATATTAGCCAATCTGCGGTCTTCATTAAACGCAAGAACTTAATGGTGAAATTTGATTGGTTATGTATCGTTGGAGAGAACACTGAACCTGGGACAGCGCCAGCACGCAGGATCACAATCAACTCGCGTCACAACAAAATGGGCAGTCGCACAAATGCTCCCAAATATATTTTAAGGTCGCACAGATTAAATTTCGGTCGCATATGCGACCAAAATGGTCGCAATTTCGAGCCCTGTATTGCGCTTTTCACAATTGGTAATTGTTTTAAAGCAGCTTTACATTGACAGACAACATAAGTAGCAAAATACAGTTGCTATGAATAAACTTTACAAGCGAGCGTATTAATAATGTAAAGTATAGAAGAGGGTGCTAAGTTAAGCCAATGTCTGCTGACTCCCCGGGGTTGAAAACCCCCCTAGGAGAAAAACCTCCCGACCTTTTTAGCCAGGAGGGAAAAAAATCCTAGGAGGAAAAAACCCTTGTTAACGGATAAATAGATTAAACAGGTTCCACCAGTGGTGGTTGGCCAGGCATCGTCTGGCATCACGTTGAAGGACGGCCAGTAGATCAGTAATGTGTTGACCTTCCCGGCAGCCGGAACTGGGTCTGTCGTCTCATTGTCCTCGGGATCGAGGACGAGACAGGAAGAGAGAAACAAAGTCCTATTAGCTAAGGGGCCATTCGCATGTAATGCCAGTGTGTGTCACACAGTGTTGCGGTTTAATATTTGCTCGGTTCCAGACAGGCTAGCTATTGCGGCATTAGTATATTACCCAGACGAGTTATGTGAATGCTTTGTTCTGTACAAGCTAACTATTGCGGGATAAGTGCATTTACTAGACAAATTATGTGAATGCTTTGTTAAAGAGAAAAAATTTTTGCAACATGATAGATTGTATTCTGATAGTAATTCTCTATTAATCAGTGACAGTGATCTGTTTAATAGTTTTGAAACCTGCCAATGCAAAGGAAAGCTTTGGAAATGTGCTGGTTCAGATTGATGCTGATTTTATTTAAAAAAGATAAATGCAAATCTTGGCTAATATCTATATTGTCATTGTATTATATTTCTGGTTCAGATTTGTGATTTCTAGTACAGCACTTTGAGCAAGACATTGTTACACTGTGAAACACGATAAGATGTCTGGTCTTTTATATGAAGGAAATTCCATTCAGATCACAGTATTACCGTAGTCATTTCTTGTGTTTCGAAAACGAAAAGGTTTGTGAGTTGTGAAAGGAGTCTGGGAAGATCTTTAGACCGTCTCCTCTCTGTTCTGCATGCCAAAGTTTAAAGCCCACAGGAGCGTTTTCCCATGGTGCACTGGGGCCAGAACTTCTCTGCATGTTGACGTCTGTGACACCCTGTTCTTATAAAATTATATTTAAACCACACTGTAATCTTCTCCTCAGGGAAACGCATTGACAAGGGGCTCAGTTGTACTGACACGCAGGCACGACATTTACTGCATTAAAAACACTCATCATGTGCTCTTAAATCTCAAGTTTCAGCACAAGTTTCACTCAGGTCGATTCGTTTCATTCAAGCAGGGTGTACGAAATGTCTTTAAAACTTAGTTGTTCAGTTGTCTGAATGGCGAATTAACCAGAAACCCCAAGTTAGAGATTCATTTATTAGTGATGCAGCTCCTATGAATTATGCAGAATAACATTGTTTCTTAGTGGGTGTTTTATAAGTTTTATGTTGTATTATTTGTTAGAAAAGCGATGCTTTGATGACTCAGTCATGGTGCTTTAAAGAGAATGATTTCAGAGATGCAACATCTCAAAGGATTTTATTATAAGCTTTTAGTTGTAAATGAATATTAACATGCAAAATAAATTCATGCTGCTCTGTAAAGCAACTCGGGGTGGCAAGATACATAGGAAGCATCATAATATCTCAAATGTGCATATCACAATGGTTTGCAATAACCGAGTGATTTTAATACTTCAAAAAGTTATGCATAGTCAAAGTTTTAGGTGGATGCACATAGAGACTGGTGAGACAATTATTTTTCCTGATTTAGTTTTGAAATATATATTTTTATTATTCAATTTGATTTTACAAATGTAAGCATTATTGTATCACATATTGTATAGTGCATCACCTAACAAGGCACCACTTAAAAAAACCACGAAGATAAACTTAGTTGTGTACCTCAACTAGTTATCGGTTGTTAGTAGACATCATCATCTGTCATAAATGAATAGTCTGTACTTTAGGCATTTTATGTATCTTTTTTAATTCCTAGTTTGCATTAACAAACCATTCTATACGATATTCACTTTTCAATTAAAGTAAATAATATCACCATCATAAGGTCTGGATGTCTGTTGTGCTCTGCATTTCATTTTCCTCCTTTTTATCCACCCATTTATTTTGAATTTAAATATGAGGCCCTGAAGTGCTTCTTGGATGAATAAACTAAAACAGTTCAGCCTGTTGTACGGCAGGTCTTTGTATATCGGCTCTACCCAGTTCTTGGGTCCCTTTCATGTTAATGGGGCCCTTGAGGCCAGAAGTGTTGGAGACGGCACTGTTATGCAGTCCTTTCTCAGAGTTTAACATGCATCGCCATGCACTAGTAAGCCAAACCCTCGCAGTGCTGGCACCCAGCGCACCTCCTGACATCACATGTGAATGAATGCACCGGCCTTCAGATGCTTTCTGTCTTTAAAGAAAGAAATGACTCCATCATAGTCCTTTAGAAGTTTCTTTGAGATGAAGCCAAACATTCAAAAGATGCTGTTTTTGGTCTTGGGAAGCTTGTGAGAATGGTTGGTTTGCGCATATGACCGGCGTGCTAATGTGGCCAGTGACTACTAGAGGTGTCCATTTCTGTTGCTTTACGGTTGTGTGACGTGTATTATTGATGGGTGATCAGAGATGGTACTTCCTCTGTAACTGGAGTGTTTTGTGTGAGATTCAAGCAGCTGTCGAGTCTCATATAGGGTGACTCTCAAAAACCCAGTTTAGAACATGACCGGGTCATGTTTCACCCCAAAACCAAAATAAAAAGAGGAAATTATGTTTCGCTTAAAGCAGAGGTGCCCAAACTAGGCCAAAGTTGGTCCGCAATGACCTTTAATTTGGCCCATCATGCCACGTGAGATAAGGAAAAAGGATGAACGTCATTGACGCAGATGTTCATATTTCTAATTAAACATTTTCTATTTTAATTTGTACATTACAAAAATGTAAATTGAAAATAAATGCAAGGAATTAAAGTGATTTTTTATGTACATACATACTTGAAGGTGTAAACATGCATCACGAAACTCCATTAATAATAGGCTGAACAGTTAACTTATTAGTTATGCATATGCAGATAAACTTTTAAACTTTTAATATAACACACACAGCAACAATTTGGCCCACAGCCCTCGGTCAGGTTCGATTTTTGGCCCTTAGTAGGAAAAGGTTTGGGCACCTCTGGCTTAAAGCAATGGAGACCAATTTCTGAATCTGATGAGGATCATCAAGAGTAATGAGATTTACGAAAACAATAAAAAATTGTCTGGATGCATGAGATTTTGAGGGGAAATGTTTAAATGCCAGAAAAATAATCATGATAGAAAAATCCTAATGTCTGTCCTGACAATAGACTTAAATTATTTTGTATTCATGTTTTCGATTAGGGTGATTGTGAAATTTACCCCAAATGTGACTTTGCAATTCTCAAACTGAACACCAGAGGGAACCGTCCGCTCATCCCAAACAACACGCCGCTCTTATTACAGGTCAAGAAAACTTTGGAAAAATCTGGTTAGATGAGAGTTTATGAGGTCAAAACCTTTTACAGACTTTCAGACACTGATGTATCATGGCTGTTGTCATGGCGATAGCATGAGTGATGTCACACCTCACATGTGTTTTTTTCCACAAACCGGTTACATGTGTGTTATATAGTCCCAATAAAGGTCAATGTAATTACTCTGTTTATATTGAACATAATTAGCTAGTATTTAGCATTTAATGTAGATGTGGGCCACACTAAACCACTAATACCTTTAACTGGTGTTGTGATGGTAAAACATTAAACCATTTGCTAATTAAAACCAGTAATATTTGACTGTAATCTCTGATAGATGTTTTTGTGCCGCTCCCCTTAAATTCTCAGCACTATTCAATTATCAAAGAACAAAGAAAGATTGAGTTCAAAGTCCTCCTAAAGCCGGATTGTCTTTTTACTGGATGGTATCATTAAGCGTATCCAGGATCACAGAACGGGTCACATGGATATGAGAGGCAAGCGCTGTGTCACTGCTTAACATCGACTCTATCACATGACTACTTTTCTCACTAGTTTCTCCAGATTAGCCAGATGTCTTCTTTAAAGCTCTTTTAACAAATACTGTATGGTTCATACAATGTAATACTGTTTTCTCTTCATCATACAGCATACACATTAAACCAGTTTTAAAACTGGATTTCATAATAAATAAAGTTGTTTTACTACTTTGTGAATGCCGTCAATGATAACTTCTATAAAGTTGCTTAGAAATATTACAGATGTTTCTTTATTTTATTAATCTCTTTAAATTAAATGTTCATTGACAGCCTGCTTTGACTTTGTATAGAAATTCGTCCTTGAATTCAAACATAGCCAGATTCATATTTTTAAGTGCTATACATTTAAAGGGGACATTTCACTAGACTTTTTCAATAAGTCAAATAAACAGATAATTTATTATAGCATGTTAAAATTGCCACTTTGTAGGTGTGAGCAAAAATATGCAATTTTTGGGTGTGTCGTTTAAAATGCAAATGAGCTGATAAAGCAAACACTGATCACCATAATGTTGGTTTGTTGAAATTGAAACTCAATTGTTAATTACTTTTTCTGTCTCTCTGCACTAAATGGCAGTGCTGTGGTTGGATAGTGCATATTAAGGGGTGGTATTATTATAATAAGATCCCCTTCTGACATCACAAGGGGAGCCAAATTTCAATAACCTACTTTTCACATGCTTGCAGAGAATGGTTTACTAAAAAAAGTTACTGGGTTGATCTTTTTCACATTTTCTAGGTTGATAGAAGCACTGGGGACCCAATTATAACACTTAAACATGAAGTCAGATATTCATGATATGTCCCCTTTAAGGGGTAGTTGAACCAAAAATGAAAATTCTGTCATCATTTATTCACTCTCAAGTTATTACCAACCTGTATAAAGAAAGAGCAATGTTTGTAACCAAACAGTTTTGAGCACCCCTGACTTTCACAGTATTTTTTTCTACTATGGAAGTCAATGGTGCTCATGTTTCCGGCTTTGATTACAAAATGTTCCTTTGTGTTCGGCAGAATAAAGAAATGTATCCAGGTGGGTGAACTATCGCTTTACTTCAAGAACAAACCAGCCCAAAATCACTGGAAATGTACCATTCAGACAAATAATCCCACATTGGGTTTCTCTCTGGGGTTTTTGCAAAAGGAAATGGAGCCATTGTTTTAAAATGGTGTAAACAGTGCACGATCGTAAAGGTCACAGTTTATGCGTTTGATTCTGAAAGCTGCTGAGCGTTTGACGCTTTAACACATTATTCCACACGGATCCAGATTCAGATCCATTTCTTGCGTTTCAATAAAAAGAAGGTTGATGATTTGGAGCCGTTTAGTTTTGTGAAACATATGTTTCCCCCTGTGTTGTTTTAAACACATTGTCAATAAGAAGAAGTTGATGCCTGACAAAGTGAAATGTTTTATGTTACGCTGTGACGTGAATCGATGTGTTGGTTGAGCGAATATTCCACAAGATGCTTAGAGATCTGAAACGCTTTAGAAAAAGGACAATCGAATCAATCTCTTTGTCAGATGGACGTGAAATTGATGGTTTATCTTTCTCCTAAATGGTCGCTATCAATCTAAACCTTTTTAGTTTGACGGGGATATGCGGTTATACCGCAGCCTGTCTCTTATTGGGCGAGAGGTCAATATGCAGATGAAGCTTTGACAGACAAAGGGCGCTGGATATCAGTGATGTTTTCAGGCCGACAGACAAACATGTCCATCTCTCCGGTCAGTTTGTCTTGTGTTGGGATGTTGATAACAAGGTTGCTGCTGTATCCTATTTTGATGCCGCGTGTCAAGATTTTGCAGCTCATGGAGGATTTAAAAAAAGTATTAAGGTCAACTTGAAGTTTGGTTGTTGTATAATTTGTCATGGTATTGTATAGGAAAAGATTAATATGTTGTGTAATCTTTCGTGGAAAGTACCACAAAAACTCATTTGAGGAAAACTGCACGAACTGCAACATGAGTTTTTTTTTTATTTGCTTCTTAGAAAATACCACAACCTCCTATTATTCATATTTGAATGGTCTCTAAACACATCACATTTAATTTAAATGGATTATGAGTAATGTTTCATGTTGACTAAACATTTATTCTATTCTTTTATTTACACTTTAACAAGAAGTGTTGTTATTGTGTTACTAACTTTATCTCTGATGTCACCTGATATTTTTCGCTGTTCAGTGTAGATGAGATTCACAGGTTTAACATGAGTGTGTGTTGATGATGCTTTGACCTCCGATGTAATCCAGTCGTGATGCGGCTGCTGGAGGAGGAGCAGCTGTATAATTGGTTTAAATGTTTGAGTGCTGTGTTAACAGTAAAGATGACCTCTCTCGCTCTCTCTTTCTCTATCGCTCGCTCTCTGTGTGTGTGGGGAGAAAGTTTGGTGCGTTGGGTGCAGGGCAGCTGCTTATGCTACACACTCCGACATCTGCTGCAGCCTCTCTGGAGGCAACTACTCGCTGTATCAGCAATAACACACACGCACACACACACACACACACACACACACACACACACACACACACACACACACACACACACACACACACACACACACACTTCTTCTCTCA
The DNA here is from genome assembly GCF_027580225.2 of Misgurnus anguillicaudatus. NCBI lineage: Eukaryota > Metazoa > Chordata > Actinopteri > Cypriniformes > Cobitidae > Misgurnus > Misgurnus anguillicaudatus. The sequence continues at coordinate 38,713,839 of NC_073348.2, forward strand.
CAACATGCTGTTGTACCAAAGCTTTTACTTTTCATCAGATGAGTTGTGTTATGTGTAATCAATATGTGTGTCAGGGTTATGAGCACACATGTTGATGATGGCATGTTGTAAGAATTATACTTTAAATACACATATATGAATATACAAAGGCGTGTCTGCATGATTGGGGTGAGACAGGTTTGATTGGGTGGGGCGGAGGCATGTCTGCGTAAATGGGGTGCGGCGGAGGCGTGAGTGCGGGAATGGGGTGCGGTGGAGGTGTGTCTGCTTGATTGGGGTCCGGCAGAGGCGTGTCTGCGAGATTGGGGTGCGGCAGAGTTGAATGGGGTGTAGCGGAGGCATGTCTGTGTAAATGGGGTGCGGCGGAGGCATGAGTGCATGATTGGGGTGCGGCAGAGGTGTGTCTGCGTGATTGGGGTGCGGTGGAGGCGTGTCTGCATTATTGGGGTGTGGCGGAGGCGTGTCTGGGTGATTGGGGTGCGGCTGAGTTGTGTCTGCGAGATTGGGGTGCGGCAGAGTTGATTGGGGTAGGGCGGAGGTATGTCTGAGTAAAAGGGGTGCGGCGGATGCGTAGGTGCGTGAATGGGGTGCGACGGAGGCGTGAGTGCGTCAATGGGGTGCGACGGAGGCCTGAGTGCATGATTGGGGTGCAGCGGAGGCGTGTCTGTGTGATGGGGGTGTGGCTGAGTTGTGTCTGCGAGATTGGGGTGCGGCGCAGTTAATTGGGGTGTGGTGGAGGCATGTCTGCGTAAATGGGGTGTGGCAGAGGTGTGAGTGAGTGAATGGGGTGCGGCCGAGGTGAGAGTGCGTGATTGGGGTGCGGCGGAGTTGTGTCTGTGTGTTGGGGTGTGGCGGAGGTGTCTGCATGTTTGGGGTGCGGTGAAGGCGTCTCTGGGTGATTGGGGTGCGGCGGAGGCGTGTCTGCGTGAATGGGGTGTGGCAGAGGTGTGTCTGCATGATTGGGGTGTGGCGGAGGTGTGTCTGCATGTTTGGGGTGCGGAGAAGGCGTCTCTGGGTGATTGGGGTGCGGCGGAGGCGTGTCTGCGTGAATGGGGTGCGGGGGAGGTGTGTCTGCGTGATTGGGGTGTGGCGAAGGTGTGTCTGCATGTTTGGGGTGCGGTGGAGGTATGTCTGCGTGTTTGGGGACGGCGGAGGTGTGTTTGCATAATTGGGGTGTGGCGGAGGTGTGTCTGCATGTTTGGGGTGCGGTGGAGCTGTGTCTGCATAAATGGGCTGCAGCAAAATTGTTTGGGGTGTGACGGAGGCGTGTCTGCATGTTTCGGCGGAGGTGTGAGTGTGTGATTGGGGTGCAGTGGAGATGATTGGGGTGTGGCGGAGACGTGAGGGCTTGATTGGGGTGGGGCAGAGTTTATTAGGCTGGCGGAGGGGTGTTTGCCTGTTCGGGGTGCGGCAGAGGTGTGTCTGCGTGATTTGGGTGCAGCAAACGCATGTTTGCCTGATTGGGGTGTGGCGGAGGCGTGTCTGCGTGATTGGGGTGCGGCGGAGGTGTAAGTGCGTGATTGGGGTGCAGTGGAGTTGATTGGGGTGTGGCGGAGGCGTGTCTGCGTGATTGGGGTGCGACGGAGGCGTGTCTGTGTGATTGGGGTGCGTCAGAGGTGTGTTTGTGTGATTGGAGTATGGGGGAGGCGTGTCTGCGTGTTTGGGGTACGGCGGAGGTGTGTCTGCGTGATTGGGGTGCAGCAAACACATGTTTGCCTGATTGGGGTGTGGCGGGGGCGTGTCTGCGTGATTGGGCTGCGGCGGAGGCGTGTCTGCATGATTGGGGTGCGGCGGAGGCGTGTCTGCGTGTTTTGGGATGTGGCAAAGGCGTGTCTGCGTGTTTTGGGTGTGGCAAAGGCGTGAGTGCGTGATTGGGGTGTGGGGAGGCGTGTCTGTGTGATTAGGGTGCGACGGAGGCGTGTCTGTGTGATTGGGGTGCGTCGGAGGTGTGTTTGTGTGATTGGGGTGCGGCGGAGGCGTGTCTGTGTGTTTATAGTGTGGTGGAGGCGTATATATGTGTTTGGATGTGGTGGAGGCATGTCTGTGTGTTTGGGGTGCGGCGGAGGTGCGTCTGTGGTTTTGTGGTTGCAGCGGAGGTGTGTCTGTGTATTTGAGGTGTGTCTGAGGTGTGTGTTTGGGTGCACTATTATACAAAGACTTTGCCGTAGATGGTTTAGTGTGTCTCCCTATAGGCAGAACTTTGAAGATGCTGGTTTGGCCTGGCATGTGAAATAAACCGAGTCCTTCTTTCTCTCTGTTTCTCACACACAGCTCTGGGCTCGGCTTCCCACCCTGGGAAGGATCTCTACATTGGCCTGAAACCCTCCTCTACTTTCTTTCTTTGTTCCTTCGTTGAGTCTAATGCCTGTTGACAGACTCTGAATGACAAAAGCGTGCTGGGAGTTTCTCAGTATGGAAAACCTCTGATCTGTTTGTAGACATTCCTACTGCACGTGTTGCCAGAGCGCAAAATGCCCGTCGGTCTACCTGCGGGTTTCTGAAAGCCCCAAACGCTGGGATTGTTTGAAAGTGCATCAAGCACGAGAGCTCAGCTTGGCTCATGTGAGTCTCTTAGATCAAAAGAGTCGTAGCAGAGATGGAGCCGTATTTCGGGTGGGTGGCCCCTCCTAAAACCCTCCCTGTAGCATCTCCGACTCCTCGTGGGCTCCCAGAGGAGAATTTCGTTGCAGCTTCGACACTGTAGAAATCTTAGGTATGTTTCTATGTGCATCAATTTCAGATGTTTCTACTCAAATCTCTTTGGAGAAATAATTCAACTAGACACAAATGGGATGATTGTTGGCATGCAGTGATCTTGTAGCACGATTGGAGAAGCACTGCATTAGCAAAGCAAATGAGTTTATACATACTGATAAAATATACAAATTAAATACACTGTAAGTTGATTTGGGTAAACATGTCTGGTGATTGCATAAATATAAATCCACAATAATTTCTATAAAATTGTGTAAAATATGCAGCACTTTTTAATTGAAGACTGCTGTGGTCTTTTCTCATATGAATGAATAAATATTAAGAGTGAGTGAATGTCATCTTACCCTGCTTGGTTCATGTAGGACTCTTTAAATCAATTCATGCCGCCAGCTACATTTTCGTGATGAATGTAACATTAATTACCTAAATAGTAATAATAAAAACACAAATCGTGCCCCGGCGCTACTGACATCATTTCCTTTCCCTTTTCACTGATAGCTCATTTTATTTTCTACTCTATTTTCCTTCACGCCGCTGCCAGGGAGACCATTAAAACAAGATCTCATCTGTTTCTCTGCCCTCTCATCTCACCAGCCGCTGAGGTAAATACGCTGGAGGGAAAAATCCAGAAGGAGAAGTCGTGGAACCACTAATAACCGGGTCCGGTCTGCAATTTCCAGAGGAGGGTTGAACTTAATGAACAATCAAATAAAAGATTTGAAATTACAGACCTTTGGAGGGAAAGAATCTGAGGTCGCCTGCGCTTGTGAGAAATCACATCGCTCAAAGAGGTCGACTAGAGGAACGAGGGGCCTCATGAAGGGAGAACGTTTGGTGTGGTGGGTCATTATGCTTCATTGCCATCATACACCGTGTCTCTTTTCTGAAGTTTGACCATTGTGGCCCTTAAATGCATGAAAATTTCATTGCAGTGAAAGGTTTTCCACATTGATTTACTTAATTGATGTAATTATTGAGGAGTTCCACATTAATTAATTAGTCTTTTTTGCTGATGTGATTCAATAATGGACTGATTCCACAGAGGAACCTTAAGGTTTTATTTCCTGAGGATTTACTTGCAAGTTCATGCACTGTACTGTAGTATATGCTGGATTAACACTATGTTTACTGCAGTCTGTAGCTTTGGTTTGATGGGAGACTTCCTAAGAAAATTAATGTTGAAAGATGGACCAGTGGGAGTTGATGTAATTGAGCAGTAAGGTATGTGATAAATTGTACACAATGCAAAGTTTCGGAAGTGACAAACGCATTTAAAAGCGGGATAATCGTTACACGTGTGTACGGAACAAGACGCAGTCCCGAAACTGCAATGATTGACACAAAGGTAACCATAGCAACGTTCTACCATCTCACATGCTTAGCACTTGCTATTTTGACCAAAACAATATTACAGCCTTATGTTCTTCGATTTTAATAAACCACCATCTACAGAGGCATTTTATGTTGTGTATGAGGCTTCAGAGAGCGATGTCTTGCAGTGTTGCCATGTTCACGTATTTTCATCCTGGTTTCCAGACTTTAAATGTAAAACTGTATTTACCTAGGAATAGATGAATAATAAGAGTTGCGTACATGGTAATGACATATCATAAGTCTCAAACACGATTGTTTCCTCCTTTTTATGTAAACCTCGTGCATGCAAAAGACCGCTGGAAAACATACCAATCTCTACATAACAGCGACTGTGACGTTACAGTCGTGATGTACGCCACAACATTAAATTACACATTAAATTAAGTACAGTGTTGTTACAATGCTAAAACAAAGTTGTGACTGCTGCTGAGTTAGCGATATAAGCTAGTTAATGCTATATTGCTAGCATTTAGGCTGAAGTTCTTCTATTGACGTTACAGTATGTATTGCAGGTCCATACTGAAAAAAACACAAACTTATTGTAGTATTTTTTGTCTTGTTTTCAGTAAAAATATCAGTAAAAAATTTCCTTTTCTTGATGAGCAAAACGGCCCAAGGAAAAAAGTCTAGTTTTTAGACCAAAAATATCAAATTTAAGTGATTTTGTGCATAAAACGAGCAAAAAAATCTGCCAATGGGGTAAGGAAAAAAATCTTTAACATTTTTCTTAAACACTAAATTCAAGAACAATTCAAGAAAATTTTGCTTATCCCATTGGCAGATTTTTTTTTTTGCTTGTTTTATGCACAAAATCACTTAAATTTGATATTTTTGGTCTAAATATTAGACTTATTTTCTTGGGTTGTTTTGCTCATCAAGAAAAAGCTTCTTAATTTAAGAATTTTTAGATATTTTTACTGAAAACAAGACAAAATACTAAGAATTTTTGAAAATCATTTTTAAATCATGAGTACCATTTAGAAACGTCCATTAACAATCTCCAAACAATTGATTATTCCTCAAAATCTGTATCTTCATCTGAAAAAGACTCAAACATAAGATCTGTTTACACACACACAGAGCTACTGAAGGAGCTGCTCTGTGAAACAGCCAATCAAAGCAGAGCTCAACATTATTAATCATGACCCTTCCAAATAAGGTAATAAAAGACCATTTCATTCTAAAGACAAATCCTAGGGTTGTAAACAGACATGTAAAACCATCTCTTGATCATTTTTGCACTTAATAAAGCCACAAACCTTCTATGTAGATATCAGAGAACAATGTAACAGATTATTACAATGCATCTTTTGGCACATATTTAAAAAGCACCAAACGATACAGATTATTTGAATTTTTTAATACATCTTACAAACGAGTCATGTTGTGCTGTAAAATACTTTAAAGTTTTTTACAATTTCATATCATGTAGCTCACTGGAAGCATCTTGGGTGTGACATCAAATGATGCGTCTTCCTGAGGTCGAGGAAAGATCTATCTGCCCAGACGTCAAATATCTAACTTCAAGTGTTGTTCCTGAGGTTTACTTCCGGGTTTAAAGTGGAGAATATCCAAATTCCGAGTTTTCTGGAATCCAGCATCAGGTTTTACTATGTATGCTACGTCCTATGTTGATACTTTTTGGTGAATGTGCGTTGACTGTTACCGGAAGCTAGTTATATTTTAGTTTATAAAAATGGAAATGTTTCTTATAAAATAACATCGATTACGTTCAAAAGACCTTTATTAACCCATTGCATTAAAGTTTACTAGCGTTATAAAGCTTGGAAGAGCAAGGATATTTTCTTAAAGGATTAGTCCATTTTCTTAAAAGAAAAATCCAGATAATTTACTCACCACCATGTCATCCAAAATGTTGATATCTTTCTTTGTTCAGTCGAGAAGAAATTATGTTTTTTGAGGAAAACATTGCAGCATTTTTCTAATTTTAATGGACTTTAATAGAGCCCAACATTTAATACTTAACTCAACACTTAACAGTTTTTTTCAACAAAAAACACAGAGTTTAACAGAGTTTCAAAGGACTATAAACAATCACAAACGCGGCATAAGGGTCTTATCTAGCGAAACGATTGTCATTTTTGACAAGAAAAATATGATGAAATGAGCTCTTTTATGATCAGCTAGCCTTTGTTGTAGCATCAACAATGGGTTTCTGAATGAGCCAATGTTTAGTTTTTACTTAGGTTTAGCATTTTTTAAAAAAATGGGTTGCTAAGGTGTTCTGGGCGGTTTTGTTAAATTCTTGTACGTGGTTTCTTTAACAAGCCTCATGATTGAGAGATGTCTGTAGCTCAAACAGTGCACAGTATTTACTGCACGCTTTTAGCTGCCATATTATATTGACATTTACATTTATTGATTTAGCAGATGTTTTTATCCAGAGCGACTCACAGGAGTGCTTTTGTACAACACAAGCTATTCTTCCCGAGCAGAGATGCGTTACATTCACCCGCTTTCTTATTTATATTCATGACTTTTCCATGTGTCCTTGTAACGTTTGAATGTTTGACAGCCCGTCTGTCAGTGTATCTGGCCAATGTTCAGTCAGGTGACCTGTTGACCTTTGCCCTCCCGAGAGTTTTAAAAGCCAGATTCACTTCCGCCCAGCCGAATCCTCTGTATCTCTTCATCAGTCCTTGTGTTTTGCCTCGGGCTTCTGCTTTCACAATCATCTGCTGGCTGATGCCATTCACATCAGGCCTTCATAACACAACAATCTTCTGTTCTACAAGTGTCTTAGTTGGAGTTAAAATATCAGGTTAAGAGCGACAGATGCATAAAGTGACGATGAGCTTAATTTGAAGAAAATAGTTTATTCTTCTATTTCAGCTTTGTTTCTCTGTTTTCAATCTTTCACACTTTAATAGCATGATCAGTTTTTCAGGATTCATCCCTAAAGCGTTCTTTGTGGTGGATTGTTTTTCAATACAAGTAAATGTTATTTTGTGGCGTCGTTGTAAAAAGTAGGACAACTGCTCTTCTGATTGTTGCACAATTTTGTGTGTTTAACCACCAGCAATTGTGCTTCTGTTTATTATAGTCATTTCAACAATAAGTGGTCGTTGCGTCCTGCTGGGCTTGTCTGTGTTTGTGTCTCTTTGTGTGTGTACTGTATGGGTTTCTGTGTGTCTGTGTTGATTGACATCAGAATATTACCAGGTTATTTTTAACCCCCAAAACAAAAAACAAATGAGTTTTCTTTATAATTAAAAATTATGTTTTTATATAATTATCAATACTAAAGTGCACCTGTGTCATTGCTAAAAACATGTTATTTTGTGTATTTGGTATAATAGAATTTGTTCGCTTGGTTTATGGTTAAAAAACACATTATTTTCCACATACCACACATTTTTGTAGCTCCAGATATCCCTGTCTTCCTTAAACGCACTGATTTTGTACGAAACTCATCGATTTGAAAAGCTCGGTGTCCCTGATTGGCCAGCTAATCTGTATGTTGTGATTGGCCTGAATAACTTTGAAGTCAGCTGAAATGTGACGCTCCTTACCATGTTTGAAAGATTTGGTTAACTTACAGGCTGTGAGACAAAGCGGGAGAAATTATGATAACGTCGGTATTGTCCACGTCATCCGACCCAGGAAGTAAACTGTTGCCTGCAATCTGTGTGTTTGTTGTAGTATAAAAGAAAGAGATCTACGTTGGAGATGATAACTCGCCTCATCGTTTACTTTGGGGTTTGTACCTTTTGCATATCAATAACATGAACTAATACACACTTACACACCAAAGAAAATGTAAAATTGTGAATCGGATAATTGGTGCTCTTTAATTTATGACAATTATGGTGCAGTTTTATTTCCAACTATCAGGGCTGGACAATAAGGATAGCCTAATGCCCCACCGTCACGAACGTTTATAATTTGCACATGTTTTGAGGCCTTGCTAATTAAAATATTCAATAAATGAAGACCCAAAACAGATATCAATGCGCTACTTGAATATTCACGAGAATATTCATTTGTGTGGACAGCCGAAGCGTGAGCCAGGAAAGTCGACTCTCTATTACAAAAATAAAAGTGCCGCAATTATCCTCTTAAACATAGTAATAGTCAGTGTTTACAATTCAGAAATAAAATGCATGTGTAACAGTATATTTGATTTGCATGCATTAGGTCAAACCAAGCACTATAGTTACGGGGCGTACACACCAAATGCGAATTCAACGATTTGCGCGAGTAGATTACAAACAAAGTCAATACAAAGATGCGAGTAGACGTGAACTCGCACTGGGCGATGTAAATGACTCGAAATGGGCAGCACGATTGCCACAAAAAAACATGCTATTCGGCTCAAACAAAGTTGAAAATATTCAACTCAAGCGAAAAATTCGCATGACACGAAGTTTAATCCCGCGTGTAATCTAGAGCGAGGAACGCAATGCTTCACATTTGGTTTGCACAGAGCATAAGTGTTAATTAATCAAACAACGGTTAAGGATTAAAATATATTTAACTCTTTCCCTGCCATTGACGAGTTATCTCGTCAATTATGAGTTAATATTTAGATGATAAATATGCCTTTCTGGACTAATTTCAAAGTGAAAGTGTAATACCGCTTTTATCCACTAGATAAACCGAATTTATCAAAAACGGAAGTTAAAAAGATTTAATGATTTATTTTAACTGCCTTTATGTTTGATAGTCATTCTGAGTCTGATCTGTAACATAAATTCCTTTACAAAAACGCAATTTTTTAAGCTTTTTGCTCAAAATGTTTTATTAAGTAGAAAAAGTAAATATATAATTAAACGTTTTTTCCCCATTTTGTTTGTTTGTTTGTTTGTTTGTTTGAAAGCAGAGGGTGTGTTGTTTCATTTGATATATTTGTATGTTTATATATTTATAGAAGATAATTTTTCCTGCAAGGAATTTTGTGAAACTTTTGTTAAAATCACCAAAAATGCGGGTGGGCAACTTTTCTCAAAAAGGCTGGCGGTGAATGAGTTAATTATTGCAGTGAAGTCTATGCAGTATTCCTTTACATTTGATTGCTTTCAAATCGATTTCTGAATGTTGTGATACTTTGTATCTGCCATGAAAATAGCCTTTTGTGCTGATATGGTGTTAAAAATAAATAAATAAATAAACAATTTAAAAGTACAGTACTGCCAGATTAATCTGAAAATTATTTTATTTGTATGTTTGTTCTGTTGAATTTATTTTATTGCACATAATTTGATTATTTGTTCTTATTTTATTATTAACCATTTAGATGTACCGTACTTTCCGGACTATAAGCCGCACCGGAGTATAATCAAAAATCATTCAAAAATGCGTCATTAAGATGAAATAACATATATAAGTCACAGTGGACTATACGTTGCATTTATTTTGAAAAAATTATTTCACAAAATCCAAGCCGAAGAACAGACATTTAATCTGGAAAGGCGAATTATTCAACTAAACAATAGCAGACAGAACAGCAGGCTGAATAGATGTCTGTACGTTAAAGTAATATTATCAGTTGTTTAAACGATAAACCATAGCATACAGAACTTACCTGGAAGGTTAAATAGGCTAAATTAACCGAACAAGCCAACTAGCGTGAAGTTTGCAAGCTCGTCATTCCACATCACTGAATCCATTGAATTACATAAATACAGAAGCAGCATATGGCGTACTCTCGCGGCTGTAGACGGTAATGATGTCTTTTGCATCATAAATGTCAAAATTAATTCATACTGACTTACAAGGCGCACCTGACTGTAAGACGCAGCACCAGCCAAGTTATAGAAAAAACGTGGCTTAAAGACCAAAAAATACGGTATATAACAGTATTTGAAATTTATGAAGTAGGCTAGTAGTTTTTGATGTTATATGACCTTGTTAATTAAGATCAAAACATGAATCAAAAACAACAAAGTCAATAATTAAGCCTGTTTAATTTTAGTGATTTGTTGTTGGGTCCAGTAAAAATGACAATTTTTCATCAAAATTCTGCATAAATTAAAGTTAACATATTACAGTACCATGATAAACACACTGAATCATTCAGATGAAATTAAATAGAGTAATAAAAATGTGTTTGATTAATGTCACAATAAAAATCATCCTTTTAATATAGTTTTATTATTATTTCTTTTTTCTTTAATTTCTAGTGAAATATGAGCCAGCCATTTCTCTGACAGGTTACGTAAGATTCAATTGTTTGTGTTTGGCTGTCACATCATCAGTTATAAAAGTGTTTCTTCTCCTCAAACCCTTCAGATTCAGTATGAACTCTATATGATTTATCACTCCCACACTTCTGGATCATTCACCAACGATCGATCAAAATCCTGTTGAACCACCAGGTGATTTTCTCTAGCTGTGACAAAAAAACAAACATAACCCACACAAAGTTCCCTTAGCTTTATATTTGACGTGAAGCCGCCAAAGTGAGAAATATGACCATAAAGAAACCTGTCAGACACGTATTTGATAAGACGTTCACTGATTCTTGATTAATCGTCATAAAATGAAGCTCCATTCCTAAAACCTCCAGCTTTAATATAGAGAGCAAGTGGGTGTTGTGATCGTATGTGTCTGTGCTTTATTTTACAGCTGCTTGCCCAGCAGGCCGCCGCTCTTATTGGAGTGTTATTGATTCAGAAATCATTAAAGGAGCAGACTAATTTTGTGCTGAGCAGTGGAGCACTTTGAGACTGCGTTCATCTGCTCTTTAAATGTTTTTTGCATGACAGATGCTGACCGTGTCCACACGGATTCCAGCTCATATCCGTCTTAGTCATACAGCTCCTCGTTGTTTAATAAACCACTTAAGTAGTCGGTATTATATTGGGCTATGGTGGTACAATCATACATCAATATGTTGCTATTCTGTTTCTCATGATATTGGATCAATACTGTAGATCTTTCAATTGATTTTTTCAGTTCATTTATGTTTATATAACACACAGTCATCACTATTTGGCTCTTGTCGAACTCGCTGAGATCTTTCACACATGAAATTTAAGACCTACTCCTTGATCGGTGTTATTTACTTCATCTGTCAGTTGTTTTTAATGATGTACCTGATCAGGGTACATGTACACTGCAAAAATTTCTTAGTATTTTTGTCTTGTTTTCAGTAAAAATATCTAAAAAAATTAAATTAAGATGCTCTTTCTTGATGAGCAAAATGACCCAAGAAAATCAATCTAGTTTTTAGACGTAAGAAGTAATTTTATGCAAAAAATCTGCCAGTGGGGTAAGCAAAAAATCTTGAATTTTTTTTAAACAGTAAATTCAAGAAAAATTTAATAAAAATTTGCTTACCCCATTGGCAGATTTTCTTTGCTAGTTTTATGCACAAAATCACTTAAATTTGATATTTTTGGTCTGATATTTTTCTGGTTATTTTCTTGGGTCATTTTGCTCATCAAGAAAAAAGCAACTTAATTTAAGAATTTTTTTATATTTTTGCTGAAAACAAGACAAAAATACTACGAAAATGTTTTTTTGAAAATCATTTTTTGCAGTGTATCAGTAGATGTATATTGAGTAATCATCCAAATCATGGATTCTCAATTGGCAGTACAGACTAGTCTAGGGATGTTAAATGCAAAATGCAAATCACCATATTATTACGTTTAGATACCATCATAAGCGTTTAAAAAAAGTTTCCAGCCAGCAACTTTTTTTTACATTTTTTTATTTTTCATGATTTTCACAAAAGTTTAATGCTTTCTTTTTTAAATATATAAACATACAAAATATCAAATGAAAAACAGACCCTCTGCTTTCCAAAAAAGTGCATCCTCTCTTTTTTGTGTTTTATTTTATCACCTCTTAAAAAAAATCATCAAAAATACCAAATTTTGACCAAAAAGGATTTTTGTAAAGGACTTTTCTTATAGATCAGATTCAAAATGAAAAAGAGTTCTTACTGTTTTTGGATCAGTGGATGCTTCAGTGTTTTATAGGGTGGGTAGGAGCAACACCTAGTGGATAATAGCGGATATATGGATTGCCGTAAAGACTCGTCATTGGCAGAGAAACGTTTGCTCTTAATTTACGATTTAACTCGTCAATGGTGGAGAAAGAGTTAACTAAATAGTGTTGTTGTTGGCATTAGGGATGTTGTTTAAGTCTAGCCGGGTTGTAGCAATTCTTATAAGAATGCAACATAAACTTGCAATGGCCACTTTTTTGATATTACGCTCATTTTAACTAAATTTAATGTGTGCCTAAAATGTGTCTGTGAAGTTTCACCACAAAATACCCCACAGATCATTTTTATAGCAGGTCCAAAATGCCCCTATTTTGGTGGGAGCAAAAATGTGCTGTTTTCGTGTCTGTACCTTTAAATGCAAATGAGATACAGCTCCTAACTCCTTAACCAACAGACAGTGAGCACTTTTAGTTCAAATAAATCTGATTTCTGTGAATACAGCATGAGACAATAGTATCTTTAGCAGCTTTAGTGCTACAAAGTGCTAACAAACACATTTAGAAAGCTTTCGTGTAAAATTACCCAGTCAGTCAGTGGGGTGGGCGTGGCTTTGTTTGTGTGATGTCACATTAACAAGAGAATCAAAACAGCATGTCTAATGAGAGTTCTTTGGTTTAATTGGGAATAAAAAAGGAGAGGGTGGATTTCATTGTAGGGTTGTTGTGTTCACACAATGCCAACACACATTTATTTCTAAATACATGAGATTTATTCAAAATGTTCTACAAAAATATTTGCTATTTTGATATGGCACTGTATTAATAGACCTGACTGATGTCAGGCTGTAATAAGGGTGGGCGAAACACCGGTAGGTAGATTAAACCGGCAGAATTTACATCACGTTGTCACTAAAACTTTGCTCGCGTTTTTAAGCACCGCAGTTTTAAAAAAGTGTTTTTAAACCGTTTAGACACAAACAACATATGCGTACTTACCTTTAATTTGCATATGCGTCCAAATGCCCGTTTGCAAGTATACTCATAAACACGTTCATTTAGGTCTTAAGAGAAATTAAACAGCTAATAAAGAAAACGCTTTTGTAACAGTATATTGGATCTGGACTTCTGTCTTAAAGGTGTAGTGTGTAATTTTTTGAAGGATCTCTTGACAGAAATGCAAAATAATACACAAAACTATATTATCAGGGGTGTATAAAGACCTTTCATAATAAACCGTTATGTGTTTATTACCTTACAACAAGACCTTTTTATCTACATAAACCAAGGTTCCCCTTACATGGAAGTCGCCATTTTGTGCTGCCATTTTTCTACAGAAGCCCTTAATGGACACATTTTTTTACTAAGTTGTCTCCGATGATGACATGTTTGTCTGGTGGCGGCTACCGTAGCTTTTCTATGTGTTTCAAAATCGAGGGGTGAGCAGTGGACTGAGACGTTGGTTGCAATTCGCAACCTCACCACTAGATGGCGCTAAAATTTACACACTGCACCTTTAAAGAGGAAGTTACATAATATTGCTCAAACAGCAGTAAGAGAAAATCTTGACTAAATCACTTTTGTATATATATATGAAAGAAAAAAACTGTCTTGTGATATATATCGTTATCATGATATAAAAGTACTCATATTTTAGGTTTTAGTCATATCTCCCACCCCTAGGCTATAAGCTGTCTCAACTCTCTGTATGTATTGTTGTGGTGAGATCTAGAGTTTGGGAAAGAAAAACGAAATGCTGATGTTGTTCCTCTGGGTCTCGGGCTATAAACTGACCCCTCTCGTCTCGGTCAGTGAATTAAAGCATCTTTTTTTATTCATCCATTCGAATCATGTCTTCTATTTTCATCCACACATCAGTTCCCACAATGGCTCCTGGTACGGTAGGATGATATCTGAATCGATGCAGAGACCCCTTGTCAAGCAGCGATCAATAGATGTTCATTCATTCTCCACCCCTCCTCCCTGTACAACCTGCTCAATGAAGGTCAGCTGGGTCACAAGGACCACCTGGTAAATGGGTCATCTTGAAAATAATCAGAAAAGACCACATTAGACGTTACTGTTGTTTCTTTGTTATCTTCTGCCCATGAACGTTGCCCAGCATCTAGAAATAACAGATAATGTTTGACATTGACTGCTGTGGTCCTTGACTCTTCGGATCTGCGGATCAATACAGAAAGCACAATTAGCACTTCAAACCAAAGGAAAATGATCAAGGAAGTTGTGTTAACTACATCTAAAGACGGTTTGGATTAGCGAATGGAATTTATCCAGCGCCTCCGCTTGGTACACAGGCTTTGATCCAACTCATTACTTAACCTACATTCAGACATTATCCGGTTAAGAACGTGACCTGGTTACCTTAAAGATATCCGCTTCAGTGTCACCAATATATGGACAGAGATCTACTGTTGTTTTGGATACTTGATATCATCCATCAATACTTAATTGGGAGCATTTCATTCATATATTGCATTACTGCCAAAAAAGAAAGAGAGACATATATATTGTATACGGATATAATGTAAATATGCGTCTCGTTCACAGTGAGCCAAAATGATTGTCTCTTATAATAAACAAAAAGCCACAAATGCTGTCAGTAGACGTTAAGTTGAAAATAACCCAGAATATTTTATTTAAGTAAAGCACTTTATGAAATAATAGTGATGGATCCTCACTGATGTGCAGAAATAAAGTCATATCATGGATTTGTGAGTTATGTCTACATTTATTTACATAAATAGATTTTATAACTCATTCAATATCTTTTGTTTTCAGTTTTTCATAAATCTGTTCAGGGATAAATACGTTATACATTTATATATTCTCACACTTCAAGTTTCATTAAATAAAATAAAAGTGTTTGAATCTAAATGTAAATATAAAAAATATTAAGTAAAAATATCAGAACTGCTTTGAAACTGTGCTAAAACTTTATGCTACCAGCTTAATGTTGGATGGCTGTTTTATTGGACACTAGCTGTGTTTCCATTACCTTTGAAATTGCAAAAAATTTAAATAGCAAATTGGAAATGGGAACAATGGAAACACGGCAATTTATATTATAAACTCCTATATATTGCAAAAACGCTTTTAAGCCCAGGCAAGTTTTCCAGGCAATTTGGAAACGGAATATATTACAAAAAAGGTGGGTTTCCATCACACTGATTTTATGCACATGTTAAAGTATTGGGTAAGAAACGAGTGATAGAAATGACAAATAAAAAAATCCCTTAATTTGCTAAAAAGTTTTTACCCTCTCTTAAAGGAATCATTCACCCAAAAATGAAAATCCTGTTATCATTTACTCACTCTCATGTAGTTACAAATCTGTATAAATGTCTTTGTTCTGATGAACACAAAGGAAGATATTTTGAGGAATGTTTGTAACCAAACCGTTCGTGCATGGACCCCATTTACTTCCATAGTATTCTTTTTTCCTACTATGGAAGTAAATGGGGTCCACAGACGTTTCTCAAAATATCTTCCTTCGTGTTTATCAGAACAAAGAAATGTATGTGGGTTTGTAACTACATAAGAGTGAGTAAATAATGACAGCATTTTCATTTTTGGGTGAACTATCCCTTTAACATGGTTTTGGCTTGGGCAAATTGGGGAAATGGAAACGCATTAGCCGAATAAATTCTGACGTAGCGAACATTAAACCCACGTGACTGATCGTCTAGCTGTATCAGGTGACGTTTTCTTTCCCATATATGGGGCTCGACATTGTCGCAATGCTTCTGGTGCCTGGATCAAAAATTCTGCTTTTCTTTTTCTGTTTTGAAAAGATTCAACTTACGTTTCGATGGAAACCCAGCTATTGCAATGGAAATAGTTTTTTTGCATTTACAAGTCACCTGACATGCATGAAAGTCACATGATTATCTTTTAAATATGCTGTATCAGCCTTTCCCACAGAAAACTTGTTAGTTAAGGTGGTAGGGTTGGGCGGGTGGCCGTTGCCGGGGCGTGGCAATCAAAGGTGCGGGGAGTACGCGTCATGATGAAAATTAAAATATTTTTATTTAGAACGCTCAAATAAAACTTAATTTTGAAGAAACTATGACAGAAAATGTCATAGTTAAGGCGCTAGGGTTTCCCAGCTTAGGCGGGCCGCCTGAACAGCAAAATGCTGTGTATGTTTGGTTCAGGATAAGACCAAAGAGGTGTGGTCGACTTCATGTGGTGTCATAAGCACCCAAAAGCTAATTAATTCAAAATACTGCAAGAGCGATTCAGGAGTCGACTGCTCTGTATGCTTCGAGGTGCTCTTACGAAAATTTGATGTAATCCGCATTGTCGGTCTGCTCATCGCCATATTAACTCTAACACACCAGTCGGCATAGTTTTTGGATTGACTTATCGCGACACCACAAAATTATGTTTAACTCGCATAACATCAGTTAATGATAATGCCGTCATTTCGCAATTGTTTTTTTCCGACATTTAGAAAATAATGCTAAAGGTTTTCGCAAATCTTTAATGGAAATGCAGCTGCTTAAGGTATGGAAATCTTCTCTTCACGTTTCTTTGCGTTCCTCCTGTGAAACTATAATCCATCAGGTACAAACTTGAGTTGATGTGTTTTATTGTAATGACATTCACAGCTTTGCTGCCTTGAAAGCCTTTCAAAGATTCACTTTGATTTGCTCTTTGTAAATGAAAATTGTGGGGTTTGTGTAATTATGCCCAACACAAATTCAGTTCATAAATTAAATTGAGTTCCTCAATGCTGTGCTATGTCTGTCGCTCTTCTCTCTGTTTTTGTGTAATGAGTTTTGTCAAAATAAAACAGACAGAGTGAAATAAAAATCTCAAGAGAGATTCAGGATTCATGCTGTATGTTCTTTTGTTTTGCTTTAGTTGTGTGTTGACTGATGCAGAGAAAGACCAGGTTGTATCTCTTTACATGACCACCATATATCACATATAATCACCATTATCACTATAGTCATCCTCACTCGGGTGTGAGTTATGGGGGTTTCGGGGGCACAGATACGACTCACGGATGAGCTGTTTTATGATTTCAAACCACATTTTATCATCCACAAAATGTAACTCTTTGGCCAAACTATTTCCATTAGGGCTGACAAAAGATTAATCGCGATTAATCGCATACAAAATAAAAGTTTGTGTTTGCATAATATTAGTGTGCACTGTGTGTAATTATTTCATGTATATAAATACACACATACATGTATGAATTTAAGAAAAATGGTATTAATTAGGGCTGTCAAAGATTAATTGCGATTAATCGCATACAAAATAAAAGTTTTTTTGCATAATTTTTTGCAAATATAAACATGTATACACATGCAAATATTTCTTAAATATATACATACTGTATTTGCTGAAATATATTTTGAAATATGTTTAAAAAAAATTTCACCAATACGTTTTTTATTTTTAAATATATTTTAAAGCATTTATATTTATGTCGCATTATGTCTGTTGCAAACAGATTAATCACGATTAATCGCATACAAAATAAAAGTTTGTGTTTGCATAACGTATGTTCATGTGCACTGCATGCAATTATTTTATGTATATAAATACACACATACATGTATGAATTTAAGAAAAATGCTATTAATTAGGGCTGTCAAAAGATATTTATATATATATATATAAATACACAAACATTAATGTATATAAAAGTATACCTAAATAACATTTTTCTTAAATTAATCAATTAATCTTTGACAGTTATAGTATTATGTATAATATTTTAAAATTTATATATAGTATAAAACATATAAAATCAATATTTATATATAAATATATATACATATATATATATACATGTAAATGTTTCTTAAATATATATAGTACACACACACACATATTATTCAAAAGCAAACTTTTATTTTGTATGCAATTAATCGCGATTAATCTTTTGACAGCCCTAATTTCCATCTGTATATCTGTATTTTTGTGTGCAAATGTATGGTGTTACTTGATTTTCTCATTTAAAATATGATTAAATGGAAGTACAGATGTACTGTCACGTATAAGGAATATTTTTCCCAAGATGTGAAAGTTGATAGTATCATGTATTCTAGTTGCAATGTTATGTATGCAATTATTGCTTTATATTTTACATTAATGATCACTGGGATTAAATGACTCCACAGGGCTCCAGACTGCCACCAAATGGTGGCATTTTGCCACCAAAATTTGAGGGTGTGCCACTGAATTTTACCTTTTTTTTGTGATGTGACACTGAATTTAAAACAGCACATTGTACTTTCTGCATCCATCATCAAAGTATTTATTAGTAATACCGTGGACATTTGTAGAAATGTGATTATTTGGTTAGCATGTTGATTTACAGTGTATGCCCCTAAATTTTTTGGTTGCGCCCCTAAAATTTTCAGTTGGGGGCCACTGTGCTCCTAGTGAATAAAGTTAGTCTGGAGCCCTGACTCCATTAAGCATTGCCACTGTTTTGGATTTTGGAGTACTGTGCACTGATAAATTGTTGTTTTCTTCTTATCCTCCGCCCTTCCATCATCAACAAACATCATTTTCCCACCAACCAGTCGCTGAAGTTGAGATGTAGCCCCCCCTCCATTGTAACCGAATCTAAGAGTCTGTCGAGTCTATTTCTCTCTCAGCTGGTTGCTGGGGTCCTTTCAAAGAGAGTTCAGAAAGTGATAGATGAATAATCCTGTCGGTATGAAACATACCACAGGCAGATAGCAGAAGAAAGAAGAGTCACTGGTGAATCGGCCGCACAGGCAGATTTGTCTTTTTCTGAATTAATATAGGCCTACTGTTCAAACGCAAACGCGCTGTGACAGGTTGAGATCAGGCCGTCTCTGTGGATCTATGAGGGCGCTACAGGGCAGACATTATTCACAAACCAACTCGTGCAGAAGTTTCACAGGCTTTTGCTATCAAAGATATGCAAGATCTAGTCCAGTATATTAATATACAGTATATGTGACCCTCAACCAACAAACATAAGTCATAAGTTGCACGGGGATATTTGTAGCAGTAGCTAACAATACATTGTTACATTGTAGGGCTGTAACAATTAATCGTGCAAATGCGCGTTTTCTCAATGAATGAATTACGGGGAAATCCCGGCACATCCCAAAGCCAGGGGGCGCCCTCGTGCAGAGACTCCCTTTGTGCCACAGAAGAAGTAGCATTACAAATGCTATTCCAGGAAATGTCGGAATATTTATATTGCCGTTCTTCAGATTGTTTCAGGTATTTTCATGATAATAAAGAATATTTTGAATGATTTTGTTTAACGAGTGTTGCTTTTTTAAATGCACGTTATAAACGACTCTGATAATGATTTTAGATTGATAAGGACTTCTTACTGCCAAATGCCGTAGTATACGCACAAGCTGTGCATGAAACACAGAATCGCAGCCTTGCGATTCAGAATCAATTTCAAACAGGCATTTTTAATAGGACACACAATTAATCGTTACAGCCCTAATACATTGTGTGGGTCAAATTTTTTTATGCCAAAATGTCATTAGGATATTAAGTAAAGATCATGTATTTGCTAAATGTCCTACAGTAAATATATCAAAAATGTATTTATCATTAGTACTAAAGTGTTACTAAAGACTTGATTTGGACAACTTTAAAGGCAATTTTCTCAATATTTAGATTTTTTTCATATTCCAACTCAAATAGTTAATCTCGGTCAAATATTGTCTTATCCTTACATCAATAGAAAGCTTATTCATTCGTGTATCAGATGATTTAAGTAGATTTATTAGTTACTAATGTCCCGAGCGCCTAAGGTGACATTGGAGTAAAAAAATAAAAAGTTTAGTTTCATGTGCTCACACGAAACCTTCATATGCAGAATTTTTTTTAAGTTTAGTTTCGCATGCGCACGCGATAGTTTCACGTGCGCACGCGAAACTAAACGCGATAGTTTCACGTGCGCACATGATAGTTTCACATGTGCACGCGATAGTTTCACGTGCGCACGCAAAACTAAACTTTATTTTATTTTTGCTCCATGTCCCCTTAGGGGCTCCGTACTAATATCATTTGCAGAATGAAAGTTTTTAATAAATAATTTACTACAAAAAATGTACTATAACATTTTAGATTTCATACATACTTTATAAACATACATTTTTGGCCAAGAAAAATAATTTTGCCGAATGAGTTGTAAAATTAGAAATGTATTTGCTGCCCCTAAAATAAATTTTGAAATATATGTTAATTAATATATGAAAGTTAAAACAAAATATATTGTATTTTTTCTTGTATGTGTGTGTGAGTATTTATATATACATAATAATATACATAATTATATATATATATATATATATATATATATATATATATATATATATATATATATATATATATATATTTTTTTTTTTTAAGAATATATATATTCTTAAATATACATATTTGCTGTAATATATTTTGAAATATGTTTACAAGAATTTTTTTACACCAATATGTTTTTTGTATATTTTAAAATATATTTTAAAGTATTTATATTTATGTCGCAATATGTCTGTTGCAAACCTGTAAACGTAATGGGCTTGAAAAGGTTAAAATTAAGTATTTTTTACTACAAAAATGTACTATAACATTTTAGATTTCATACATACTTTATAAACATAATTTTTTTGGCCAAGAAAAATATTTTTGCCGAATGAGTTGTAAAATTAGAAATGTATTTGCTGCCCCTAAAATAAATTTTGAAATATATGTTAATTAATATATGAAAGTTAAAACTAAATATATTTTCAAATCCAAAAAAATATTTAATAAGCCTTACTTTCTACAAAATGTATTTAGCATATATTTAAAACATATTTATGGACGAGGAAAAATATTTTTTGCCATATGGGAAGGTATGGAAAATCTCCCAAAGTCTCCAAATGGCACTAATGTAAACGTATCCATAGACTTTTGTGGCAGTGGCATCGCATTGTTCCTTCTCTACAGTAAATGTTATAATATTGCCCTGTATTTGACCAGTCTAATCATGGGACAGATGGAGAGATTTCAGGACGACAGGGGGAGAAGGTTTTGTAGGTGGGAAAGCTATCAGGTCAGATTGCGCTGACCGCTGCGTTTTGCCAGCAGGTTTCATGTGGAGCCAGACATTCGGCTGTCTGACCACTCAACCAATAAAACCCAAGACAAACGTCCATACATCGACACAGTCATAGTCTTTGAATGTATGACTGGGTGTATCTGTTGCACTGAAGAAATGCATATTTATCCACAGAATCGAAAGAAAAAACATAATGCAGTATGTATAAAAATATGCATATACTGTATTACATAAAAGCACATTTGTAAGTATCATGGTGGCATTTATATTTAATTTATGCTCACTTTAAATTTAAAATGTCCAGGCAGGATGATTTTCATTAATGTGTTATACTTCTGAGAAGTGTTATTTATTACAGCAATTAGATTTAATGGTCCTTTAAAATCTTAATGATCATAAAAAATTATTTTTGGGGTTACGCAATCTCACACAATTCGCCTGTTTTACCTGATTCTGCTTGTGTGTTCACAAGTGAGCAATTGAAGTTGTCAGTGTTATGGCCTGGCAGTCCGGGACAATCACAAGTCAATGACACCGTGTTATCAACCTCCAGCGGTTATTGATCGCAGCATCCCTGCAGCGGTCTACAGTATCAAAGGCTCATTGTCAATCTGTGGCACATCTGTGGAATAATGCTGCTGCCGGGCGCTGATAATCCTCTCGGAAATCAGGAGACGCCGGGAAGATATCCAGTCTCTCTTCTTCATTAGCATACCGCAGAGAGGTCTCATATTTCATGTTCAGCCATTACTAGAAGCAGGTTTCTTATTATCTGTAATGACATTCAGGGTGTTTGACAGAACGATGCTTTTGCGCATGGTGCAACTGTTGGATGAGGGTTTCGGTAGATGTTGGACTGATTGATGTTGGCCTTGCTTTGACGTTATGAGGGCAATAACAGAAATTGTGATAGGAAAGGTGAAGACCTGGGTTTTAATTTATATTATACTGTGTAAAAGTGTAAAGGTGCGATAAGGTATTGTGCATTGAGCTTTAGTTGGTGAAGTATATACTACCACATCATAAAAGTACAGATCTACAAAAGAGTGCCGAAGGGATGATGTGTTTTTGTAGGCAGAACCCAAAAGCTAATTAGCATTTTAGCACGTCTGGTTCCAACGTCAGTGAGTTTTTTGAATGGGGTTTTGGTTAAACTCCTTAAATAAGATTTAAGGGTTAACACAAGCCCAAGATGTATTCACGTGTTATGCCATAAACACACCAGCAAAGAATTTATAGTGTTTTTAAAAGCGCCGTTGCTAACAAGATGCTACATGGGACTACAAACTTTGTTGGGTATTTTAAAAGTCATAAGCATGAAGATTTCAAAAACAACACAACATGGGCACAATGTGTTTAATGAAGTTTGAAAGAGCTGTCGAAAGCTTGGTGGTGATAATTTTGATGTCGAGATACTGTGGTGTAGTTCGATTGTAGCCTAATGCTGCATTCACACCAGCCACGGTAGAAGCGTTAAGTGCAAGTGATTTCAATGTTAAGTCAATGTGAAGACCCGTTGATGCGCGTCTGGAGGTCTCGTGGCGCAAATGAGGCATTTAGTGCTGCATGGTAGACACAATTTAGGCCTAATTTGCTCGTCTAATTCGCGCGAATGGCGCAAATTGAGCCTGCCGCGGCAAACACACGAGTTGAAAAATGTGAACTTTGGTGGAAAAACGTGCTGCGTAAACCAATCAGGAGCTTGCTTTAGTAGTGACGTGATTACAGGAAGCGAGTCGCAGAAGCCCCTCCCATGATGCGAATTTCGTCTCGATGATTAAAATTTCACGTGGGGCATTCAAAAATATCAAAATATTCAAGCGGCAAACTAGACGCGGTAGACGCAAATTTGACGCCTCAAACGCGGCTGGCATGAACCCACAGTAATGCTACGTACACACTAAACGCAAAGCTTCGCGTTGCTCGCTCTAGATTACTCACAAGATTTAACTTTGTGTCAAGCGAATTTTTCGCTTGAGTTGAATATTTTCAACTTGCAAGAAGGCGCGTTTGAGGCGAATAGCACGTGTTTTCATGGCAATCGCGCCACCAAATTCGCCCCGCGCGAGAACGCGTCTAATCGCGTCTTTGCATAGACTTTGTATGTAATCTACTCGCGCAAATTGTTGAACTCGCATTTGGTGTGTATGCCCCATAAGGTTAGCAATTCAGTTCTAGTCAACGCACATAGATTTCAAAATTCTTAAAGGTTGTGTTCATCTGTGAAAATTATCTTGTTGGACAACACGTGTAAGTGTCATAAACATAAACAGACACAGAGCTTATTTTTTAAGGTAATCCAAAGTCTCTGGGAAAATAGGCTTATTGGCGAGGGAACCAGTGTCCTGCTAACTTCTGGGTTTGGACTACGAAAAATTGTCATCCCTGCGGCACTCTGTTGCATTTTAAAATTAAAGTTAACATGAATCAGGATTGGCAGCTCACTTTAATGGGCTGTAATTCTGAATTCGGACCCCCGGTTTCACAGACAAGGATTAAGGCTAGTCTTAGACCAAGACACATGTTTGAGCTGTTCGACTGAAAATAACTTGCATTGACAGATTTTAAAATATGCCAATGACATTGATTTGTCTTAAGATACAAGGCGTGTTTATAAAAGATGCTTAAACATCTTAATTTAACTAAGACCTAGTCCTGGCTTTAGCTAAGCCTTGTCTGTTACAGTAAATGCAGGCCTGAATGTGTTTAATGGGACTTATCGATGGTTTTAAACAAGATGACTTTATAACTTTAGCAGAAATACTTTTTTATGTTTATAAATCACACGTTCAGAATCATGGCTCGACTGAATCAGTACCATCGTGCTAAAACTTTCAATGCAGTTTGTTCCTGGAAAGTTAATACATTTGCATTTTATTATTACATCCCGTGGTAGTTTGGATACCATTACCAGTGCCCATGGCTGATGGCAAGGTTATACTAAATAGCTTTCCTTTTACTGTATCAGTAGTGGTCATGATATCCATATTAGTAAATAAATATGCAAAGCCACCTTCATATTGGAGCAATGGGAACGTATGAAGGTCATAGTTGGTCTCATAACTCACCGCACTGCAGAAATACAGCTGGAAGGAGTGAAGGGCTAATTTCATTTTGTTGAAACTCGATGATGCAAACTCCTGGTTGACACATTTCTACTAATATTGCATAAGTTGCATTTCCGATGTTCACGTTTTATGTGGATAAACAACCCTCAGGGTTCATTACTGTGTACAAGACACACCACTGCTCTAAATGTACTACTTTGTACTTTGCAGCATGTCTTTAACACGCACACACACAGATGTATTACTGAGTAGGCACCACGGCAGACATTAATATTTCACAGAACAGGTGTCAATATTATACCCCGTCTTCAGTTTCCAACGTGGCACCATTCTTGGCCGTGGATTTTGCCCTACGGATGCACCAGGAACAGATGCCTTCAGCGGCCTCGCTCTTCCCCAGCAGCTGGCGCTGGGATCCTGCATCCGCTCACCAACTGTGATCGGAGCTGCCGTCCTCTCGCACACATAATCTCAGCTGACAGTGATAAACATGCACGCTTGACTGATAAAACACGAGAAGAGAGCGCTGTGGAAACCTCTCTGAAGGTCAATCAGGCGGTCAGGCCGAACAGCAAAGCTGCATCTTATGGGGTTTAATGTTTACTTGAGCAGTTCTTCCTAATTGTAGTTCAATCTATCAGAAAAGAAAATTGCAAGTTTACAGGTTCTTGTTTGCTTGTAGATCCATTTCTGCTGATAGATGTTTTGACTTGATTTTTAAAATATAGTGGCGTTCCTCAGGGGTCAGTGTTGGGCACACGTTCAGTTGTCGAATCCCATCAGTCGTGTTTTCTTTTAAATTATGCTCTTGATTATAATGCCTGATGATTTAAGTACCTGTTAAAGCAAATCATACAGACAGCGTCGCAGGGACGCGCATCTCTTTGATGAATTCAAGAGCGGTGTATTATTTGTTTATCCTCGTCTCATTACTCACGATATGCAAATGAAGAGTGCGGCAGATACATAAAACTATATTTAATAGCACTGTAGAGCCTTTTTATGACAGCGTAGTTAATCTTAATGACCTAATGACTGCATTACCATTTTGTTTCTGCCGGGGTGAGCTTGATTTGTGTTGGCTTTCGATTTGTGGATGATATGAGCACATTTCTGCACTTTGCCGTAGTGAAACATCTAAACCCCTGAAGTACGCAGGTGGGTTCACGGGCTCTAAATATCACGCCCTCGTATCATAAATCTTCATGTATTAAACAGAGGTGGGAAATTGAATATTACACGGATGTAGATTGCTTTTCTTGGGTACTGCAAATCAGGTTCTTTCTCATAGTGGATTTTAGGATTTGGAAAGTGATGGGAATTAAGGGGTGGGAATCGTGCGGAGTTTAATGATTTTGGTTCTGAATCCAATTTCAGTTAATGATTCAATAATGAGGTTCTTAACGATTCTATTAGTGAACTTTATCATTAGTCCCTTTTACACTGTCTGTGCCACACCAAAATATTAAAAGCAATATATTTTATTTTTTATGTATAATTTATTTAAACATTGGGGAGAGCGGGGCACAACCTAACGCGTTTTGTCTTTGGCTCTATCATTTAAAAAATATTTAAGTTAGATGAATCATTTTTTTCATCAACACACACATCTCTGCTACAGATAAAAACTTAAAGTTTGTTTGTGGGACCTACTATTATCGTACAATAAAAATTATCGTACAATAAAAAAATCATAATAGTGAGTTATTTCACCTGATATTGTATTAATAGTTATGATTTTGATGAATATTATTTACATTGTTTTCATTTCATTATCATTGTATACATGAGATTTAATTGTGACACTGTGTGACAACTAACCCCGCTGTGTAAAAATGTTTTCAATCCCAGTGAAAGCCACGCGTGAAATTCTAGTCGTCAAGACATTCATGCAGAAATTCGCGTCATGGGAGGGGCTCCTGCGACTCCGCTTGCTTCCTGTAATCACGTCACTACTAGAGCAAGCTCCTGATTGGTTAACGCGGCACGTTTTTCCGCCAAAATTAAAATTTTTCAACTCGCGCGTTTCCCGCGGCCACGCACATTTCGCGCCATTAGTGTGAACTAGACGTGCGAATGAGGCGAAATCACGTCTAATGCTCTTAATGCCTCATTCGCAGCGCAAGACCTCCAGACACGCGTCAATGCGTCTTCACATTGACTTGACATTGAAATCACTTTCTCTTGACGCCTCTACCACGGCTGGTCTGAACGCAGCATTACAATTAACTCCGCGTTTGCTCACCCCCTGCTTTTTTTGCCAATGCCCAGCCACGAGGCCATTTGACCGACATGTCAAACAACCAATCACAGTTTGTTTTGTCTAGTGTCACATATCGGAGCGTGGAAATGTCCCCACAATAACGGACCAGCAGGCAACAAGTCAGCCATTGAAATAGCCACCCGCTACCAAATAGCATCTAAATAAACAACATTATTCACCATAGAACAATGGTGTGCACTTTATCAATAGCCAAAACAATGAGATGCTCCCGGTAAACATCTGTTTGAAGCACATCTCTCCATGACTACGGGTCAGCCAGGTTTGGAAAGTAATACTTTTCCCAAATCCCATTTGCCAACAGGTCAAAATATCTCCACTAACTGCCTCAAGCAAAACTCCTGGACGTCTTTTAGAGAGTCTATGCCAGGGGTGTCAAACTCAATTCCTGGAGGGCCGGTGTCCCTGCAGAGTTTAGATCCAGCCCTAATCAAAAACACCCGATGCGTTTAATCAAGGTCTTCAGGATTAATACAAACTTCCAAACAGGTGTGTTGGAGCTGGTTGGAGCTAAACTCTGTAGGACACCGGCCCTCGAGGAACCGAGTTGGACACCCCTGGTCTATGCCGTGAACTTTGCATATTTTTGAGAATGCAATGTTTAGCTGATCATGATAACTGCCCATTATTACGCATGTAAGCACGTCTGTTTCTTTTTCTTGATCGAACATCAGAGGTTTGTTTTCCGGGGGACTAAAAATAATCACGACCAGGCCTTGACATGAACTTTTTTGCACATTACCCAAAGTGGCTTGTTGTTTTCCAAATTTACTAGCCATTCACCATTTTCACTGGCCACAATTTTGTTGCTGGAAAAATACATTTTTAAAGAATTAAACACGGTTACTTGTCGCTTATCCATCCCCTTATGCACACACATTTGTGCGAATTTACATTTTGTGGCCTCTGTGAGATTTGATAAATGTTAAAATAAAGCTTCAGTGCCAGCGTTCAGGTTTGTTTGCTCACGTCTGCAGCAAATGAGATCGTTTGTCTTGTTGAGATGCCTCCGCGTACACCGCTGTGGAAAATTAATTAACGCACTTTGTCTCTTTTTCTTTACAGTGTTTCTTGTCGCTCCCCTCCCTCCCACTTAGACGTGGACTCCATTGCTTCATTTCTTACGTTCTTGTCTCGGCTGACAGCTCGTGTCATTGACTTACAAAATCTGTGTATTCCAGAGTGTTTCCGCTGTGTCGCGGGCACGATAAAACAGCCTCCGTGTCACGCTTCTGTGGGCAGCACCGGTCTCTTTTCTTGCAGTGGCTGCAATGGGAAATAAATGGGCTTCTCCAATGTGAACATGCATTAGATGTCCATGATGGACTGTAGTGGTGCTGTGAAGTCCCTTTATGATGCCGGGTGCTGCGTGAGCCCGAGGCTAATGTCCGCTCTGCTCTGCTGCTGTTCGGTTAGGTTTTTTTTTACAATACTTTTTATGACTTTCAGAGGAATCTACAGTAGGTTTAATTGGGTGTTTGGTTATAGTTTTTTATTATCACAGCACAAGCTGACATTTCAATTAAAGTTGACAATATGCACATTCTTTACCTAGTGGTGCATTCATTTAAATTTACGTCGGGTGTGGGAGATATGGAAGATAATCCTGATCTGTGCACTCGACCCGGTGGTCCACCTGTTCGGGACACTGAATTTAAAGCATAAACCTATAAATAAAGCCTGAGGTCTTTCTCTGCCGGCAGGACAGGTACCTGTAGTGTTGGCTCACAGTCACCGACCACCAATGTCTAAGTGGTTGTCAGAATGTTGATTCTGTGATTTTGGGGTCCATCTGGTTATAGGGCCCCCTCAGGTGGGTAACACATGGAACCCCAGATGGAAATTTCCTCTGCGGGTCGGCGGTCTAGGTCTGGGCCGGTGTAGCACAAATGACCTCTTCCTCTTTCTGTCTTTCAGTGACTTTTTGGATTTAATCCTAGTAATGGGTTTGGCTCAGGTATCTGGAGTGTTTTGAGAGGCATTCCCCATTGTATTACTTATACTGTGTGCACTTGTAGTCCAAAACTATATACGATTCTGTAAATAAGGAATTAACTCTTTATTTGAAGGGGTGTTCATAAGACTGACATGACACCTTCATAATCATGAAATGACACGTGCTATGAACATGAAGGAGATTTTATGCACGTTTATGACTACTGTCATTAAGTGTCATTCTTTCAGTTGTCATTTTTAAGGCAAAGATAAAATCGTTGAGATGTCTTTGTTATGACAACTTGACATTAACCAATACATCATAACTTGTCATGACTAGGGCTGTAACGATTAATCGTGCAAATGCGCGTTTACTCAATGAATGAATTTGAAATGCCGCCACATCCAAAGGCTAGAGGGCACTCTCGTGCAGAAACTCTCTTTGTGCCACAGAAGAAGTAGCATTACAAACGCTATTCCAGTAAATGTCTAGAAGAATATTTATATTGGCGTTCTTCGGATTGTTTCAGGTATTTCCATGATAATAAAGAATATTTTGAATGATTTTCTTTAACAAGTGTTGCTTTTTTAAATGCAAGTTATAAACGACTCCGACTCATAATGATTTTAGATTGATAAGGACTTCTTACTGACCATAACGCCATAGTACACGCACAAGCTGTGCATGAAACACATAATCGTAGCCTTGCCATTCAGAATCGATTTTAGACAGGTCTTTTTTTTACAGCCCTAGTCATGATTACTTGACATTACCAAGACAACATAACTGACCACTTTTTACCAGTGATACAAATTGAATTTGTCATTAAAATGTCATTAAGTGTTAATACTCTGTCAAATTGTTTTATAACAGCGACATGAATTTTTTTCTTGACCTCAACTACAGTGATACAAATATCATTTGTCAATAAAATGTAATTAAGTGTTAATAGTCTGTCAGATAGTTTTTTTATAACAACATCATGAATATTCTTCAGTTCATAATTTTTTCCTCCATGTGTTTTAACAAATAAAATCAATCATTCAATAATAATAATAATAATTAAATTGATAAAATATTGTATTGCATTTGGAGACTGATTCACCTAAAATTAAATAAAATTGTACAATAATGGGTTAAGCCATGCAGTGTTGGGTTCATATCGCTGGAAAACTAATTAAATAAATTATTATTTTTTGTTTTTTCTTCTATATTATATGAGCTACATGTATGTACATGTTTGTATTTTTGAAAGAAAAATGTTTATGCGTGGTTTTTAAAAAAAGCAAAATGTTTGTACTCTCTTTACTTCAATGCAGATTATATAAACAGGCAATATTTGTTTTTGATTTGTTTAAAAGTAGACATTTCAGGCTTTCTGTGTATATGTGTATCATGTTTGTGTGATGAGTATTTACGGAGTTTCAATTGTTTTTTGTAACGTTTTTTGAGAGACAGCTGACGGAGACAGAAATGTCTGAATGTGCACCCTGTTAATTTTCTTTATTTGACAAAAACACAAAGATTTGTTGTTATTGTGAATGTACACAAATTAAAGAAGACCCTTCACAGTTTTAAATGATCTATAACACGCAAGTGTATGATTTTTAATGATGGAGTTTTTTAAGTTGATTCTGCTATGATAAGGAGAAAACACGTCAAAACGCGGCGCCGCGTTTTTGGACCCCTGGGGGTTAATGTATTGTGCACATACCTAAAGTTACGTATAATATTTTGACGTGTCTGTTGCATTTTGTTAAGGTATTTAAAATATTTGACATTATTAACACTTAATGACTTTAAATGACAGTTTAATGTAATTTTATCCCATAAAGCTAGGTAGTTTCTTACAAATGACACTATTGAGCGAATGATACTTAATGACAGTTGTAATACATTTGCATAAAATGAAGATGTCATGTCGGTCTTATGAACACCCCTTCAAGTGTTACCAGAATTTATTTAATTTTCTATCCTGCATGAATGTTAATGATTGACTTTTCATCCTTGAAAAGTGATTTTGACTTTGGTTGTATGTAGAAAAGATGCTTTGGATGCAAAGTGAATAGGGACTGATGCTGTTATTACAACATTGCATACTACTGTCTATAATAGTGTCTGAAATGAATGTAATGTCGCATACTATTTCACAAATAATAGGTAGTGTTGTATAAACTGCATCGTATGGAGTGTGCATAGTAACTAAAACCTATTTACAAAATGTTTTACTTTGCATGGATGCATGCAAGCAAGCACATTTTTGTGAATGCATCTTTTTATGTCATTTTTTTATTGCGCGTCTGTGCTATATTCTGTGCAAATTGTTTTAATGTGCACACAAACATCTGAGTGTGTTCATATTTGCGTGTTTAGTGTCTGTGTGTTTGAGATTGCAGGCTGACACGTTGTGTTTTGATTTGTGGATGTAGTGGAGCTGCAGTTGGCCATAATGTGCCATTTCATCATACAGCTCTACGGGGCGGCTGTCACGCAGGTGACGATAAGTCAGCGAATGTGACCATGCCGAGATGAATATAGCTCGGTGAGAACTTCGCTTGCATAGAAACGTTCCAGAAATGAATGCAAGATGCTGCAACAAATCGCTTAGCAATGTTTTTTAATTTGCTCTTCATGACATTTCAAGGTTGTGTTTTTCTGAGCCTTGGGTGTATTTAGAGACTCTCTGAAGGTATCAGTGAAAAAAAGTTGAATTGATGAAGACATAAATAATGATCAGACGTTCACAGAAGATGATATCTGAACTCCTAAAAATAACTCTGCACGGTCGACACGTGTGAGGATATATATATATATATATATATAGCTAGAAAGTCTTTCTGGCATTAAATCACTTTTTTCGCAATAATTGTGCATGTGTGCAGTTAATATTGTAAGGTGTATTTGGGGTCATCCAACATAATCTTCTACGTTTTTTTAATAGGGGTGTAACAATACATTGATACGGTTCGATGCACTGAATACATTTCTAGCAATATGATGCATCGATGCCACATATGAAATATCGATATAAGGGACCTTTATTTTGACGTCCATCTGCCAAAGCTCACTTTTTTTTATTTTCATGTGCTAGTGTCAGCAAGTTAATTCAATGCAGCAAAAAAGCGGTTGTAGCAGCGAAAACACGGTGAAAGAGGCAGAAGACATTGTGACTGCTATCGGACACAAATCGTGGGTTTGAAAATATTTTGTATTTGGAAAATGGATTGCACAAACAGATTTCGTCCATTATTTATTTATTTATTTTTCTTTACTGAAATGTGTATTTTTTCTTAGTTTGTTGTTGTAAATGTCCCAGTTGGGACATAGATTGTGCCTTTTTTAAAGAGTTTAATTAAACGTTCATATTTTATATTTTGGTTGCATTTGTTAGTTATTAAAAATTGAACTGTTTAACTAGACTCGTAATATTAAAGTTTCAATAAAGTATTCGAATTGAATCATAATTTTACCGATTAAAAGTTTGCTGTATCGGCAAATATCGCATCGCTGCCAAAGATAACCGCCATTGTATTGTATCGCAATGAACTGTCTGATTTACACCTAGTTTTTTTTACATATTTTACGAGGTGACTAATTTGTATAAACTTGTATGACCACATTTGTACGTTTTTGTACGATTTGTTCTTGCTACTGTGACTTTGGGGGGTTAGGGGTGGGTTACCAATATTGTTTTTTGTTTTTTATAATAATCATATGTATTTGTACGATTGATTTAATACGAATTCATCCGAATTAGCCAACTCGGAAATATTTACGAATTCCAGTGAGATTAGGCTGTGTGATCCCAATATTTACCTTGCTTTTCATACTTCCTTTTTTAAAGAGTTTAATTAAACGTTCATATTTTATATTTTGGTTGCATTTGAGAGTTATTAAAAATTGAACTGTTTAACTAGACTCGTAATATTAAAGTTTCAATAAAGTATTCGAATTGAATCGTAATTTTACCGATTAAAATTTGATGTATCGGCAAATACTGCATCGCTGGCAAAGATAACCGCCATTGTATTGTTATCGCAATGAACTGTCTGATTTACAACCCAATTTTTTTTTACATATTTTACGAGGTGACTAATTCGTATAAACTTGTATGACCACATTTGTTCGTTTTTGTACGATTTGTTCTCGCTCCTGTGACTTTGGGGTTAGGGGTGGGGTATCAATATTGTTGTTTTATAATAATCATATGTGTTTGTACGATTTACTTAGTACGAATTCATACAAATTAGCCAACTCAGAAATATGTACAAATTCCCATGAGATCAGGCTGGGTGATCCCAATATTTACCTTGCTTTTGTAAATTTATTTGCTCACCATAAAGAAGACGCAAGAGAATAGGGATCTCCTTAAATGCAAACTAAGGTTGATGTTTGTGTGTTTTTCAGTGATATATACTGAAGATTAGTTATTTTAGTGTAACTAAACGCTGAATTGACTGATCCGCATCCACTGGTATAGCTCAGTTTTATTATCTGCCTTTTGATATTGCTCATCAGTAAAAGATTCTCATTGCATATGTACTTGGATTTTTATTTAATCAGTTTCCTATTATAGATCCCAATAAAGAGTTCAGTCATGCTGAGAGCTTTACCTTCACCAGTTTAATCTACTGCATTCATCACATTAATACAGATACACACACATGATCACGCATTCACACATGCTGTGGCGTGATTTAAACGGTATTGTATAGCACGGCCTTTTCTCAATAAAACACACACACACACACACACACACACACACACACACATAAAGAGAGAGAGAGAAAGGAGCTGACGGAGGAAGGAGTCGCCCTGGGATGGGGTTTCTCGACGCTCATAAAAGATTGGTTAATAATTTAAACCAATATTGTAAAAGGGGGAAGGGGAAAGGGGGGGCGGTCTGAAATATACTGCAGCTGTAAATGAAGAGGAACCCGGCAATGGCCTGCCATTATTACCACTGTAATATATAAAAGCTTTGTTCCAAAACCTATGAGCCGCCTATGTAGGCAGCTGCCTTCTAAGAAAGTGAAATGATTTTAAAATCCTCTACATTGGCAACAAATGTAATGTGGTTCTTCTGATGCAATGTGCAAAGGAAATAATGCATACTGTAAATGTTATTTACCTCATTTGGGAGCCTTGGTCACAAAACCAGTCATAAGTCACACGGGTATACTTGTAGCAGAACCACACCATTGTATGGGTCAACATGATTGATTTTTCTTTTATGTCAAAAATAATAAAGAAATCAAGTAAAGATGTTACATGAAGATATTTTGTACATTTCCTGCTGTAAGTATATCAAAACGTTATTTTTGTGAGTGGATGCCGTTGCTAATGACTTCATTTGAACAACTTTAAAGGCGATTTTCACAATATTATGATTTTTTTTGGACCCTCATATTCCAGATTTTCAAATAGTTGTATCTCCAAATATTGTCTTATGAACTTTAAGATGTATAAATGTCAATTAAAAAATGTTTTACACGGTCACATTTTATTTATTCTTATTTTTGTTTTTATTAAAATAATGTATGAATAATTATATAGCACAGTTCTTTTGGTAGAGCATTGCATTGGGAGTGTTAAAGGTTTTGGTTTTGAAACCCAGGGATCACACAAACTGATAAATGCATGCATGGCTTAAATGCACTGTAAGTCACTTTGGACAAAAGCATCTACTGAATGCATGAATGTAATTGTAACAAATATGTATAAATAATTGAAATTTAAAATAAAATGTATGTTAAAAAAGTTAAAATGTCTTACCGTGTGTTCACACCAGCCGCGTTTGAGGCGTCAAAATCGCGTCTACTGTGTCTAGTTTGCCGCTTGAACATTTTGAGTTTACTCGCTTCATTCGCGCGTGAAAGCGCACGGGAAAGTCTAGTCATCGAGACTTTTATGCGGAAATTCGCGTCATGGGTGGGGCTTTTGCGACTCTTTCTGTAATCACATCACTATTAGAGCAAGCTCCTGATTGGTTAATGTGCGGCGTTTTTCCGGCAAAATTAAAAATTTAAAACTCACGATGCAAACTAGACGCGCGAATGAGGCGGAATCGCATCAACGCGTCTTCACATTGACTTAACATTGAAATCACTTGCGCTTGACGCCTCTACCACGGCTGGTCTGAACGCAGCATTATGGTGTTGTTGTTATCCCTCTGCGACACATTTCTCAAAAATGTTTTCATTGCTCTTTTAATACAACATCAATTTACAGTGGCCACGTCTGTCTAAAGCCCCTTTCAAACACACACAGATTATGGAAAATGCATTCCTAGATTTGTCCGTGATGGTTTTATTTTGGTTCATTAAGGGGCGATTTACATTTTGCGTCTTTTGCGCGCTCAAGTTCGTTATTTCAAATGTAGGCGCATGGTATGCGCGCTCATAATGGAATTAAAAACATTGTAACGACTTAAAAACATCGTAACTTTCTAGAATGCCGCAAGCGCACCACAGGTCATGTGACAAGAACCAACAGACAGTCGTGTTTCCGCGTGGATTTAGATGTGAAATGTCAACATCCCCTTACACTGCCAATGATTTTCTGGAATCTGTTGGTGCATTCACATACATTTTGTAAAAATCCTGTAAAGACACGTGGCGTATTTTAAGTCCCTGTTTTTAAAGGAATAGTCTACTCATTTTCAATATTAAAATATGTTATTACCTTAACTAAGAATTGTTGATACATCCCTCTATCATCTGTGTGCGTGCACGTAAGTGCTGGCGCGCGCTGCGACGCTTCGATAGCATTTAGCTTAGCCCCATTCATTCAATGGTACCATTTAGAGATAAAGTACGAAGTGACCAAACACATCAACGTTTTTCCTATTTAAGACGAGTAGTTATACGAGCAAGTTTGGTGGTACAAAATAAAACGTAGCGCTTTTCTAAGCGGATTTAAAAGAGGAACTATATTCCATGGCGCAATAGCACCCCTGGGAGTGCTTCGACTCGCCTGAAAAGTCCGCTCCCCTTCTCACTCTCATAATGGGAGAGGGAGGGTGTTACTGCGCCGAATCGAAGCACTCCCAAAAGTGCTATTACGCCATAAAATATAGTTACTCTTTTAAATCCGCTTAGAAAAGTGATACGTTTTATTTTGTACCACCAAACTTGCTCGTATAACTACTCGTCTTAAATAGGAAAAACGTTGATGTGTTTGGTCACTTCTAACTTTATCTCTAAATGGTACCATTGAATGAATGGGGCTAAGCTAAATGCTATCGAAGCGTCGCAGCGCGCTCCAGCGCTTACGTGCACGCACACAGATGATAGAGGGATGTATAAACAGTTCTTAGTTAAGGTAATAACATATTTTAATATTGAAAATGACTAGACTATTCCTTTAAGATTCCTACTTAAAAAAAATAACAGCCGATTGAGGGTTTGAAATGACCATTGGTATTTTCGGGGTGAACTGTTTCTTTAAATTCCCAACTACTGAGTGATCTCTCAAGGTTTTGGAACAGTGAAGGACCTAATGCAAACCCTTAATGAGATCATTGATTCAAAGACTGGTTGTTCCTCTCTTAGCGCCTCTGGCTACAGAACGGACGACCGATACAGATGCACTTTAATACACAGAGACCCATTCGCTTTATAGACTTCGGCTCGTGTAAAGTATATGAGCGAGAGAGAGGCCATCTCTAGAGCCTGCCTATTAAATTTCCAATCAGTCGCTGGCAGTGGGATGGCAACCATAAAACACAGATTCCCTGGTGAAACAAGCCGAGCGAAATAAAGGCGGTTCTGTGGAAATAGAGTATTTCTTGGCACCGGTCTAAAGTGTGAAGTGTGTGCGTTGGGGGTGGGAGACAAACATGGAGTACGAGAAGTGTCGAGATTTGAAAAACAAGAAATGCTTGCCGCTCCGCGTTTTTGTATGCGTTTGGAGAGGCGGTGATCACTCTGCAGGGCGATGCGACCAGCGTGCCACGTCCTGTCCTCTCATCCACACATCTCCCCCTGCGCAGATTAAGACTTAATCGCACTAATTGAGACGCCAGATGGATTTTAAAAAGGCTGAAAAATCAAAATGGCTCTGCAATCATTAGTGTGATCAGGAAGATGCTTGTGCACGTGCGAGGTTGTGAGAGATGACACAGACTAATAATGGAACTGTTTTGCATCACATCGCCTTAGAGATGTTGATAATACAACCATTTTTCTTACTTTTATTGCTATATCTTTACGTAAAAGTCAGACGGTCTATCCACCTGTCACTGCCAGTTTGATGACCTCTGATCTTTTCTTCTATCTTCAGTGATTGGTTCTCTCACCTCTGTTCCTATCTACCCTCGTCTGTTTTCAGCGTATTGATTTCCGGCTGAAGTAAGAGCTCGGCATTGTGGGTGGTATTTCGGTTAAAAGTTTTTCATCGCTGTTAATGATCCGAATCCGATGCGGCACAGACACAGAGATATTTTCCTCCTGTGATGCTTTATCCAGTATCAGGATGTTGTGTGGGTATTGATTAAAGTTAATTATGTTTAATAGGACACAGTGTCAGAGCTGGTTTAAACTCAAATGTGTAGTTTGTGTTTTGATTGTGGAATATTGATTATTCAGAGAAAAGATTTGGGCTTGAGGAGTAAAAAAAACCTACCTTATAATTTATTCCTTTTAGTGCTAATTCTAGGTGTATGTCACGTTTAGAGTTAAATTAAATAATATCCTTGCTTTTCCTAACTTTGTAATGGCATTAAATAGTAAAGCCCATTCATCATCAAATTCATACAAATACAATGGGATGCACCAATATATTGGTCAATAATCTGTCCGTGATGGTTTTATTTTGGTTTATTAAGGGGCGATTCACATTTTGCGTCTTTTGCGCGCTCAAGTTCATTATTTCAAATGAAGGCGCACGGTATACGTGCTCATAATGGAAGCGATGCGCACGCGGTGTAATGCGCTTATTTTTTGCAGGCATGTCCGCACCGCAACGAATTAAAAACATTGTAACTTTCTAGAATGCCGCAAGCGCACCACAGGTCATGTGACAAGAACCAACAGACAGTCGTGTTTCCGCGTGGATTTAGATGCGAAATGTGAACAGCCCCTTACACTGCCAATGATTTTCTGGAATCTGTTGGTGCATTCACATACATTTTGTAAAAATACTGTAAAGACGCGTGGCGTATTTTAAGTCCCTGTTTTTAAAGAGCTGAACCATAACTTTTTGTTGCGATGACTTGTGCAATTAAATAATATCCTTGCTTTTCCTAACTTTGTAATGGCGTTAAATAGTAAAGCCCATTCATCATCAAATTCATACAAATACAATGGGATGCACCAATATATTGGTCAATAATCTGTGTGAGCAAATAAAAGCTTTTTCCCACCTTTGTACATTGGCTGATTTTTTAAAAACGTCTGATGTTCGGCTTAAGAAAGGGAGTCTTATGCTGCGAACACACCAAACGCGAAGCATCATGTTCCTCGCTATAGATTACTTGCGGGATTTAACTTCGTGTCATGCAATTTTTTGCTTGAGTTGAATATTTTCAGTTTTGCAAGAAGACGTGTTTGAGGCAAATAGCGCCTGCTTTCGCCGAAATCGTGCCGCACAATTTGCGTCATTCACATCCCTCTGCGCAAGTTTGTATCTATTTGTGTCTTTGCATTGACTTGTTATCTACTTAAGCAAATAGTTGAATTAGCATCATGTTTCTCGCTCTAGTCTAGATTACTTGTAGGATTTAACTTCGTGTCACGCAAATTTTTCTACTGAGTTTAATATTTTCAACTTGCGAGAACACGCATTGTTATTACTTTTCATGCTAATTCTGGGTGTATGTCACGTTTAGAGTTAAATTAAATAATCCTTGCTTTTTCTAATTTTGTAATGGCGAGGCGTTGAATAGTAACCGATTTATTGAAGCCCATTCATCATCAAATTCATACGAATCCAATGGGATGCACCAATATATTGGTCAATAATCTGTGTGAGCAAATAAAAGCTTTTTCCCAACATTGTACAATAGGCTGATTGTTTAAAAACATCAGATGTTCGGCTTAAGAAAGGAAGTCTTATGCCGCGTACCCACCAAACGCGAAGCAACGCGTTCCTCGCTATAGATTACTTGCGGGATTTAATTTTGTGTCATGCAATTTTTTGCTTGAGTTGAATATTTTCGGTTTTGCAAGAAGAAGTGTTTGAGGTGAATAGCGTGTGTTTTCGCATCGCTCTGCGCGAGTTCACATCAATTTGTGTCTTTGCATTGACTTGTAATCTACTTAAGCAAATAGTTGAATTAGGGTTTGGTGTGTACGCCCCATTATGCTGCGTACACACCCAACACGAAGCATCATGTTCCTCTCTAAAGACTACTCACAGGATTTAACTTCTTGTCATGCTGATTTTTTGCTTGAGTTGAATATTTTCAGTTTTGCAAGAAGACGTGTTTGAGGTGAATAGCGCGTGTTTTTGCGTCAATCACGTCGCAGAATTTGCTTCATTCGCATCGCCCTGGCCAGTTTGTGTCTATTTGTGTCTTTGCATTGACTTGTAATCTACTTAGGCAAATAGTTGAATTAGCATCATGTTTCTCGCTCTAGATTACTTGCAGGATTTAACTTCGTCACGCAAATTTTTCTACTCATTTAAATATTTTCAACCTGCGAGAAGACACGTTGTTAATGCCTGTTTTCGCGGCAATCGTGCAGGGTGATGTGAATTAGGCTGCACGTTTGCCGTGAAAACACGCGTTAACAGTTTGCGTCTATTCGCATCCATTCGCATCTTTGAATGTAATCTGTAATCTTTGGTTTGTACACCAAGGATGTGTGAGTAAATTTTTTTTTAAACAAACAAAACTTCAGTTATGCTAGTTTTTCAGTCACACTAGGATTGTCAGATGTTGGGCTGTTCACAGATATGACTCAGGTCCTTGTTTCATTGTCTATGGGAATTTTTGTTTTGTGGGGAAGTAATAGCACATCTCTCCTTAACATTTCACACATCGTTGTCTGCTTAATACCAAGTTTAATACTCAGATTTATGGGTTGGTCAAATGTGTAGATTAATAATAACACATGTACACTTCTGAATATATACAATGGAGCCCACACACACGTATACTCAGTACACACACACCAAAGATATAAACATACATGCACTCAAGTACACAAGATGACACTGGGGCATAAATCCCACTTTAGACACACACACACACACACACACACACACACACATCCATCACTGTGTGTCTGTTAATAAAGTGTGTTGCCAATATGCAGTCAATCACAACGCATGCGATTTCTGCTGCGAGATGATGGAGGTTAGGAGCTGATGGAGGCAGCTGAGATCAATGAGCTTTACATGAGACACAGTTCCTTTACTAAACTGAATCAATCTGAACCGTGTGATGTAATCGTATAATTCAGATTCACTTCTGTTCATACACACTGCAGGACTGTCTAATCCTGGTTTAACTCTAATCAAACACTGATCTGTATCTGCTCATCAAGGTCTTCAGGATTACTTTAACAATACAGGGCTCACGGACAACCAGCTAACTACTGTCTAGAAGTTGATGTACAGTATATTCCCAGGATCAACTTTTATATTGATAATATATAGTTTGCACTGTACTGCAGTTGTTTTGGATAAATGCATATAGTGGGTAGTGATGTTGTTTCGGTTTATTTTCAATGAATGTTCGGGGGAGTCAGCTGTGGTGAATGTTGGATGTCTAGTAAGTACATCAGACTTTAATTTAATAGGACAAGTAAACTCCTGTTTTTCATGTTGTGAGTGTTTGACCTCCTCTGTACGCTTTATCTCGGTGTTATTTACGGCTCTGGTGTTTTTCTACACGCGGGCTGGATTAAAGGCCCTATTAGGATTCTCTGTGTTTACCCGTGATGATCTCTTGACCCGTTGAAGCGTCACAGCTCTTGTTTATCGGGCCGAGTACCCCAGCACTTGACTCTTAAGAGCGGAGTGTGAGGTTTCTCATTTTAACAAGATACTTGAGGATGAAGTATGTGGCTTAATTGGAGCGGATCATAGGAGAGGTCACGAGGAGTCTGCAGGAAACTTATTTTTGGAGATCTGTTTGGTGCTAAACATTCAATTTATGCGTGTTAAAATTAGGGTTGCAAAATTCTGGGAATTATGGAAACTGTCCATGGAAATTACACAGGGTTATATGGGAATTGGGGCACATGGATGAAGATGAGTCTGATGTCGAGGAAGCTAATGTTTACATGTGATACGGTTTGTATAAATTACCCCAAATTCGCAAATAATTTTCTTTAATTCCTTAAGTTTCCAACTTTGAATATTTCTAAAATTCCAGAGCGTGAGTCTGTTCCCAAGTCTGATGTCGAATTCCCAAATTCAATGTTGCGGAAGCTAATGTTTGTATGTGATACAGTTTATATAAATTACCTCAAATTCACAAATAATTTCCTTTAATTCCTTAAGTTTCCAACTTCTAATATTTCCAAAATTCCCAAGCCTGAGTCTGTTCCCAAGTCTGATGTCGAATTCATCGAGTCCGATGTTGAGGAAGCTAATGTTTGTATGTGATACGATTTCTA
The DNA here is from genome assembly GCF_027580225.2 of Misgurnus anguillicaudatus. Classification (NCBI taxonomy): domain Eukaryota; kingdom Metazoa; phylum Chordata; class Actinopteri; order Cypriniformes; family Cobitidae; genus Misgurnus; species Misgurnus anguillicaudatus. The sequence goes on from NC_073348.2 coordinate 38,754,775, forward strand.
TAAATTTAAATTACCCAAAATTCACACATAATTTATTTATTTTCTAAAGTTTTCAACTTTAAATATTTCCAAAATTCCCGAGCCTTAGCCTGTTCCCAAGTCTGATGTCAAATTCCCGAGTGTGATGTTAAGGAAGCTAATGTTTTTATTTTATATGGTTTGTACAAATTACCCCAAATTTACAAATATTTTCCTTTAATTTCTTACGTTTCCAACTTTAAATACAGTATTTTGAAAATTCTCGAGCCTGAGTCTGATGTTGAATTCCCGAGTTCGATGTTGAGGAAGCTAATGTTTGTATGTGATACGATTTCTATACATTTAAATATGCCAAATTCACAAATAATTTCTTTTAATTCCTTAAGTTTCCAACTTTTAATATTTCCAAAATTCCCAAGCTTGAGTCTGTTCCCGAGTCTGATGTCAAATTTCCAAGTTTGATGTTGAGGAAGCTAATGTTTGCATGTGATACGATTTCTATAAATTTAAATGACACAAAATTCACAACTTATTTTCTTTTAATTCTTTAATTTTCCAACTTTGAATATTTCCAAAATTCCAGAGCCTGAGTCTGTTCCCGAGTCTGATGTTGAATTCCTGAGTTCGATGTTGAGGAAGCTAATGTTTGTATGTGATACAATTTGTATAAATTATCCAGAACTCACAAATAATTTCATTTAATTCCTTAAGTTTCAAACACTGAATATTTCCAAAATTCCTGAGCCTGAGTCTTTTCCCGAGTCTGAACTTGAATTCTCGAGTTTAATGTTAAGGATGCTAATGTTTTTATGTGATACGATTTATATAAATTATCCGCAATTCACAAATTATTTCCTTTAATTCCTTAAACTTCCAACTCTGAAAATTTCCAGAATTCCCGAGCCTGAGTCTGTTCCCGAGTCTGATGTTAAATTCCCGAGTTTAATGTTAATGAAGCTAATGTTTGTATGTGATACGGTTTATATAAATTATCCCAAATTCACAAATAATATCCTTTAATTCCTTAAGTTTCCAACTCTGAATATTTCCAAAATTCCCAAGCCTGAGTCTGTTCCCAAGTCTGATGTCGAATTCATCGTGTCCGATGTTGAGGAAGCTAATGTTTGTATGTGATATGATTTCTATAATTTTAAATTACCCAAAATTCACATATAATTTATTTATTTTCTTAAGTTTTCAACTTTAAATATTTCCAAAATTCCCGAGCCTGAGCCTGTTCCCAAGTCTGATGTCAAATTCCCGAGTGCGATGTCGAGAAAGCTAATGTTTGTATGTGATACGGTTTATATAAATTATCCCAAATTCATAAATAATTTCCTTTAATTCCTTAAGTTTCCAAATTTGAATATTTCCAAAATTCCCAAGCCTGAGTCTGTTCCCAAATCTGATGTCGAATTACCAAGTCCGATCTTGAGGAAGCTAATGTTTGCATGTTATACAATTTGTATAAATTTAAATTTCCCAAAATTCACAAATAATTTCCTTTACTTCCTTAAGTTTCCAACTTTGAATATTTCCAAAATTCCCGAGCTTTACAACCCTAATTGTAATGCAGGTCCTAAGCAGGTGGCTTGAACAAATGCATGAGAAAACTATAAAAAAATTAAACATGACATGGACTCCGATGCAATAGCCGGTAAACACTACCTCCATAAAAAACCGAATGCTTTCGGCATGTATTATACGATCATCAAATACTTTCGCATCAAATCTGCTTAATTCCGGCTTCAGGTCATTCAGAAAAATAAAAAAATGCTCATTTACAAGAACACACGTCAGACGCACTTAGAGGGTTTTGCATCTGACCTCCCAATTGTTGATTGATGTTGTGAAACTAATAGTTATTAAAAGGTTAAAATCTAGTAAATAAGAAGTAAACAATATCAGAAATAAGGGTTGTGATGACAGCAAAGGTTGTGATATCTTGGTTTAGGTGATGTTTAGGAAGGCAGCCTCATCCATCAGATGCAGTTTGCTTGGTGCGAGAGCATCTAGGTATGAAAATTTTGTGGAATAGCCAGCACTGTTTCCCACATCATCTGTATTTGCATGCCTGCGTGTTTGCGCTCAGTTACTCGCCATAAATATGCGGTTAACAGTGTTCATGAAAAAACAATGAAGTGCCACCAGCCACGAGCGTAAACAAATAACGGAGACGCTGCATTATTGATGGGCTGCATGCCGCATGCAATTTCAGCTCACGGTCCGTCTTCCAGGTTGTATTTCAGGAGCGGGCATCAGTTGTACTGGCTGAAAGGAGAGTCGCCTGCCTCGGGAAACAGCTTGCAGGGATTTGAGCGTCTCTTGAATGTTGGTGTACAGAGTTGTGCCAGGTTTTTGTGTCTGACAGATGTAATCTCTGCTACCTGCTACACAAACCTGAGTGTGAAGTTGCTAGAACTAGAAAAATGATAGGACGTTTTCACATGCTTCAAAACTTCTGTCAAGGCCTTATTTTTATTACGAATGCATTTACATTTTGCAGTATGCATTCCCCCTAACCAAACCTCTTCTCTCATAATCAAACTAATTACATTTATTGGTTTAATGAAACCTGCTGTCAACGTCACAAGCTGATTTGCATAGCGCACATAAAACCTGGTGTTACTCAGGGAAACAAGCGTTCATTTACATATCATCACTTTGAAAACCTGCCGGCTTTTAGTAAGCTGTGAGAAATGCCCGTGTGTTTTTCTGAAGGCTTGTAGCGCTGTTTTGTCCTCCGGCCGTCCATCTGCAGCTGTGGAGTCGCTCAGAGCCCGTGTGGCTGTTTGTTCATGCGTACACACACGAGTGCATGCTGAGAAGGAAGCCATTATCTCTATTACTGTAGTGTGTTTGTGGACGAGACGAACACTACGAAAAATCAGTTTGGTGTCCTTACTATGAGCTACAAAAGCCACTTTAGACAGAGACACGAATACTACTGCATTATTGCACACTGGATAACTTGTTTTATAATAGGATGTGAAACAGTATGTAGTATGCAGAGCTAAATGATTCAAACAGTATCCTGGTGTCTGATCAAATAAGTAAATAGAGATTTTACATCTAAACATAATGCATTATAAGATGTAGTATTTCATGCTTTTATGCAATTTTATATAAATTGTATTGATCATCCGAATATGCACAAAGACCTTGCACACGGCATACTGTAAAAATAGTACCCTTTTAGCGTGCAAACTGTAAAAGTAGTACTTAGCGTGCATACTGTATAAATAGTACTTACTTAGCGTGCATACTGTAAGAGTAGTACATAGCGTACATACTGTATAAGTAGTACTTAGCGTGCATACTGTAAAAATAGTACTTACTGAGTGTGCATACTGTAAAAGTAGTACTTAGCATACATACTGTAAAAATAGTACTTACTTAGCGTGCATACTGTAAGAGTAGTACTTAGCGTACATACTGTATAAGTAGTACTTAGCATGCATGCTGTAAAAGTAGTACTTACTTAGTGTGCATACTGTAAAAGTAGTACTTAACATGCATGCTGTAAAAGTAGTACTTACCTAGTGTGCATACTGTAAAAGTAGTACTTAGCGTACATACTGTATAAGCAGTACTTAGCATGCACACTGTAAAAAAGTACTGACTTAGTGTGCATACTGTAAAAGTAGTACTTACGTAGCGTGCATACTGTAAAAGTAGTACTTACTTAGTGTGCATACTGTAAAAGTAGTACTTATCGTACATACTGTATAAGCAGTACTTAGCATACATATTGTAAAAAAGTACTGACTTAGTGTGCATACTGTAAAAGAAGTACTTACGTAGCGTGCATACTGTAAAAGTAGTACTTACTTAGCATGCATACTGTAAAAGTAGTACTTAGCGTACATACTGTATAAGCAGTACTTAGCATGCATACTGTAAAAAAGTACTGACTTAGTGTGCATACTGTAAAAGTAGTACTTACTTAGTGTGCATACTGTAAAAGTAGTACTTACGTAGCGTGCATACTGTAAAAGTAGTACTTAGCCTGCATACTGTAAAAAAGTACTGACTTAGTGTGCATACTGTAAAAAAATGCTGACTAAGGGGCCAGTCACACCAAAAGCGTTTATGGTAGTTGCAGGCGCCTTTTTTGAATGATATTCTATGGGCAGGGCGCGTTTGCGCGCTGTTTATGCGCACCCAGCGCCTTGCGGTTTTTTGCCGCCTGCCGCGCACGCGTTTTTGAAGGAGGGCTGAGAGCGGAGAAGCGCCCGACGTCATTCGCGTCTTTCCATTGTCCAATCAAATGAGGGGAAAGGCGGGCCTTACGTTGTGGCGAGGGAAGTTTACAGTTGCTTTGAAGAACCGGACACCACTCGCTCACTCTCTCCTGTGTGTTTGTGCACCTCTCACCCTCAAACAAGTTCAGAGCAAGCGTCCTCTTTTTAAAGTTTCTGCTAATATGACAGTTAACAGCAAAAGAGCGCTCACGCTTCAATATTTGATTCACAAGACAGCTGACTCTGTGGTTGCTTAGCAATATGAAAAGCCGCATCGCACTGCTCGTTTTTTAAAAAAGGCAGTGCGTCGCGCCTTGCGTTTGCAAGCGTTTAAAGCGCTTTTGTTGTGACTGGCCCCTTAGTGTGTATACTGTAAAAGTAGTACTTACGTAGCGTGCATACTGTAAAAGTAGTACCTACTTAGCGTGCATACTGTAAAAGTAGTACTTAGCGTACATACTGTATAAGCAGTACTTAGCATGCATACTGTAAAAAAGTACTGACTTAGTGTGCATACTGTAAAAGTAGTACTTACTTAGTGTGCATACTGTAAAAGTAGTACTTAGCGTACATACTGTATAAGCAGTACTTAGCATGCATACTGTAAAAAAGTACAGACTTAGTGTGCATACTGTAAAAGATGTACTTACGTAGCGTGTATACTGTAAAAGTAGTACTTAGTGTGCATACTGTAAAAATAGTACTTACTTGGCATGCTTACTGTCCTGTAAAAGTGCTACACAGCGTGCATACTGTAAAAAGTACTTACTTGGCATGCATACTGTAAAAGTAGTACTTAGCGTGCATACTGTAAAAATAGTACTTACTTGGCGTGCATACTGTAAAAGTAGTACTTAGCTGCATACTGTACTGTAAAAGTAGTACTTAGCATGCATACTGTAAAATTAGTACTTACTTAGTGTGCATACTGTAAAAGTAGTACTTACTTAGCGTGCATACTGTAAAAGTAGTACTTAGCTGCATACTGTACTGTAAAAGTAGTACTTAGCATGCATACTGTAAAAGTAGTACTTACTTAGCATGCATACTGTAAAAGTAGTACTTAGCGTGCCTACTTAGTACTTAGCATGCATACTTGAAAAATAGTATGCAGTATGTAAAAATAGTAAGTAGTATTTCCTTCTGAACATGGCTATGTATAGCTTTCTTAAGGTCATGTAATTATAATATTGTATGCATACATGAAGTCTAGTATACATAGACTACATCACTAGCAAGGGGTATTATGGCATTCTGAATCACAGAGCAGTCACAAAACTCATATTTTTATGGATTGTGTTTCTGATTGCAGTTTTTTTTTTCATTTCTAATATTTTGCACAGCTGTAGTGATGAAGGCATGACCACAACACAGGAACGAGCGGCTCCATTTGGCAGCCTTCATCGAACACGGTTTACTCGCCAGCTCAACTTTTAGTGCCAAATGCTATTGTGTAAACATAACTACATTGATTTTGATACTGATGTAAACAATCGTGTTCGTGTAAACGCCGGCAGATATTCTCCATAGGACGTCAAAGTTATGATGCGTTCAGTCTCTTCTTCTCTGTGGATGAACCTCTGCCAGCAGCAGAAGGCCAGACTGCATATTGATTACTGGCACACCTGAGCGTCTTCGAAACACCGCTGCTCCAGTTTGTGGTAGGAATTAAGGAAGCCAAACTCTTTTGTAAACGAACAGATGGTTTTTACAGTAATGGAGCGTACACACCAAACACGAATTCAATGATTTGCGTAAGTAGATTGCATACTAAGTCATTGCAAAGACACAAATAGATGTGAACTTGCGTGGGGTGATGCAAATGATGTGAATTGGGTGGCGCGATTGCCGCAAAAACAAGCGCTATTTACCTTAAACGCGTCTTCACGCAAATTGTAAATCTTCAATCTGAGCGAAAATTTATGTTAAACCCCTCAAGTAATCTAGAGCGAGGAACGCGATGCTACCCGTTTGGTGTGTACGCAGCATTATGGAGCATACACACCAAACGTGAATTTAACAATTTGCGCAAGTAGATTACATACAAAGTCAATGCAAAGATTCAAATAGATGCGAACTTGCAGGGGGCGATGCGAATGACGCAAATTGGATGGCATGATTGCCGCGAAAACAAGGGCTATTCATCTCAAACCCATCTTTGCGCGAGTTGAAAAATTTTACTCGAGCGAAAAATTTGCATGATACATAGTTAAATCCTGCAAGTAATCTGGAGCTAGGAACGCGATGCTTTGCGTTTGGTGTGTACGCAGCATAAGTCAAGCATCATTGCAACTCTTTCTCATATTTTGGTTCTCAAACTTCTTAAACTTTGATGCGTAAAGTTGGTCAGCTACGTGACAAAGTTGAGAACAGTTCAACTTTATGCAAATGACGAGTACCTTTCAAGAGCGACAACCAATGAGAGTGAAGAAGTGAAGTTTACATCGCTCATTTTTAGTTCATGTTAACTAATGCATTAACTAATGTTTACAATTACAACTATACTGTAAAATGTTATCAATATTTACTTATTAAACACGTAATAATATCTAAAGTGGATGGACACATCCCATTTTATGAAAGATCAAGAATCTCTGTGTGTTAAAAACAAGACCATCTCCTTCTCACCCCTCTCTCTTGTCACGGGGCCGGGGGCAACGTGCCTGACTGTTGCCATGGAGACATAATAGTTTTATTCTTCCTGTAATGTGATATGTCTTATCAGGTTCAGTAAAAAAAATATCCCCAGCTTTTTTATTTCATGCATGGTTAAACGTTTTCGAGCACGTTCCTGTTGGGCACAGACGGCACGTCGGCGCTCACCTCATCCACACATCAAAGTGTGAGAAACCAGCTGTGCTCACGGCTTTAATAAAGTGCTTTGTTTTTCTTTTACACGCTTTTAACAGCCCCGTCTCACCGGCTTAATATCCGTCAGAGTTTAAAGCCAGACAACTTCAAACTTACAAAGACGCTCTCTGATTCCACCTGAAGGATTTCTGTGACACGCCGCATACAATTTAAAGTTATTTATTTGGGACCTGGGCATGGACTGTGTCATCTTTGTTATGATTCATCTGTGTTGTTCTGACCTGTGTTTAGTATCTACAAGACAGGTGCTTTGCCACATTGTTTCTATTTGCTTGGGTCAATGAGATCTGTGCTTTGACATCTGTTGGAGTCAGATGAGGTGTAAAAGATTTGTTGTTGCCAGTGTTGCTATATGGTGTTTTTTAGGTGTTTTTTGTGAAGTTGGTAAGGTGTTGTGTATACACTTTAAAAATGCTAGGTTATTTTCAAAAATAGTTGGGTCAAAAATAGACAAATTTAACCTATGCTGGGTTGTTTTAACCAATTATTGTGTAAAATATTAGCGCATGTTTTCGCGGCAAACGCGTCGCCCAATTTGCGTCATTCACATCACCCCGCGTAAGGACTTATCGCGTCTTTGCATTGACTTTGTATATAATCTACTCGCGCAAAACGTTGAACTCGCGTTTCACAATCAATTCTTTACATACTCATTAGCATATTTGTGACGTCCTTAAATTGCATTTACGCTCAAAGTTAGAATATTGTGACACTTTTGCTACTAGTCTTTAAAGTTCTGTATTTTAAATAGGGGTGCACCGATAAATCGGCCGATGATGCTACTGATCAAAAGCCGTACTACATTAAATAGCTGTACATAATATCGGCTATGCAATTCCGAGTAGTTATTCGGCCAGGTATTATTAGTGTTTATCAGCATTTATTGTCGCATCTCTAATTTTAATGCAACTAAGTGCTTAATAAAGCCATTCTCATTGACATATGAAGAGTTGTGTTGCAAAACGAGATTTTTAAATTTTTCAGAAATCTCGTTTTTTGGTTGTACATTCCAATTAATATCAATTCAACTGCAGATGGTTTGTTTTGATTTAAACCTTCATAACTTAAAAAATACAGCTAAGTAGCACCATAAAACAAAATAATAACATGATAACATAATAATAAACATGTTTTTACAAAAATGTTAAAAAACGGATATATCTCGTTTTGCAACGAAACTCTTCATATATTTTCTATTTCTGTTGTCAGACATTAAAACAAGCAGGGTGCGATTTGTTGGGTAGAGATGGGAGGGATGATCCCCCCTCTGGTTTTTATATCCCTGCCTCTGATGAATAATTTTGCATCCCCGATGGGGACAAAATTTATCAAATTTTATTTCAGCAGTTACAAGAAATGGCATAATACCTAGAAGAATCATAAGCACATGATTCATTATTTATCTTCATAAATAAAAATATTAGAAAAACATCCCACAAATTCCACCCTGAAAACAAGCAAAACATTTTTTTTATAAATATAAACATTTTCTGGGTTAATTTAACCAAATGGCCAAATTTTACAGTGTAGTCGATTACTGGATGATGTCTCTTTCTAAACTCTTTTATATTTGTTTCACCTGTTTCCAAACACCGCAAAGGTAAAAACAGAAGTGGCTTTTTACCTTCTGCCTGTTATGAGATATCATTTAGCTCAGTTTATTTATTTATTCAATAATTTTTGAGAAAGTGAAATGGGACTGGCACAAGATCTTGAGCCGGGAATTGAACACAACGCCTCCAACTTTAAAAGAATGATTCACCCAAAAATGAAAATTAGCCCATAGTTTACTCACCTTAATGACATCCTTGGTGTATATGACTTCCTTTCTTCAGCTGAACAAATGTTTTATATTATTTTACTTTTATTCCACTGGTCTGTTGAATGCTTTATTCTGATTGGCTGAGAAATGTTCCATGGGTGTTGATTATTTTTTAATAACCGCACACCTAACCATTAAAATGTCTTAAAAATAGGCACCAGAGCAATAGTTTTGGTAACCGTGGTATAAGCGGAACAATAATGCACACCCGCGGTGTAACGCATTACCACCTTGGGTGTGCATTATTTTCTTATCATTTAACGCCCTGTGGTCAATTATTCCTTATATATGTTAAATATACTGTATATGAAATTATATACTGGGTCTACCAGTTTTTCTAATGGCATTAATTAGTACCAGATTTTTTTAAACCTGTCCATTATAAGCAAAAGAAATCAATACTTCAGTAGGTTAAAAAAGCACTCTGTACCTTAAAAAAAATCTCCACATTGTTACAGAAGAAGACATAAGTGAACCAATCTTGCATACTGAAGTGAAGCTGGTGTGCCGACATTTTTGATATAGATGTATTTACATTCAAACGTGATGTAACGATCACTAAATACGCTTAAAATACGAATCGTTTTCTATCGCAAACGTCTCGTTTCATTTTAGACAACATGTATTAACCCACTGGAGTCGTATGGATTTTTTGATGATGACGGATGGGCTTCAAACACGTGACCTTTATTCAATGCCATTAGGAAGAGCCAGGATATGAATTAATATAAATGTAAATGTGTTTAGATAAAGAAAGGAAGTCATTCACAACGGAAAGTAAATCATGAGCTAATTTAAATTTTTGGGTCAACTATTCCTTTAAGTGTGGTTAAAGATGATACCTTGATAAGCAGCCTTTTAAATAAATTTGTGTAGCATTGTAATTACACACTATATAATTAACTACTTGGAGACTTTTGGTGGCATGCTTGAAAAGATTGATCAATACTACTAGTAGTAATAACCACCCAAAGTCAAATGCTTCCCTATTGGTAAAATGGCACTTTCTCTGGGTGGCTCGGTCCAATTAAGTGTGAATGCAGGGGATCAATACTGGCAGAGAGCGCTCCACCGCTGGATAACCAAAACTTCATCTAAAAAGGTCTTTGCCACCGGGCAACCCACTTTGTTCAATTAACACACAACACTGTAGATGTGATATCCGCTGTGAGTCATTTACCACAATCAACGGGCGGTGATTAAAACAGGCCACGAGAGAAGATAACCTACTGCATGAAGCTCAATGTCTCGCTCACATGTACCCATTACCAGCGCTGTTTTCACCATGATTGCGTTTGTGTCTTTGTGTTAGCGCGTGTGTGGGAAGCAGGGCTGGCCGCGCTACGATAGGATGATGCAAGCGCTTCTTACAGAGAAACATGAGAAGAGGCTTTGTTCCATATCTTATTCTCTTTATATCTCTCCAGCTACGTTAGGAATCAAATACTTTGACTTTATTGCACAGTACTGTACTGTATACTGTAAAACTGCATGCACTAAGGCTGCACGATAATGAAGAAAAATGCGGTGTGCAATAACTTGCTAAATGATGCGATATACAGGTATGATATCTTGGCACATATTACGATGATTTCTATCTTTCTGCCCTAGCACGCACTATACAGCAATGTACATACTAAGAAAATGAAGGGGCAGTTCACATTTAACGTCTTTTGTGCGCACAAATTTATTATTTTGTCTGCGTCTTAATCCACTCCCTTGTTCAGTAGTCATGGCACTGATTGGGATATATCATATTTTAAGGGCTCTCAATCATAGACATTATATACGTAGACGCCTCATAGATTGACGCTGCCTAGTGGACCTGATGTATCAGTTCGGCCGCCATCTTGGATGGGTCCCTAATCGGATTTTCACACTGTTTGGTTACACGTAAGTAATATTAGTTACGATGACATAATATTATAAATGGTAAAATAACCAAAATTATTGTTCAATCTTACTTGTGAAATTTAATTCCATGCGATGCTGCACAAAATACGAACATAGTTGCTTGCTCTTCATTGACTCCGATTGACTCTGGTGCTAGCCTAGGAGACCCAATCAATATGACGGCGACGCTGGATTACCTTCCAGCACTTCATGGCGCGTCTACGTATATAATGTCTATGGTCCCTATGTTCCCTTACCGGAAATCACGTGACCTTTTCTGAAGCTCTCGAAACGGAAATCGTGCGAGCCAACTCAATAAACTTCATGAAAGTGACATAACTTTTATAAAGACAAACTTTTTAGCTTTAGGGGAGAACCGGGGCGAAAGTAACGCAGGATGAAAGTAACAAAGCGATTTTCTCCGAGCCCTAATAACATTTGCATTCCAAACTATGACAGCATCTTCAGCGAGCAACTCTTGATAGAGCTGACAAATTTCGCGTTATTTCCTTACCGTTTTGCGCGTGTAGGTCCAGAAAGCTGTTTTTGATAAGTAAATTCCTAAAGCAGTCATTTTTTTTCTTATAACGCGTTGTGTTTCTGGTTTCATGTTTTACAGTACGGATCAATCTACATGTCATTCAGTGACCTAACACATCCTGAAGTTTGACTTCTCAGAGTTTTTCAAAATAAAAGTAAATCGGGTGTAAATGTTCCTGTCTGTTGCATTATGTTGAACATATATATTATTCTAATTTGATTTCATTTAATTTTTTAGTGTTTAAACTGTTAAAAAAAACAATTCAAGTTTGTACTGTCAGGTTGCTAAAAATTAAAAAAATTAAAAATGACAATGTAATTTTTTTTTTACAAAGATAAATGACAAAATAAGTTTGCAGTTAACAAGGTCATAGTCATATATATTTACTACAAACAAGTGTAACACAAATCTATCTTGTTTTGTTGTGTTACAATGCGTTTCCTATGTTCAAAGTGAAATTATACTAAAGTCGTTTTACATTTGATCAAAATTCCACCTGGTATTGATAAACCACACTTGTGAGTTATATAAATATATGTAATCTCAAACATTATCTTTTAAAATTATGTTTTTCCTGAAAAATTTGACTTTCGCCCCTGCTCTCCCCTAATATAAACGCACATTGCTAGACAGGAAGGGACCACACTCTACTTAATATTTAAATGTAATCTTCTTCTAAATTTATACACAGATATGTAAAATAATGAAAGTGTTTTTCATAATATATTTGAACAAGTGTTTAAAAATTCAGAGAGATGTTAGTTTTGCTGGTTGTTGATGAATATCAGCTGTGAATTATCACAACACGCTTCAGCAGCCACGTCACAGGAAAATAAGTGAACAGTGTCTCAATGTGAAGTGAGCTAGGGTCCTACCAGTGCCTGAATCTGAGTACATGATAATATACTGATTTACTACCTTAGGAACTAGGAGGCGGATTGAGACATAGCCTTTGAATGGCACAATGGATAAACGTGTCTGCCAGTGCATAAATGTAAATGTATATAAGTATTGCATACATTTATGCATTGGGGACTAGTTAACACATCAGATGTTATATCCATTTTTTCACAACTTCTATTGTAATATATGATGAAGCATGTGTTTGCATGCCATCTTAAAGGAAAACACCACCGTTTTTCAATATTTTACTAGGTTTTACCTAAACTTAGATTAATTAATACATACCTATCTTTTTTCAATGCATGCACTTTTAATGTGTTAGCATTTAGCCTAGCCCCATTCATTCCTATGGCCCCAAACAAAAGTTTTATTTTGTGCCACCATACTTACTTGTGTAACTACTCGTGTAACTGTCTTTAAATAGGGAAAACATGGAAGTTTTTGGTGGCTTTTTAATTCATCCCAGTTTGGATCCTAAGGAATGAATGGGGCTAGGCTAAATGCTAAAACATTCACGTGGCGCTGTACAAAGATTAAGTGCACACATTGAATAAAGATAGGTATGTATTCATTCGTCTAAGTTAAGGTAAAAACATAGTAAAATATTAAAAACAGGTGGTGTTTTCCTTTAAAATGCTATGTTGATGGACCTGTATGATGTTAACACTGTGACTCTGTATCCCTATCAAATTATTGAATTACACAAATTTACGTTTTTTACCTTTAACTTTACGCAGTAAAGAGTGATGATGAATAATGAAAAAAGCATTAAAGTTATGTATTATATTGCTTTATTCATCCGTGCAATGCATCATGGGATACATTTTTCATGCTTTGTTTTCATTATAGTAGGTCATCGGTTATTCCCTGCCTACAGAAAACACCCAAACTGTGCATATTTCATATAATCCAAGATGTATGGTAGTATGCCGTTCATTATCTTCAGTCTGCCTCTTTTTCCTCCACCTCTCTTTCTCTCTGGCATGGTGGGCAGACTGATGCGTCCTGGCAGGGTGCAGAATTGGCATTGGCCGCAGGATCCCTGGCACAGGAATGAGATTAGTTTCATTCCCCCGCTAGAATCTCGGCTGTTGTTTTGCACAGGGCTGCTGTTTTCTTGACCCGAGCCAAATGTGCAGGATGGTTATGTTTAGCGTGCAGCAAACATATGCAGTGGTAAATACACCTCAACATATGAAGTAAGGTCTGTTTGTATTGTGTGATTTTATTATTACTCTCAAAACTACATTCAGCAACGCTCAAGGACATCCGTGCAACTGTTTGCATTGTAGTAGAATCTGAATGCATTCAAAAACATTGAAGGTTGAGAACATGAACAATAGCAATGCTCAAGCTGAGGTTTTAACCCTCTCGTGGGAGTTTGAGTCTTTAAGGATGATGGTTTGGTCTCTAGAGAACTCAAGAACACATATCGTCAAATTCACAGGAAGAGATACGCTGGGCTTCCCTCTGGGTCTCAGTTGTGTTAGGTTCTCTATCAGATGTGTAATGCAGCGGGCTGCCTGTCAGCCTTTTCTCTGAATTATCGAGATGGTGAGACTGTCATTAAAATGCTTCAAAGTACATCTCGCTGATATTCTTTATCCGTGAAAGTTCTGTGAAAAGAACGGCAGCGGGGCGAGGAGCACATCTCCAGATCGACAGATGTGTCTCTCTATTATCTTTGTGTTAAGCTGGGGTTTGAGATGTGTGGGGAGGTAACATAATGATCCCATCTATAAAAAGCCTGGTCACACTTCATCTTAAAGACGATACAAATAATTACATATCAATTAAGCCCATTCTATGACCATTATATTTCCATTTTTCATTGTGACATTCACTGTCTGTACAAGAAAATAATGAACTCTAAATGAGAGTCATTTTGGGTGGAAAGGTGCTTAATTAGCAATTTTTCATAACAATTGACATGTTGGTGTGAAATATGACCTGGATTTGTTTTTAAAACATTTTGTGACCTGCACGGCACCATTTTAATTTTAACATTTGTTGATAGTAGAGATACAACGGTATGAAAGTTTTACATCACGGTTATAGTGACCAAAATTACGGCTTTATCTATATTATCATGGTTTTGTGTTAAAAAAAAGTACTGATGCAAACTAAATTAAAAATTAATTTAACATGTAAGTGCACTTTTGTTCACATATACATCAAATTAATACCGTATTTTTCAGACTATAAGCCGCGTTTTTTTCATAACTTGGCTGGTGCTGCGTCTTATAGTCAGGTGCACGTTGTAAGTCAGTATGAATTAATTTCGACATTTATGAGGCAACATTACCGTCTACAGCCGCAAGAGTCCGCTATATGCTGCTCCTGTTTTTATTAGGGATGCACCGATAGGATTTTTTTTGGGGCCGATACCGATTCCGATTTAAACAGACAACTTCTGGCCGATACCGATGCCGATACCGATATTAAACACTTGTATACAATACTATACAGTTGGTCTATTAGCTAGTTTATTTCTGCATCAAATTATTTTTACTGAACATGGATTGGATCTAATTAACATTCAACTGACCAACATAATAAGAGAGACACTAATCAAGCTAAAACAAATATAATAAGACAGCATGACAACCTTCAAAGGTGGTTTTTGCTATTCAGCATTTATTTTATTAACATCATTAACTCATTTTTTACATATAATGGATTTCTTTATGCAGTTAATTAATAAACAATCGGTATCGACCTTTCTCATGCTATTGCCGATATGCCCATGGTATCAAATTCATCAAAAATCGGCCGATAAATATCGGTGGCCGATACATCGGTGCATCACTAGTATTTATGTAATTCAATAGATTTAGTGATGCGGAATGACGAGTCTGCGAACTTAATGCTAGTTGTCTTGTTTGGTTAATTTAGACTTTTCAACCTTACTGGTAAGTTCTGTATGCTATGGTTTGTCGTTTAAATAACTGATAATATTACTTTAACGTACAGACATCTATTCAGCCTGCTGTTCTGTTTGCTATTGTTTAGTTGAATAACTTGCCCTTCCAGATTAAATGTCTGTTCTTCGGCTTGCATTTTGTGAAATAATTTTCTAAATAAAGTAACACAACGTATAGTCCAATGCGACTTATATATGTTATTTTGTCTTAATGACGCATTTTTGAATGATGTGATTTATACTCCGGTGCGGCTTATAGTCCGGAAAGTACGGTAACATTAAAGAGCACCAATGGTCCGATTCACAATTTTACATTTCCTTTGATGTGTAAGTGTGTATTAGAACATGTTAACGATACGCAAAAGGTACAAACCCCAAAGTAAACGATGATGCAAGTTATCATCTCCAACGTAAATCTCTTTTCTTGGACTACAACTAAGTTAAAAATTCGCATGACACTAAGTTAAATCCAGCGTGTAATCTAGTGCGAGTAATGTGATGTCCCGTGTTTGGTGTGTACGTAGCATAAGAGTAGAAAGAAGCGAATATCTGGCAAACATGAGCATCTCTTTTATCATAAACCCTTTTGAAACGTCTGCAGCAGGCACATATTTTGACATGATGCACATAGGTTCACATGCAAAGCATTTAGAAGCATTAACGCTGACGCCCTGTGTGAATCGAGCGTAAGAGAGGTCGAATGACACATCTATGTATCTATATCTATGGTCATTTTAACAGATTTATAAGTGTTGCACACTTTTGTGTGACAAAATTACCCACAATGCTCTGTGGCAGCAAAGCTTCAGTAACTCACCCTAATCTCATCTACTGCATTTTATTTCACACTATGAGTGAAAAACGTCTTGTCTAAGTGAAAACGACGGAAAATATGAAATGGCTGGGGTGTTTATTAGATTCTGCTCGATTAATTTAAACACACTTTGCATAATAGTTTGGATTAGTTTGTACACTACTCGTCCGGTGGGTTTCACTTCTACAAACACAGATTTTGTGAGAGATGTGCAGCAGAGAAGTATGTGCTTGAAATCATGCAGTTTTTCAGCAGGGTAATCAACTCTACAGTGAACACAGATAAATAAAATCATCAAAGCTGTCATCTGTTATTATCAGATGGTAAACAATGTGTTTGTGCTTGCATGTGCCCATCATCTGTGTGTTTTATAAGGATGAGTGAGTTTGTGTGTGTGTGTAAATGTGTGCTTGTGTAATGGAACAGAATGGAGTGACGCTGACTGCAGTCACAGCTGCTTTTCCCAGAGGTGGGGGGGGGGGGTTTGGTTCCAGCTCACTTCCTGTGGGAGAACAGGAAGTGGGCCGCATTGTGTGGAGAAGCAAGGGAGGGCTACTCTCTCTTTCTCTTCCCCCTCTCTCTCCCTCACTTTCTGTCTCTCTCCTCTCTATGTTTCTTCCTCTCTCGCCCTGTCTCTCTCTCTCCATATCCGGCCTTTCAAACGTTACTTTCATCTGTGTTTCTACAGAACGCTTTACATTGCCGTTACATCACCCTGAATTAGTTTGCCTCCAAATACAACATTACTGCAGGATCTCTTCACGCTCACCGTCTAAGACTGCTTAACATTTCATTAATGAATGATTTCTGTTAAAGCTTTGCACCTTCCAGTACACTAAGCACAAAAATCTGGACTATTTTTGGTGACATAAAATAATATTTTTGTTAAATTTGCGAGTGTATCTTTTAATCATGACCTAGTTATGTTTAATTATTGAGGAAGCCCTGACCAACTTTAACTACCAATGAGAATCTGGTGTGTAATTATAAGTGCCAGTAGGACCTAGAACGAGTTCTTATTAAGAACCTGTTCTATTTTTTAAAAGTATACATAATTCTTATGTTTCGGTTCTAAAAGCGGTTCCAATGCTATGCACTTTAACTCTTTCACCGCCAGCGTTTTAAAAAAAAGTTGCCAGCCAGCGCCAGCGTTTTTCATGATTTTCACAAAAGTTTAATGCCTTCCAGAAAATGTTCTTCTTCAAATATATAAACATACAATATACCAAATGAAAGAACAGAACCTCTGCTTTCAAAAAAAAAAAAAAAAACGTTTCATCCTACCTTCAGTGGTTCTTTTGTAATCAGCTTTTGAATATGGGTGGATTTCTGCAAGGACGCCACATTTTGAGCAAAAAAATAATTCTATTTTTGTGACGGACTTTTCATGGAGATTCCATTCAGAGCGATCTTTAAAACGGGCACGGACATGCAGCCGATTGCCATAGGGCAATACTTCCGGTTTTAAAAAGTTGCTAGTGGATAACAGCGGTATTGCGGAAAGACGGAAATACTCATCATTGGCGGGGAAGCGCTTTCTCTTGATTGACGAGATATCTCGTCAATGGCGGGGAAAGATTTAAATAGCCATGTCTTACCTCATGAATATTAATTACGTTGAGCCACTGTTTACACTAAAGGGAGTCGCACACAGGATGCTCAGCTCAGCGCCGCACCATTCTAAAAAACTCTAACACATTGTTTTCTATGAGTATACGCCTGTCCGCGCCGGCCAGCTACGACTCAGGAAGTTGCTCAAATTCCTGTCGCGCCACAGAGTGCCACTCACATAGTTTAACATTAAATAACACCATATTTGTCCCAAATCATTAACGATTAACATTGGCTGTTAACGTATATTTTGCATTTTGAAGTAGACGCTATCTGACGAAGCTTGCGCTATTTAATGTGCACTTCCGGTTTACGATACCTTCGCGTTGTCCTAGACGCGGCGCGACACTGAGCTGCGGGACTGGTGTGCAACCCCCTTAACGCAACCAAATTAACGCAGCTAACCACAGAAAACAGTTGTGCGGCTGAAGTATGCTTTGTATACTTTGGGCCAGATTTACTAAACGGGGCAAATTAGCACAAGAGCGCAATTCCAAAAAAGCGCAGATGGGAGCCGTAATATCTTTGCTAAAAAAACACAAATTAAATAACACAGGCAACAGCTGATATTCATAATGAGCAACGGAATCTACTAAGAGCAGCGCAAATTAATTTCAGGGTTGCAAAAAATTATATTGCACGATATAATATTTTTTGATTACGGTGATATGGTTTCTAAACAAATTTCAGATATTTCAATATAAATTACAATGTCCCGTGGTCATTCACGTCATGTCTACAAACGCATGTTAAACGCGGGTCAAGGTGATTCTTCACTCCAAAGCGTGTGGCATCTTTTGTAGTTAAGCAACCATGAGCCGCAATCTCCGAGACTGCGAGCAAATGAATGCGGAATTAAAATTGCTCATCTGTACCTAGCGTCAAATCATATTATTGTCACCATGCGATCAATTTATCTGTTTTGGACTTTGGAGTGTTTGCTCAGAGAAGAGCTGTCACTCAGAAGTACGGTAAGGAGGTGCGGGGTTAGTTTGCATCAAATTAAAGTTTTTCTTACAGTATGTAACATTAAACACTACAATTCAAAAGTTTTAGGGTTACTTTGACTTATTAATATTTTCTCCACATATTACTGAAATAGCAGTTTTCCTGAGGCTTTTTTAATATGCATACCGTTATCGCATTTATAGGAAGTATATAATGAAAATGTTGGCAATATTGTCCAGCCCTAGTCGCAAATAAGCAGAGCTGATGAGGTGCGGGTGATCTACTGACGCCTGATGCGCTTGAGTTCAGCACCACAGACATAACAGCAGAAAATTGGGGGTGTCAGGTAATGAAGTTTTGAAACGTCTTGTATTGTGTGACTTTAGTGACTCCTCTTGTATTTACTTCAGCAAATAAAAAAAAACATGGCTCGGCAAACAATATTTTGGAATAATATGTTCCTCTGGCATTCCAAATAAACAGTTACATGATGATAGTCCTCTGCCTTGTATCATGCGCTCTCTGTGCCTCTTTTTTTTTTAGCAATAATTGCCGCCATTTCAAGCGCAAAATAATTTAAGATGCTTTTTTCTGCGTTAAATAATGGCACAAATCCCAGTCATATCACACGTGCACCTTAGTAAATCACGTTGCGTGAATCATTGAAATTCATGCTCCTCCTATACATTTTGCGTCTGAAAGGGAAACTCCTAGAAATGTATATGCAATAAGGTCAGTCACAAAAATAACTAGTCCACACCTTTTTAGCGCTAATGATCCACTGCGTGTCCGTAGTAAATCCCACAGTTGTTATTTAATGACAAAATTATGGTTTGCGCTGGCGCAAGCTGTTAGTAAATCTGGCCCTTAGTGTTAAACATGCATAAAAGAAAGTCAAAATATTTTGACAGCGATTAATAAACACAAATAGAATTGTTTAAGTATTGTGCATTATTTTTCATATTTTTTATTATAATGGAATTGGAATTAAAACCGGGAATCGTTGGGCAGATCTTGAATACCCAAACCTAGTAAAAACACCACATAGTAGTCTTTATGTGGTATTGCTGTATATTCACATCTTAGTGATCGTCTTACACATACATGGTGCGAGCTGGTTTCCCTACAGCTGAAGCGATGAAGTTTAAAATGAACATGTCACCTAGATGAGCGGTCACGCGTGATTGGCTGCCATTACGCTCTTAGCCCTGAAGAATTGTTGAAAAAAGGGTGGAGTCACCTGGTGATTGATGATTGGTTTGTCAGTGAAGAGCGGGCCCGTTAAATGCTCTAGTTGAGCGAGAGAGCCCTGAATGTGAATCCTGACAGTAGCAAAAACAAAAGAAAGATGATGGGTGAAATCCGCTGACAAGATCGGCACCTTCCCAAAACTTTCCACAGCTATTATTTTACGATTCACGCTTGCAGATAGAGCAGGTTTTTGACATTACTGAAATACCTCCAGATTCACTTTGTTCTTCAAGAAGTGTGCACGTACCGCGGTTCCTCTGCATAACTCAGACCTGATAAAGAGATTTTTTTAACGGACCGATTGATGTCAACATTAATCTTTCATTTCCCATGAGAGGTACTTACAATAGCAGCACATGAAGGCTTTGATCATAAGGTGAGATTAAGCTGCACTCACCGCACGTACAGTACAGTATGTGTGAACACGGCACACGGGTGGTTTGCACCCTGCAGACTCATTTCTCTGTGAACTATAACAACTGGTGACTCATCACCTAAACCAGCAGCACATTTTTAACACAAATTTTAGATATGTTTTTGCACAGGGTCCATAAAAACACTTAATTGAATCTATCAATAACAACTTCCATGAATATTTCTCACCAGCTATACAACTGTAGTAGTTTTTGGGGAAAATGAAATGATAATTAAACATTTTATTACTTAATTTTTCTTTGCATATTTTTGAGATAATTTTTAGTGAAACTGTACCTTCTGACCAATCTGATTGGTTATTAAAGCACAGAATACTGTATGCCAGATTTCATGTATGTCCTTAGCATCAGCAATAGTCATGTCTACAATTTGACAGTTAAATAAACACAATGTTGCCATTTCTAATTAAGTTACATTTATTAATTGCGATTTATTAATAAAATGAGTGAGCATTTAACATTTTAAATTATCAGTGAAATTAATATGTATTTTAGTAGATATTAGGGACCGTATAACGATTTTCAACAATAACCAGGAAAGATCTTATGCATTTTGGCTGTTGGTTTACAGGACAATGACATTTTGAGGTCCTAAAAACGCAAACTTTTGAAGACGCGTTTCAAAGTGCACGTTTTTGTTAACAACGCCTTGTCGTCTGCATGTAAACTACGAAAACGTGAATCTGCGGTAACGGTGACATCATGTGCATGTGTAAATTTAGTAGGACTGCAAAAACTAATCTATAAAAAATATGAAAAAAAAACTAATTTTATTATTAGTTGGTCTGTGACGTCACATGCACCTGCACCACCGTCATTTTGGTGGGATGTTAGGACCCATCAAGGTCTGAAGTTAAAGATTAAAATGATTTTGTGGCAAAATTTCCTCAACAGCACATCCATGAAGTATTACAACTTAATATGTTTTGTTTAGTTATATTTTGACATTTAAAGATGTATGTTTTACTATTTAAAAGCCGCACATTTTTTTTAAGCTTAAAATATCAAAAAGATTATACTAGTAAAACTTCATCTGTGGCTTTTGTCCTTTAAACGTACACTTCTACACATGAATACCCTAATTAAGTAAAAAATAAAAATTTATTTAGCTATAATAAGTGAAAAATCGATTTGAGTAGATATTTGGGTTTTTATGCAATTAGTCGATTTATATGCAATTTATGCAAATAAAACGTAGCGCTTTTCTAAGCGGATTTAAAAGAGGAACTATATTTTATGGCGTAATAGCACTTTTGGGAGTACTTCGACTCGGCGCAGTAACACTCTCCCTCTCCCATTATGAGAGTGAGAAGGGGAGCGGACTTTTCAGGCGAGTCGAAGTACTCCCAAAAGTGCTATTACGCCATAAAATATAGTTCCTCTTTTAAATCCGCTTAGAAAAGCGCTACGTTTTATTTTGTACCACCAAACCTGCTCGCACAACCACTCGTCCCAAATAGGAAAAACGTCGATGCGTCCGGTCACCTCCAACTCTATCTCCAAATGGCACCATTGAATGAATGGGGCCAAGCCAGGGGTCTCAAACTCAAATTGGCTTGGGGCCATTTCTGAGATTGACATTTAATCGGAGGGCCGCAGAGCTATTTTAAGGTTAAAAAAGTACAATATTTCTTTAAATTGACTCTTAAAATTCTATTATTTAATGTATAATAAAAACAATGTTTTTTATCTTTTAAATATACATTATTTTATATAAGTAAATCGTTTCTTAACCTTCCCTTTAATAACTAAGGCCTATTAAAACATTGCACTAAACTAACAAACAAAATTTCTGTATACATTTATAAACTATTATAAAAAAAATACCATCAGTAAGTGTTTGTGTTTTGATTTATTTTGGATTGTTTACAGTCATAGTATTGATTTATTATGTTCCATCTTTGTTATTTCACAGTTTTAATGAATTTACTATTACAGGTATATGTGGAAAAACATGAATAAGTGAAAGTGATCCTAAAACTTCTGAATGGGTAGTCAATGTTACATAAGCTAGTTAAACTGAAAAAAATTATAATACTGCTAGGTGTAATTGCATAGCAAGCTAACGTTACATAATAATCTATTATACTTCATTATATATAGCAGTATACATACTTTTATCCTCTGTATGTTTCTCCTCATCTTTCCTCTTTTAATCTGGGCACTTTGATTGCAATTTTTCTTATCTGTAGTTTATGTGTTGCATTACATCTATGGCTCTGCCTCATACATGCGGTGTCTCCATTGGAAGCTGTGACTTGTTGATGTGAGCCCCACCGCAGCTCTTCTCTGAGTAACAGCTGATATTCACCCGGAAGTAACAAATCTTCTCTGGACAAACACAACAAAGTCCCGACCAGATTAACTGATTTCATGGTGACAATGATATGATTGACGCGAGGTTCAGAAGAGCAATTTTAATTCCACATTCGTTTGCTCGCAGTCCCGGAGATTGCGGCTCATGGTTGCTTAACTACAAAAGACGCCACAATTAAAGTCCGATCACGCATTCCGTTATCCTCGCAATCACGGAGCGCGCGCGGCTCATGGCTGCGTAGCAACGCGTGACGCCACGCCACGGAGCGCAACTTCCGCTCCCGAGCACTTTAGAAAGTAAGAAACGCCTTGACTCGTTTTAACACGCGTTGTCAGACGCGACATGCGAACGAACGTTTAAATTAAAAATGAAATGAATATGAAACGAAGTAAATAAAAATCTTTCTGCGGGCCAGATTATGTTATATTGTTGAAAGGTGCCGCGGGCCGCAGAGAGGGGGAGGGCGGGCCGCAAATGGCCCGCGGGCCGGGAGTTTGAGACCACTGGGCTAAGCTAAATGCTATCGAAGCGTCGCAGCGCGCTCCAGCGCGTACGTGCACGCACACAGATGATTGAGGGATGTATCAACAATTCTTAGTTAAGGTAATAACATATTTTAATATTGAAAATGAGTAGACTATTCCTTTAAGATACTGAGTTTATTAACACTTCTTCAACTAAATTTCGGCACTATATTTTCCAGGGTAATAAACCCACCTCAACAAAACTGCTCGATGCTTTTGAAATCTTTGCCAAAGAACAAGTAACATCGCCAACTATCGCCCTGCCATATGCGAATACAGCGAATTTAGGGCCAGATTTACTAAACGGGGCAAATTAGTGCGAGAGCGCAATTCCAAAAAAGGGCCAAGGGTAATATTTGCGTTAAATTATACGCAAATACCAGTAATATCACACGTGCAAACATTAGTAAATCATGTTGCGTGAATCATTTAAATATTTTCCTCCATTAAATTTTGCATCTGAAAGGGAAACTCCTGGAAATGCATATGCAATAAGGTCAGTCGCAAAAAATAAGTAAACCCCCTTTTTTAGCGCTAATTATCCACTGTGCGTCTTTAGTAAATCCCGACAGTCGTTATTTAACGCCAAAATGATGGTTAAAATGTTAGTAAATCTGGCCCTTAGTCGTCTTTGCAGATCCAATCTTTTTGAGAGCGTTGTCATGTTTATGTGAATTTTTTTGTATAAATGCAAAATAAAAACTTTTCAATTTTTCACTACATCGTCGTCGTAAACATAGCCTTACTCTCATCTATAGCTTGGTGTTTTTCCTGAACTCTGTGATCACATGTCGTAATATCTGCTCACTCCATCACGATCTCTGTCTGTAAATGTCATTTTTGGGGTCAATATCTGCGACAGTCCCTTTATTCCTACCAGTCTATTATTTCACCAGCTGACAGCTGTAATAAAAGTGCTTGGGATCTCTCGGAGCAACAATTTCTTCCAAAAGGAGCCTGGAAGACCAAAGTTGGATGCCACACTGATATTTTTGTCACATCCGGTAACATCACTCGTAGTCTAGTGTCCATGTCAGATAGTGTATCATTCATTCATATGCTAATGCTGATCTGTGTACACGTAGTAAATGGCGTGATTTTATCTGTTATGTCTGCTCTAAATACTGCTCTCACTGTAAAAGCTACTGTATATAATCTGGTATTTCTCTCTTAAATAGACAAAAATAGGACAGATTAGTTGTAGTTTTATTTCTTTGAAGCCATATCTTGTTACTCTGTATCAAGTTAAATGCTTTTTATAATTTAAAAGATCTTTCCAGCGCTGGTGTAGACTTAAAGTGTTGAGAGATAGTTTGTATGTAATGTTCAAGGCCGGGAATGTTTGACACATAGTCAGGTTTCACTAGTGAAGAAAACTGCCAGGCTGGCAAACGCGTTTAAGACCTTGTGTGATGAGAGACTAAATTTGATATTTATTGACACGTCTGCACGCGAGCAGCTGTGTGAACGTCGCATGATGGAGGGCGAGGATAATGCGAGCTGAGA
Source organism: Misgurnus anguillicaudatus (assembly GCF_027580225.2). NCBI lineage: Eukaryota > Metazoa > Chordata > Actinopteri > Cypriniformes > Cobitidae > Misgurnus > Misgurnus anguillicaudatus. Next base: position 38,779,356 of record NC_073348.2, read on the forward strand.
ATATGATGTATTTCAGCCATTGAACTCCCAGTGAGTCAGCAGCCGGCTTAATGGCACTTTCTGGAATCTCTCGCTTATCACAGGCATCTCTGCTACAAAGACAAAGTGAGCTATTGGGTTTCAGAGGGCGCGCTGCCCGCCCCGATGCATTTCGAGGTACAATGCCATTTCAGAACCAGCACAATTACAGCATCACTTCCCATTAGAGATGAAAACACGTGGATCGAGCGCATGTTATGTAACAGATCATCTATGGATTAGCATGTATGGTTTAGTTTTGACTAGGAGTGAGGTGGTAATGAGGACGCCTCCTTCACGTTAGTGCAAAGTTTCAAAGAGTTCGGCATGAAATAAACACAAGGTTACGCCTGCACACATTTCCCACTGGACCGGCGTGCAATACCTGATCAATGTGCTTGCTGCTCGCACTGCGCTTGTTTCGGTGGGGAGTGGGAAAGCAATTCGATTATGAAGCTGGATGTGTTCATAAATGTCTTTGTGTGGTCTGTGGCCTCCATATCATTGTGCGACTCTTTTTGTTAAAGCAGTAAATGAAAGTCCTTAAACTTCAGTAAATAAAGATCTAGTAAATATATTTTTCATTACGGTGTCTGATGAGAAGGGGCGTGTTGGGTGTAATTTGTTTTTAGCACACGTTGGAATCATCAAGGATTGTAATTGCAATTTATTTAAAACATTCAGCTGATTATCTTTAATTAATGATATGGATTTGTGACCTGATATTAAGATAAACATTTATTCAGAATGTAATTTGGTTTTAAAGCACTGTTTGTTCATGACAAGCCACTTAAATGCAACATGAAATCAAAATGTAGCCTGTTAACTATTCATCTGAATAGTTATTATTATTCATGTTTCAAATCAGTTTTTACACTATTGTGACCCTGTCTGTGAAATTCAGACTAAAGTTTTATAATCTCTTAATGAGATGAGGAGCATCAAAGTTTGATTTCAATCATTGATTTTAATCTTTGACATTCATTAGTCTATATTAAAAATATCAAGATTATATGTACACAGAATGCTTAAAAGATTTGGATGGAGAAAACAGTAAATCACTGTAAAATGACTTGAGCTGGGTTTTCACACATTTATGTAAAGTTGTAAACTTCCTGTAAAGCTGCTTTGTGTCAGTGTAACTGTGAAAAGCTCTATACAAATAAATGTGAATTGAATGTGAATGAACTTTATACACATTTCTTACTGTAATATAAATGTCTCCCTGTAAAAAAGCTTTTCTCTTTAAAATGTAATAACTTGCTGTGTTTCTTTTTAGCTGACATTACTATTATTGTTTATCATCTCCCCTTCAATAGCTCGGCTCAGTTCTGGTATGTAACTGTAAAAAATGCTGGGTTTTTTTCAACCCCCAGTGTTGGGTAAAAATAGGACGAACCCAATTTAACTAGGCTGGGTTGTTTCAACCAAAAGCGCTGGGTTGTTTTAACCCATTGTGCACTGTAAAAAAATATTTGCTTCGTTAACACTTTTTGTTAAATCAACTCAGATTTACATGTCATGTCAACAGAGATGAGTTGTCACAACTTATAAAATATAGTTAAGAAAAGTCAACTTAATTTTATAAGTTATAACAACTTACCTGCAGTTATAACAACTCATCTCTAGTCAAGATAAATAATAGTAACTTGAAATGACTTGAGTTGATTCAACAAAAAATTTTAAGGCAGCAAAGTATTTTTTTGCAGTGCACGGGTCAAAAATAAACATTTTCTGGGTTAATTTAACCCAGCGACTGGGTTTGCCATTTTTTGACCCAATGCTGTGTTGAAAATAACCCAGCATCTCTTAGAGTGTAATGCACTGCATTTAATAAAGTGCCCTTATAATCTTTAGTCAAAAATGCAAATCTCCTCCCTTCCTCAAAACGATCTCTCTTTACTTCCGATCTTGAGGAATGGCGGGTAGGTGGAGTCCAGGAAAGATCGCAGAGGTTAGCAAATAGCAACATGACCCAACGATCCAATCAATTTTCAATGGACAAATTCAAGTCCAGCCCTTCCTTTTTTCATTTCAGAAGCCATTTTACTCGGATATTCGTCACGGCGGGGAAAATAAGACATTCGCTACTTCCATTTTATTGTGACTTGAAAAATGCTGGGTTGGCGTCGGGTCAAAGAGGAACAAACCCAACCTGTTGGGTTGTAATTTAACTTTTGCTGGGTTGTTTAAAGCCATTGTAAAAACATTTTGGGGTTAATTTAACCCAACAGCTGGGTTCGTCTTTTTTTGACCCAACGTTGTGCTGAAAAAACCCAAGCCTGATCTTACAAGAATTCATTTATATTATACAAGTGGGTAATTTCTATTAATGTGTACAAAGTTAATCATGCATAAACGTGTGATTATCATAAAAAAACAATAACAAAACCCCGGCCCTAACCCCAGCGTCACAAAGGTCAAGGCAAATCTAAATCTATGAATGTGGTCGTACAAATTATTACCAATTATCCACCTCGTAAAATTCATACAAATTGCCATGAGATAGCGTTGAAATAACTAGAGATTATTTGTGACTAATCGTTTGCAGAATAAAAGTTTTTGTTTAAATAAAAATTGTGTGTAAAGTGTATAATAATTATGTATATATAAATGCACACACATGCATATATATATATATTTATTTAAGAAATATTTGCATGCGTATAAACATTTGTATATTTACATATAATTTATATCATATATACGGTAAATATAAATATTTATTATATCAATATATTTTCCCTTAAAATTATACATACACATGTTTTTATTTATATTTACATAATATTTGTTGTGTATAATAATTATGTAAACAAAAACTTTTATTCTGCAAAAGATTAGTCGTGACTAATCCTTATGCAGCCCTAGAAATAACCCAGCATTTCTGTAATGCACCACATTTTTTCATTGAATTTGATGTTTCAATCTAAAATAATCCTATATTGCAAGAAATGCTGGGTTATTTTCAACCCAGCGTCGGGTCAAAGAGGAACAAACCCAACCTGTTGGGTTGTAATTTAACCTTTGCTGGGTTGTTTAAGTGGTTCTTAAACTTTTCCAGCGTGCGGCCCCCCTTGTGTACAGTGCATTCCTTTGCGGCCCACACAAAGAAAATTTAGGACAATTTTGTTTTAAAACGTAATTAGACAAAACATATTACAGTATACAAAGTAGTGCTGTTGGTTAGTAGCCTTATTTATTAAAGTTTAATTGAACAGAATTCATCATAAATTAATGTATTTTATAAAATGTCATAAAGCTGGGGCCCCCCTGGCACCATCTCGCGGCCCCCCTGAGGGCCCTGGCCCCCAGTTTGGGAACCACTGGTTTAAAGCCATTGTAAAAACATTTTGGGGTTAATTTAACTTTGAACAAAATGTTGCCAGTAAATAACATAAATGTAAAATGTACAGTAAGTTACTAGCTAGTTGCCAGTAACACCCATTAATACTGTAATTTCTACAGACATTTTTTACAGTGTATATATATATATATATATATATATATATATATATATATACGGTAAATATAAATATTTATTATATCAATATATTTTCCCTTAAAATTATACATACACATGTTTTTATTTATATTTACATAATATTTGTTGTGTATAATAATTATGTAAACAAAACTTTTATTCTGCAAAAGATTAGTCGTGACTAATCCTTATGCAGCCCTAGAAATAACCCAGCATTTATGTAATGCACCACATTTTTTCATTGAATTTGATGTTTCAATCTAAAATAATCCTATATTGCAAGAAATGCTGGGTTATTTTCAACCTATTTACAACCATTGGGTTGTAATTTGACCTATGCTGGGTTGTTTCAACCCAAAATGCTGGCAAATGACCATGAGCCGGGAATCGATCTCCGGTCACCGAAAGCACCACATGTCGGAGCGCTGCCCAATACACCATCGGCTCCAACAAATGCTGGGTTGTTTTAACTCATTGTTGGGTAACTATAAAAATGTTTTGGGTTCATTTAAAACAAGCCAGCATTTTTTGTGTATGACAGAATATTAAGTACTTTATCATTTAAAATAAGCATCTCCAAATGCATCTTGATATGAAAAAGAAATCTGAACATAAGAGCCATTGAAGACCCTTTATGAGTGATTTGATGTTTTAAGAGTGATGTAGCAGATAATGTTTTATCTTTCTTGCATTCTTTCTCCTTCACTCAATCTCTGTGTGAGTTTCTCTCTCACCCTCCCTGTAGTTTCTTATCTTTTCTAAATTCTGACCCTCTAGTCGTTCTGTAAGAAAGATGGAAGGTTACAGACACTCAAATCTTCTTTCAGCAGTCGTAAATAATCTTAAACTGCAGTTCTGCTGTCCTTCTCCCGTCTTTGAACTTCGGCGATGTTTCGTGTCAGAGCGACTCCCTTCTCCTCTCGCTCTTCTTTTTGATGTACTATAGAATCAAACGTGTATCCGCCGCAGAGGCTCATGTGCGTGGGGCGCGAGGGCCGTAATGGGTTTAAAGCAGGCTTGAGGTTTGTATCAAAGTCTTGAACCTGATTATAAGCAAAATCCCTCTTTTGTGGCTCTGGGAGAGAGCGGCTTCTCAGAGTTAACAAGCATGAAATGTTTCGGCTTTATTTGTCACGCCTGCTCGTGTGATTGCACCACATGGACCAGTTCTGTTATTCCTGGACTTTATCTTTTTACAAGAGGTTATTTGGAATGTTAAGAATGAGAACGCCTATCGCACACCCTGTAGTGATATAAAGGAAGTTCACACGTTAATGTAAACATGCAAAAACGTTAAAGGGACTGTAAGTGGGATTTATTAGTCAAAATCAATGTCCTTATTCATAATATGTCCTTATTGGTGTCAAATGACCTCTGCCAATGAACTGACTTATCTTTGTAAGCTTACATTGTATGGGGTAAGTCCAAGGAGGCTTACATGTCGTTACGCCGTATTGATAAACTATAATAGCAGAGAGGGCCAAAAAGCGCTAGCCGACCAATGCATTTTTGTTTAGAACACGTGAACCAGCTGAAATGGACAAGGAGATCAGTGATTACATAACGGCTACCGTAGTTGCAACACGCATTTGGAAAAGCGAGGCGCTAGAGAGCACTATTCGTTTGAATGCAAAATTCAATTTCACCACTTGATGGGGGTAAATCCTACTTACTGTCCCTTTAAAAATACTCAGTTTTTATGATTTTGACTGTAGTGGGTTCTCGAAAAGGGGCTGAAATTATTGATATTTGGTTCATCAGATCAGTATATTGATTTCTGGGTTCTTTAAAGCATCAGTGCTCTTTTCTAAAAAGCCAAAGAATTAAAACAGCTTTTGTTAAGTTACCAAAGAATGCATTATAATAATCTGTTAAATTATTCTCTGATAGAAGGTTTGTGGCTTTATTAAGCACAAAAATGATCCAGAGTCAGTTTTATATGTCCATTTACAACCCTAGGATTTGCCTTTAGAATGAAATGGTCTATTATTACCATATTTGGAAGGGTCATGAATAATAATGTTGAGCTCTGCTCTGATTGGCTATTTCTCAGAGCTGCTCCTTCAGTAGCTCTGTGTGTGTGAAAACAGATCTTATGTTTGAGTCTGTATCAGATTTTGAGGAATAATCAATTGTTTTGGAGATTGTTAATGGACGTTTTTGAGTGGTAAGTTTGTGTTTTTTTCAATATGGACCTACAAAACGTAACTGTAACGTCAATAGTTGGGCTGGGATAAACGGTTATTTTTTAAACAATTAATCTAGCGATACTTTTTTCAATGCATTGATTAATCTAAACGATTCATTTTATCAGTCCGCAATAGTGTAATGGAAATAAAATCGCCATAAATTGTCATGAATGCGATTTTTTGGTTAATTTCAACAGTCAGAGATGTATTTAGCATTGAGTCCAGAATAAAAATAAAAGTTTTGATATTTTGAAAATGTACTGTTTCTAACTATAATGCATAGTGCTAGTAGGCCTAACATCAATACGCAGCACAAAAGTCCGCCATCGTCCATGAATTCGAAGTACAGACGGAAATAGCAGCTTTACCTAGCTACTTCCTATGACAAGACCCCTGCTCCAAGATGGCGGCGGTTTTGACACTTGTTGTGTGAAACCCGCGTGGACTGGAGCCACTCGTGTTTGTACTACTCTACGGCGCCGCATTTTGGGTCTGACGAATCGACGCGCATATTTTGCATCCACGACGTCGACGCGTTGTCCCGGCCCTAGTCAATAGTAGAACTTCAGCATAAACGTTAGCATAAAACATTAACTAGCATATAGCGCTAACTCAGCAGTCACAACTTTGTTTTTAGCATTGTAACAACATTGTAATTAATTGAATGTGTAATTAACTGTGTAACGTCATAGTTGGTGTTATGTTGAGATTGGTCTCTTTTCCAGCGGTCTTTTGCATGCGTGAGGTTTACATAAGGAGGAAACAATTGTGACGATATGTCATTACCATGTACAGAGCTTGTATTATTCATCTGTGCCTACAGTTTTACATTCTACGACACCTTTAAATAGATCTTATACACCTAAACCCAATAACCCGTGCTACCGTATATAAATCCGGTGCTTACCCATTACCCACAGTGTCCCACACCTCATCATGGCTTCATTTGCTCCATAAGAGGCTGTCGAGCGACTTTGACACCTTCACGGGCGTGCGAGTTACACGTTTTACATTAAGAGCTGTGTGAGTACCAGGTGTGTGAGGCTCTGTCATGAATCCAAATTTGCCCAATTTCCTCTCACGGCTGATTGCTCACTTCATGTAAGTCACGCATCCTATTGGTTTATAGCTCGGTGGATAAATTGTATCTTTTTTTTACACTGATACATTTAGCCGTAAATGCAAAATTATTTTTACGTTTTATTGCTTTTAGTTCATGTTTATTAGCTTCGAGGAAATTTAATACACCCACACTATGCATTTTCAATTTAAAGTCCTTATCTTTTGTTAAAACAGAGGAGAAAAATTGATGACTTGTGTGCAGGTGTGTAATGAAATGCTCTCTAAGATGAAACTGTTCTTCCCTTGATGCCGATTAGCAATAACAGGTAGCAAATCACGATCCATGTCTGTGTGACCTAAACTAAAGGCTTTTGGCTGTTTAATAAAACATGTCCTGCCCCAGCTGGCCTTATTTTCGAGAGAATATATATCAACACAAGAGAAAAAGGTCTGATTGTCAAGCCATTTTGTGGGTCTTTCAATTGGGCCAACTCTAAAAATAGTCGAGCTGCAGTTCAGACTCGAATGTGTTAAGACGATGAAAATATTTGGCGTTTGTATCGCGGCTTCGAGGACTAACAGTCACGTTAACCCACACCCTTCATAGACCATCAGAAACAAACACGCAAAGTTGAAAATGTTATCTTAGCCAACACTAGGGGATCACACAAAGCCCTTCTCACATCTTCAGAGTACGTTTGTGGCTCCGCAGTGCTGTGTTGTTATTGATCTGGTTTCAAATGAAATCCAACTGCTCTTAAACAGCCATGTTGATTTAAACAGCATGCTGAATTGCGTTACATCAATATCCAGTGAGGATGAATTATTAAACGCAGCTTTAAAAGGCCTTGTCTTTTGCATAAAGTGTTTTTATGTAAGAAGCATACATCCCTTTGTAGATAAACATCCTTATGTTCATTTTAGTAGTCATGGAAATAAATACAGAAGTAGTGCTGCATCCGAAATCGCCTACTTCCATACTATACAGTAGGTATAAATCAGTATGCGAGATGAGTAGTGTGTCCAGTCAAGTACCCGGATGATATACTACTTACGGTTAGATTAACCGAACCATACCCGAGTATGATTGTCCCCCGTACCCGAGTGGGTGATTCTCATGAAATCCAGTGTCCAGCATCAGATTTTTTAAAAAGCCTTTGAAGCCAATTTTTTTGCACATATAAGATTAAGGTCTGAACTTACTATAACCATTATTTTTAAAAAATATTTCCTATAGAATGGTTACATTTTTTAGATTATCATTATTAAAAATTATCATAACCGCAACATGATATTAGATTAAATATATGCATTTACAAACTCATGTTTTGGTAATGAGAACTAAAAAGTTGTCTAGGTTCTATGACAAACAAAATTTCAACTTTTATCTGGAGAGAAAAAATTTGAACTGCTTACCTGGTAGCCATCTTGGGTGTCACAGTCAATTATGTCCCTTCCAACAATTTTTTTGTTGTTGAAAATATTAGTTCATTGAGGGCTTAAACAATGATTGAAAATTGTTGCGGAGGATGATAAAATTGGTCTTGGACACATTTATATTCCTTATTATTGTCTGTACATTTACCAATGATCACCAAATACCACATGTTTCTTTACTGTAACTCTTTACAGTAAGTTTTTATTTTTTAGATTTTTTAATTATAAATATTTCCATTTCAAAGAACCCAAATCCAGTCATGGACACGTTGAGGAAATGAAAATGTTCCCCTTAAATGTGGAAAAAACAACAAAATTGGTTTGTATGTCATTTGAAATCATGTGCAAAATAGTACATGAAGAGATGTTTGTTTCTTATTTTGATACTCTTACTTTGCATTTACTTTCTTTTATCAAAATTTGTCATGCCCCCCATAAGTCTAATTTCGCAAGAGTCACCCGAGTACACTTGCATCATTAAAAGATGTTATTGTTTTGAAGAAAACTGAGAGATATGCATGATGGAGTTTTTCATAATTATGAGTTTATGGCTTATTATGTGTGTTTGAAATCATGCACGCTGTTCAGATCATTTGGGATATGACATTAATAACCACGAGAGATTTTAAAGCATAAAAGCAGCAGTCTGCTCTCCAATCACTCAGTTCACGCAGCCGATCGGTTCACGCAGCATACATGAAATCAAACACACCTCTGTTATCTGGGGTCGTTTGGTGTCAATTAAACAGTTCATTACGATATGACACAATATCGATTTTCTCCGCCATCAATGCAATATTTGTCGATGCATCGAACACTTCTTCGATGCAATTGCAATTTGATGTGATTAGATTATATTTTATATTATGTACCTAGTAGGGATGCTTAACGATTAATTGAGATTAATCCATAGCAGAATAAAAGTTTTTGTTTACATCATATATGTGTGTGAACTGTATATAATAATTATGTATATATAAATATGCACACATGCATGTATAATTTTAAGAAAATATAATATAAATTATACATAAATATACAAGTGTATATACACATGAAAGCATTTCTTAAATATATACATGCATGAATGTGTGCATTTGTTTATGCGGATGTATTATATACAGTTCACACACATATATCATGTAAACAAAAACTTTTATTCTGCTATGGATTAATCGCGATTAATCGTTAACCATCCCTAGTACCTAGTTAAACAGTTACATTTTTAATAACTTAAATATGCATCCAACATATATAACATTAACATTTTATTAAAGTTTTTAAAATGGCACAATCTCTGTCCCAATTGGAACATTTACAACATCAAACAAACAAAAAATGCATTTCCTTAAAACAAGCTTACGATGGCAACAGTCCAAGTCTTTTAGTATTTTGTGCCAAAATGTGCAATAGTGAAAATCACTGAGCTAGAAAAGTACCTGCTGGCACGAAAATAAAATAAATGTTAACTTTGGCGGAAATGTCTACATGGACGGTACGTCAATGAATGAGGACACGGAGAGTGTCAAAATAAAGGTATTAATCAATATCAATATTTTATGTGTCGCATCGATGCATCGTATCGTTATAAATTTTATTGATGTATCTGTCCATATCCATGTATTTTTACACCCCTAGTATTTGCATATCAGAGTGTTTTACAGTGACAGCTGAAGTTTCGCATTCTGACGCGCATGCCTGCCCCGAAACAAGTGAGCCGTACCGTAGACCACCTGCGCAACCCTAACCCTAACTGGTACAGTACGGAGCAACCACACTAGCCAAACTAACCATACTTTGGGGTCAAGCGTACCTGGGTACGGTACGATTCACATAATGTGAGTATAATAAAAAAATGGCGGATGCAGTATGTAGAAAAATGTCATAGGGATGGGACGATTTTTGACGATTATTCACGATAAAATGTCCTGACGGTTAGTATTATCGTTTAAAATGTATTTATCATTACAACCGTGATTTTGAAAACTCGCTGTAAATCCTGTCCAGCCAGCATCAGTTTGACCAGGTGCGCACATGCAACATAGTTTTTTGCACAAGAAGGCATTTAAGGGATAAGGGATTACTGTAAACTTTTTTACCACAGAAATAATTTCAGGGACATAAATATTTAATTGTGATTTTCAAAAATGAAACTCGTTCAAATGTCTTCAGTGTGTGTATCAGTTCTTTTTGAACATTTCCATCTCATTTTAACAAAACCATGATAATATTCATAACCGTGATAACTTCGGTCACTATATCATGATATGAAATTTTCATACCGTCCCATCCCTACTACTATATCGGGGTGTAAATTGGACAGTTCATTACAATTCAATACAAAATTAATTTTCTCTGCCAGCGATGCGTTTTTGCAGATATTTATATTTTTATATTTTACGTATATGTAACATGAACATTTAATTAAACTCTCTGAAAATATCACAATCTTTTTCCCAGTTGGAACATTTACAACAACAAACTAACAAAAAAACTTTTTTAAATAAAGATTTTGAGAGACTGTGGTGGTGGTGATGACGTCACCCGCTAATTAGTATATATGTGACGTCATCATGTCGTGTTTGCGTTTGATCTAGTGTTGGCACCTGAAATATGTTTCACTTCTACTCTTTGATCTGTATCTGTATTTGATCTGTATTATATATCAAATTATAATTTAAGCCGAATTAAGCTGTTTTAAATAGTGAAATAAAAATGGGAATCATGTAAATTTCTGTTTGTGGGGGCCAGTGCTGATTCTGTGGTGGGCCACCACAAATAAATCAATGTATGGGAAACACTGAAAGAAAAATAAATAATGAGGGGCAAAATGTCACAAAAATCAAGCTTAAGTCAAAGTCTTTCAGTATTTTGTGCCAAAATGTGCAATAGTGACAATCACTGAGGTAGTTTTAGAAACAAATTTATTAAATTGGAAAATAAAAATAAAGCCCGGTAAACTTCAGCATTTGATCTGTCACACAACATCAGATCTAACAGTCAAACAAGTGCTGCAGTCGTCTCTTTTGAGACATTTTTCTTTAAAAAAATCAACCTGATGTTCAGGAGAGAGGACACTGCGTTTTGCATGAACAATATCACCTGCAGTGCTAGACACGCGCTCGTCTTTTATCTCTTTCGTTGTGTTTTCGCTGCTACAACCGCTTTGTTGCTGCATCGCATTCAGATGCCGCCGGTAGAAGATGAAAATAAACAAAAATGCGCACTTTGGCAGAAATGCGAAAGAGGAATAAGAACTGAAGAGTGTCAAAATAAAGGTACCTCAAATCGATTGTGACATCGATGCATCGGATCGTTAGAAATAAAATCGATGTATCGATCCATATCCATGTATTGTTACACCCCTACTACTTTATTGTATGTACTATTTTAATGCTAACGCAGTAGATACTTCATCTAATTTAGTATGTATTGTCCCAGTAAGCGATATGGGATGCAGCCTAGATTTTTGTGATTGGCCGAACTGAACTCATTGTCACAGTGTCATGGCGTTGCTGTGCATATGCAGTTTCTAGGGTGTTCTGAGTAAATGTGAAAATGATAACAGGTAGTCGCTACGGCCCTGCTACAGTGTTGCTATGTGGTTGCTAAGGACCCACCTCTCCAATCTCTATGACCAAATGTCTTTAACCATGGGTATTAGCAAAGCCCCTTTAGGGAAGTCGCACCACTAGGCGGTCATGTTTACAACACCTCCAGGCAGTCCTATTGATTTAAATGACATATATCTCTAAAATTAAGTGTTAAAATCACAATTAACTCTTTCCCCGCCAGCATTTTTCATGATGTTTACAAAAGTTTAATGCCGGACAGAAAATGCTCTTCTTTAAATATGTAAACATACATTATATGAAATGAAAGAACAGACCTTCTGCTTTCAAACAAAAAAAGTTTCATCCCACCATAACCACTCAAATATAGGTAAGTTTCTTCAAAAACAACCCAATTTTGAACAAAAAGCTGAAATAATTCAAGGACTTTTGATAGAGATCAGATGCAGAGCGATCCTCAAAACTTAGACGGACATACAGCTGTTTTGCCCTAGGGCGATACTTCTGGGTTTTATAAGTTGCAGAAGAGCCACCTGGTGGACAATAGCAGTATTGTGGATTGACGAGATAAGTCGTCAATGGTGGGGAAAGAGTTAAACAGCATATTTATGACCAACAATTAAACCTGACATCCATTTTACCATAACCTTTGTTTCTTATGTTCAAATTGTACCAAAACACCTTTTTCGAGATCATTTCAGCGACTGTGCATGTGTACCTTATGCGACTCTGTACAGAGCCCTTCCTCTAGATAATCATCATCAGTCTTTATCGATTGATGATTGTTTTTTTTAACTTTTTGTTACCCGAGCGGCCATATTGCCCCCTATTCATAGTAATAGCAGTGCTCAATCTTGTTATATCCAATATATTTGGTATTAGCAAGTGTTCGTGAGTCCAAAGACAAAAAATGTAAATAAAAGCGGTTGGATTAACAGGTGAAGTGATTTCCATCTTTAAAATGTGATGTTAACCTTATTTCTTTCGCCGGTTCCTTTGAAGGATCGGCGTGCTTTGTTTATAGCATCTGTCTCATCGGCCCTAATTTTCTTTAATGGCGTCGCCTCGTTTTAACGGTGGATATTCATTTAGTATCTTAACAACAGTGGCACCCTTGGGACTAAATAGGGGTGATGGGAAAAACCTCAACATTTGTCAGAGGAGCTCAGGGCGCGTTTGACGATATATGAATTATTGATTAAACTGTTGAATTTTAAACGAGGGTTGTGTGTTGTTACGGCCTCGCAACATAAATGTATAATTATGCATATTGCGCAAAACAGAGAGAGCATGTTTACTAGAAAGTCTACCTTTTAGTTTTCAAGTGGAAGAATAGAGTACTTTGGTGTATATTGAACTATTCAGGCATAAATCGAATGGTTTTTTTTGTTGAAAATGTGAAAACACAAACACAGGCATCCTCTCGAGATGACAATAGCACAATCAGTCTAACCCGATCGAAGGCTGTTTTTATGGGCTGATGGTGCTACACAATAGTGGCACAGCTCCAGGAGGCCGTCGAATCTCGTACGCTCGGTTTAAACTCAACACTGTGTTTACAGACTTCAATGCCGACCAGCTAAACTTAACTGGATACACAAACAGAACGCAGCTTTGAACAGATTAAATTAGCGGTCGTGAGAACAAAAGACCCCCTGAACCCGAAGGTAATTCTGTTTTAAATCTAATTGCCCCCGGGGTCATTTGAGTAGCCTGGGGCAGAGGCAAATAATCTGTCTGTAAGGTCAGCATATCTAATATTGGAAGACAGTTTGATGGGTCTGTAAGAGAGAGAGAGAAAGAGAGAGAGTTTCTCCTCAGGGAATGTTTCCCACCAGTCTATATTCTTGCTTGGTTGACCACACTCTTAAAAATAAAGCTTCCAATTAGATCCAAACAGGGCTTTACAACCTAATGTCACAGGAGATCTTTTTTAAAGGCACCTACCTCACGAAAATCCTCCCAAGTCACGTGTTTAACACAAATTATGTAATTATGAATTAGGAAAAATCTTTAGCTGCTTGTTCTAAACTTGAAAAACATGTTTTAAAGACTTGAAACAACATAAGGTGAGTGAAACATGATTGATGATTTTTATATTGGGAGAGCAGGGCACAACCTAATGCTGTGTTCACACCAGCCACGGTTGAGGCGTCAAGCGCGAGTGATTTCAATGTTAAGTCAATGTAAAGACGCGTTGACGCGAGTCTGGAGGTCTCGCGGTGCGAATGAGGCATTTAGCACGGCGCAGTAGGCGCGATTCCACCTCATTCGCTCGTCTAGTTCGCGCGAATGGCACAAATGAACTCTTTCCCCGCCATTGACGAGATATCTCGTCAATCAAGAGAAAACGCTTCCCCGCCAATGACGAGTATTTCCGTCTTTCCGCAATATCGCTATTATCCACTATTATTCCGCAACTTTTTAAAACCGGAAGTATTGCCCTATGGCAAGCTGCTGCATGTCCGTGTCTGTTTTAAAGATCGCTCTGAATGGGATCTCTATGAAAAGTCCGTCACAAAAATGGAATTATCTCTTTTGCTCAAAATGTGGTGTTTTTGCAGAAACCTACCCATATTTAAAAGCTGATTACAAAAGAACTACTCAAGGTAGGATGAAACGTTTTTTTTTGTTTGAAAGCAGAGGGTCTGTTCTTTCATTTGGTATATTGTATGTTTATATTTTTGAAGAAGAACATTGTCTGGAAGGCATTCAACTTTTGTGAAAATCATGAAAAACGCTGGCGCTGGCTGGCAACTTTTTTAAAAAAACGCTGGCGGTGAAAGAGTTAAGAGTTGCTACGGGAAATGTGCGAATTGAAAAATCTGAACTTTGGCGGAAAAACGCGCAGCGTTAACCAATCAGGAGCTTGCTCTAGTAGTGAAATGATTATAGGAAGCGAATGTCTCAATGACTAGAATTTCATGCGCGGCTTTCATGCACGAATGAAGCGAGTACACTCAAAATGAGCGGTACACGCAAATTTCTCACCTCAAACGCGTCTGGTGTGAACCCTCAGTAACAATTTTTGGCTTTTGTTCTATAATTTAAAAAATATTTAAGTTAGATTTCCAATTTTTTTACACAATCAACACACACCAACCCAGTATCACGAAACTGCGTGACTATTTCACGCATGGACCAACGTGAAAATGTCACGCTTTGCCGCGTTTGAGCGTGAGCATGTCACGCTTTCTGTTTGTGTCACTGTCACGTATTGGTTACTCAACTTTTTTGACCTAATTTCTTACCATTGTCGCTTCGGTTTAGGGTTAGATTTACATAAAATGACATCCTTACCTAAACAAACTCTAACTCCAACGTCAGGTGACAATTGGTTAAAGTTTAGAAAATATAAAAGAATAAGTATTGTATCTTTTTTTTATAAACCAATACTTAAAGTGACAAATACTTAAAGTGACATATAACACAAGCACCAAATCTAACCCTAAACCGAAGCGACAATGGTTTGAAAATAGGACAAAAAAGTTGAGTAACCAATACGTGACAGCGACACAAACGGAAAAGCGTGACATGCTCACGCTCAAACGCGGCAAAACGTGACATTTTCACGCTGGTCCATGCGTGAAATAGTCACGCAATTTCGTGATATAGGGTTGCACACACATATCTGCTACAAATGAACACTTAAAGTTTGTTTGTGGGACCTACCGTTATCGTACAAATACACCGAAAGTGACAGGAGTGCAAACGTAACCCCATAGGTGGGGTTCATTGTAACAAACAGAGAAAATGTAAACATTTTTTAAATTAAAAAATTTAAACACAAATAATTCAATCAAATTCTGTCTATAAAGGTGATATTGTTTATATATCTGCCAATAATAGATATATATCCACACATTCATCCATCCATCATCCTTCATCTAACCATCCATCTATTATACATCAATGCATATTAATAGATTTTTTTGAAAGGGCAAAAAATCCTAAAAGTGAGTTATTTCTCCTGATATTGTATTAACAGTTATCATTTTGATGAATAGTATTTACATGTGTGACAACTAACCCCGCTGTGTAAAGCTGTTTTCAATCCCAGCTATCAGTTACTAGGAGTTGCTGATATGACACAAAATGATGTGATGTTTTAGGTAACAAGACAGTGATTAAAATAATATAAGGTTGGATTTGGTGACTTACACACCCA
Source organism: Misgurnus anguillicaudatus (assembly GCF_027580225.2). Taxonomy (NCBI): domain Eukaryota; kingdom Metazoa; phylum Chordata; class Actinopteri; order Cypriniformes; family Cobitidae; genus Misgurnus; species Misgurnus anguillicaudatus. The sequence continues at coordinate 38,795,286 of NC_073348.2, forward strand.
AACCCAAAAAACATAAGATGACGAAATTTACTTACATGCTTCCAAAACACTCTTTGTTCAATATCTTAACTTTCATCACATCAAAACTTTCACAAATTCACAGGAAATCTTCTGACAGTAAGAGAAAAAGACCAAAAGCACAGATTGATCGGCCCTGTATATATATGTAAAGTAGCCGTGTTACAATTAACCTTAGGTTAGTTTGTGCCCCGCTCACCATTAAACTCCACAAACACAAAAATAAAATAAAGATGCTTCATGATGTCATAGAAGAACTATTTTGGGCTGATAAAGAACCTTTAAATCACGAAAGGTTCTTTGTGGTGATAAAAGGTTCTTTAGATTAACCTGTAACTGAACGGAAATTTCAATGAAAGCTAGGCGATAACCGTTGACAAACTGAGATTTATTCATCATCCGAAAGCTGAATAAATACACTTTCCATTGATCTATGGTTTGTTAGGAGAGGAAAATCTGGAATCTGATGGTCCAAAAAAGTTTAAATATTGAAAAAATTGCCTTTAAAGTCCCTTGCAACACATATTACTAATGATGAATACATTTTTGTATATTTATGGTAGGAAATAGGGCTTGCCAAAAATTTTTTTTTTTCGATTAATTGTTTTTTTTTCTGTGGTTGATTCAAAATCGATTCTCACAGGCCACGAATAAATTTTTTTCCCATTTTATTTCCACAAACATTGAACGTAAGATTAACGTTAATCTAATTACGTCTTCTCCACTAGATGTCAACCTTTTTTTTGCCTTGCGCGATGTTACAAAGGAGCGAGAGGCGAGCCTGTCATTCAATCATTCAGTCTATAATCTAATATATTATAATAAAATATTATATTCTATATAATCTATATTCATTCAGTTGAATCGAGAATCGGGCATAAAACCGAAAACCGGACCGAGAATCGAAATCGAAATGATAGCCTGTGAATCGAAATCGAATCGATCTGGAACATCTGAATCGATACCCAGCCCTAGTAGGAAATTTACAAAATATCTTCATTGCATGATCTTTACTTAATAACTTAATGATTTTTGGCATTAAAAACATTGATTATCTCGTACAATTTATTGTTGTTTATTGCTAAGAAAATACCTGTGTGACTTACGGGTCACATTTATTTATAATTTTTACTAGGACAACCAGAATTAGGAACACCTCCTAACTACCTAATTGAAAGAGACTTAGCGACACACAGCGACAAAGTCACTGATAATGTACACACACAGTATGGCATCGCTGTGAAGAACCGTTAAAGCACTTTTATTTTGAGTACACAAGTGTACACATGTCGTAACTCTATTATAATATAAAAAAATGCACTTTTGCACATCCAGTTTGTATGACGTCACATCCGAGATGAGTCTTTCTGACCTCCCTCTGTCCCTCATGGGCGGTCTACATCAGAATATGACCCGGGTGACCCAACTCTTCCCCATGGGAATTGGACGGTGGATCTCCAGGGGACCCAAGAACTCAATACATCTTCATCAGAGAGCCAGGGTTCAATCGAGAGCCATTAGTGGTCAGAGAGAGAAGGTGGAGCAGCTGTTGGTCTTAAAAAGGCTTGTTGCATCTATATTGTTTGGAGTTGAAGTGTCTGTTTCACGCCCGCCCTCTTCTTCGACCGTCAGTGAGTCAGATTTGAGCTGTTTACTGGAGATAGAGACACTGGAGCTGTGAGATACGCTACACAACATTAATTATCAGCTCTCATTATAGCCCACAGGTCTCACTGTCAAACACAGCGTCACACACACGAGAGGATGTTTTCCAAGGTCTCAAAACCTTCGGAATATATTTTAATATTCTTGTTTATGAAAATTCCTTTAAACATGTCTGTGTTTCATTCGGTTGAAAACAAACCTAGAGGGATTTTCTACAAATAACACGAACATGAGTCTGCGGCACCTATTTGTTGCTTCGTTTATTAACTGCAAATTTTGCTTCTTGGCATTTTATTTATTTATTTCTTAACATCACATCAGCATTTATGGTTATTTTCATCCTGAGAATTGGTTAATCTATGCTTAAATTAATCTATACTAGTGGTCCCCAACATCGTGCCCATGGGCACCAGGTTGCCCGCACAGAGTCTGTGAGGTGCCCGCCAAAGCACATTCTGTTGATAGCCTCAATTTCAATATTTATTTATACCACGGGTCTGTTGAATGCTGTATTCTGATTGGTTGAGAAATGTTCCATGGGTATGCATTATTTTTCGATAACCGCACACTTAATTTTCTAAATGTCTTAAAAATAAGCACCAGAGCAATGTTTGTGGTAACCGTGGTATAAGTGTAATAATTGACTCTGGTCCTTTGAATTATTTGAAAATATTGCACACCTTGGGTGTGTATTATTTTCTTATAATTCAACGGCCCGTCGTCAGTTATTTCCTACTTATTACATATTTTTTTATATCAGCTTGACTTCTTTTATGTATGTTAACATTTTAAACAATGATAAAACATATCAACAAATAAAAGAACATAATAAAAGAAAAAAGTTTTGAGTAGACTATATAAAAAAATTTGCCCTCCAGATTGTTCGTCCATTGTGGTAGCCCTTGCTCACAAAAAGTTTGAAGACCCCTGATCTATACACTAATCTATACAATCTTTAATCAATGTTTTCAATTGTTTCCAATGGAAGCAGCGTGCTTTCCAGAAACGCAGCTGACGTTTTTTTTTTTTAGCGTCTGTGCTCGCCGTAAAACGCTCAGCTTGTCAATGTCACTTCTTACTAGGCCGTCCAATCACAATGAAGGGGCGGGACAAATATCATAACAACCAACCAGTGCATCGCTCAACGTCTGATAAACAAGGCAGCAACCAAAGCGCTCAGCAGAAAAAATGTTGGCAAGCGCCCACAGTTGCGTCCGCCTGCCGTTTTAGCCGCATTTAAATGCTTTGGTGTACACGCCCGCTTAGGGACAATTTGGCATTTGGTACCTAACCCACATATCTTTGGATAAAAACCAGGGGTACCAGGAGTAAACCCACGCTGACACATGAAAACTCCAACACCTTCTTGCTGTGAGGCACTGCGCTACTCACCTTATTGACATTTCATTAAAGACTGCGTGAAATTAAAATTCATCTTCATCTTTGATGCTGCAAGTGACCAAATGAGCTTTGTAGGCTCACGTTGAATTCAATTCATCTTGAGATATTTTTACTTATGAGCTGAAAGTCATAATGTGATGGAAAAATTGACATGTTGGATAGTTTGGACAAAGACAGACAGCTTAATTCAACAAAATGAAGAGCAAAATAATAATTTGCTGTATTTAGATATTTTATCCTTAAAGTAAAGAATTATTAGAAATTTGTTTTTTACATGGCATATGTAGTATTTTTAAGTTTTATCACAGCTATTTATCAATAGTAGGAGAGAGTGGGATACAAAGTAACGCTGCTTGGCTTTGGCTTTATATCATTTAAAAAATATTTAAGTTAGATGAATCATGATCAGCACACACATCTCTGCTACAAATGAACACTTAAAGTTTGTTTGTGGGATCTACCGTCATTGTACAATTACACCGAAAGTGACAGGACTGCAAGGTTGACAGGTTGGGTGGATTGTAACAAACAGAGGATTTGTTGTTACACCTGCTAGAAAATTTAGTTTAAACACAAATAATTTGATCAAATTCTATCTATACTAAAGGTGCATATTGTTTATATATCTGCCTATAATATAGATAGATATCCACACATTTATCCATCCATCATCCTTCATGTAACCATCCTTGTATTGTGCATCAATGCATATAAATAGATTGTTTTGATTAGATAAACAAAAAAAAAAATCGTAATTGTGAGTTATTTCCCCTGATATTGTATTAACAGTTATCATTTTGATGAATAATATTTACATTGCATTAGTTTGTGACTTGCTCACCCCTAAATAAAATGATTTGTTTTTTGGTACAAGCAGAAGACCTACAGTACAGATGTTTGTAAGTCAACAGAAGAGGTTTATAAAGGTTTGTGTCCTGTGTTGTCATGATTGGATAAACAGATTCAATACGGCTTCGGTTTTTTTAGAAATCTGTTTCCACTGACACCGTTGTGCTTGTTCCTGTTGATCAATTCCAGCATTTTCCATGTTTGCTTTTTGAAAGTATTGAAAACGGGTTTTTTTTACATTTTCTGAAGAAGACATCAGTGATGTTTATCTGTTGTTGTTGGTTATTGACATTGGCTGTGTGGTTGCTAAGCTGTATTAAATGATGGATTTAAAGCATGTTGCTGTGCATGGTGTCGTCCGTGTGGGCTACTGTGGTATTTTTAAAAATACAATAATTTATAATACATTTTGTGCAATTAAACCTCAGAAAAATAACCAACGGCACTACATTGTATAATTTAATTAACTTAATGTAATATTTGTTATTTGAGATTTTTAAGTCATGAATTTTCTTTGGGGTGGGGGCGACAGGATGCACCGATGAGTTTGAGAACCACTGCTTTAACTTAACAAATAAAGTTAAATAATTTTATACTAGTCAATTGACTTGCATAAGCAATTTGATTAAACTTGCACACAGCATTGCCATATTTTTTTTACAATGTATAAAAATGTCAACATTTCTTCACAATAAGCCACATGATATGAATCTCAAATGTCTGTAGCACAAACATGGACATTTACACACCAAAGTTAAGGTTTAAATAATCATAAGCATTAGTAATGTCGTAATGGTGGTATGCAAATGCAATGGCTCGTCTTTAAGCCAATACCAAAATAATAACATGAGTTTTAAACCGCTCAAAAGTGACCTAATATTATTTTGATATCTCGACAGGTGCTGTTTTAATGAAGTTTTATTGCTAATTCTTAAATGCATAATGTGGCACATAGTTTATCTTCATTGTTGTTAACAATGTCCAATCTGTCACGTCAAACTGAAACTGAAGCACAACATCTGTGCCTTTATTTCTAGGTGAAACTAATGGAGGTCATTTATATTTGTTCACACTTGTAATGTTGTTACGCTGCTCTTAAAGGAAATAATTCATCATGTACTACTCAATGTCTCAAAATGAGGTTTGAGACATGTAAGAACCAATGCTTTTGTGACGCTTTGTCTTTTTTAGGAGGTTGACAGGTGTGCACTGTCACTGTATGGAAAAGATATAAAAAACTGTAATATTTCTCCTTTTGTGTTGAATGAAAGGAAAATGTCATACGGGTTTGGCACAAGATGAGTAATTTCTTTCTTGAAGTGCACGTGTTTGTTTGTTTGTGCGCATGTGTGTGTTACTTTTCACTGTGGAGTAGCCAATGTCCATAACGTTTGTTTAGAAATGAAACACGACGAACACAATGGGTTTTGTGTGCAAATGGGGGAAATGACACGCAATGCTGCAAGTTGAACTACACTAGAGGCATTTATTTTCGAACATGCAGTTGCTAGGAAAGAAGCGGGCCTGCTCTCTTCATGTCCATCAGCACACAGAGCGACATTCTTACTCTTTGAAATAAGACCTTAGAATAATAATATTAAGGGTTAAAGATAATTTGCCAAGTGTGGACACGAGGAATCTCCTAAATCTCTCTTAAGAGGCCAAAACCAAGGTAAACAAGCAGAGATAAATCTTTAAAGGCGGACAGCGACGGACAAAGCCTGCAAAACAGGTGTCACATTACAGTGAGCTATTATCGGCAGTGAGCAAAGAATGTTGTAATTGATTTGGCTTTGATAAACATACGCTGGACCAGACTGGAATTTAGAAGGAACGGGATCTTTCGAAATAAAACCAAAGACTGAAATAAACCATATGCACTTGTCAACAAAATATTTAGGGCATTCAGTTCAGGACACCTTTTATTTTCATTGTGCAATTCAGTGCCTTTATACAAACCGAATGCATTAATCCGCTCAGTACTGTACTGATATATTTTGGCCTGAGCAAACACTTTGGTGATCATTTTCATTAACAAGTCGTTAACAAACATCATTACATTATGTAATACTTAACACATCATTAGCTAATATACATTCAGATGTCATGGAGCTGTAATTTGTGTTTTCATAAATGTCTACCCACTAATAACTAATAAATCAATAAAATGTTTTTTTCTAAATTTGTCCTGTTCTTTATATTTTAGTATGCATGAACTAGATATTTATTTGTGAAATAATGTCTGCTTTTGTTTAAAATAAGATGTATGCAGGGTTCAGTATGCACATTGTCTGTCTTTCAAGCACTGAGTTTATAACTTGTGTTTTATCAGATGTCATGAATGGACAGTTTGGGGATTTTGGGTTTGTGCTCGGGTTGTTTTATCATCTGCCCTTAGCAGCAGCAGCAGCAGGGTTTATATAGTAGAGCATGTAGTGATCCGGCGGCTCTATGACCCAGCAGTGCGCGTCTCCCCTCAGCTCTCCAGCGCAGAGGCGCAGTAGGGAAGGAAGTTATTAGTGTCCTGCGCTTCAGTTTTACGCTGTCGGAGGATTTCCTTCTCTCTCTAACTCTAAAATACCGAGGATTTTTTGTTTATCTTTTCCACTCCTCCTCTTCGACTTCTCTCCAAGTGGATTCGTCTATTCCCGAATGTTTCAAGGGTTTTCTGTAGCAGAATTACGCATCGTCTCTGGAATCTAAATCCGCTGTGATTTTGGGAATATTTTCCTTCAACGCTCCATATTCGCTTTGTCCAGAACTTTTGCGCTTTTCCACAGGTCTCGTCGCGCGCTATTAAACGATCTATCCGTGACATTTAAAGGCAATCGTATCGTTTAGGAGAAAAACGCGCCCTACATTTATCGGAACGGAAAGTTTTTTCCCTCTTTTCTTCAGTCTGATCTCACTGTACATCCCGAGAGAAGCCGCCGTCTATCCAAAGCGAACGATGGGGGGCGAATGTGTGCGCAAATAGTGTGCCAAAACGCGCTCTGGAGTTATTTTTAACCATCGGCATCTGTTTAAATAACAATAAAACTAACAGTACAGTGTTAAAGCCGATATTCTTCGTCTGTTGGATTATTCAGAGGACACTCAGTGGACTGCGCTTTTACGCACCGATTGCGCGTCATGAAACCGCCGTCCGGAGACGCTGTGACTTTATGTCTGTACAACTCTCATCCTGAATCCCACGTTTCTGCCATCGTGATGTTTTGATGCTGTTCATTTCTGGTTTACAAATATGATGAAATGGCAGCCCAGGAAGAAGGTAAGAAGAACATACGCCACGTTATTTCAGTAGTGGAAATGAAGGGTGTGCGGTGGAGATTTATGGAGCATTTTCTGAGTTTGCCAGCGAAATAGACGGAAAAACCCTTGGATGGCCGTGAATGTGTGTTATGAGGTTACAGTATAAGAGCTTGATGTGGTTTTCTGAGCAGATTTTCAGTGCGTTAAATCCGAAGTCATATTTGTGTTCATATAAAGATGTTGCGCGGTATTAAGATGATCTGTGTTTTGGCTGGTCTGATGAAAGTTTGAACAAAATGAGTTGAATGCAGAAGAAAACGAGACCTTTCTGTTTTGTGATCTGATCTTTAAAGCTCTTCATCTGCACCGTGGTTACGTGTTGAACGCAGTGGTTAAGTGGCTGTACATTTCTGATTTTCAATTTTTTACCTCTATGTGCTGCTACTGAAGACAGAAAGATCCAGTCCAGTCAGATGAATACAATGCTATTTTGTTTCCAACATGTTTATCTTCATAACTATGTGATTTTTCCTGGCACCAAGCTGTCATCATGTTCCTGCAAAATCTTACCAGTGATTTTATTAAAAGCTGTTTGACATGCTTTTCTGGTGCTGTGTTGGTCACGTTGGCATCACGTCTTTGTGTCCAAAGACATAATTTCATCCCAGATTTGTGCCCACTTTGAATGAAGTAAATGCTGAGTGTGCTATTGCCTAAGGGCCCATTGATCATCAGCCAAAGCCTGTAGTTGCTCGTGTGCTCCACTAGGGGGCAAACATCATCAGATGAAGGGCCTTTTCTCTTTTCTGAATCTGTGACATTCCTCTGCTATTTTTTTCAGAAGATTTTGATTAGTGTGCCTTTATTGGCAGCGAGTATTTGTCATATTGTTGCGTTTTGTAGATTAAAGGAATTTCATATAGCTCCCATATGAATAAAAGATGGAGTTTTATAAGTGACTCATCGGTACAGCTCACCTCTTACTAGAGTTTGTAAATAAGACCACCGTGGAAGATAAAACCCGATACGCAGCTGGAGACCGGCATGCGATCGCCAAACAATAACAAACTTGGGCTTTGTAGACTGAAGTCTGCTGCTTTTATATGAGCGTATAGGTGATTCAAAATGATGATATTACAAAAAACATGATTATTTCTTGCTCAATAGATGACAAGGAGTATTTCAACGCTACACTGCGGGAGTTAAATCGCATTCGATTCATTGGGGTTCCACTTTTCTCCTCCATTGGGGACGTATTGTTTAGGGCTGTAGTTAATCAGAAACCTCCACGGGCACAAACATACTTTCTAGAAAGGCATTTGGATAGTTCTGGCATTATGTAAATGCCAAAAACACAAACATGGTTTCAGTTCCCACCAACATTCTTGTGCGAACTGCTGGAATGGTGGAAAATATTTTGTTTAAGTTTCTCCAGCAAATCTTTTAACAGGGAAATGCGTAATATTCCGGTTTAATGCAACCTCAGCTATGAGACATTCAAAGGTCGATGTCCCTGTCTCTATTGGCCAATTACACACTTCACCTTTAATAGGTACTGAATGTGTTTTCCCCCTACAGTAGACATTTGCACCCGTGTGCTTTAATTTCCATAGGGATGGCAGTGATGCTCACCTCACCGTAATGGATTATAATCACTTCAGATTGTGTTGTGGTTTAATGGACGTTATTGTAATATCATCAGTCTGCATACCATTAACCAGACAAACATTGGTTAAAGGTGCCAAAGAATGCATTGATACAATCTGTTAAATTGTTGTCTGATATCTACATAGAAGGTTTGTGGCTTTATTAAGTGCAAAAATGATCCAGAGATGTAAATTTATAACCCTAGGATTTGTCTTTAGAATGAAATGGTTTATTATTACCTTATTTGGAATGATCATGAATAATAATGTTGAGCTCTGCTCTGATTGGCTGTTTCTCAGAGCAGCTCCTTTAGTAGCTCTGTGTGTGTATACAGATCTTATGTTTGAGTCTGTATCAGATAAAGATACAGATTTTAAGGAAAAGAGATTGTTAATGGACGTTTCTGAGTGGTAAGTTTGTGTTTTTTTAGTATGAACCTGCTAGCATATAGCATTAACCAGCATATAGCGCTAACTCAGCAGTCACAACTTTGTTTTTGGCATTGTAACAACATTGTTATTAATGTGTAATTTAATGTTGGGACGTACATCTCGACTGTAACGTCACAGTCGGTGTTATGTTGAGATTGGTCTGTTTTCCAGCGGTGTTTGGGACTTGTCATTATCATGTACACAACTCTTATTATTCATCTATGACTACAGTTTTACATTCTACGGCACCTTTAAAGGGGCCATGGCAGGAAAACCTGACTTTTTCCATGTTTAAGTGCTATGATTGGGTATCCAGTGCTTCTATCAACCTAGAAAATGTGAAAAAGATCAACCCAGTAACTTAGTTTTGCTAAACCATTCTCTAGAAGCACATGCAAAAAATAGGTCGTTGAAATTTGCCTCTCCTTATGATGTCATAAGGAGCTCTTATTATAATAATACCACCCCTTAATCTGCACTATCCAATCACAGCACTGCCATTTAGTGCAGAGAAAAGCACAATTGAGTTTTAATTGCAACAAACCACCATCATTGTGATCAGTGTTTGATTTTCATCAGCTCATTTGCATTTTAAAGGACACACCCAAAACGGCACATATTTGCACACACCTACAAAGTGGCAATTTTAACATGTTATAATAAATTATTTATATGGTATTTTGAGCTAAATCTTCACATATGTGCTCTGGGGACACCAAAGATTTATTTGACATCTTAAAAAAAAAATGTGACATGAGTCCTTTAATTGAATAAAACACAAACGCACTTAAAACAACGACCATTGGAAGCTGGGCGAGTTTAGGTTAGTATTACATACGCTGTGTGATGCCTGTATGACCTCCAGTCACCCTGTGTGAGTTTTTGGCAGGGAGGCGGGTCTTACAGGCTGAGTGACAGACAGGCTCACACTGGGTTTGGCAGCATCACATTTACGGCTGGCTGGCCAATCACAGTCTTTTCTAAGCTGACCCACAACATTACCTACAGGGTTTAGTGTTTCCACTGCTATACATCTAATGCGTTTCCAAAAAATACATACCTCTAGATTAATTATGTACAGGTTTTGCTTGAGATCTATCGTAATATTCATAATACTGTATGTAAGCAAACACATCAATAGCCCCGAAAAAAATCCACTTTGAGATTATTCGAGATTTACTATTTATAGGTGATGTTGTGTTTTCTTAAAAACGGCAAAGAAATTCAACTTCATTTCGCAGCAACACAATGCTTTACATGTTTTTTAGGCACATAAAAGTAGATCTCAGATTGGTCTGTTGTTTGAACCCTTCTGTCTCATGGTGTGTCGAAGTGCTTACAGTGAGTCCACACATAATAAAACCCTCAGCCCGTCTTTGATCTTTAGCTGTTTTATCTGTTGTTATCTCCCGCTGCCGTTGTTTTACTAGCATATGTCATAAAAGTATCTCTCTCACCATTTTTAGTATTAACACAAGCTCTGCATTGACCATCTGACCTGAAAGCATCTCAGCATCTTTATCTGCGTATTTCACTACAGCTCCATATTTCAGCTTCCAGCTCCGTAAAACTGATTTACTTAAAATCTAGGCCTGTTTTCTTCTCCTTTAGTCCCTGAAGATGAATCCCGCATTCCCCTCTCCATGGAGATCAATAAAGCAGGTACGAATTTGCTGGAGACCTCTGCTTTGGATTGGATTACACTAATATGTTCAAAAGCACTTCATATTTTCCCAGCGCCACAGTCGAAATGCGCTGATAAAGCAAGCAGAAGGAAGAGTTTGTTTACCGCGGATTACAAGGATCATAGCGTCTCCGTCTCAACACCTCAGCAGATTAAACAGGCCATCCGTTACTCACTCACAATGAATGGGAGAGACCCTGAGGGTATTTTGTTATGAGGGGCAGATGTTAAGGGTAGTTATTCTGAGGGCAGCTGATTCAGGTCTACAGAGTACGCTGTAATTCTCTTTAACACGCACTTCTTTAATCATTTAAATGTGAATCATTTGGAGATGATGAAAGTTGTTGAAAGACAAAACCTGGGTGAAGTTAGAAGATGAAAGCTCATTTTGGAAGAAATTAAACATATGGACTTGCTTTCGCTTTTGATGTCAAGAGCTGCGTTTGCGTAAAACTTTAGCGTTATTTGTTTAAATATCGACAAAATAATATTGCGAAATGACAGTGTTTCCATTAACCGATGATGTGTGAGGTTGGTAGGTTTACTAACATCACATCCACAGCACTACACATTGTTTTTAACCGAAGGAGACGTAAGAGTTTTATTCAAACATTAATGCCAAGGAAAGCCTCTTATAATTAGGTACTGCAACGTATAGGTGTTTTTTGGAGGTAATAGTACATTATTTTTAATCAAAAAAAATGTAGGAGTGTTATCCAGACATTATTGGCAATTAAAGCCTCTTATATTTGGGAACAGACACATATTAAGGTGTTTCTAGGAGGTTTTAGTACATATCGCGTCATCTTCAAATAGTAATGATGTGACCTACTTTTATCAGGTGACGTAAAAAAGCGAATAAACGGTTTCCATTGCCGTTTTGCGAAATACAACTTTTACGAATTGCCTAAAAAACCACCTCATGCAAGGTTAAAAACTTTTTTGCGATATATGGGAGTTTTTGCAAAATGTACATGTTTCCATTGGCCGTATTTTCAATCTGCAGTGTCAATTTGCGCAATTTAAAGGGTAATGGAAACGCAGATATTGATGCAATACTTTATGGCTACTACTGTAAAACATTAGTTTGGGATTTAAAGATGAAGACTTTTAGTATCTTATTGTTGGTTCACAGAGCCGCGTTTGAGCGGTCAAATTCGCGTCTACCGCGTCTAGTTTGCCGCTTGAAAATTTTTAGTTTACTTGCTTCATTCGCGCGTGAAATTGTAGTTATCGAGACATTCACGTGAAAATTCGCATCATGGGAGGGGCTTCTGCGACTCAGCTCGCTTCCTGTAATCGCGTCACTGCTAGAGCAAGCTACTGATTGGTTAATGTGGTGCATATTTCCGCCAAAGTTCAAATTTTTTAACTCGCGCATTTCCCGCGGCAACGCTCAGTTCGCGCCATTTGCGCAAACTAGAATGAGGCAGAATCGCGTCAACTGCGATGCGCTTAACCCCTCATTCGTGCGTCTTCAAATTGACTTATACCGCAGCTGGTGTAAACGCAGCATGAAAGGAAGTAAAATGTACAAATACTAATTCATTTGAATTTGCACACTAGAAAATCCCCCTTACGACAATCCCCTAGGTGAAGTCCAGATCGTCTTGGTCGTTGTAACGATTTTCTTATCAGATTTTTTGTGGTGTGTTAAGAGTTATTAACATTTGGAGAGGTTTCAGTAACCAAGTCCAAATTAGTTAAGTGTCATCTTTTCACCTTTGTGCAAATTGGGTTTGCCAGAAGAGCTTATTAAAGCAACCATAGACTGTTGAAAAATCGATTTCCAAAGGCAGATAAAAAAGACGTTCAACACTAAAATTTAATCTGTTACTTTGCTTTATACACCTTTCTTATATGACTGCATCGGACAGAAAGCTTTGTCTTTGTAATATTTCTGAGCTAACTTTACTTTTTTAGAAGGGCGCCCTTTTGTTAGACCCTTTCCTCCAATCACCTACCTTTATTTTGGTACGTAACGCTCAGTTTTCATAATCCAATTATGTTTTAATTGTTAAAATCAAGTTTTCCCTTGGGAATCTGCCATAGTATGGAGGTAAATAATAACCTCCGCGAGTGATGCGCGGTGACACGATGCCAAGATGGCGACAGCATTGGCTTCAAAAAAGCTCTTCACAAACCTATAGGGGCGTCACAGACACTACGTCCATATTTTTAACAGTCTATGGTTTCACATAAAATGTATGTTAGTTGTTGTTTGGTTAACTATACTAGTGTCAAATTTGCACTTCTTATAAATTCTTTATCAGAATTGTTGCTGTGATGCTATGGAGAATAATATCCTCCCGTAAACATGACATTTTTTTTAACACCTCTTGGTTTTATAAACGATACTTCAGCGAAATGTGATTTAGCGTCAGATTCATGGGAGCGAGCTTAACCCTTATCGGAGGCGATACTCCTGCGGTAACCTCATTTAGCAGCTCTTAACCTCTGGGGAGCCGCATACCCTTATCTCCATTTGATTCCTGTGTTATTTATTAGATCTCTGCAGGGAGGCTATCATTCTCTAGACATTATATTCATCACCGGTGCCGTTTGTGTCCCGCGGCGTCCAAACGGCGTGTTTTGCTTGGGCAGGCCTGGCAAATTCTGGATGAAGAACGCGCTATCGTCTCGCACACCTGGTCGGTGGGTATGTGGCCAGATCCGCCGTGATTTCTGACTGATATTGACTGAGCGTTTCCTGTGTCGGGAGGGTGCGCGGAAGGTAACCCGAGGTCTGCGCCCGTCCCTGTCGGATCTTCTGTGTGCTGATGAGGAAGATGTGCTGATGAGCACCCCGTACTGAGAAAGGAAGAGCAGGTGGATGATTAGCTGCTAGCAGGGAATGCACCTGCTGGGTTTATGATATGCCAGCATATTTACAGCCTTCCACATCAGCGTCGCAGGCAGACGGCCAGATCAGCAGCAGGTCTCGCTAGTCACCTGTATGTGAATGCTTAGCGCCGCTTTGAGTCGATTTTCTTTGTCTTACGGTCACTAAGATGAACTCTTTTGATTGGTTTATTTCTCTGATACTTTGTAGTGTGCAAAATCTTATGCAGATTAGTTGCTTGGTTTATGCTTTAGCTTGTCCATTATATACAGGGGTGTAAATCGGACATTTGATCAGAATACAATTTGATATCAAGTCTCTCAGCAGGTGAATATGTTTGCATGGAAATTTGGTATACGATTTCTAATCCATTCAGGGGTATAGCGATCAATTTATCAAATTTGATGATAGATAACAGCATCCTACAGTGAGCACAAAGTTTTGCATCTGTGTTTTTGCTGCTTCCACCGCTTTGTTGTTGTTTGTTGAAATCTGATGCACAAACAGTAAACGGAAATGCAGCAATTCATAGAAGGATGTTACATATGTAGATAAATAAAAGTATCTCATATTATTATTTTAAGTGTGGCGTTGATGCATTGTACGATTAGACATACTAGTCAGTTATAAACCCCATGTCAGTCAATAACGAACAGCTGTGTTAGCAGCGCAAAATGTCATAGGTTTGAAACCCAGAGAACACACACTAATACATAGAGATACATCGATATATCGGCCAATAATCGGTATTGGACTTTTTCACACTAATGCTGCGTTCAGACCAGCCGCGGTAGAGGCGTCAAGAGGCGTTAAGTCAATGTAAAGACACGTTGATACACATCAGGAGGTCTCGCGGCGCGAATGAGGTGTCAAGCGCGGCGCGGTAGACGCGATACCGCCTCTTACGTGCGTCTATGAACTTTGGGGGAAAACGCACCGTGTTAACCAATCAGGAGCTTGCTCTAGTAGTGATGTGATTACAGTAAGCGAGAGGAGTCGCAGAAGCACCTACCATGATGCGAATTTCCGCGTGAATGTCGCGATGACTAGAATTTCACGCACGGCTTTCAGGCACAAAAGAAGCGAGTAAACTCAAAGTGACGTTTTCCCGGAGAGAGATTAAATGAGTCCTAGATTAAAATAAATGTTAGAGCTGTCCAAACTGTAAACAACTTGCACTGACATCTTAAAATACATCAGTGCCCTTTGTTTTGCCTCAAAATGCACACAAGTAATGTTTTTATTAAGGCATATTTGTTAAAACTAGTTATAGTCAACATTTGAAGTGGATCAAAATCTTTCATAAAAGTTGTCTTAAAACCAATTCCCAACACCCATTCTTGTCTTTGAACAACTTTGATGAACTTTTTTGATCCACTTCAAATGTTGACTAGTGTATTTCGTAATTAAACTAAGGCCTAGTCCTGGTTTAAGCTAATCCCTGTCCGGAAAACCACCCCATAATGTTCAAGCGGCAAACTAGATGCGGGATACGGGAATTTGACGCTTCAAACTCGGCTGGTGTGAACCCACGGTAACGCCTATCAGCCGATATATCCTGTCAATCAAAAGAGTACAGGAAAATGCAATGAATTTAAGCTCTTTATATAGAAAATGTAAGAAACATCACTAGTTTAATGTTCAATATTAATAGTCATTATGTGAATGACTAACATTCAGAAAATGTAATCTTCAGAATTTGCAAGTTAATATAAACACCAAACTATCGGTATCGGTATCGGCTGATATCAGGCTGAATAATCGGTATTGGTGGAAAAAAACGTAACATCGCTGCATCTCTAATAAAAAATATATATGTATCTTGTTACACACTGTAAGTCGCTATGGGTGAAAGCGGCTAATGTAATGTAATTTTCAGCAGGTTTAGATAACCCCAAGTCAGACATTTACATAGTGATAATGCTTTTGATTGAAATCAGTTTGAGCATCCCACTGGAGTTTATTATTTAAATGAGGTGTGTGTATTTGCATGCTAGCATACTACAGTACATACTATTTATGGAGTCTGCAGGATTATGCTGTGCACACAGTATGCAAATTTTCTGTATGTACAGAATAGATGAACCTAGATAACCTTTTTTATTTTTTACATTTACAAACATTTCTAGGGGAACAAGAATAAAGATTCCGTGTAGAGAGGTCATTTTAAACATTTATCGCTGCATACTATTTCTAATACTGCTTTTCAAATATAGTAGGCACATTATACACTAGTATAAACCATTATGAGCAGATTCAGAGCGGTTAGATTTGGTTGGCAGTTTTTGCCATGGATGTTTTTTCATGTAATGACTTTGCTGATTGTTATTGATCTGTGTGTGTGTGTGTGTGTGTGTGTGTGTGTGTGTGTGTGTGTGTATTGTGAATGCATGTTATACTGAATGAGACCGAAATGGCAGTTTCTGAGGCCTTCAGGTAGTCCGCACATCCGCCGCGTGAATAAGCATGCAGGACCATCCTGCAACACATTTCCCAGCGTGATGAAGTGGAAAAACAGCTTAAATGCAGTCGCCCGGGAGAATTGTGCACAGCATTGAGCTCTTACAAACTACAAACAGCCGTCTGATCACCACTGGATTCATTCGACTAATGGATTGAATTTATCTTCTGTGTTTTCTATCTTCCTGATTACATTCCCAAAATAATGCACCAATAATCCATAATCCTAAATCTTAGTAGTTTAAACAAAAGACTCGATGTGCAAACAGCGATATAAAGTTTATCACAGAATCTCAATGTTTTATGACATCATATCAGCCAGCTCTACACCAGCTTTATTACCTAGCTTTATTGGTTTATATATAATGAGTTTTATCTCCTGCAGTAAGTTGAATTCTTAATGCGTTTCACAGAGTTCTCCTGATCCTTCACGTCATGTCCACGACAAACCATCTCTGCACCAGTTGGCCCTTGTCCTCCCAACGGTTTCCATGGGAAAACTTGATGACCACCAAGCAATAAATCCTCAAATCCCTTTAATTCCATCAGAGTTTGTGTGAGATGGTGAAGTGGTGAGATTTGGGGAGCGGTGACCAGGTGAAATCTTTCAGGCGTTTGCTGTGTTTGCCGTCCCGCTGGCTCTCTTGACAGCTAAATTGAACCGTAAATTCAACGGCGCAGCATTTCACATGCAGATTGATAAGTCGTGGACACATTTAGCTGCAGGAGTTGGCGTGCTGGTCTGTTGGTTACAAAACGTTTTATGTTTGTTTCTTGTTCTTAGCATGAGGGCTGGAGTCAGGTGAATGGATATTCATTGTGTACGTGAGATGATAAACTGTGGTGTTAGACTAGATTGAAATGTTTTTATGGTTTCACAACAGAAAGCATTAAGAGTTTAATAGCCTCTCTAATGTAAGCTTCAGTGGCAGAAATGTTGTGAATTAGTTCAACTTGTGCATTTTATTGAAATAATTCACAAGTCTGATTCAATTAAACATTTGCAGTTTTATTTGAAAATGTTCATAAAAATGTTCTTTCTGTCTGTCCATCTATCTATTTCTAAGTTTGTCTGCCTATATATCCATCTATTCTGTCTGTCTGTCTATGTATCCGTTTCTAAGTTTGTCTCTCTGTGCATCTATCTGTCTGTTTGTCTGCCTGCCTGTCTGTCTGTCTGTCCATCTATTCATTTTTAAGTTTGTCTGTGTGTGTGTGTGTGTGTGTGTGTGTGTGTGTGTGTCTATTCATCTATCCGTCTATACATATTTAAGTTTGTCTGTCCGTCTGTCCATCTATCTGTTTCTAATTTTGTCTGTGTATCTGTTTCTAATTTTGTCTGTCTATCTATCCGTCTATCCTGTCTGTCTGTTCATCTATTAATTTCCAAGTTTGTCTGTCTGTCTGTCTGTCTGTCTGTCTGTCTGTCTGTCTGTGACTGTCTGTCTAGTTGAGTCTCTGTCTGTCTATCTATCTGTCTGTCTGTCTGTCTGTCTGTCTGTCTGTCTGTTTGTCTGTCTGTCTGTCCATCTATTCATTTTTAAGTTTGTCTGTGTGTGCGTGTGCGTGCGTGTGTGTGTGTGTGTGTGTGTGTGTGTGTCTATTCATCTATCCGTCTATACATATTTAAGTTTGTCTGTCCGTCTGTCCATCTATCTGTTTCTAATTTTGTCTGTCTATCTGTTTTTAATTTTGTCTGTCTATCTATCCGTCTATCCTGTCTGTCTGTTCATCTATTAATTTCCAAGTTTGTCTATCTGTCTGTCTGTCTGTCTATCTATCTATCTATCTATCTGTCTGTGTGTCTGTCTGTCTGTCTGTCCATCTGTTTGTCTATCTATCCAGTAGGTTTATCTGCCTGTCTGTCTGTCTATCCATCCATCTGTTTGTCTATCCGTCTATACACCTGTCTGTCCATCTATACATTTCTATGTTTTTCTGCCTGTCTATCTATCAGTCTATCTGTCTGTCTGTCTATCCGTCTGTCCATCTGTCTGTCTTTCTATTGTCTATCCATCTGTCTGTCCATCTATCCGTCTGTCCATCTATCCGTCTGTCTTTCTATTGTCTATCCATCTGTCTGTCCATCTATCTGTTTTTGAGTTTTTCTGTTTGTCTATCAACCGTCTACCCATCTGTCTGCCTGCCTGTCTGTCTGTCCATCTATCTGTTTCTAAGTTTTTCTGTCTGTCTGTAAATTTATCTGTCAGTCTATCCATCTGTCTGTCTATCCGTCTGTCCATTTGTCTGTCTTTCTATTGTCTATCCATCTGTCTGTCCATCTATCCGTCTGTCCATCTATCCGTCTGTCTTTCTATTGTCTATCCATCTGTCTGTCCATCTATCTGTTTTTGAGTTTTTCTGTTTGTCTATCAACCGTCTACCCATCTGTCTGCCTGCCTGTCTGTTTGTCCATCTATCCGTTTCTAAGTTTTTCTGTCTGTCTGTAAATTTATCTGTCAGTCTATCCATCTGTCTGTCTATCCGTCTGTCCATCTGTCTGTCTTTCTATTGTCTATCCATCTGTCTGTCCAGCCGTCTGTCTTTCTATTGTCTGTCCATCTATCTGTTTTTGAGTTTGTCTATCAACCGTCTACCCCTCTGTCTGCCTGCCTGTCTGTCTGTCCATCTATCCGTTTCTAAGTTTTTCTGTCTGTCTGTAAATTTATCTGTCAGTCTATCCATCTGTCTATCTATCAGTCTGTCTGTCCATCTATCCGTTTCTAAATTTTTCTGCCTGTCTGTCTGTCTGTCTGTCATCTGTCTATCCATCTGTCTGTCTGTTTGCCCATCTGTCTGTCTGTCTGCCTGCCTGCCTGTCTGTTTGTCTGTCCATCTATCCATTTCTAAGTTTTTCTATCTGTCTGTTAACCTATCTGTCAGTCTATCTATCTATCTATCTATCTATCTATCTATCTATCTATCTATCTATCTATCTATCTATCTATCTATCTATCCGTACATCTGTCTGTCTGTCTGTCTATCTGTATGACTGTCTGTCCAGCCATCCATCTATCTGTCTGTTTATCCATCCATTTTTCTGTCTGTCTGTCTGTCTGTCTGTCCATCTATCCACTTCTAGGTTTTTCTGTCTGTCTGTTAATTTATCTGTCAGTCCATTCATCTGTCTATCTGTCTATCTATCTATTAGTCCATCTGTCTGTCTGTATGTCTGTCCATCCATCCATCCATCTATCTGTCTGTTTATCCATCCATTTTTATGTCTGTCTGTCTATCTGTCCATCTATCCATCTGTCTGTCTGTCTGTCTATCTATATCTGTCTACTGCATTGCAGTTTTTATATTAAACATGTGGTTGGACTCTGAAACAGTATTTGACTGGTTGGAATAATGTCTTCTATAAACAAGGAAAACCCTTTAAAGATGTCATCATTTTTATTTATATGCAGTACTATGACCAAACCTATTAATGAACAGCAATACCAACCTACATGCATTTCTCACTCATACATTATAATGCAATGCTACTTGTAGCGCTGCTAATGATTTAATCAGTCGATCGATTGTTCAAAGTTTTGAATCGATTCACAGACTTACGAACATGAATCATTTCTGGCACTGAACTTAAAAAAAAACACAAATTAAAACGAATGAATCAATGCTGTATTACGGATGTTTGTTCATTTCGACTCCACAGATAGATGTTGAATCATGAAACACAAGACTTTAGTGTGAATCTCCACACATCACAGTAAGTGCTGGAGAAATTATATTTGACAACATTTCCCCCCAACCACCCCTACCCACCATCCCCTGGTCTTTCATGCACCATACTGCTGCGGCGGCAGGAGTATTCATCATCTGTGTGTGTGTGTGTGTGTGTGTGTGAGAGAGAGAGAGAGAGAGAGAGAGAGAGATAGAGAGAGAGGTCTCCTGAAGGGCGCAGGAGAAAGGGGAAGTGTTTTCTCTGAATGCAGCTCTTAGCCGGTTTCACCTTGAATCAGTTCAGTCCTGTCAGCTGCACAGAGAGCAGAAGCTGTCAGTGTGTTTGGAGGGCAGTAAAGAGGAGACTGACATCGTGTGTACTGATGCACGTGTGTTCTGACCTGGATGAATAAAGGCTGAAACGCTTTGAGGTCATGCAAGACAGCCAATAGGAATACAGAATTTCGTTTGTCTTGCGACAGGTCACACAGTCATGTAACACATCTCAAATCCGTCTGTTCGGAGGGCTTAACCGGATTTAACCAGTAGTTACTGGTGAACAGATTACTAGAGAGGGATTGTCATCATTGTGACCTGACCGAACAAATATTGAAGTTCTCCAAACAAACAAAGCAGGAAAATCCAAAAAGTGTGCTCTCTGCTTCCATTATTCATATGATTCCTGTCTTACCCTCGAACAAACATATATACGCATTCGCACAAGCCACCTCCCTCCGAGCTAAACCCCGTTTAGCCTTTTTTTAATGTGTGAAAAGATGAAAAATTCAGAGCGCCTCGAGGTTTTGCTCTCTGAGACTTCACAGGACCCTCTAATGTAATTTGTTTCAATTCCCAGCACTGCTGCCACACCCATCTTACCCATAATGCTCCTCTGCCACCTGTCACCTCGTACCATTTGCTGTGTAGAGATCACATGAGAATCTGCTGTTAAGAAAGCATTATCATCTCAACACTGTTGTCATGAAGGTGTTAAACAATCTATTTCTGGACGTGGTCTTGAGAACTTGAGATGATTTTCATGGAGGGTCACAGTATTTTTGGGGTTGATATATGAGCACATTAAATGCTTGCTTGCTCATTTGAGTCTTTGTGAGTTTGTGTGCTGTAAATATTAAATGAGTTTCTTAAGAGAAATGCCATTAGAGAATTGTTGGTGTACAGTAAGGTTATGTAGTTATGGTGTTAATGTGAATCATTTAGTTTTGGAAGATCAGATGAGAAATGGTTGAGTTGATATTGAGATCTATGGCTGGTATTTGAGAAGAGTTTGAGATGATGACGGGTTTATCTACGGGGTTTATTAGAGAAATTACACAGATTTGTCAACCTAATAAACACAAATTGTAAAGAAAAATAAATCAACAGAATCTCTCTTAAGATCTGCATGAAGAAGTGTGTGTTTGTGTGTGTGAGTGTGGGTGTGTTTGCTGTATGTGTATCTGTGTCTGTTTTTATTTGTATGTTTCTATGTGTCCATACAGTTTGTGTGTGTGTGTGTGTGTGTGTGTGTGTGTGTGTGTGTGTGCGTGCGTGCGTGCATGCGTGCGTGCGTGTGTGTGTTTGTTTTGATGTGCATCTCAGGTTGTGTGTTTGTGCGTCTGTGTGTTTCTTTATGTGTGTCTCTCAGAGACTCGATGTGTGTTTGTGTGAATGTGTGTGTCTGTGCATCTCAGGTTGTCTGTATTGTATGTTTGTGTGTCTGTGTGTTTGTCTATGTATGTGTCTCTGAGAGTGTGTGTGTGTTTGTGTGTATGTGTGTGTGTGTGTGTGTGTGTGTGTGTGTGTGTGTGTGTGTTTGTGTGATTGTGTGTGTGTGCGCCCCTCAGGTTGTGTGTGTGCGCGCATGTTTCTGTGCGTCTTAGGGTGTGTGTGTGTTGTATGTTTGTGTGTCTGTGTGTTTGTCGGTCTATGTACAGTATTTGTCTCTGAGACTCAGGTTGTGTGTGTGTGTGTGTGTGTGTGTGTGTGTGTGTGTGTGTGTGTGTGTGCGTGCACGCATGTTTCTGTGTGCCTTAGGTTGTGTGTATTGTATGCATGTGTGTCTGTGTTTTTGTCTGTGTGTGTCTCAGATTGTGTGTACTGTGTGTGTGTGTGTGTGTGTGTGTGTGTTTCTGTGCGTTTCAGGTTGTGTGTATTGTATATGTGCGTGGGTGGGACTGTGCCGCAGTGTGTGTGTGTGCGTGCGTGTGTGTGTTTGTGTGTATTTGTTTTTGTCTGTGTGTGTTTCTTTGTTTGTGTCTCAGGTTGTGTGTGTGTGTGTGTGTGTGTCTGCGCCTGTGCATGTTTCAGTGCGTCTTAGGATGTGTGTATTTTATGTATGTGTGTTTGTCTATGTATGTGTCTCTGAGACTGTGTGTGTGCCTCGGGTTGTGTGTATTGTATGCATGTGTGTCTGTGTTTTTGTTTGTGTGTGTCTCAGATTATTTGTACTGTATATGTGTTTGTGTGTCTGTTTCTGTGCGTTACAGGTTGTGTGTATTGTATATGTGTGTGGGTGTGATTGTGATTGTGCCTCAGGGTGTGTGTGTGTGTGTGTGTGCGCGTGTGTGTGTGCCTCAGGTTGTGTGTATTGTATATGAGTGTGTGTTTTTGAATGTGTCCCTCTGGTTGTGTGTATTACATGTGTGTGTGTCTTTGTTTTTGTCTGTGTGTGTTTCTTTGTTTGTGTCTCAGGTTGTGTGTGCGCAAGCATGTTTCTGTGTGTGTTTGTCTATGTGTGTGTCTCTGAATCTCTGTGTATGTGTGTCTGTGTTTATAGTGTGTGTATCTCTCTGTCTCTCTCTCTCTCTCTCTCTGTGTGTGTGTGTGTGTGTGTCTAGGTGTACTATATCTACAGGTATGTGTGTATATGTCTCAGAGTCTGTTTGTGTGTGTCCAAGTTGTTGTGTGTATCTGAGGTTGTGTAGGTCTGTATGGGGTTGTGTGTGTAGAGGACGCTAGTAAAGGGGGTAGGGTTGTGTGTGGGTTTTAATTGGAAAGCTGCAGTGTGCAGTCCTCCAGTCATTACAGCTGGAAGCCCCCTGCAGTCTGGACGCATTGCATGTTCAACACACACACACGCGCGCGCGCACACACATGCTTAGCAATGCGTATAAACTCATCTCAGAGGAGCCATGAAAAATGACGGGATGGAAAAAACACAGGAGAAAAGACTGGTAGATTGCCAGCGTGAGGTTTGTGTGCTGCTGATGTTAGCGAGAGCCGGACGTGAGAGACGCTGTCCCAACAGACGAGACTAATAGAATTCCTCACTGTATTCTCAAATCTTCTGTACATGTCAAATCTGTTCTTCATATCTATTCGGTGCGGCCCGTCCAATCTATCAGCCGTCCTCTAGCAGGTACTGAGGTCATATGTCAGGTTAACATCACAACCCGGGTGGAAAATAATAGCGGGAGACTGCTGCGCTTAGCATTTCCCAGCCCGCCGCTTCTTTCGGCTTCATTTTCAAGCGCTGTTGGTCTTGAACGGCTGAACTCTGAACTAGATTTTTCCTGCCTGGAATGCCCTTTATCGTTGAGCGTTTCTGAGAAATCGGGCTGTGTCGAGACCAATGGAGCCTGACGGAGTTTTGTTCAGCTGTGGTTTCTGCAGTCTCGCTCATGTCTTCTTGTTCCCTCTCTCACTTTATGACACGTTCGGCGGTCCGTCCGCACCATATGCTCCTCCCGGGGTTTGGGGAGCCCGTGTGCGGCGTGTCTCGGGGTAGTTTGTTTGAGATTGTGAACAGACGGTTCTGTTTGTCGACACCAGGTGTTTCTGATGAAGCCAAATTGGTTGGTGGCAAACACTAAGTGCCCAGAATTAAAAAAAAAAACTTGGTTCAGTTGGTCCATTTAATGAAAGCCCTGTATGATTATATGATTGTTTTTAAAGCATGATTTTCTATAAAGCTGCACAAAAAGAAATGTGCATTGTGATAAATGCTAGAAATAAAAACGACTTGACTTAAGCTGGTTTAGACAAATGAAACTTGGTTGATTTTGGTTGTTTAGTCTAAAAAAACTGGCTTTATGCCTCCCCCTCCCTCGGGTCCAAAAATCTGTTGCATTTTCTCAAACGCATTTACGCTTGTGATGGCAAACACAAAGATTAACCAAGTTGAGAAGCGATATTTAACTCAAGCTGCAACAAAATTCGCCGTCTATTTATCTCCATCACTGCTGATGCTTCTCCATAAGTGCACACAACAAGCTGTTTTTTCTTCGGCTTTTGCTTTGATGTGTATACACCAGTAACATGCCTGTGGACATTGCCTACTAGTGATCTGCATGTGTAATTGCACGTCAACGCAAAAGTATAAATGAAAATTAACTCGTAGCCTACAGCATAGAGGTTGTGCCATAAGTCCTACGCAGAACTATTAATTGGCCTTTAGTCTGATGTAACTACTGTAGCTTGATTAAGCTGGGTTGGACCAATGTAACTGGCTTGACTTGATTTAGCAGTTTAAACCAATTAAACAGACTTTACTAGATTAAGTTGGTTTAGACTGATGAAACTGACCTGGCTTGATTAAGTTGGTTTAAACTGATAAAAAAGACATGTCCTAGGGTGGATTTAAACCAATTAAACAGACTTTACTAGATTAAGCTGGTTTAGACTGATGAAACTGACCTGGCTTGATTAAGCTGGTTTAAATTGATAAAACAGACTTGTCCTAGGGTGGATTTAAACCAATTAAACAGACTTTACTAGATTAAGCTGGTCTAAGGTTGTGTCTTCCTGACATGGATTATTCTAGAAAGTGTCACAGAAAATGTTTGTTTTGTAGAGCTGAGTGTTTGCTTGGGGTTTAAATTGATCTCAGTAAAGGAAAATCTCTTAGTAAAATGACATCATCTCATCCACCCTACATGCCCAAAGCACAAATGGCAGTACCATCAGAGAACTTCAATGTTCCAGACAAATCCTGACGTGCGTCTTTACCTCCCTCATTACAGGCAAAAACCGTTTTCCTGAGCGGATGCCTGCGAGATTCACAAAATACTGCCTCCATCCCGATTAATTGCAAAGTTGATGTAGCTTATCGTTTATTGATGCGCTCTGTTCATTTTGGTAAATAGGTGCATGTCTTGAGCACTCTTCTGTTTGGGAAATTAGTTGCAGAATGATCTCATTTGAAAGCTCGGGCTCCTCTCATTACCCTGATCCTGTGTCCTGAGGGCTTTCAGACAGGGGCGGATCGGCCTCTTCCACAAACCTGATTAGAATAGTGTTTCAGTTCATCAACGTTGAGCTGGGTTTTTCTCCCCCCCTCCTTTTAAAAATGGCTTTTGTGTAATGTAATTATGCCGTGTCGTTTTTACAGCTCTATGAAATTTAATTTTAATGGTTCCATTGGGGTTAAAGTGGCAGTAATGGCTCCAGCGCATCAAGAGATGTGGACATGTATTCAGTCTTATCATTTTTATCAGTGGACTCACTGTTACTTTTGTTCATAATATGTGAGGGTAATTGTCTATAAATATTAGATTTAAAAAGAAAAAATCAGATGATAAAATTATAAAATGATTACTCCACTTTCATTAAAAAAATCTAATAATTTACTCACCCCCATGTCATCCAAGATGTTTATGTCTTTTTTCAGTCGAGAAGAAATTACGTTTTTTCAGGAAAACATTTTAGGATTTTTCTCTGTATAGTGGACTTTAGTGGAACTCAACAGTTTCAATGCAGTTTAAAATTGGAGTTTCAGCTCTAAACAATCCCAACCAAGGGTCTTAAAGTGCCCATATTATGACTGCTTTTCCACAAGTTAAATAGGTGTATGAGTTTCATAAAGCATGTTTCAAAAGTTGTTTGCTCGAAATAGCTTGTAGGAAAATATTGTTACCCATCTCTAGTAGCCTCTGTTTCAGTGCATTTCAGATTGTGCCGTTTTGAGCTGGTCATTACATATTTATGAGCTGCTGCTCCTTTGATCACGCCCCACTACTAATGGCATGTGCCCGTGCTCAGTGGTATCGTGAGCAGTACAGACCATACTGTGTTATTATTTTTATATATTATTATTATTAACGGTTTATGTTGCCAACAATCAAGCAGAAAAGTATCACTAATAAGTACACTACAGGAGAAAAAACTCATGACACTTAATGATTGTGATGTAGCAGTTTCAACAATACACTCGTTTTCCCTGGACAATGCTAACATATTCCCGTTATAAAACTTTTTCAAACGCATTATTTTCGCAAATGACAGAAATTAAGACCCGGCGGGGGATGTATACTGCTTGTGGACCGCGTGCTAATTGCTAGAAGCTAGCGGGAGGTCCGGACCGTAAAGTTATTAGAGACTCGGGGGTACGTTAGCCTCGTCAGAAAAGCCGGGTCTCGTTTGGTTTGGCAAAACACTTTTTGTTTTCACTATTACTTAGTTCTTGTTGAATTGTAAAATAAAGCCATTAAATATTTTTTTTACTTTCGAAACCACGCTGTAAACTATCTAGCCTGCAAAAATATCTATATACTGTCTACAAACAATATTAACATCACTATACATTTAAAAGGTATAATTTACGGGATTAGCATCAATGTATGATCTCTGTTTTGAGATACAGATGCTCTAGCATCATAAATGTAGCATTTTGTGACAGAAGATAATAATAAAACGTGACTTCTTACCTTTTGTGTTGATATAACGATCGCGAATCGAATCCAGTCTGTTTCAGATGCGTGAATGATCCATGAAAGTCCAATAAAATACATTCAATGATCATTTTTGTCCACAAATGCGTATAATCCGTGAAATATAGATGTTTAGTCTGTTGTTTACATCAGATTTCGCATGAATGTCTTATCGCCTACAATCTGAGGACTATTTGCGTCGTAACACACTGTTTATGAGATCACATTTTAGGTTTAAATAAACACGGGTTTAAACTTTGTTTTTAAAAGTAGGCGGGAGTATAGTCCATAATATCCAAATAGCGCTGTTATTTCAGTGAGACATGATGACAGTATAGAGGGTATCAGCGAAGTGACTACTCTGTGCTCTCTAGTTACCTGGTGGGTGGAGACCTGCGAGTGGGGTGGTGGGCGGGAAAATTCAAACGGAATGTGACGAAACGGCTAGTGGAGCTGAGTTTAAACTCGTGCAATCTGAGACTCAAGGCAGAGGACATTCAGAAATGTGTATCTCACTCAAAACAGCATGGATGGATTTTTTTCCAAGTTTGTATGCGTGTGGAAGCATCAGAGACACAAAATAACACCTCAAAACCCTGAAAAAGTGAATTTTTCATAATATGGGCAAATTTCGCAAAAAACTACTTTTGGATGGCAGCTTCTTGTCTTGCGCCGGCCGTGTGGTGCGCCAGCGTGACCTTGTGTATTATGTAATCACGTCGAAAAGTCACGCATAACGTATGTGAAACTACCGCTCCAGTGTTTACAAGTGTGGAGAAAGAGGACCACTCAGATGTTGTTGTATGTTAAATGATACTAATTAAAGTCTTTGTGTATTGTTTAAAATGGTCCACAAGTTTGCTTTTCACATACTGTATGTAACGTGCAACCTTTCGACGTGGTTGCGTAGTGTGTGGGGCTGTGCTGGCGCCTCGCACGGCTGGTGCGGGACGGGAGGTTGTGGTTTGAAAGTACTTTTTTTTTTTGGCTAAAATTACGATGGTTTCACTAGTTAAGACCCTTATGCCTCGGTTTGGGATCGTTTAGAGACCTTTGAAGCTGCATTGAAACTGTAAACTGTTGAGGTCCACTAAAGAGTAAATTATCAGGAATTTTTTAATGAAAGTGGAGTAATCCTTTAAAATCATAGTTTGAGTCTTGAGTCTCGAACTTGCATTGCTCACGTTAGCACCACAGCTCAATGTGCTAACCAACAGATATAAATACCAGATAGATTTCAGCCTCTGAACTATTTCTACAACACGTCTATGAACTATGTTGACATTTAAAACAGTTTGGACTGATTTTCGTGAACAGCTCGTAAATGTCAGGCTAATATCGTGATTTCCCTCAAGAATATCCGCACCTGCATTTCGAGCCTGAACTTTCGTAATGGACCCAGAGTTCTGCATGTTTTTGTGAAATTGTCCCAGCTTTCTCATCAGAGATGGTCAGGTCACAACAGTGCCTCTCTTATGCATCTGTATGTTTAAGCAGCTCATGCCAGAACATTTATTTATTCAATGTTTTGTTTGGGTTTGATTGTCTTTAAATGAAAAGGTCATCTTATCTCCACAGAAAACATTTTGGTCCAAAGGAAATAAAGATGAAAGGCAGAGAAATGCAATTTTAACACATTCGTATTGCTTTGAAATGATTGATATCTCCGTCTGCAGGGCCCGGAGTGAAACTGAAGGGTGGAGATCGCTAGTTTCTTATCTGTAACTCGAAATTGATTTATGCTTTCATCTTATATTAGACAAATAGTTTTTCAAAAATGAGTCAGGAAATTTTTTCTCTTCAAGGGTTATATAATAATTCAGGAATTCATATGTAGACTTTGTGGTGCTTAAAAACTGTAGTTTGATTAAAGGAAAATCAGATACACACCCTTATGTTTTAGATAAATGATGTTGACCGTACCCATTGACTTCTGTAGTAGGAGAAACACATAGTATGGAAGTCAGTGCTTTTTTAGACCTAACTTTACCCAGGATCCTTTGCTCTGATAGCACCATAGGTGTCCCAGATTTTCCTTCACAAATCTAGAGCAACGCTGAGGTCTTTCAGAGAGGCATGAATGTGATTCAAGAGGAAATGACCTCATATGCACATCACTGTAGTTTGGTTATATTTCAGGTCTTCTGAAGACCAACGTTTGCTGTAATTATACACCGACCTATCTACACAAGAGTTTGCCTATTATAGATATCTTGCATGTTTCAGATTTGCCTGAATGGAAAAGGCAGCTGTGTTATGAAACATTTTCCATATGCTTTACCATTTCAACTTTGTTTCACAGTCTGTCTTGTTTCACCAGACGGCGTTTGGGACGAGACGTGTCATTTTAGTTTGATTTTAATTTGGGCTGTGATTGGAACGGAGGCTGTTTAAAGTCAGCGCTAGCCTGGAGACACGTTTCTTTTTCTAATTTCATGCAAATTTCTTCGTAGCCTTTTTGCCATGATAACATCTGCAGACGAGTAGCTCCGTCTGTTATTCTTTTCTTCAGTTTTAAAGATACTGATCTTATATTTAAGTATCACTAGCTGGATTTCCATCACCTCGATTTAATGCACATTTTGAAGTATCGCACAAGAAACGAGCGATGGAAAGGCAGAACCAAGATGTCAGTGCCGTATATGGGACACTGGCGGCTTCACTTTTCTCCAATGGAAGAGAGCGAACGGGCGTCGTCCATCTTTTTTTACAGTCTATGGGAGCGACTATCAATGAGAATAAAGTTATAAGTATAGTTATCTTTTACGCTTACGCATGCACATGCGCATACAGGAGACTGTAGTATGTTGTCTAGGAGAGGTATTGCATTTTGTCGCACTGCGCATTTGTTGAACTTCTGTGTACATATACGAGTCAGTGCAGCATACGACTGTCTGCGTATGTTTGCGTGCACATAAAAATACCAACTATACGCTGGGTTCAAAGCAGTGGAGTTCAAGTTATCCGGCTTTCGTCAGTTACTAAGAGGAAAGTTACCCATTTGTTTAGGACAACCAGAATTAGTAACGCCTCCTAATGACCTCATTGAAAGAGACATGGTGACACACCGCGTCGTGGGTGATGTGGGTGGTTGGTTGTTATTTCATTGCTTTACTACTGTAGGAACCACCTAAAGGACCATAATAACTATCTTGAAACCATTCAGGACACCCTAGTGACCGTGCAACTAGTCACAATCATGATTGGCAGCCACATAAAACTAGCAGTAGGTCACTATCTTTTGCATCTTCTGGATAGACACAGCTCACATTTTCTTTACAAAAATCTAGTTGTGCTTGATGTCCTTTAAAGAGAATTAAAATGGTGCCCATCATTCAACATAATTGATTTTTTTCTGATGCTTTTGTTCTCTATTTTACTCTCTCTCTCTCTATCTATCTCTCTCCGTCTCTCCCTCTCAGTCTTATTGTGTCTTTCTGCTCAAGGGAGATCTCAGGATAGACAGGGTTCGCCTTTCATGTAGTCTGATCTTAGATCTTTAAAAAGCCAGTGTCCCCTGACAGTGGCCGGTTAAATGCGAGTACTGCGGCTTCCCGTGTCCCCAAAAGCACAGGTGCATGAATGCCGAGCCCGGCCGACCGTGAGCTTCAAACGCCACTAGACATTACTGAATCCCAAAACAGAGTTCTGTCCAACTGTGTGTGTTTTCATAGACGTCCCACATGTGCTGTGCTCTTTCTCAAGGCTGAAACTGAAAAAGGTTGTGTGGTTAATGCTATGGTTCAGGTCCAATACAACTTAAGCTCTTTTGACATAAATGCATCACTTTTGTGTTAAAACAGATTTACGAACAATTTGCACAGCAATTTGTTCATCTCATGCCTGGTGATCGATCCCAAACCTTTATTTAAAGTAAAGATCTTTATTAATAAGTTAATTTGTTGTGTATTTTTTTGTAAAATTTGTTTAGTTAAAGATATTGGACTTAACATGATTGAGCACTGCTTTAGGGATACAATGCAACGCTCAATATAACACCCTTTTTAGTGCAATTTGAGCCTAAAATTTGATGTCAGGTTTTGTTAGTTGTTGTTTGTGATTTTAGCATGTGATATCCCCATTTAAGTAGATAGGAGTTTAGTCTCGCATGACTTAAATAACGGCGTTGCAAACATGGCTGTCTAATGGCAAGACTTCCCTAAAGGGACTTTGCTTTAGTCTCAAAAGATACCACAATCAATACGGCAGGTAAACATATCAGTTATGTTACCATAGCAGCCATCTTTCCCAGCAGACTTCAAGTCGCCCTCCGTGATTCAATCCACCGTGGAGTTTCAAACCGAGCCATTAAAAGCGGCCCGCATTAAAGAACTGCGACCGCATCGGCCGTGTGGCCTTTCATGCAGGGAATGCTGGGAAAGAGGTGGGCATGTAATTAAAGGTCTGTGGAGGTTTTAGGAGACAGGGTAGAGATATTTACTCGTTCCGTTTGTGGGTAAGGGTGGAGCTGGGGTTGCGGCTCGGGGATAACGCCAGCCAGGCTGCGGGTGCGAGAGGAAACCTGAAGAGAGAGAGAGAGAGAGAGAGAAACACGATCTGTGACATACAGTATGCTGCCGCATTGGATTGTGCAAAGCAAGTTATAGGCTCCTCTTACAAAAAACCTCAGTAATGGTGATGTCACATATCATTTATACTTTCTATAATTATACTGTTGTGCAATTTAAATATTTACAATCGACCCCAAAACAATATTGTGAAATTAGAAAGAATACAGCCACGGAAAAAAATTAAGAGGCTCTTCCAGTTTTGCCTTTAATCAGTGTCTGTTGAAATCCAACAAAAGCAAACATCAGGACTGACATAAACCTCATTCACACACCACTTTGGTCCCAGAAAATGTTCGTAAAATTGGCAGCGAGGCTTCTGTGTGAACACAAACACATCATGTAAATGTTTTGGGATCACTCCTGTAAAGAGGACCCAGTAACATTTACAGAACACATTATGTGTGAACAAAAGGCAGAAACAATCCCGTAAGTGGAAGAAGTTATGGTTCAGCTCTTTGACACTGGGATTTAAACGCAATTCAACATTCACGATGAGAAATGTCGGCAAACTGGACTGAAGCAGAGATCAGGGAGCTTGTCACTATCCGGCACACGAGAGAGAGAAATCACGGATAATTAGCAAACCAAGTGGAGGACTTTAAATACATCACGTGTCTTTACGGGATCTTTACAGTATGTGTGTGAATGCTCGCACAGATAATCAGTGGCAATGTGAATGAACCAAAAATCGAACGTTCCCGGGCAAATTCCGGATGCATTTTCCGTGTTTTTTCCGTAATCTCTATAAAGTCACACAACAGCAAATGTAAAAGACTGAGAGCATGCCAAGACACATTAAAGATCCGGGTTATTCCATCAAATTTGTTTTACTATACTTTTGTATTGTTCCTAAAATACATGTAAAAATTAGCCACATGGTCATTTTCTCGTATTTGAGGCGTGGTTTACGAATGCCCAGAGCTGTTTACTGAGCAATACGCATAGCCAATCGTATAGCCAATCATTTCAATTATACCAAATGACGTATGTAGAGCGACATAAATTTAAACGTCAACAACTTTTATCGGTACGTGTGGACACAGCTGAAAGCTATGCAACTAAACCGGTAGCTTTATATTGATATTGAAAAGCAACACAACTTAGTGGCACTGTGACAACAGTAACGTTACAGGCATAATGATAATATGATATTAGTAAATACCACTTACTATTTATAAGTTAAATGGACTTCGTCAATGACGATGCCTAGCAGGTTGGTCCTATAAAACTCTGTGGCTAACATGTCTTGCCATTTCCAAACATCCTTCTTGAAAATGAAATTGTTTAACGCCAAAAGTTGCTCTTTTTTTAAATAAACTTGTGTTCAAAGCTACTTCAAACACTATCTAAGGCTGCATCGAAAAGTAACTTTGCATTTGCTGCCGTGTTGGATAAACAAAACTGCTTTGTTGTGTCACATAGATGTTGTTATCGTCTTGCTGCCCCCTCCCCGTTCTGTGATTGGTTCCGTATTTCAGGGGAAAAATTGGTCCATGGTTTCCATGCTAGACTTGCAGCGTGAATAATTTTGCATGCAAGGCAGCATGGGGAAACCCAGGCTATGTAAAAACATTAGTATTGTGTTAAAATATTTTTTTCCAGTATTCAAGATCTGAAAAAGTTGCATCTTTTTGGTAGTTTGTCTGGTTTCAGGTTTAATTATTTTTATTAGTAATTTGGCAGCAATGTTGTCGGTTGTTGACTATTTATAGTATACTTGTAGAAGTATTTGAGTCATGTTTATCCCTGTTTGGTTTATTATGTTATTCTTTATTATTTTATTTTGTCTGTGGGGAAACAGAATTCTGTGCCATTCATATCGATGTCAGGCAGAATGATGTTCAATATTCACTAAAATAATCAATTTTGGCTGCTGAGTTGTCGAAGTTTCAGTGTAGAAATCTTTAAGGTCCCTATGAAATGTTTTCTTTACTGTGTTGACATATTTGCTATTAAAATATGTTAATGTTTTCTCTCTTTTAATAGCCAGTAAGATTTAGTTTTCATCAAATTCTGTATTTGCTGTTGTTAGCTGGTGGCAGGGCCGTTCTCACGTTCTCATTCCAAATGCATAAATGTTTGGGAGTGCAGGATGAGTCATCAGTGTCTGTGATCTGTTTTCCCCTGAAAAATGACTGAATGTAAATGTGCATATTGGTGGCAAAAGATAAATAATGGTCTTGTGGGGTCTTTAGGATGCATACTGTACAAATAACAATCTTCAGCTGCATTGTGGGAAATGCTTGACAGCAACGCTGACGGCTTTCACAGACCTGTAGAAAACAAAGACTCTTGCAGGACTTCTGTTCTCATGTTTCTGGAGGGAGTGCGGCACAAAGTCTCTGTAACGTCGGCCTGTTGCTGTAATGAGAAAAACAGAATGAGAGAAAGCAGGAGCAGAACGAGACGCATGACTATTTTTAGGCAAGCGATTGTACCTGTGCCAAGTCTCTGGAGAAGTGACCCAACTCAGAAGACTGGAAGTTCTGCCTCTGTTCTCAGGCCCTGTTAACCCAGCGGCGCTGCCCGTGGACGGGATACCCATCAAAAGTTTCAGGAAGGTTTCCTCCAGCCGGTGGCCTCCTTTTTTGATTCTCTGGAGGAAGAGGAGGTAATTATGAAGTGGGAATAAAAAAGGAATATGGATTTTGTTATGGAATGAGATCCTCTGATATCATACTGAGAGAGAGAGAGAGAGAGAGAGAGAGAGAGAGAGAGAGAGAAAGAGGAAATATAATATTGGGACAATCAAACCAGTTAACTCTTTCCCCGCCAGCATTTTAAAAAAAAAGTTGCCAGCCAGCGCCAGCATTTTTCATAATTTTCATAAAAGTTTAATGCCTTCCAGAAAATGTTTTTCTTTAAATATATAAACGAACACTATATCAGATGAAAGAACAGACCCTCTGCTTTCAAACAAACAAAAAAAAAAAACGTTTCATCCTACCTTCATTAGTTCTCTTGTAATCACCTCTCAAACATGGGTAGGTTTCTTCAAAAACACCAAATTTTGAGCAAAAAAAAAAGATAATTCCATTTTTTGATACTCCACTTTTGATAGAGATCAGATGCAGAGCGATCTTTAAAACATACATGGAGTTTTTTCTCTTTCACGTGAGGTGCTACTTCCGGGTTGTATAAGTTGCGGAAGTGGATAATAGCGGTATTGTGGAAAGATGGAAAATCTCGTCATTGGCGGGGAAGCGTTTTCTCTTCATTGATGAGATATCTCGTCAATGGCGGAGAAAGGGTTAAAAGGGTCATTTCAATCCCCATAAAGAAATTCTGTTAATATTTTGTCTTAATTTTGGTCCAATCCTGTATGACTTTCTTCTGTGTAATGGAAACATTTATATTGAAGTGTGTACTGAGCTTTCTGTGCATGGGTCTTGGTAGCAAAATCATTATTTATACTAGTAGTATTTTGTAAAATTGATATCTTAACTTTTGAAATACAATATTAGGGCTGTCAAAATTAACGTATTAATAACACATTAATGGAAATTCATTTTAACGACACAAATTTTTATTAACGTGCGATTAATGCAACATGCAGTTTCAGTGACCCTTTGCCTAGCACAATGTTGTTTAAATTGAGACGCAACCTTAGACAGTAAATGTGCTGTCTAAATGGGTCTGAATGCGCGCCGTCTACTTTTGAGGCAAAAGAAAGTTAAAATGTTGGGTTTTGACGAAATTAAGGTTTTCTTTAAATAGTTATTAAACATCTAAAATGATCTTCATTTGTATGTTTTCTGAGAGGTGCACCATCCTAAATGCTTACTCTAATTCAAAGATGCGTTTCCATCCACTTGCGCGTCTGAGATTTTGGTTTCAGTTTTAAAACTTGCAGGAATTGGAAAGTACAGGAGTTGCTTGATAGTTATAAAATAGTTATTAAAAGAGATAATGTTCGGGACCTGATTGATGTTAAACGAGTTATTAAGAGCAACAAGACTCAAAAACGATCTTCCTCGCGCTGACTGACACATATGAAGTATGCATACATTAATGTAAAGCTTTTTTCTAAAAATTTACTTTGGCGACTCTTTTACTAATAATAAACATACATTTCGTCGCTGTCTGATGAAAACCACATATGTCCATTTTGCCGATTTTGAGATTTTTCGACGGATTGAATGTCCAGGTTCATTTCCGTATACAGTATGCTTCACATATCTAAATGGCCAATGAAAAGTTGTGAAATCATGTCATCTGATTTTCACGCATATGCATGTAGCACTGGATAGTTGAATAAACATAGCCTGGTGAGACAATGACTTTCCTTCATCAAGGTAAACGTTTCCCCCCTGACGCCAGACGTACGTCTAGGAGTGACAAAATTACGGTAGGACTGTGCAAACAAAGTATCTGTCTAGCATTACCATGTCAGTGTATTGATTCATTGTCCCTTCATAGTTTGCAAGAGACATTTAATAAATGTATAATTAATATTAAATAAACTAAGCATATTTAATAATCTAAGACGTAGGCTATTTAATAAACTAAGACGTAGGCTATTTAATAAACTGAGCGTATTCATCTGTCAATATGAAACGCGACTTGGCCATTCTAATTAATGATCGGAAGAATGCGCATTACTGTAAAATATGCACGTATGTCCATTTAAACTCAATTTTGGTCAAATGTGGATTATATCATTACACTGGCAAGAATATGGTTACATGTAAAGATGCCGTACCAAGTATGACACCGCTGCATTCAACTGCTTTTGAAATACAGTGTTTTTTTCACTTCCTGAAAAGTTAACCGTTTTGGACATACATGAGTTTCATCAGGCAGCGACGATTTGCATAAAGCACCCATATTTCTCCACGCCCATGTTGATAAGAGTATTAGAAACTTAAAAAAAGTGTTAAATTACTTAAAAAGGTAAATAAAGAGCAAATAAAATGTGCGATTAAGTTGCGATTAATCACGAGTTAACTCATGACAATCGTGCGATTAATCTAGATTAAATATTTTGATCGACTGACAGCCCTATATCATAAAACATATTTTGGAGCTTGAATTCCTACTTATTACTATGGATGAGATTGTATGACATATATGATCATATTACATTTCTCAATTCTCCTTATTGTAAAGAACGACAGAAGTTTCAGGCTTGACTCAGTTTTTTGACAAAGGAGGGGGGAGCAGGAAGTGACAAAAGAAAAACAGAAGTGAATGGGAATGTAGGAAAATCAGGTCAAGGTTGGGAATGCAGGAAGTGTGAGGAGAGAGAGAGAAAGAGAGAGAGGTCGTTTGGAGGGTCTGGCGTCGTTTCTTTTGTTGTGTTTTTATTCTCCTGTCTTTAACAAGTCTCATTTGAGGATCAGGGGAGGATTAGACGCCGTAGGGGGCATTTGATTGGTCTTGCTGTGGATAAATGCTTGTCTCAGCGGGAGTCGAAGGAGTCGTGATGAAAACTTTCTCGCAGTACTGATACTGTAGACAACCCAATACTCATTCCTTTTGTTCAGCTAAATTCACCAAAGACATCTCCTTATCACTTCAGAGAGACAATACATTAATACTCTACTGAAACGGTACACTAGATAGCATGCTTTTGCGGATTTGCATTCATTGCATTCATGCAGACGTCGTCACTAATCCTAACAGTACTGCCCAGTCAGCTTTGCAGTGCTAAAGAAAAGAGGGGCGGAAAATTGATTTTTTTGATGCATGAAAAGCAGTGAATATCAAATCAAAATACTCACAAGCTGTTCAAATAGCAGAACATAGACGTGCAAATGTTTTAAAATGTATTTTGCCTCGTTTTGCAAAGAAAAAGATCCTTAAAATTAACTAAAGCCGAACTGCATACGATTTTAAGATATATTCTATGCAAACATCTTTTCATTTTACTTAAAAACGAGACAATAATTAGTTTCGAGACAAACAATTATTTTAATTATTGTAGAAAAAAACGAGCTGGTGAAACTCTCGCAGGCTGCATGCGTCTGCAGGTCACTCACGCAGTCGACAGCTGCATTTGTCACCGTGTCCAGACGTTGGGCGAGAAAAGGGAGTCAGACTGCAACTCTTGCTCGCTCCAGAATCACGTCTCTTTTTTTATTATTATTAATGCACTCCGTAAATCACCAACGCCCTTCCAATTTGGGTTTAATTTAGATGTTGGATTACGTGCGATCTCTCCTGCAAATTCTGATGTCACGCTCATTGTATGCCTATTAGAATTCAATTTAGGGAGTGAAGATGGTTTGAGACGTGATTATGTGGAGGAGAATTGAACAGAATGATGTGAAACGGGGAGAGTTTATGCGGCGAACAGGGATTTTTATAGTGTATTGAGGGCAGACCTTGAAAAATCTAGTCTTGTTTAATAAAATATCTCTTATATTTGTTGGAGCGGGGATCAGATATCATACAGAGTAGCCTATTAAGTCAGCTGTCTTCTAAGAGATCTAAACTCTTTTGGAAATTATTATTATTTCAAATATGCTTTCTAGATACGAGTTTTAAATATATATGTATGTGTATTGGGGCCGTCACTAAACCATCTCTTGGTCAAAGAAACCAATTCTCCATTTAGCTTGCCTGCCATAGCTGAATTGCTTACTAGTGTGTGTGTGTGTGTGTGTTTATGTTTGCTTATAAGTGTGTGTGAAGGATACAGGACCTCCTGGCGTCGGTTCGGTCTTCTCATGTCAGCTGAAATTAGCCGAAGCGACCTGTGCCGGTCTAAATAATAAGGTGCGGTGGCTGGAGGCGTCTAACAGCAGATCTCTCCACACACCAGCTCCTCGCTGAGAGGGTCATTGCTCTTATTTTCCACGTGAGTCCGGGGAGACGTGGCCGATATGGAAAAATCCGCTCCGAGGATGCCTCCAAAATGATATGCGGTACGCATAAGAGCCCCGTTTCCCCTGCACACGCTCTCATTTCTGTGCCAGCGTAATGAGAATTTATGATGCCAACGCATGCCGCAATACAACCTCAAGAGTTCGGAGGTTGCTACGGCTTGCAAATGCACGAGCAACAAATTGCCCAAAACATCCATCATCTCTCCGAATGCTGCGTCAGCACGTCCAAAGCAATGCATGCAGCGATTTCAAAGATGTTTTCAATTATTCAGCGATATAAGTGTGAGTAGTTAATAATTAAATCATCGTTCGTTGATGCTTTTAAATCGAAAGGGTCTCTCAAAAACCAGATTTTTATTTTATCATCTGTTCTCTTTGTTCTTTTGCCCAGTCATTCAGATCGCATTAAATTTTCATGCAGTCAATACAGCCGTCTTTGCTAATACACACGTGTGTAACCGTGGTGCTAACATGCCTATATGAATTATTAACTACGACAAATGACTTGTCACAGCATGTCTGGCGGTGTCCCATCACGCACGCCACCGCCGTCTGTCGCGCCAGTCTACATGCGGCCTGCGTCTGCTGATCTCGTCGCAATGCAAAGCCGCTGGGACCTGAGCTGCAACACTGAATGTTTTGTGCAGTTTAATGTTACAGTCGCTGTCTTCAAGGTTAGAAACTGTGTCTTTGCTTTGTTACGTGTGATGCAGAAGTGCATGAGATTGTTAAAGGGGACATATCTTAAAATTCTGACTTTTCCATGTTTAAATGCTATAATTGTGTCCCCAGTGCTTCTATCAACCTAGAAAATGTGATAAAGATCAACCCAGTAACTTAGTTTTAGTAAACCATTCTCTGCAAGCGTGTGAAAAATAACTCATTGAAATTTGTCTCCCCTTGTGATGTCAGAAGGGGATCTTATTATAAGAATACCACCCTTTAATCTGCACTAAACAATCATTGCAATGCCATTTAGTTTAGAGAGAGAGAGAGAGAAAAATAATTGACAGCACAATTAAGTTTCAATTTAAACAAACCACCATTATGGCGATCAGTGTTTGCATTAGCAGCTTATTTGCATTTTAAAGGACACACCCAAAAAACAGCTACAAAGTGTCAATTTTAACATGCTATAATAAATTAACTATATAATATTTTGAGCTAAAACTTCACATATGTACTCTGGGGACACCAAATATGTATTTTACATCTTAAAAAATTCTCATGAAATGTCCCCTTTAAGTAGCGCACAAGAAAAGTTGGAGAAAAGAAAATCTTTTGATGAAGTTTCTAACTACAGTCTCTGAGGAGAGTTAAGCGCATGCGGAGGTCTGTTTTTATTCGTATGTGTTTTTTACAAGCGCTCAGCTTCTCTTAAAGCTCCCTCGTGTTGCAAAAACAGGACTATACTTTAGTTTTAGTACACTCTCGTTGGACCTTAGCTACGTTTTGTTCTGTTGCATCTTGGCAATTGTTGACTAACCTTCCTCCTGAAGTCACCAGTAACTTGTAGCGATTAAAACAAGTCAAA
Source organism: Misgurnus anguillicaudatus (assembly GCF_027580225.2). Taxonomy (NCBI): domain Eukaryota; kingdom Metazoa; phylum Chordata; class Actinopteri; order Cypriniformes; family Cobitidae; genus Misgurnus; species Misgurnus anguillicaudatus. The sequence continues at coordinate 38,834,786 of NC_073348.2, forward strand.
TCTCCATTCTCTTTTCCAAGCGTTCCCAAACGCTCCGCCTTCAGAGTAAATCCAACAGATCTGCTGCTAATGATAGCTCTTAACATTCTTCTGCTTGGCTCTGAAAGTGCTGTGCATTGTGGGATTACAGTATTGGGGGTTGACTAAGAGAAAGAAAGCGAGCGCATGGATGTGTTTGATGTCTCTAGTACAGATGGCAACGTGTGAACATTAAAATAATGAATCTCACTCCTCGAGCAGAACGATTGTTGGGTGAAGGTACGGTGTGAAGTCATGGGTTGTGTTTTTTTTTGTGGACAGACACAAATCCTCAGCCGAGTATGAGACGACATGTTCAGGTCTTTCTGAATCCTCTGTCTACCGCAATTACAAAGCATCGCATCACAGCGTTTATAATTCGCCGGTTTATGATGTAATTTATTACCTGTAATACAATATCAGTTCTGCACCCAATTAAACTTTGGTTACCTCATCGTTTGACATTCAACAGATGATAAAATCTTAGCTGTATTTAGTGAAGCTTGCTAAAGCAAACATCACTATGATTATAGCTCATATTTAATGTTTGAACAAACCCCTAATTATTTATGTAGTTTTATTATAGTTTTAAACTTGGGTGTGTAATTCATCCCGAACCGTTTTGTGCTACAGACATAAATGACGTAATGTGATTGGTTAAGGTTTTAGAGGTGTGCTATTACTTTTCTAAGCAAAACAATTACAGTATATTATATTTTAGACAAACTGCATCCACCATGTTTCCATTGTCATGTATGTCCTTTGACGTACCACGGCCATGATTTATGTATCCGTACAATTAAATAATTTTTGGTGCCTAAATCACTTAGCCAACTGGTTAATAGATTTACAATTTTTTTTAATTTCATGACTCCTCAACTCGCATGGCCTCACGGGATAGTAAAGTCCATCGAATGCACACTTGATAATCTAGAAGTTGTAGGTCATCCGGGTACTTTTCGGCTACCTTTTATCAAATACTATATAGTATGGAAGTCAGATGCTTATTCAAAATGTGTCAGTGGTGACCATACCCCATTGCATCATGGGTAAGAAGCACTAGCAATATTTAGAGTATTTTATATGTAGATCTATACTGTATAGTTTAGGTACGCGTCACAAATGAGTACAGAATATAAAGCTGTGTCTGTCAGATGTGTTTTTGTGTGAGCCCACATCAACCGCTTGATGAAATGTGTTGGGAAGAGAGACGATAATGAGGGCCGTCACTGCCCGCGGGCATCCTGCAGGACACACGGTGAAGACTACAGATGATACACTTTCATGTAATGATGATGATTTTCATGATATGGTTTACTACAGATCTTCATGCTATAGTCTGCGTCCGAAACCGCCTTCTTCTACTATATGGTAGACGGAAAGCAGTAGGCGAGGTGAGTAGTATGTCCGAATTCATAATATTCAAAAAACACTAAGCGAAAAGTACCTGGATTACCTACTATTTCCGGCAAGATATCGATGTGTTAATTTGATGGACACTTTGCTATCCCGTGATCCCCCAGGAGAGGAGTTATCCAACGAAGAAGAAGATGGAGGGTCAATGTTTTATGTAAAAATCCCCCAAAGCGGTAACGCGGCTGTACTTAAATGCAAATTCATATTAAACAGCTGTCCCTTTGTATCTAAATTGCACATTTAACGTCATTCCAGTTAACAACTAACTTGTTATGACAACGGATGTCATGTGATGTATCAACATGCCGGATGCATTAAGTCCGAATTCATTCATACTATCCATATTCATACTGTATAGTATCTACTATTTTAACAGTCGATGAGTAGGTACTTCATCTAATTCAGTACCTACTGTCACAGTATGCGATTTTGGATGCAGCCTTTGTGTTATTCATTGGTGCTAATTTTAGATTTGTCGTACAAAGTATGCAAAATTAATGTTTGGTAAAATGTATATATTTACAGTACTCGTATGGTCTACTTTTTCAGTGTAAATTTGTGCCTATTCATACGCACTCTAATGGCTTATATTACCCACAATTCAATGCAAGAGTAAGCTAACTTATGCTTATAAAATATAGTAAACATCATCCCATAAGAAATAACGAATGAGATAAAGCTAAAATGCGAGGAGTTGTTTTTGATGTGTGTAATTGTTGATCACGTTGTTTAGGCTACAATGCTCACTTCTGTTACTGCTACTTGCATACTTTTACCATGTAGTACTGCATATGCTTTCCCATGACAGTATATACTTTTAAGGCACAGTACAAGTAGGCGAACTGGGATGCAGCATAACTCATGCTTATGGGGCGTACACACCAAACGCGAATTCAACGATTGCGCAAGTAGATTACATACAAAGGCAATGCAAAGATGCAAATAAATGCAATCTGGCATAGGGCGATGTGGATGATGCAAATTAGATGGCACAATTGCCACAAAAACACACGCTATTTTCCTCAAACGCGTCTTTGTGCAAGTTGAAAATATTTAACTCAAGCAAAAAATTAGCATGACACAAAGTTAAATCTCGCGAGTAATCTTGAGCGAGTAACGCAATGCTTCGTGTTTGGTGTGTTCGTAGCTTGTTGAGCTTTTTAGAAGCACTTAGCAACCACTCAAAACACCATAGCAACCGCATCACGACATGCTTATTGTCAGTCAGAACAGCTTAGCAACCGCATATCAATTTTCACATGATGCTAAATTAAAATTTTTCACTATAATGGCAGCTGGCGTTGTAGATACACAATATGCTTAATATACGGAAGTGGTTTTGTCACGCACGTGTGTATACCATGAGGATTAGTTTTGAGTCTGATTGGTCCCGCACCTCCTGGAGGAGCAGTGCTATGGAGTCACATGATAGTGTGTTTGGAGGAGACCCCAGGCCAATAACAAAGAGAGAGAATCATCGGGCCCTCAGAACGAAAGCAGCTTACTTCTATTAATCTCTCGTAACCAAATAAAGCGCCGACTGCCAGCTAATGCCGAGACTCGTGTCCCCTCTCTGGGTCATCGCTAAGCTGGCGCTCCCCAGGGTTCTCCATTTCCTTTGGAGCCGCTCCGTCCCTTCACACTCCCAGCTCTCCGCGGCTTATCATTTGCAAGCAGATGTGTTGTGACAGTGGCCGTTTTCCATACGAGCTGCACAGTTATGACGGCGTGCGATCCGGGCCGGTCGGACAGCAGCGTTCATCCGCTCTGTCTGGGCTAGTTTTCCTCTAGACGATGCTGATATGCAAAGCCGTTTAAACAGCCAATCGTAAAAGACCATCCCCAGTGTGAAGCCCAGCCAGGGCTTTGGCCCATTGAGTCACGAGTAAAGCCCTAAAACATTCAGGATAGCTTCCAATTCCTCTTCTGGTTGACTAGAATGCAAGATTAGGATTAGTTGGTCTTGACTCGTAGTAGATTTTGACTTTTCTTTTGAAAATGTTGCTGGTGGTTGTAAAGGTGTTCAGTATGTTGTAAGGATGTCGCTATATTGTGTTTGCTTACTGAGCCAGCTTATATTGTGCTTTAAGGAAGTATTTCTGCTTGTTTTGTGATCACTTGTAACAAAGTCTTCTTGATCCATGCATTGTATATGTAACACATTATGCATATGATCTGGGCTTTGTTTCAATCTTAAACCTAAAGTAAGCAACCGTTATTCACCCTGACAAACACCACAAAATACTCTGGATAGTCGAATAAAGTTGCTCAGATGCTTTGTGTTTTTTTTTTTTGGCAAATAAAATAGCTTGAGCTATGTGTTTCATGCTCATTTGTGATATCCCCTCCTTTTCCTTTACTTTTTCTGAATACATTTTCACGTGTGTTAGGTTCCCAACAGTTTAAAAGATGTCTAATAGCCGTCCAAACCATAGACTGTAAAAAATATGGACATGGTGTTCACAATGTCACCCATAGGTTTGTGAAAGCTTTTTTGAAGCCAATAGTAGGCGGTGCCTGCCGTCGCCATCTTGACTGCGCATATAAATAAATAAATGAAAGCAAACACTAGTAACTTTTGTTGACTTTGCTTACATGATTAAATATCAGACATCTCTTAAAGGATTAGTCCATTTTCTTAAAAAAATCCAGATAATTTACTCACCACCATGTCATCCAAAAAATTTATGTCTTTCTTTGTTCAGTCGAGAAGAAATTATGTTTTTTGAGGAAAACATTCCAGGATTTTTCTAATTTTAATGGACCCCAACACGTAACAGTTTTAATGCAGTTTAAAATTGTAGTTTCAAAGGATTCTAAACGATCCCAAACGAGGCGTAAGGGTCTTATCTAGCGAAACCATTGTCATTTATGACAAGAAAAAATAATGCCCTTTTAAACCCCAATTTCTTGTTTATCGGTCCTGTGACGCGCCAGCGCGACTTCACGTAATTGCGATATGACGTAGAAAGGTCACGTGTTACATATATAAATCGCACATTTGTGGACCATTTTAAACAATAAACTGACACAAAGACATTAATTATTATCATTCCACATACAACGTTGGAACGGTCCTCTTTGTTTCGCATACGTCATCCGTGACCTCTTGACGTAATGACGTATTGCGTGGGGTCGCGCTGGCACTTCACAGGACCGGAGATAGATGAGAAGTTGTGGTTTAAAAGTGCATATTTTTTTATTTTTCTTGCCAAAAATCACAATGGTTTTGCTAGATAAGACCCTTATGCCTCGTTTGAGATCGTTTAGAGTCTTTTGAAACTGCAATTTTAAACTGCATTAAATTTGTTACGTGTTGGGGTCCACCAAAGTCCACCAAAATGGGAAAAAACCTGGAATGCCTTCCCCAAAAAACACAATTTCCCCTCGACCGAACAAAGAAAGACATCAACACCCCGGATGACATGGTGGTGAGCAAATTATCTGGATTTTTTTTAAAGAAAATGGACTAATCCTTTAAGTTATTTTGACAAAAAAACAAATACATTTATTTTGCCGTGATCACACACTGCAAAAAATGACTTTCTTACTTAGTATTTTTGTCTTGTTTTCAGTAGAAATATCTAAAAATTCTTAAATTAAGATGCTTTTTCTTGATGAGCAAAATGACCTAAGTAAATAAGTTTAGTTTTAAGACAAATAATATACAATTTAAGTGAAATTGTCCTTAAAACAAGCAAAATTATCTGCCAATGGGGTGAGAAAAAAATTGTGATATAAGATTTCTTTTTTCTTAAACACTTAATTCAAGTAAAATTTTCTCACTCCATTGGCAGATATTTTTGCTTGTCTTAAGCACAAACTCTTTTTTTTGTCTAAAAACTAGTATCACTCTCCTTGGTCATTTTGCTCATCAAGAAAATACATCTCCATTTAAGAATTTTTAGATATTTCCACTGAAAACAAGACACAAACACTAAGAAAGTCACTTTTTGCAGTGCAAGTGAACGACACTAAATACAGGTGTAAACACGGTGTGAAAGTCCACATTTAAGCAGTTAGCGTGTATCACTTTAAACGTCATTTCTCCCGCTTTCGCCCATAGACTATCCCCTCGAAGTTATCAGGACTGAAACAGTGTGAACGCACATTGATCTCTCTCATCCACTTGTGATAAACCGAAACGCATCTTAATACCAGGTGTAAACAGGGCCTAAATAAATACTTTGCCTTCAGCAGTGTACATGAATTGAGATGCAGCCCCAGATTTGTGTTGACCTTTCCAGCTGTTTTTAAACAAATATCACACATGCCATAGAAAGACAAGAGGTTTGTCTGGAGCGTCTGAACATGGGTTTTGAATGTTGATCTTTTAAGGATACTGAATTCGGCTTATGGTACCGGCTAGTTCAGATGAACTGTGCTTCCCTTCCAGGCAAAGAGAGCGAGATCGCTATTAAATGATAATTACTCATTGGAACAGATTTAGTGAATTCAGGCTGGGAGCGAAAACTGGAAAGAGTGGAACAAATGAAAGCGTAATTATCAGCTGTTTAGTAAGGGGTTAGCACACCTGAGTTATCTCACATTAAGATAAGTGCATGTATTTATTGCTGCAGGACACAGACAGTACTGACATCATGACCATGCAACATAAACTAATAATAAAGCTTTTCATTTGGGGATTTTAATCATAGCTGCATTAAACAAACAGCCTTTGATCTTAAGTGAGTTTTACACTTGTTTTATTAGATTTGTTTTTCATCTGTGTTGTACTGCATTTGAGATGACAGTCATTTGTGCTGCATGTGTGTTTATACTGTAGATATTAAAATAGTTCTGCTTTGCGTTTATTTACACATGTGTAGCGTCTGTTAGCTGTTAGGTGATGTTGAACCAGCACTGTGAGCAAATGTGACCACAGACTATGGCTGCGTCCGAAACTGCATACTTCTATACTATATAGTAGACAAAAAGCAGTAGGCGAGGCGAGTAGTATGTCTAAATTAGGGATGCAAAAGGATTAATCGCGATTAATCTGTAGCAGAATAAAAGTTTTTGTTTACATGATATATGGGTGATTCTCACGAAATCCGTGTCCAGCATCAGAATTTTGAAGCCCTTGAAGCCAATTTTTTTTTTTTTTGAATTTATATGATTAAGGTCTGAACTTACATAACCATTATCTTTAGAGGATTTAAAACATATTTCCTATAAAATTATTTTAATTTTTTAGATGATCATTATCAAAAATTATCATTACCGCAACATGATATTACATTAAATATATGCATTTACAAACTCATGTTTCGGTAATGAGAACTAAAAAGTTGTGTAGGTACTATGACAAACAAAATTTCAACTTTCATCTGGAGAGAAAAAATAAGAACTGCTTACCTGGTAGCCATCTCGGGTGTCACAGTCAATTATGTCCCTTACAACATTTTTTTAAATGTTAGTTCATTGAGTGCTTAAACAATGATTAAAATTGTTGCGGAGGATGAGAAAATTTTTCTTGGACACATTTATATTCCTTATTATTTACCAATGATCACCAAATACCACATGTTTCTTTACTGTAAATGTTTATAGTAAAACATACACTGAAGCTTTTTATTTTTTAGATTTCTTAATAATAAATATTTCCATGTCAAAGAGCCCAAATCCAGTCATAGACACGTTGCGGTAATGAAAATGTTCCCCTTAAATGTGGAAAAAACTACAAAATTGGTTTGTAATGATATCATTTGAAATCATGTGCAAAATAGTACATCATGAGATGTTTGTAACTGTGTGCTTCTGATTTTGATACTCTTACTTTGCATTTACTTTTTTTACCAAAATGTTTCATGACACCTCATAAGTCTAATTTCATGGGAATCACCCATATTTGTGTGAACTGTGTATAATAATTATGTATATATAAATATGCACACATGCATGTATAATTTTAAGAAAAAATATATATTAAGTATTTATATTTATATAAAATATAAATTATACATAAATATACAAATGTATATACACATGAAAACATTACTTTAATATATACATGCGTGTGTTTGCATTTACAACATTATTATACACAGTTTACACACACACATATATGATGGAAACAAAAACTTTTATTCTGCTATAGATTAATTGCGATTAATCGTTGCGCATCCCTAGTCCAAATTTATAGTATTCAAAACGGAAGGCAAAAAGTACCTGGAGGACCTACTACTTCCAGCAAGATCCCAAAGTTTTCATTTGATGGACCAGTTTGATGGACCAGTTCACCAGTAGAGGAGTTATCCAACGAAGAAGAAGACGGAGGGGCATTGTTTTATTTAGAAATAACCGAAAGCGATAACTTAAACAACTGTCCCCTAAATGCGCTAGTTTAACGTCATTCCAGTTAACAACCAACTTATGACGAAATATGTCACATGATGTATCAAGATGGCGGATGTAGTACAGCCTAATTCATAAATACTATCCATATTCATACTATATAGTACCTACACTGTAAAAAATACTTTGCTGCCTTAAAATTTTTTGTTAAATCAACTCAAATGTAAAAGTCATGTCAACAGACATGAGCTGTCACAACTTATAAAATATAGTTGAGGAAGTCAACTTAATTTTATAAGTTATAACAACTCACCTGTAGTTATAACAACTCATCTCTAGTCAAGATAAATAATAGTAAGTTGAAATGACTTGTAAATCTTTAGGGCAGCAAAGTATTTTTTACAGTGTACTATTTTACTTCATATATGCAAAACTGCCTACTTCCCTACTATATAGTATGCAAAAAGCAGTAGGCAAGAGGAGTAATATATTCAAATTCATAGTATTCAAAAAAACAGTAGGCAAAAAGTATCCGGGTGACGTACTACTTAATTCCGGCAAGATTTTGAAGTGTGGATTCGATGGACTGCATACTGCACTGTACTGTATACAGTATGTCACATTATTTTTTAAATCATACATAAAATAGTATACAGTATGCAGTGATGAATATTGTCGATTGAAATGCAATTATGCTATACTGTTGAGTTGCACTAAATCCCTTAAAAAATGAATGTTTCATTTGTTACGCTGTTATTCGAAGAAGAAATCCAAATGCATTGTAGGATTTTTCTTTGCATACTTATATAGAAGTAGTATGGTAGTATATCTACACATAACATCTCAGTCTCTATATTTCTCTGTTTCTAGAAGCAGCTGTATGTGACGCAGCAGTAAGAAAGTGAAATAGGAAAGCAGGTGGATGTTTAAGACCGGCGCTTCATTAAATAGTCGCTTGCGGTTTGGTCAATTAAAGTCTCTGCAGCTGGATTGTTTAACACTAAAGTATGTTAAAGTCACTCTCGTGCGTGCCGTAATTGTATTCATCTGTGTCTTAAAGATGGAGTTAGGCCAGCTATGAATCCAACAATCAATGACATTCTAATAAACATGGCGGCCCTCGGCCAAGCCATTGTTTTGTTTCGGCCTCAGTATAAGTCATGAGAAGAGAAAGTATGTTTTCAGGAGAGAAGGGAGAGCTGGAATCTGTACAGTCGGAGCCTGATTTACTTCTTACTGCTTTTACTGCAATGAACTCCTCCGGCATTCTCGCAGCAATCTGCCCTTCATAGTAGATCACATCCTTACGTTCTATAAGTCCGCCTTGAACTCAACCCGTATGTTTTCTATTTATTTCACCGAAAACTGCATTTCATTTGCTGGAATATGTTTGCTTCAAAAGCAAACGGAAAGCATGTTGACCGTGACTCTCTCTCTCAAGCGGTCAGAATGAGGCGAGAGCACATGTGGGTGTTTCTGTGTTTACCTGCAGCATTAGGGACGGAAAGCCGCAAGCCGAATTATATTTAAAGATAAAAAAGGCAAAAATATTGCGTCGGTTGCAGGGGGTCTCCGCCACACACTCGCATACGCACTGCGACCGTAAATCTCACGCACTTTACGGCTCAAATAATCCTTCAAAGCCATCCTGAGGTTTGGAGGGAACGTCTGGATTTTGTTTCCTCCCGTTGTCTTTTCCTGCGAGCGGGGTTGCAGCGACTGCACTCTTAAGTCACATTTCAGACGGGGGCTTTGACAAAGCCTCGCTCTACTCCTGAAAAGGCCCAAGCCAGGAATATTGTCACGGATTCACTGGCATACTTAGCATTCCACCGCATTTCCAATTCCCTGCCATGTGCCGCTCGCAGGAAATGCAGGTCAGGAGGCTGTTGTGACCGAGAGAGGGTTTGGTTTCAGGGTTAGCGGTGGAGGAGAGAAGCTTATGTCTCTGATCTCACAACTGTACCGTGTAACGCGAGGGGCCGTCAGCACACTAAAGAGAATACCAGATGGGCTGAAAAAACAAAACAATGGAGCGTTGAAACGTTGCATTTTTTTCCACAATACAGAACGCAGCAATTTTTATACAGAACAGAAACAGGTCATGATGATTGAATAGTTTTCTTACAAATAACCAGTTAATTAACACGTTTAATAATCAGCAGTGCTGTGTTGTAAAATTAGCTTCTTACTGGTAAAGCTTACTAATTAAATTGATTAAATGCAGCTTATAAAATTATATCTATGGTTGGGTAATTATTGGATAGAAACAATTGGGTAATAAATAAACATTTACAAATTTTGGGGTGTTTCAACCCATGGTTTAGCAGGCGCTTTAGATTTATTAGTAAAAACCTAAAGAACACTAAAGGTTTGCGCTAGAAGTCAGGACTGATGTAAAAACATTGTGTTCGGTACATCACACATTAGATTAATAGGTGGAGAGTAAGGCTGCATAACGATTAATCGCAACTAATCGTTTGCCGTAATAAACATTTTGTTTACCATATATATATATATTTGTGTATGGTGTAATAATTATGTATATATAAAAACACACAGATGCATGTATAATTTTAGGAAAAGAATTAGGGCTGTCAAAAGATTAATCGTGATTAATTGCATACAAAATAAAAGTTTGTTTTTGCATAATATGTTTGTGCACTGTGTATAATTATTTTGTATATATAAATACACACATACATGTATACTAGGGGTGTGCATTGGCACTGCCCTCACAATTCGATTCAATTACGATTCACCAGGTAACGATTCAATTCAATTCGATTCTACGATGCATTGCGATGCATCAGAATTCTACTGTACACAACAAGGCAAGCGCAACTATTCTCAACAAAAGCGGAAGCTTAGCTTTAAGACAATGACAATTATATATCTGAGATGAGAATTTACACACAGCATAAGTCTTGTTGAGTTTCTCATTAACTTCGTAGAATCCGAAATGTGCCCATATGTCCACTTTCCATGGAAAAGGGTGCGTTTTTATTTTTCCCGTCTATCACGGTCATCTCTCTCTGCCTCAGCCATCTTGATTGTTGTTGTTATGCCTCCGGAAGTAATTGAAACTTCACAACTTTATTGTCCACTCGAGGCCAGAAAATAAACAGTGACATAATCGATTATGGCACTTTGCTGCATCGATGCTGAATCGATTATTGTTGACAGCCCTAATGTATACATTATATTTATATATATATACAAACTTTTATTTTGTATGCAATTAATCACGATTAATCTTTTGACAGCCCTAAAAATATGTATATAATTATTCATATTTATATATTATATAAATTTTACATAAATATAAAAAGTAAATACACAAGTAAATATTTCTTAAATATATCCATGCACGTGTGTGTATTTATATATAAATAATTATAAGTGTTGCAGAATAAAGGTTTTTGTGTGTATTGTGTATAATAATTATACACACACATACATAAAAATCTATTTATATAATAAATATTTATATATAATATAAATTATATATAAATATAATAGACATGCAAATGTTTCTTAATTATATACATGCGTGTGTGTGTGTGTGTGTGTGTGTGTGTGTATTTATACATAATTATTATACACAGTACACCCACATATATTTTGTAAATAAAAACTTTTATTTTGCAAAGGATAAGTTGTGACTAATCGTGAGGCAGCACTAATAATTATTATACACAAACATATATGATGTAAACAAAAACTTTTATTTTGCAAACAATGCAGAATTAAACATTGCGAAACAATAAAACATTGCGATAAATTGTCATGCAGCCCTGTTGGAAAGTTGGTAGTCTTTTACAGCTGTTCAAACAAATTTGAACCCATTAGATCGCATACGCATCTACACCACAAAATCATCCGGTCGACTGTGTTTTCGACTACCTCTAAATGTGGTCAGAAGTGGATGAGCTACACCCCGTTTACACCTGTCTTTAGCATTGCTCACTTGTGATCCGATCAACCAAAATGCATCTTTATACCAGGTGTAAACAGGGCCTAAGACTTTATATCGTCTACTGTGCACAACCTTTAGTTTTTTGCTGGACTAAAAAATATGTAGGTCTTCACTGTATCTGTTAAAGATTGGTCACTAATAAGAAACAAATCCGATTGGTGTCTGGTGTCCATGACTGTAAACCAGCCTAATTATATTGGGCCTCCATAAGAAAGACTAGTCAACTAATCATTCAGACAACCAGTCGATTTCAAAAATATATGTGTCTTGTACAATCCTTACAGAATGGAGATGCTTTTGTTTGTTGTGTCATGTTTAGCTTTCAGAAAGATGCATGTATCTCTCTCCATTCATTAGCCGGCTATCTAGAAAACAAATAGCAACAGACGCACAAATTTATAATGAGCTTGACTTTATCATCTACAGCCAGTGCGTTTGAATTGCAGTCTGGGGGAACGGGTTTATACGTGTGTTTCATCCTCGGTGTGCAATAATGCGTATCAGGCTACACCTGCAGAAGATCTCTGCAGTCTTTAAATTTATCTGAAGAGATTCATGCAAAATGATCTTTTGTCCTTTCACCGCAGGCGGAAAACTGCTGAAGGAGCGGCTTCCAGACGCGGATGTTTTTCACGGCTTTCAGACGATAGACGCATAAATGTTTCAGCTCTTTTTCCAAAGCACAATAATATCAGACATAATTTGAGCCGGCCCAGCATGCGTCGCAGTCATCAGGGGTTGCTTCCTTTGATCATTAGCGTGCAACCCCAAGCATTTCGAAGCTTTTTCACACCATTGGAAAACGATGCTAACAAGACTGCGGTCGCGCTGCGGTAAACGCTAAAGAACTGTTAATTAGCGGATGCCTGCTAATAGGCCGCACTGTCACAGTATGACTGAACGCGGCACGAGCGTCCTATTTGGAGTTGGGGGTTGTTTGCACGCGTAATGCACAACAGAACAGAATTTATTATGAAAGAAAACATTAAGTTATGCAGCCGAAATCCTTATTGTCCTCATAATTGCATCGTTCTTGACAGCAAAAAGATTAGAATCTATATGAACCGTGTGCACTAACAAAGAATGATGCTTTAAATGGGCCGTACAGTGATTAATTCCTGAAATATGCATCAGCTTGTCGGCCGAGGTGGTTATAACAGCCAAATTTCCGCCCCTTCGGGACACTACGAGCTAGATATTTCAGTTACACTTAGTAAGTAGATAATTTAGGTCTCATTAAATGTGGAAACAGGGCTGTATGCCATTGTGCCGCGACAGATAGAGATAGAGGCGGTCATCGTCTTTCCCTTTGAGAAGGACATGAAAAGTGGAGATGCCTTGAGTTTTGTGCTTTGAATCTTTAGACCTCATCGTCCCCGGGGATGGAGACTCATTAGCTCTTGACTTCAGAGCGTCTTATACTCTCAGATGTGCATGGAAAGATGCTGGACCGAGGGTCCGTGGACGCTTTCTACCCCCCTCGCTGTGCTGTCTCTGTATCCCATCAGGCCATGTGTTTGTTGTGTATGATTGACAGCTGGTTGATGTACACTGAGCTGGGAATTCACTTCTGCTGAAGGTTTGTTTGGAAGCATTGAGAGAAACACAATAGATGAAGAGATCGATGAAGCTAAAAGACTTTTGGGAATGTTACAATTCTGTAATGTTGAAATATATATACACTAACAGTAAAGAGTTTAGATGCACTTTACATTTTTAAATTTACAATTACACAAATGGAAGTATGGGAATTATGTTGTGACAAAGATATATTTACAGTACAGTACACTGTCAAAAAAAAGGTCAAAATATGTACCCTAGGGTCACTGGGGCTGTACCCTTTTCAAAAAATAAAAACATTTGTATCTAAAGAAGTCATATTTGTACCTCAGAGGTACATATTGTTGGGTGAATGACATGACGCTACTAATTATTTTGTGTCCGTATGGTTCAATTAAAGGGTTAAAATTTCAAAATAAATTTGCACATTACTTGCATACATTCTCTTTTTTGAGGACCAAGTCTAACATTTTTGGTTTTATTTCATTTTGAAAGAATATTTGGGGGATATTTGCAAAAATGTCAATGTGGTGTAACCGGTCTGTCAATTGGTGTAACTAGTATTTTTTATATTCATAAAAAATGCGAAATAAAATATAATCATCTAGTTTAGTGTAATATGATTTTTGTACATACATTTTTACATCATTTGTCAAAGATTATTTAGAAAACAAATATTACAAAAAATGCTTTAAAATTTACATTTTGTAATAACAAATAATAGTAATAACAAAATAATAATAATAAAAATAACAAATAAAATAATAACAAATAAAAAGAATATTTTTGTGATATTTTTAAAATATTATTATAATTTATTTGATGATTAAGTTACATGCCATCAAGGTGGATAACATTTTTATATATTTCTTATTACACCATTTGACATTTTCAGTTCCATTCAGTCTTAACTTTCATAAAAATGGTGCAAATGTAATAAAAAAATCATAAATACTCTATGTGCATTGAAATATACCTGATGCATGCTTTTAAAACAAGTTTTTATAAAAAGATTTTTAGTGCTGCCTCACGATTAGTCCCGACTAATCGTTTGCAGAATAAAAGTTTTTGTTTACTTAATATATGTGGGTGTATTGTGTATAATAATTATGTATAAATACACATACACACATGCATGTATATAATTAAGAAACATTTGCATGTGTATATACATGTTAATATGTATATGTAATCTATATTATATATAAATATAAATATTTATTATATAAATATATTTTTTACTTAAAATTATACATTTATGTGTGTGTATTTAGATAAACATAATTATTATACACAGTACACACACATTTATTATGTAAACAAAAACTTTTATTCTGCAAACGATTTGTCGTGACTAATCGTGAGGCAGCACTAAAGATTTTTGAATTTCTCATCTTGCCAAACCATTTTTGTCACTGACCCTGTTACCAAAACTTATTAGGACCTTAATAAAACATACTTGGAATCTAAAAGGTACATATTGGTATCAAATATGAACATATCTGTATGTAATGGTACTTATAAGGACCTTTTTAAAGGGATACTGCCCTGGTGATTGGGCTGGGGTACATTTTTATATAATATTTTATATTACTGTGGGCATAAATTCATATTGAGTTTTGTTAAGGAATTCATGCATGAGCATGATTTATATTTTTCCACACAAATAATTTCAAGCATCAAATGTTTTTAAGATCATGACGAACATGCATTCAGTCAGTTGTGTCCAAATTACTGCCCTTACCTCAGTTAAACTGCAGCCATTCAGTAACTATCTCTAGCAACTATAGTATTTTATCATTGGTTACCATGGTTACGTTCTTGTAAAGGCGTATTACGTCTTAAATCCTGTCTTTTAGATCTATTTTCACATGGAGTTGAGCATCAGCGCACATCATCATCATCATATTGTCCGGGTCACATGACACTTCAACCCATTCTGTAGTCCCTCCCTCATTCCTTAGAGGTCGTCTTTGATTGACAGCCTAATTAGCCAGTACAATAAAGCGAGCTCACGCTGTATGTGCGGCCCAAAGGATTGTGAGGGACGGATGGATCAGAGGACAGTAGTTTGTCCTCTCTGTCTGTCCAGGCTGTCAGGAGACCACCGAGCAGCGCTGCAATGTTTACACGCTCGAAACGGCCGGGCAAATGGCCCAAGCACTCAAGTGCACAGATAAAACGGAAACAAATAATAGGTCGGGAGAAGAGAATTGCACACGTCCGCTGGGGCGGAGGAGACAAATATGGGCCTGTGATTGACCGGTGCATTCAGGCCAGGTTTGCCTTTGTTTGCTTTGATTTAGAAAGTGATGGGCAGGTCGGGGAATCGGAGGGTTTTAACCAGACAGCTGTTGAGATCTGGTTCGAGTAGCGCAGGCCGTTTCAGTCGCCCCCGTTCAAAGACAAAAAGAGGTCACATTCCACAAGGACGAAGGACGCCACCACTTTTCACGCAGGGATATTTTTGCCTCTCGCTCTTGAGCCTGCCAGCGTTTGTGCTTCCTATCCGAATGCCAAGAATTCATCTTTAACCACCTGTTTAGTGATTTATTTCAGCTTTATGATAATTACTCATGGACGCTGTAATTAAGGAGTTAAGTGTTGACATTAAATGAGCCCTTAACCGTATTCATGCAGAACTGTATTGATTATAAAATAAATTAAATGGTGTCTTTTCATGAGGGCTTCTGTATGTTTTGCTTTGTTTCATGTGATTTCAGTGTAAGAGGTTCGAGTAAACATGCTGGGTAACCATTCGGTCTCCTACATCTGTAAAAACCTTGCAGGATTTATAGTTATATAAAATAAGAGATTGTTTTTAAAATTAAAGATAAATTTAGTACAGCCCTTGAGAAGCGACATACTGCAAGATATTGACCTATATTCCACAAGATATAAAATAACATCTGAATTTACACAAATGATCCTGTACATCCCACTTCTTTATTATAGTGCGTTATAGTACATCACTGAATGTTTGCACATTTTGTGAAAAACTAGAACTTAACATTATACAGAAGATACTGGAATATACATAATCTGAAGGATCCAATGTTGGATTAAAAAGAGACAGACCCAACGGCTGGGTTGTAATTTAACCTATGATGGCTTGTTTTAACACAAAATGCTAGCTTGTTGAAAGCCATTGTTGGTCAAATATAAACATTTTCTAGGTTAATTTAACCCAATACCTGGGTTTGTCCATTTTTGACCCAATGCAGAAAGCAGGTGTTCATGCACAACTATCAGAAAACATACAGTACAAACAATAATGAATCAAAGGACTCTAAACGATCCCAATCGAGGCATAAGGGTCTTATCTAGCCAAACCATCGTCATTTGCACTAGCCGTGTGATGCACCAGCGTGACCTTACGTAATCACGGCGTAAGGTCACACATTTACATCCCACATTAATATATATATATAACGTCAATAAATATAAACATATCTCCCAAGGGTTTTTTTCCTCCTAGGACTTTTTGTTCCTCCCTGAGGTTATTCTCCTAGGGGGGTTTTCAACCCTGGGGAGTCAGCCGACATTGGCTTAACTTAGCACCCTCTTGTATAGATGGTTTCAGCAGTAACAACATAAACAAGCGGGTGTCGCGGTCCGCACGTATCTTCCGGTAAACTCCGCTAATAATAAATAACCACAAATTACTTGAAACGTAGTTTATTTATATAAAATGGCGATTGTTTTGCTAGACAAGACCCTTATGTCTAGGTTGGGATCGAGCCCTTTGAAGCTGCACTGAAATTGTTGAGGTCCATTAAAGTCCACTATGGAGAAAAATCCTGAAATGTTTCCTTAAAGGAGTAGTCTACTAATTTTCAATATTAAAATATGTCACTACCTTAACTAAGAATTGTTGACACATCCCTCTATCATCTGTGTGCGTGCACGTAAGCGCTGGAGCGCGCTGCGACGCTTCGATAGCATTTAGCTTAGCCCCATTCATTCAATGGTACCATTTAGAGATAAAGTTAAAAGTGACCAAACACATCAATGTTTTTCCTATTTAAGACGAGTAGTTATACGAGCAAGTTTGGTGGTACAAAATAAAACGTAGCGCTTTTCTAAGCGGATTTAAAAGAGGAACTATATTTTATGGCGTAATAGCACTTTTGGGAGTACTTCGACTCGCCTGAAAAGTCCGCTCCCCTTCTCCCTCTCATAATGGGAGAGGGAGGGTGTTACTGCGCCGAGTCCAAGTACTCACAAAAGTGCTATTACGCCATAAAATGTAGCTCCTCTTTTAAATCCGCTTAGAAAAGCGCTACGTTTTATTTTGTACCACCAAACTTGCTCGAATAACTACTCGTCTTAAATAGGAAAAACGTTGATGTGTTTGGTCACTTCTAACTTTATCTCTAAATGGTACCATTGAATGAATGGGGCTAAGCTTAATGCTATCGAAGCGTCGCAGCGCGCTCCAACGCTTACGTGCACGCACACAGATGATAGAGGGATGTATCAACAATTCTTAGTTAAGGTATAACATATTTTAATATTGAAAATGAGTAGACTATTCCTTTAAAAAAGTGAATTTCTTCTCGACTGAAAAAAGAAAGACATAATTATTGGGATTATCAGGATTATTTTGATGAAAGTGAAGTAATCCTTTAATCTCATGTTGTTATTGTTTTACGTAATAAAGATCGTAATGATTGTGTAAGGGTTTAATCTGATAATCTCAGATCTTCTATCAGAAATAAGGCGGATGTGCTTTAAGTTCCTTTACTTGCGGAGAAATGATGGTATCAGTTGTTTTTATCTCCTTGTCATCCACAGCCTATCGATTGAAGCTTCTTGTCAGAATCCAACAAGAAGTGTTGAATCCCCCATCACAAATCCGTCTCATATCCCTCTCACAGTTCAATCAATTGCGAAAGCGTTGTCTGTTTCAGTCGAAAGGTCTCTCCCCCTTAGATCTATTAAAGCATTTCTTTAAAGTTGTTTCTAAACTCAAGAAATGAATGGCTCGATAATGAAAATGTTGACTTTATTTACTCATTCTCAAAGAGTCCTGATCAGTGTTGGACTGAGGTCGTCTATGGCTCCATGACTTTTATTGTCACTGTATTTGTATGGAAAATGAATCTTTAGGCTTTTACAGAAGACATAAAGTCATATAAGTTTGTAGAACATGAAGAAGAGTTTTTATTTGAGTGTATTCTGCTGAGGTTTGTTGGAGATGGCAGAGGAATAGCTCCGTCTCTGTTGTATGCGGCAGCATTGGAACATCTGTTCTTTTCTGCTGACCTTGAATCAGTCTTTAGTTTCTCTGTGAGGAACTGGCTGTTACAACAAAGCTTTTGTCTTTTAAAATCTCTCAAATGATGCTTGTGAGTTCAGATGGAGTGTCAGTCGGCGGTCCGGGCCTGCCAGAGGTCGATGTCAGTCCGGTGAATGAAACTGTGCGACAGTAATTCAAGAGATGTTTAATGGTCCGTGAAACCATAGTGGTAACTTCTGATGCAGGTTAGAATAGAAAAATATCTGGCATTTAATGAACATAAAAGAATTTGATCTGGGCCATTTTTATTCACGTGTGGCAGTATTTCCTAAAACAGAGACATCAAAAGACAACTAGGGATGCAACAATGTATCGGCCTATAATCGTTATCGGCAGATAGAAAGCATTTTTCCCACTTTCGGACATCGGCCGATTGTTAAAAACAGCCGATGATCAGGGCAGATTATATCCTGGAAATAAAAATGAAAGCAAAGAGATTAAAAAGCCAAACTATTGGTATGTTTGGAGGATATTTTGCAACAAGATCCAGATCGTCAATGAAAATCAGTTCTGCTACTTACAGTTCGCGGATTCGTGCGATCGCGAATGGAATTACGCAATTTAAATACCCGATGCCTGACTTAAATACACCATTACCCAACCAAATCTGTGAGAAAATGCAAAAGCTTTTAAATTAATTTATATAAGTGAAGATTAACGGGACGTCAGGCGATTTTGCAAACCCTCTTAACCTAAATTGTTTACTTGAAATACCCCCTGAGATTTTAAGTGAATGCTTCAATAATTGAATAGGACATTTGGATGTTTAACTTCAAAAACATTTATTTTTATTGCTACATAAAATGTATCTGCACTGAAAAAATTATTCATTCATTTACTACATTAACATCAATTTATTTAAGCTACATTTAAACAAAAAAAAATTGAAAAACAAAACAAAACTTTTTTCAGTGTGTCCATTTTGCATGAATTCTCAGTTTTCTGATATATTGTTGTGTTGTGTAATGGTCATATGATAAATGAATAAAATATATATTTTTGTAAATATTTAGATTTTTTTATTATTAAAATTTTATTATTTAATCCTAATTCATTTATATTTTCATCAACTCATGCAATTCCCCAGCGAACCACCAGGGTGAATTGTATATCGGTGCTATTAAAACCAAAAGTCTTCGCTTTACATCAAATCTACCAAACTTTTAAAATTGCTGCTCGGTGGCAGGTGAGATTAAGGCATGTTCTCATCCTATTTGAAATTAAATCACTTATTTAGTACATTTTAAATGCACATTTATGTTAGAAGTTTATTTTTGAAACTATTCGAGCAGTACACAAGCATATTAATATGATTTAATGGTGCTTTTAAGAATTTCTAGAAGCTGTGAAAGAAACGTAGTTGGATCATTTTCAATTCATAACTGTTTGAAATTTCCTCTGTAGTTTCTCGAACTTATTTAGCATGCGCAGCTAGAAAGAAAAGCGAGTGACTATTAATTCACAAGCTGTGAACAAGCTTTTGGTTGAACGGTGAGAATGTGATTTTGTTTAGATGCTAAAAGCTTTACAGCATTACCATCCGCTCAGCGTGATCACTTCCTAGACAGCTTATTTCAGAGGCTTTTCGAGTGGAGTCAGCAAACGCTTCCGCGCTAAATGATCCTCTTAAACGTTAAATAGAATCAGTGCCGTTATCTCTCCCCACGTTAGCTTCGTTTACTCAAAACAACCGCATGTGAATTAGCATATGTAGATAAAACGTCATCAGTATGCACACACGTTTAAATCCCAGAAACCTGCAAATGTAAATAAAGAAAATATCATTTACACTTGACATAGATGTGTCAGTGTTTAGTTATGTTGGTTCTGACTCCCTAGTGATATTATATATTCAGCTTTTTTATATATCTTGTGCCGTGAAGGTCGATTTCTGAATCACGAGAGAGTTTCTGTAATCGCGGCTGATGACATTTGAGGCGGCTGCCGATTGGCTCAAGAGTCCAGAAGGCCTTGTATGAAGGTCTCTGCTAATAGCCACAAATCCCCCTATTTGAAATTAGCTCGAGGCTGTCAACGCGCCCCAGATGAGAAGCTATCATCCCATCAACCCGTGTTTTTTATTTAAAATTGGAGATTTTTTTCTAGCTAAGACTTAGCATTAGTATCGTGATGAACACATACATTAAAATTGGCCTCTATTTTTGCACGTCAATTTGCATTTGTAAGCAGTAAACATGCGATGGTATGAAGTGATCTGTAGTTTCTCTCACAGCCCAGCGTTGAACAGCTCTTCTGTTAGACATAAGGAGGACGGGTCGTGTTTTCCAGCTAGGTGCCGTAATTAATCTGAAGTCTCTCCGCGAAACGTCAATGCGCGTCTAGCGTGTTTTCGGGCCGGGTGGCAGCTCGCTGTGCTTTTGTCATTTCGAAGAGGAGAATTAGGGAAAAGATGTGTCAGGTGAGGAAACTGTAAAGGTCATTCTCTTCCTCATCCACTTATATAAAGGCGGCTAAAGGGGCTAAAGTTTTTAAATTTGCTTCTATTCGTAATTAGCTCCATATGCGGTCCATCATAGTCTGTCAGTAACTGATAGTTATATCTGTTAACTATTCATTATAGTAAAAAAAAAAAAATCATATTTTCTGTATGTTTTAAGGTGGTGTTAGTGTTTTTATGGTGTTTCTAGCATAGATATATACACACATAGATACAACATTAGCGGCTGTTTCTATAGGTCACTATATGCAAGTATTATAGCAACAAGTGCTATATACAAGTTGTCCACCATAATGGAAATATCCAGCGGTGCATTAATGGGTTTTGCCAAGTGATCACTTTAAAACTGGTGGGATTGCTTTTCCTGCGTGTTAAGTGTTGAGGGATTTTGTTTATCAGCTGCAGTGACCACATTTCATAATGCGATTATAATGGGATTTTGATGATATTGTCTCATATAAACACAGTACTTTGATAAAAATAATGCGATTAAGGTCATAATTGCAGCAAGTATAATCGTATTTAATGTGACGTATACCGTTTTTAATCGCAGTATACGGCCATGTAAACACTTAAATCGCATCTATACCGAACTAACTGAAGTGCGCTTGTGTTTTTGTCACGAACCTTAAGTGCAAATTCGTTTTAAACTTGACATTACGAAGTTTTCTATGAACTCTCTCAACACGACTCACTGTCAGCAGTCATATCAGCAGATATTTCTGTCTTCATCACGCCACCGAATAACAAAATAAGTCCATAAAGACGTGTTTGTCATTTAATATAAGTGAATTAAAAAAGAGGACAGTATATGTAAGTTCATAATTTGTGCTTTGCGTTGGGCTATGTGTGAATAATAAGCACATTTATTAGCGAATTATCAAAAAATATAAAAAGTGAAGAGGTTAGCTGCTTTTTAAAGTCCTTGATTGTTGGAAAAATCACATTATTGGTGTACATGTAAATGTAGTCAATATTAAGGTAAGATTATATTACTTATGAAAATAAAGTGTTGGTATTTGGGCTATGGTCGTTGGGCTAGATTTAATTGGCCATTGGGTTGGTTTAGGGATGGGCGATAATTTGCATGTGATTGTCATTGCGCATCTTATCAGTAAAGTCGGTTTCGTAATTAGAAGTAAATCGCCATCAGCTGTTTTCAGATGGAGCGGCATTTACTACACAAAGCCCTGCTGAAAAAAACCGCATACCAGCAAGAGCAGCATATGTTGTGTTTTGGTGCTGGTATGCTGGTGACCACCAGCTAAACAAACCAGCATAAACCAGCATAATTCCCATGCTGGTTTGACACTGGTTTTTCAGCAGCAAGCCATAGTTCACTGACAATCTGGGAAATTTCGTATTAATTATCACGGACGTATCGAAGTGAACTACAGCTTTGTGTAGTAAATGCCTCTCCATCTGAAAGCAGCTGATGGCGATTTACTACTAATGAAGGAACCGGCTTTACTGACGAGATGCGCATTATATTGCATGCGAATTATCTGCCATCCCTAGGTTGGTTTTGTTGTTTTTGGCAACCCTGTTATGACTGCAACTGTATTTGATCAAATGTTGATGATCCAAACTTTATAATTGTTAAACTAACACGATACACCAAGACAAAAGTGTTTGCTAAACACGACATCAATACGCCCATGTATTATTCATGTCAGTAACCGAAATGAAGCTGGATGAATTACTTAGTAATACTGTAGTTTGTGTAGATATGACAGTAAGTGATGCTTTAACAAACATCTTCAATGCTTTTGTCATTTGTAGTCATCACACTGCCATACTGAAGAAGCTCTGTGGCCGATGTTATGTTTAATCTTCTGGTGATCACGTGACCATTTGCCAGTTTGATTTACTATAAAGGCAGTCAGTGTTTTCACACCGTTCCCATACCGGCGCCAGTCAGGTTACCGGTTCACAGTCCCTAACGCTCTTACATCATAAAGTCTCCTCTTTTATTCTGTGGAAAGCTGTCAGGCTGTCGTCCGTGTGTAGGAGTCACGTCTCCCTTATGGCTTTTTATGGGCTCCTCGTTGCCACTGAAAGTAGATTATCTTCGGGCTGGGCGACTAAATGGTATTTGTATTTGCCCCTGTCACTGAAGCCAATATCACATGTGAATAAAGATGGCCGCCGCATCCGACGTGACCTCGTAGCACCCTGCACTCCCTACTGAAAGAGCTATTACTGTACGGCAATGACCCAGACACATGATATCCACTATATCGTTTCTCTAAGTCGTATTTTTGTGAGGATTTTATTCCTCATATAATTGATGCCACAAGCTATTAATGAATTTAATTTCAGATCCCATCGATTGTATTTAAAGTTTGTCCGAGAGCTGCGGTGATGTCAGATTACCCATCAGCACTCCCCAGAGGTCAGGTTGATTTCAATTAGAGAGCAAACCTTTATCGGGACCCCACCTAGAGCCAAGGCGATAATTAGAGGCGGGATAGGATCTTGCATGCATAACGATGAAGGAAAACCTCCACGTTTCATTAGCGCCGGAGGAAGCGTCTGCCATGTTCGACTTCCGTGCTGACATCAGCAGAGTCTGGCGTGCTGTCAGCAACACAGTGGCTCTCTTCTCATCTCATCTGCGCTTCAGTCACAAAGACCCTTTGAATCCGGTCGGCCTGGAGGTCTCCGATCTGAATCACACAAGCAAACCGGAGCATTAATAGTCTGCACTATCTGTATCCGTCAGCTGGCCTCTGAAAGGGAGGATCCCGATTCACTGCAGTTTGGGAAGCAGTCGTTTTTTCCCGTAAAGTTAAATTATTCTGCAGACGCAGCGCTCTTCAAAGACTTCAATGGTTATTATTTTGCTCCAGGTACATCATCATAAAGAGTACGCGGGTCTGGGCTCGACATCTGAGCGCATTCGTCGCTCGCACAGATGTTTTTCGGATTATGGCTGCGGGTTCTTATGCAAGAATGCTCAAGGCCATTGAAAGAGACATAACGCAGCTCTTGTAATTACATTCTGTTTGTTTACACTGTTGCAGATGAACAGCGACGCTCCATGCGTCCGGCCCAAAGATTACAAAGACGCCACTGTGTTCTGCGATGCTCCACTTGCGCCCAATTGACCCGCAAGCAACCGTAATGGACAAACAAACATTTGCTAATTTGCAGCCAGATATAAATTGCGTCTTTGGCTCGCGTGCATGCTCATCTAAATGGGGCAAGCATGAGAAATGCTAAAACAGATGTGTTCTCGTATTGAAAGCCTTCGAGGCGTGTAAAGTCACTTTTATTTGCACACTTGCACAATGCACACTTGAATGCAGCTTTACAGAATATTTTACTGTAGATTTGTAAACGTCTATTTGTGCAGTTGAATAATTGTGTATTCAAGTAATGCTTATACTACTGTATGCTATTATAAAACCAAGCATGTAAAGGCAGGGTAGCCAATTTTTTCAGAAACATTTTTATTATGCTGGTTGAAAATAAATCTTTAAATCTAAGTTAAGTGATCTATATTTATTTATATAACTATGTATCTTCTATTAAAGGTGCAGGACCATAACAATTTTGTCAAATCGTAATCTAATAATTATATTTATGCAAGTTTTTGTATTTGAGCTACTTTTCATATGGTTTTGTTATGCAGATCTGGCAACCCTACATGTTCAATTACCCTGTGAAAATAAAAAGGCAACAGTGACTACCTTACATTTCTCCTGAAATAAACAGACAGTCTTAAAAACAGCAATTAAGAAAATATGTTTGGATCAAGAAAAATGTTTTAGAGGAGGCGTGGCTTCGGAAAGTGCTTCGAAGGGAGGGTGGGATCTTAAGTCCAATTTATAGTTGAGTTTACTTCCATCACTGCTGGTCATCTCAAAACATACACAACAAGTTGCTTTTTCGCCTTCGTTTGTGGGTTAAACTTGCCAAGCTGCTTATTCATTGACGGTCATGCTGCTACTGTGGTAACCAGAGCCGGCGCCAGACCATAACTAACAGGGGGGCACTCGGCTTCCAACGGGTGGCACGCAGTAGCAACAATAACTTGCAAAAACAAGACATTAAAACAACACATACAGCAAGCACACACTCATACAACTAGTACAGACTGTCAGCTCATTTCCCGTATAAAGTGCAAAAGACCACAAACTATGTGCAAAACTATTGAACTTCGACCGCGACGCAACAACAAACCGCCCTCGCGCGATTGAAATGAATGGGTTTCCTAGCGCAGCGCACACCGCGTCCTAGCTTTAAAAAAGCCGCTTTACCATAATCACGTCGTAATGCTGTTAACGGTCTATAGCCACACTTCACATTTAAGCTTACGTAATTTAAAACAACGCTAACTTACCTTTAAAATAGCTGAAGACGGCATGTAAGAACATTAAACTTCCTTAAAACAGTGTCCTGTAGATTTGTAAATTCCACCTCGACCTCTAATCTCTGAGTTTGAGCCAGTCTGTGTTTGCATGAAGATGAAGCAGGCGGTGCTGGTTCGTTCTAAATGTTCTAATATCCATATTTTACACGATCCATAAAATGCTGCGAAAAAAAAAAACGTTGCTAGTATCAAGTCACAAATATGCTAAAGACGTAAGACGGGTGAGACGCGGCAATACATCCAGTCAGAGAAACTGGTCTATTTTAATTACTGTAAAGAAAACATATATCAACTATATTTTCCTCATTTGATTACATTACAAGTCATGAAACATTCAATGTTTAATTTATTTTAATTATTCTTGATATATATTAAAGTAATAAAAAACTTTGTAGGGGGGGCACAACAACCTGTTCGGGGGGGCACTGCCCGCGAATGCCCCCACTTGACGCCGGCCCTGGTGGTAACACGCATGGATTCTGCCTACCAGCGGTCTGCTAGCTTGCTATTGCTACCCTCTCTCCAAAACTGCCTACCCTACCTTTAAAGGGGCAATAAGTAAGATTTTAAGTATTTTATTAATCAAAATCAATGTCTTTATTCATAAATATGTCCTTGTTGGTGTCAAATGACCTCTGCCAGTGATCTGACTTTTCTTTGTAAGCTTAGAATTTCTTCTCTTTACTTACATTGAACTGTCCAAGGAGGCTTCCATGTCGGTACGCTGTATTGATAAACTATAATAGCAGAGAGGGACAAAAAGCACAACGCGTTTCCAAAACACGTTTTAATTCAGAACACGTGAACCAGCTGCAACGGACAGGGAGATCAGCGATTACATAACGTCTATCGTAGTTGCAACACGCATTTGGAAAGGGGAGGCACTAGAAAGCACTGTTCGTTTGAATGCAAAATACAATTCCACCACTAGATGGGGGTAAATCCTACTTATTGCCCCTTTAATTTATGAAATGTAAGCACTATTATGACAAAGTTTTTTGTCTGGCTTTTGTGCATTATTATGTCTTAACTTATCTATCGAAAGATGCCTTTAGGGTACATGTTGAGCATAAAAGCTCTATTTAAAACCCTCTGCTCTTGTCTATCACTAAAGATCAGCAGATCAGTGTGTATACAGATGGATCGTGCTGGGTTTGCTCGCAGCTGGACGGCAGTGACCTTCATCAGCGGCTTTCTGCTAAAATCGCCAGCGCCTCTGGCTCTCACTTCTCCTATGCATCTCACATCGCAATTATGTCTGTACCTGCCAGCACTATCTTTCTCTCTTCTTTTATTCATTCTGTCCTTCACGTGACCATTAGTGCCAGTCGCATAGCGGGTCGTCCCGGAGCAAGGTGACACAGCACCAGGAATCCCAAACCTGGGCAAAATTCCCAAACTCCATCTATTCACATGATACTCATTTGGGTTGAACAGACTGAATGCCTCTCTGCAACACATTAATGACTTTAAATAAAAATAATCAGTTTCTCTTATAGAGCCCCCAGCAATGTCTCTCATTTTGTTCAACACCAAGGGCTGCAATGAAACGGTTCTCACCATGACTATAGCCATAGATGCTGGAATAATGTAAAGAAGAAAGAAAGATGGCATCTCATTATTTCAAAGCTCCCAGAAATGAGGCCTTGAATGTTGGCATGCATTTACAGAAGTGGTATTGAAAGCACATCAGATGTGAATACTGTACACTCCAGAAGTCACTCGGATGCTTTTCTTTTAACATCCAGTCGAGTTTAGGACGTTTGTTAGTATAAAGTTGAATCCCTGACGGCCCGATGTCAACTCCACAACCGTCCACACATTCCCACAACGACTCTTTCTGAGCACCATTACACCCCAGCAGAGTGATGAATTACTTTTAATAAAGCAAACACAGTTGTTTCGTGTCCAGATCAATCTTTCTCTCGGTTGCCATGCCAGCCATTGTCACAAGTAATTGCCTAAACCCCTTGTCGTACGAAACAGGGCTTTTTCGGAAGAAAGCTGAACTCGCGGCGGCCTCAATTTCCTACTTCAGTGCACTCCGTGCCGCGGCTCCCCGCCGCAGGGGACGACTCGGCTGGATGCCATCGTTACCTCGATAGCGTCGCCCATCGAGCGCGGCCCCCTGGTGCTTCTCGCCCGCGTACGTGCGCTTTTATGCCGCCCCGGGTGCTCTTCGTCTCTTTCTATGTGAGCTGTGTGTGCCTGCTTGTTTTTCCGGCCACGGTCCTCGGGGTCAGGTATCCTCCAGCTGGCACGCAGGCCTGTTCATTTTGAAAACGCTCGCAAAGCCAAGCGTGTGCAGATTAATGACGTTTGATTAGCTTCCCACAGGAATCCAGATTAATATTCATGCAGATTAGCCCTGTTATTTCGGGCTGAGCTTTCACGCCACGAACAGTTGGTGACGGCTGTTTCAATTATGGTTTGTTGTTTGCATTGTTGTGTCTTAATCTCCCCGCAGGTGGACGCTGAAAACTGGCTACCTTTATCCAGATCACATCAGCATGTGTGCCTGATAATAACCGAACTTAACAATGTACTCGCCTCCGAAACTATGTGCCATTTTAATCCTCATTTAGTCCACCTTTAGGGAACCGTAAGCCATGTGCTCAGTTTATAGTCTTATGATGTTTTTTGTTGATTTTTAAGAAAGCACCTGTTATGTCTATATTACAAAAAGCTATCACATCTTCAGATTCAAAACATAAACATATTCAAGTGGCTGGTATGAGTGTCTATAGGCCATATTTTAGGGGGGCTTATCTACATTAGTATTTTATATTTTATTTAGTACAGTCAAAAACCTTACACCTGAACCTTTAAGTATTTATCAGATCACTGGATGTAGTTGAGCCCAGCGTAAGGGGTACACCTAACTTTTTAATGTCCAGGTGATGCAACCGTCTCCAGATCTTTAATCTGAAGGTATGGATTTTATAGTCAAACATTGATATTCTGTAATGATTTGGTCCTGGTTTTCACCATCATGAATGGATTGCATTGTGACATCAGCCAAAAAGCTAAACAGTTTTAGAGGCAAAGAAAGATATTACATTTAAATTAAATATGGTAAAGTCACGCATTCATTTGATGCAGTGATGAATTGAACGTGTCTAAATATGATCATTTTTTATTTCATGTAGACTTTATAAAGACGAAGGTGCCCGCTACCACTGTACCACATTCACCCTGCAGCCAATGACAGCTATTACAAATGACACTTTTAAAGATCTAGGAATAGGAATAAGTGTGCACCCATGGGAAAAATTCGGATGGCAGAGCAATGTCAACCGTGCACGCAAGAATAAGTTGCTAAAATCTCTGGATTGCAGAAGGGATTTGAATTAGCAGTACTATATTTATTCCACTGCATGTGTTGTGAATTAAACTGCGTTTGTTTGGTAATCGGCTGAGAGATCTCAATGTGTTTGTTGTTCCAGAATAGTTGGACCACAGTCATGCTGGACAATAACCAGACATCGGCAGGGAAAAATATATTCGACATTTTTTCACTGCTCTCATTCTTCTGTGCTAACTTATGTGTCCACCAACATGTAAACAACAAGTTAAACATCTGCTTAAGTGCCTCTTTATTTCCTTTTTATTGGTGTCACGGATGTTCAGTGTTTCTAATTATGTTGCGGGCGCCCATGTTGCCCATGTTTTGTTTTTGTGTGGTTTATTAGTCATCATGTAGCGACTGAGAGTAAATTTGGTACTGAATGCTTCAGTAATATTTCACACTCACCAGCTTGGACAACAAAATTGGTCAATAACCAAGATTAGTTTTTCTGAGAAAAATATGACATTACTGCATAATTTTGGGCATTGCTGTGCAGTCGCTAAGATGTCTGAGTGGTGGTCAGAATGTTGCCATGATGTTGCTATGAGGTTTCGGCTAATTGCTAGGTGATTGCTAGATTGTTAGCTATTATTTGGTTTTATTAATACTCCTGTTTTCCATCAGGAATATCAAACGATGGGGAAAAAAGTAGATTAATGGTACATTCACACGGGGCAAAAACGTTAACCCTTGACGGAAGCCTTGTCTGAATGTGGCCAACAACCAATCACAATCACTGCAACACATGCTACGGTCTTGCATGAACGTAATTGGCTGGATAGCACTAGGTTATTTGCATACGGTAATCTGATTGGCTGCCGCACACGTTGGCGCTTTAAAGGTAAGAAATGTTCAACTTCGGCCATGAGCAACAGCCGTGACGCGAAGTTGACGGATCCATAATTCAGTTTGGCAACACATGACGTTAATCATTAAAAGTAAATGAGAAGCGCTAACGCTTTCTCCCCGTGTGAATGTACTGTAAGGGTTTCTTCACATCCACAACACTAAATGAACTGTTTTGAATTTATTGTCTTATGTGGAAATAGTCCTTAATGAAGTGATTCCATGAGAATTAGTGGAGAATTGTTTTATTATGAAATCTAAATAAGGTTAATAAAGTGATGCAAGACCACAAAACCAGTCATAAGGGTTATTTTTTTATTGAAATGTATGCATCATCTGATAGGTGAATACATAAGCTTTACATTGCTTATGGTTTGTTAGGATTGGACAATATTGGCTGAGATACAACTATTTGAAAATCTGGAATCTGGGGGTGCAAAAAAGTTGTCCAAATGAAGTCCGTAGCAACTGCATTTTCTCACAAATATAAAGTTTTTATATTTTTACGATATGAACATAATCTTTACTTAACTCTTTCCTTGCCATTAAAGAGTTAACTCGTCAATTAAGAGAAAACGCTTCCCTGTCAATGACGAGAATTTTCGGCTTTCCGCAATACCGCTGTTATCCACCAGGCGCAACTTATAAAACCTGGAAGTATTGCCCTAGGGCAGTGTTTCTCAAACTTTTTCAGCCCAAGGACCACTTTATCTTCCAATTTTTTTCTGAGGACCACCTTACAGAATCCCAATTGTGGATTGCCGATGCTGTCCGCTTAGCTCCACCCACATTCCGCCTATTTGGCCATTTTCAGTTATCCGGGAGTGACACGCGGTGATGCGCTTGCCAATATGAAACGACTGGCTTTGCCCACTTTTGGCTTTAAAAACTCTCTTTTGAAATCTACGGTTGACGTCGCGGACACTACGTCCATGTTTTGTACAGTCTATGGCCGCGAAACAACAAGGTAAAGAAAGCTTTTAGGCTATAAAAGCAATTGTTTAGTTCAAAGGCACGAGAATACAAGAAAATGGCATGTACTCCAGTAAATGTTTTAGACCCACTCACATTTATGTTTAATATTGAATTCATTTTTGAGAAGATCTTATGATACATTGATTTGGACGCAAACTAGGGAACCCAGAATGAGGTTTAAACACGAAACAAGAACAATTACAACACTGCTGGAGCTCTCAAATCTCCTTCTGTATCTCATTTTGTGTTTTAGGGAAGAAAGAAAGTCCTACGGGTTTGAAACATTTAGGTTGAGATTTAGCATAATTTCATGTAAGGCCTTTGAAGATGAATGATCTGAGAAGGTAATGTGGGAAGGTCAGGCAATCTTAGCTCACCTGAAGCACGTGTCTACGTGTTTTTTCCAGGGAATTGGCAGGAGAAGAGAAGGTTAACATGTAACATTTACTGCTTTACTGACATGCTCCTGCAGGGCGCTACGCTTATTTCTATTTCTGTGGTAAAGGATAGATTTACTCTCTCAGGATTGGCAACCACAAGGTAGAAATACAAGCCAGCGATGTTGAGAAACAAGCTAGAAATGTTGGCACGTCTTGGAGAAACTTCCCACCAGATGTGAACGGCTTAGTACCGCGCTACATCATTTCTACACACGCGCTTTGATCGATGCATTAGAAATGTGTTCAGTCGCATCTCTCCACTCATGCCAGACAGTGTTGCCATTGTAGCCATCTGGTCCAGATTAATGTAACTAACAATCAATAAATGAAGCATCTGTTAATTCACCAAAGTCCCATTCTGCCACCATTGTTGCTTCATGAACGCTTTTATTTTCCTTCAAGTCTAAGTGTTCGTGAAAGATTTTAAGATAAAACCCCTCTGATTTTCACATCAGGATTCTGACTGTCCAATTATAAATCGTGAGACTGAAATGAGAGGTTTGGGCATCAGAAGCACAGCGTAATTAACATGAAATCAAGCGTCCGTCTGTCATGCGTTCCTATGTAGATGACACCACAGACAGCTGTGATTACAATGGCGAGTTTCTTCAGCAGGTTTGGGATCGCATGAGAAAGTTGTGACAGACTCAGAATTTGCAATGCGTCGCATTGATTGCGGTCCTGAAGCGTGACCTTTTTCGGCGCATCCCTTCACAGTGTGATGCGGATCGGCGATCGATGGAGCGCACAAACGCGCTCGTGTGATTGCACAGTAAATGCGTTTGGGCCACCAGCTGAGATATATTTAGATATGGATGTCACATTCTGTTGTCTCACCAGCGTGTGCTGAAAAGTGTAGAAAATACTTAGTGTTGATGAATAAGTAACTTCAAGTAGAAACGCTACTATATTTATACGATTTTTAGTTGTGACATTTTGAATTATTAATATTTTTATGCATATTTATTTTAATTTATGCAAACTTTTTGTGCATTGATTTTAAAAACTCTTATTTAATTTTGTTAATAAAAATAATTTTCTGTATTCATGTTTGATGTTGTCACTCTAAATGTCCAATATTTGACATTTAGCAGAACTTTAATCCAAAGTGACGATGATATTTAACATTTTGACAAAAATATAAAATAATAAGTGTAGTCTACAAAACTATGTTTACAAGTAGGAATAGAGTTATAGAATAGAGCATAAAATATTTTCATGCATCAAAAAAATACTTTTTTTTATTGTGAAAACAACTTTTAATCAATATTTGAAGAGCTCAGATGCAAAACGTGGAGCCAGAATTCACGCAAAAAACACGATGCACAAATTCCCAAATTCACACGCATGAAACCTAATTCATGTGCATGAAAAATAAATAAAGAAATATATATATATATATATATATATATATATATATATATATATATATATATATATATATATATATATATATATAGTTCATAAAAATACGTTTCACAAACGAAAAACTGTGTATAAAAAGTTTTGAATGTTTAAAATTCACGAGTTTATCGTGACTGTAAATGTGCGAATCGTCTTAACGTCATCAATCAAGCATGGCGAACGAAGAGCGGGATGCAAGTGTAAGTTATTACTTTATTTCATATTGTTTCATAAATTAATATTGCTAAAAAACATTTCCGTTGTAATTAAGCTGAGCTTCTTGAGTGCTGTGCTCTTGGCGGGTTGTGATTGGTTAAATGGTGAGCTTGCATCTGATTGGCTAAAGAGTACAAGTGACCCACGTTGGACAATTGTGCTCACAGGAATGTCTTAAAAAAAGCACACACATGAATCCAAGGTGATTCATACATGAAAAAGACGATTCGCACAGTCACGATAAACTCATGAATTTTGAACATTCAAAACTTTTCTTACACAGTTGTACATTTGTGAATTGTGTTTTTAGTTTGTGAAACATATTTTATCAATATGTATTTTTATTTTGTGCATGTGAAACTTTTTTGTGAATGTATATCATGCACTTAAATTAGGTTTCATGCGTGTGAATTTGGCTATGCATGTTTGCATCTTGTTTTTTACGTGAATTATTGTTGAGATCATTCTGGCTCCATACAAAACCCTCTAATGGGGCGTACACACAAAATGCGAATTCTACAATTTGCACGAGTGGATTACTTACAAAGTCAATGCAAAGACGCAAATAGTCGCAAACTCGCGTGGGGCGATGCAAATGATTGCCGCAAAATGCACTGTGCACTTCAAATGTGCAAGTTGAAAATTTGCATGAACGAAGTTAAATCCTGTAAGTAATCTAGAGCGAGAAACGTGATGCTTTGGGTTTGGTGTGTACGCAACGTAAAAATGCGTCTGACTATTTTTTTCAGACTTTCAATGT
Source organism: Misgurnus anguillicaudatus (assembly GCF_027580225.2). NCBI lineage: Eukaryota > Metazoa > Chordata > Actinopteri > Cypriniformes > Cobitidae > Misgurnus > Misgurnus anguillicaudatus. The sequence goes on from NC_073348.2 coordinate 38,868,184, forward strand.
ATTCAACAAAGCAGTATTTCTGAATGGTCTTAGTGGATTTGAAGTAAAAGTATATAACTCATATAAGATCATTATCTCATTTTTGACAGAGGTGGAGTTTAGTGGCTTTTGCATATGAGTTCATATATGAATACCACCCTTAATATCCGCTCTTAGTACATCTAATTTTTAAAGTTACTTTAAGTAAGTACCTTCAAAAGCCATTTATTTTCTTCCTGAAAGCTCTGAAAATGCACTTGTTTTTATTGTACTTATATAATATTGTTATACAAAGCATGGTGCACAGCAGGCAAGCCATTAAATGTCTGTACAGATGAGCTATAATGAAGTTATTCAGTCTCGTATATGTTTACCTTCGCTGGGTCTTTGTTCTTTTGTGTAGGTGATGTGATTAGTGGCGTAGCAGGCGAGTCTCAGTAATTATTTCTAAACAGCCTCGTTTGCTCCGTCTTTATCAGCACACTTTTTATCACTTCTCCGTCTGTAGTTTGAGCCAAGAGCTCAGCAGGTGAGACGGAGGAAGGATGCGAGTGTTGCCGGGCGAGTGTTGCCAAGCGAGTGTTGCTAGGCAGCCAGTAACTCCATCAGGGGGCAACACGCTCACCTGCTGTAGAACTGACTGCCTGTTACGGCTATTTATGTCATTGGTGAAGATAGATGTGTAGACGAGTAACTCTTATGTTCAGTTATATTTATTTTGGTTGCATTGTTACCCTTTTAAGTGTATCTGACATGTTTTCTTGCAAATTAGCATTTTTATCAGACTTTTAAAGGCGGGGTGCATGATCTCTGAAAGCCTGTGTTGACATTTGAAATCACCTAAACAAACACGCCCCTACCCCAATAGAATCTGGACCTTCTTTTGATAGACCCGTCCACACATAGACACGCCCCTTACTGCTGATTGGCTACAAGTGTGTTCTGGTACTCTGCCCGACTCCCTTTTCCAAAGTGTTTTTCAAAAATGATGCACCCCGCCTTTAATGGATTCTCCCAACAAACCATTGAATGGCCCGAGATTGGGATTAAGCAGATTTGAAGTGAAAGTATTTGATAAACGTATAATAGGTGCCCAGAGCAATCGGTTCATATCATTATCTCATTCTTGACAGAGGTGGCGTTTAGTGGCCTTTGCAGCTGCACTCTTTATATGTGGCCAGCCAGTGCGGTTTACGATTTGTGTTCAGAAAGTGTGAATAATGACGGTCGATCTTGGCAGGATTAAATCATTCGGTGGGTTTGAAGCACATGTAGCAGGAAACGGCTTTTATGTTACCAAAGCTGATGGCAATGCGGATGAAATTTCTCAGCCCAGCACATTGTGAGTCTGGATCAGAGCTCTGTGTGAGAGATGTATTTGACAGTTGTCTCTGCATTTTGACCATAGTTATGATTAGATGTAACTAACTGTGGATGGAGCATCACATTTTGGATGTCAGGTGCCAACCCAGTGCCAATGGTTGGATTCTCCATATGTCACCTCAGTTCAAATCGCTCATCCCACAGCAAACTCAAAACGGTGTTGGGAATGACATTCACTGGAGAGAGAGAGAGAAGTATTTAAGTCTTATTTGAATCTATAGAGCTATTACTATGTGCACAACTTACATTTACCTACATTTCTGCATTTGGAGTAAACTGGCATCCACCAGTGATGACACTCCAAGCCACAAGTGAAACGATCCGACCCACATCTCTCTATAATGTTCTGATGCAGAGATATAGGCTTTTTTTTAATCGGTTGCTAGGCTAAGGTACCTCTGTTTGGTTGCTAGGGAGTGAATTGGCATGTAGATGCATTTATCCAAAGTAATGTAAGTAAGTGTGTTCCCTAAGAATCGAACCTGTGACCTTTGTTCAGCAAAAGCAATCGAGCTACAGAAACATATCCGATTGCTTAAGGTTTCTATGAATCGATTCCCAAACCTACTTTATGTAGACAGATTATGGCTGCGCAGGCCTTATTTCTTTGTATGTAATATGAAATGAAATGCATTAAAGTTAATGAAGTGAAATGAGAGATAAAGAGACCGGCGTCGCGTCAGTAATGAAAGCAATGCAGAATGAAATCACAGGCGCCGTCGGCGTCTGCGGTGGGAATTTCTGTGCGCTAATCGACCAATTAGAGCTTTGGAAATTGAGGTAGACACAATACAAAGCCGGGCTTGTCATTTAATCAACTTAATTCTAATTTGAAACTAATGTCGTGTCCGTGCATGCTTGCATGTGCCGCTTACAACGCTCCTCTTCTTGCTATAAGAAAAAACACATTTGCTTAAAAATTGCATTAGAGAAATGGAATTGAATCCCAGTCATCTGAAACAAACTCCCCCACCCGAATCCATTTGCCTCCGGGTGGATATTGATGCCGAGTGGAACTTAAAAGTGCTCTGGTGGATGTGAACACAAAGCGTCCGAATGCGACCAATCACATGCCGGTGCGGGCGGAGCAGCGGGCCGTACACAAAGAGGCAATTAATATCGAACTGAGCACGGTGGCTCGAGAGGTCTTATAATAACACGGTTAGACCAAAGGTTAATGTGTTGAATTGAATCTGCATCCTCATTCGTTTCAATGAAGCTGTCGAAAAACTAGAGGAGTCTGTAATCAAAGGCCGCTCCCAGTACAAAGTGATATTAATTATAGGGCCCTTCATAAATTCAATGTCATGTCTTAATTTTCCTTCCTGCCCCCTCAACAGTTGTCAGCGCTCTGCTGGAAGTGGGCCGTACTCTCTCGCAGATCTAATGAACGTCAGAGTTGAAAATCCGAACCTTTTCCGACCTCTTCTGCGTATTTACGAACACTTGAAACAAACGGGAATGCTGACACACGTATTTATCATCTCGTGGTGAATATAGAGAGGGTATTATGTGCTGTGAGAGTGAACTAGTGAGGTGTTTACCGTGGCACACCGGGTGAGCTGTCGGTCTGCTCAGGTGTGCATCAATGGATTCAGATTGCCTCTTTGAAAACATGAATACATGCATGTTATGTCTGAGATATGACTTCCATATCAGGGAGTGCAGGAGTTACTGGATCAGCTGTCTAGTGATGATTGACAGACGGGCTTTTATCATCCAGTGTACCCTTGAAGTGGCTGTAACGTGAAGGGAGTGCATGGTATTCATGTGTACTGTCAAATGGAAGGCCTGAAGTTCTGCAAGAGACTGTGGCTACTAACTAATATACCATAGCATAATGCATAACTGTCAAATGTGAAGCCAATGTAAAGAAAAAACGCTTTGTTTACTGACACACGTCAACTAAGAACAAACAATGGATTGGTATATGATGCATTATTTCTATTTTGAAACAGCCGTGTGTATTTTTTTTCATTTGCATGTTATGCTACGCTAGCTATAGCAGTCTTTGCTTAGATCTCCTGAATGTTTCGTGATTGATTCTTATACGGTCACATGAGAAATCTTGAAGTGACAATAAGCGAAAGCAATGTTTGAGCAAGAGTTTAATGCTGGATTCACACCAAACACGGTAGAGGAGGCAAAAAAATTCACGTAAATGTCTCAAATGACTATAATTTCACGCGGAAATTTGCGTCATGGGAGGGGCTTCTGCCACTCGGCTCGCTTCCTGTAATCATGTCACTACTAGGGCAATCTCCTAATTGGTTAACGCGGCGCGATTTTCCCCAAAGTTCAGATTTTTCAACTCACACGTTTCCGCGGCAACGCTCAATTCGTGTCATTTGTGCGTCAATTTGCGTCATTCACACGTCAATTCGCGTAATTCGTGCTTCAATGCGCATCATTTGCGTGAACTAGACAGATTGCTCTAGTAGTGACGTGATTACAGGATGCGCATCATTTGCGCGAATGAGGCGGATTCGCGTCTACCGCACTGCGCTAAACGACTCCGCATGACCTCCAGTTGCGCGTAAACGCGTCTTTACATTGACTTAACATTGAAATTAATCTCACCAGATTTGCGTTTGGTGTGAACGCAGCATAAGATTTTGAGTTTTATTTAAAGTCCCCCTGTAGTTGATCATAATAACAGGTGTAAAAGTTTTCTTGTGACTTTTTTTATGTTTTAAAACACCTTGAATGTAACTCTACATTCTTGCCTCATTTAGTATACACGGATCTATGAATATGCAAATGAATCCCTGCCCTCTACTCATTTGCACAGCTCGGACCATAGATATATATGTAAATAGATGCTACATACAATAGATGTATATAAATGTGAGTGTAACAGAAGTAGAGCTGAAGCAATAGTGCTGCAATCGTTTCAGCGTCAAATCTATGTGGCATATATACATAATATCTGTGACTCAAACTACTGATCCACTCGTTCAGCTGTTATGATGTCAAAAGCGCCGGATTGAGACTGTCCTCGGAAAAGTCAAATTTTGTGGAAAACACATATAAACAACAATAAAATACCATTTTTCACCACAAGGGGGCTTTAAGAGAATAATAATTGTAACATGCTCTCTTTCTGGTTCTCTTCGCAGGCATACTTCCGACAGGGTGTTGCCCTTCAGTATCTGGGGCGTCATGCGGATGCCCTGGCAGCGTTTGCGTCTGGTCTGGCGCAGGATCCCAAGAGTCTTCAGCTGCTGGTGGGGATGGTGGAGGCCGCCATGAAGTCTCCGCTACGAGGTACTACCAGATTTTTGTATGCGATACTTGTTCGTTGAAAAAAACTGAAAGGGAGAGAATTTTCTACATGCTAAGTTATTTTAGGTAGTCTCAGGTGATATTGCATCAGCAAAAATACATTTAGTAAAGATTGAAGTCAATGGGTGGTCCACATAAGCGTAAGTGTAAAGGTTGTGTGTGTGAGCAATTGTAAGTTTAATGCATTTCGAACATTTTGTAATGTAACTGCATTTATACACCCAGCAGCTCTGAAATGAAGGGGTTTGCGGTCATTTTTGCCCAATGTCAACAACGACAAGACCACATAGCAAAATAGCAGCATATAAATCCAGCTCTTACAGTAAATGACACGTTAACCCTCCAGAAGTGACACACACACACATAAGATTGTGTTTCTTCAGCTGTGACAGGATGTGTGTACGTGTTGATGTGCACTTTTAAAACACTTCATGTAAAGGTAAATGAGTGCCGTACAAACAGACGCTGGACTGGTAGGATATCCGTGTTTTTAACGAAGGGTGTTTTATCTCGGGCTAATTACATCCCCTATATTCCCACCGGTGTCCCTCAGGTGTCAGGTTGATCTGTGGGGAGAGAGAGAGAGAGAGAGAGAGAGAGAGAGAGAGAGTAGATTATGTTAAGGAGTCAAAGAGGTGATCACTCACAGCCCTGAGCAGTCTGATAACACAAGTGTCTCTCTCTCTCTCTCTCTCTCTCTCTCTCATCCCTTTATCAGTGGCGTAGCGGCCTTCTGTGAGGATTTGCATGCGGGATAACCTGACTTTAATTGAATTGTTCTTCTCTCATCCTCACATCATCAGAGTTGTCGTTCAAAGCTCTTCCTCTAAAGCGCGAGGTGAAGAACTGCAGAAGGCTGAGCTGAGATTCGTTTTTTTTTCTCTGAGCATAACAAATGAACATCTTGCGCCTCTTGAATTCGGGTTTTAAAGTGGCAAACTTCAGATTTAATAGCTAATCTCAGCGTAAGTGTGAAAAGTGTTTTGCATGTCCTCCAAAGTTTTAGGACGCTAAAATCAGCACTTCTGAAGAACTGCTCGCTGCTTGCCAAACACCAGATCTTTGAGAGATGAGTCTGGAGCTTTGTTTGAAAGGTGCTGAATGTAAAACTGTAGGCATAGATGAATAATAAGAGTGCGGTACATGGTAATGACATATCGTGAGCCTTAAACACGATTGTTTCCTCCTCCTTATGTAAACCTCATGCATGTAAAAAAAAGCTTGAAAACAGACCAATCTTAACATAACACCAACTGTGACGTTACAGTCGAGATGTACGCCCCCAACATTAAATTAATTAAAATGTTGTTACAATGCTAAAAACAAAGTTGTGACTGTTGAGTTAGCGCTATATGCTAGTTAATGCTATATGCTAACATATAGGCTAAAGTTCTGCTATTGACGTTACAGTTACGAAAAAACACAAACTTACCACTCAGAAACGTCCATTAACAATCTCCAAATAATTGATTATTCCTCAAAATCTGTATCTTTATCTGATACAGACTCAAACATAAGATCTGTTTACACACACACAGAGCTACTATATGAGCTGCTCTGAGAAACAGCCAATCAGAGCAGAGCTCCACATTATTATTCATGACCCTTTCAAATAAGGTAATAATAGACCATTTTATTAAGGCAAATCCTAGTGTTGTAAATGGACATGTAAAACTGTCTCTGGATCATTTTTGCATTTAATAAAGCCACAAACCTTCTATCAGAGAACAATTTAAAGCATCTTTAGTAGCAAATAAATGTGATGTCCTTTAAACTTTAACCCTGAATCTGAAATTTGGACATACTACATACAACATTTTAATAATAGAGGTCGACCGATATGGGGTTTTTTTTATGGCTGATGCCGATATCAAGAAAGCTGTATGGCCGATATGAAGCCGGTATAACACAAATGTTATCACAGTAAATAAGAGACAAAAAATTGGTAAAACTAAAAAAACTTTACTTACCCATAACATTTATAAATATACCCTTTTAAAGTATTTCAAACATATTTACCAGACATAATTAATGTGACACAACATAACGTCATGTTAGTGATTGGTTATTTTACTGTCTGTCAGACTTTGGCTTTAAATTGAGTGACACTGAGTGTATTTTTTATTACAAACATCAAATTATAAGTAATAGAGAAATTTACTCGACGATTGAACAGCCGAAAATAAAAATTCCAAATATCGCCCGATATATCGGCCTCTGCAATATATTGTCCTATCACTATTTAATACATAATAGGACATACGTCGCCATAACAACAGGTAAACTGTTAACTTGGATGCTGTTTGGCTTAATGCATACTTCAAAATCTTGCCGGAAGTAGAAGGTCATCCAGGTACCTTTCGCCTACTGTTTATTGAATACTATGAATTCAGACTTATGATGCGCCCTCACCTAGTAATTTCCGCATACTATGCAGGCAATTTCAGACACGGTGTGTCTTTCTGTTTTTGGCCAAGTTATAGTGCGGCCTGAACATTATATCTGGTTGTGCAGGACCAAATTTTGGCCCATATACCAGCTCTGAAAGATTTTTTGTGTAATATTATTTTTTTTCCAAGATGATTGACGTTTTAATGTGTGCTTCGTTGTTGCGTCGTATGTTTCTGTTTTTTGCTCATCCCAGTGGTGTAAACTCTGATGAATCATCTCAGACTGCCGAGGGAATTCTCCAGGGAATTCTTGAATACCTCCGAATGCGCTGCGAGTTATAGATATGGAAATCCACTCCGGCTTGGTTTAGAAATGGCAGTGTAAATAGTTTAAAAGAAAATAAACAGAATGAAATGCAGGTAGGTGTTGTTGTCAGTCGCAGTTACTATTTCTTTATTTAGCAGAATCGTCCTGCGAGACGTCAAGCTTCTGTTTCACATGGCAAAGGAGAGAGAGAGAGAGAGAGAGAGAGAGAGAGAGAGAGAGAGAGAGAGAGAGAGAGAGAGAGATTGGCATCCAGAGACTCATCATTAAATCTCTTCTCTGCAGCGACGGGATGCAAAAGCACTTCTGTGCTCTTCTTCATCATGCCCATGTCTGTTGTTAACTCGATTCAGAGCCCTCGCACACACACAAACACACACATTACCGTCCCCAAGCCGAATAGTTTCTCGCCATTTAGATTTATGTAACTTGTAGACGTGTCAGGCTGAATGCAATTACGAGATATGAATGTGTATGACAACACACAGAGAAGCCGCCGGAGTGTTTGGAGCCGTCGGCAGAGGCCGTTCCCGCCCGCCGGCTACACGAGAAGTGGGAATTAAACCTGTCGCAATTCTCAAGCGTCTGGAGCTTCTGTCTCGCTGAATTAGGATACAGGATTTTCTTTTTAACATAAATTGGAATGCATTGTTTAAAAAAATCGATTGATGATCATTTAGTGTTTTGGTTTGGATAATAACCAGAACTCTTACCAGAAAGCTCAGTGTATAATGTAAAACTCAAAAAACAGTGCATACTTACATTTATGCATTTGGCAGATGCTTTGATCCTTTAAATGGGAATCTAATGTGCGAACCCAATGCTTTACCAATTTAGCTACACCATCATAAGACTTTACTACCTATTGGTGTATGTACAGATTTATGACATCTTTCAAAGAGACTACATGTGTGTATGTGAGCGTGAGATGAAACATCGCTGAATTAGCCATCAAACACACACCCAGAAGGACAGTAAGAAATATATTTCATAGATACACTACAGACAAAATTGGGAAGGGCAGATAAAAAAGGATGTATTGTAGGTCCCGCAGGGCACCGGGTGACACTCGACTGCGGTCCGTGGTGATTTATGACAGTGAGTGCGTTTTCACTCTTTAACTGTTGGGGTCACCTCTGCACATATGGTGTCTTCCTAACCCCGCTTCACGGTAAATCTTACCGCAGAATAACCTACAGGATTATTTTAGGACTAAGCAGTTCTAGGGTGAATTTGTGGAGCAGAGGAAAGCTTGTGTGAGTCTGCCGAGATGACACGAGTATGAATTATCATCTTCGCTTCTGCACACAAAAGCTGTTTCACAGAACATGAGCTGTTACGTTTACTTTCGACTGTAATAGGTTTACACAGCAAGAATTAGACTTTGCTAATGTTTGTGATGTAGAAAAAAAAGAAGATAATTTTGTATGTGTTTTTGTGGCATTTTTATTTAAATACATAGCCTTTACAAAAGCGCTGCACAATATATTGCAATACCTGCATATAGCGATAGTTAGCAATAAATGAATGATTGTAACACTTTAAAAGCTTATGTACAGTCTAAATTTACAAAAAGGGCTGCACAGTATATTCAAATTATTGCAATATCTGCATATTGTGATAGTTAGCAATAAGCGAATGATTTTAACAATAATAAGCTTATGTACAATTCAAAGGGCTGCAGAATATATTGCAATTATTGAAATATCCGCATATTGTAATAGTTAGCAATAACCGAATGATTTTAAAACAAACGAAAGCTTATGCCCATTTCAATTTTACAAAGGGCTGCACAATATATCGCAATTATTAAACAAGGAGCATATCGTGATAGCTAGCAATAATCGAATGGTTTTAACAATAATAAGCTTATGTACAATTCAATTGCACAAAAGGGCTGCAGAATATATTGCACTTATTGAAATAGCAGTATATTGTGATAGTTAGCAATAATTGAATGATTTTAACACTAATAAAAGCTTATGCACAGTTTAATTTCACAAAAGGGCTGCACAATATATCGCAATTATTAAACAAGTTGCATATTGTGATAGTTAGCAATAATCAAACGGTTTTAACACTTAATAAAAGCTTATGTACAGTTCAATTCAACAAAATGGCTTCGCGATATATCACAATTATTGAAATGTCGACATATTGTGATAGTTAGCAATGACTGAATGATTTGAACACTAATAAAAGCATATGTACAGTTCAATTTAACAAAATGGCATCGCGATATATCACAATTATTGAAATGTCTTGCATATTGTGATAGTTAGCAATAACCAAATGTTTTTAACACTAATAAAAGCATATGTACAGTTCTATCGCACAAAAGGGCTACACAATATATTGCAATTATCGGAATATCGACATGTTGTGATAGTTAGCAATAACCGAATGTTTTTAACACTAATAAAAGCATATGTACAGTTCTATCGCACAAAAGGGCTACACAATATATTGCAATTATCGGAATATCGTCATGTTGTGATAGTTAGCAATAACCGAATGTTTTAACACTAATAAAAGCATATGTACAGTTCTATCGCACAAAAGGGCTACACAATATATTGCAATTATCGGAATATCGACATGTTGTGATAGTTAACAATTACCGAATGTTTTTAACACTAATAAAAGCATATGTACAGTTCTATCGCACAAAAGGGCCACACAATATATTGCAATTATCGGAATATGGACATGTTGTGATAGTTAGCAATAACCGAATGTTTTTAACACTAATAAAAGCATATGTACAGTTCTATCGCACAAAAGGGCTACACAATATATATTTCAATTATCGGAATTTCGACATGTTGTGATAGTTAGCAATAACCGAATGTTTTTAACACTAATAAAAGCATATGTACAGTTCTATCGCACAAAAGGGCTACACAATATATATTTCAATTATCGGAATATCGTCATGTTGTGATAGTTAGCAATAACCGAATGTTTTTAACACTAATAAAAGCATATGTACAGTTCTATCGCACAAAAGGGCTACACAATATATTTCAATTATCGGAATATCGACATGTTGTGATAGTTAGCAATAACCGAATGTTTTTAACACTAATAAAAGCATATGTACAGTTCTATCGCACAAAAGGGCTACACAATATATTTCAATTATCGGAATATGGACATGTTGTGATAGTTAGCAATAACCGAATGTTTTTAACACTAATAAAAGCATATGTACAGTTCTATCGCACAAAAGGGCTACACAATATATTGCAATTTTTGGAATATCGTCATGTTGTGATAGTTAGCAATAACCGAATTTTTTTACACTTATAAAGGCATATGTACAGTTCTATCGCACAAAAGGGCTACACAATATATTGCAATTATCGGAATATCGACATGTTGTGATAGTTAGCAATAACCGAATGTTTTTAACACTAATAAAAGCATATGTACAGTTCTATCGCACAAAAGGGCTACACAATATATTTCAATTATCGGAATATCGACATGTTGTGATAGTTAGCAATAACCGAATGTTTTTAACACTAATAAAAGCATATGTACAGTTCTATCGCACAAAAGGGCTACACAATATATTGCAATTTCGGAATATCGACATGTTGTGATAGTTAGCAATAACCGAATGTTTTGAACACTAATAAAAGCATATGTACAGTTCTATCGCACAAAAGGGCTACACAATATATATTTCAATTATCGAAATATCGACATGTTGTGATAGTTAGCAATAACCGAATGTTTTTAACACTAATAAAAGCATATGTACAGTTCTATCGCACAAAAGGGCTACACAATATATTGCAATTATCGGAATATCGACATGTTGTGATAGTTAGCAATAACCGAATGTTTTTAACACTAATAAAAGCATATGTACAGTTCTATCGCACAAAAGGGCTACACAATATATTGCAATTATCGGAAAATCGACATGTTGTGATAGTTAGCAATAACCGAATTTTTTTACACTAATAAAAGCATATGTACAGTTCTATCGCACAAAAGGGCTACACAATATATTGCAATTATCGGAATATCGACATGTTGTGATAGTTAGCAATAACCGAATGTTTTTAACACTAATAAAAGCATATGTACAGTTCTATCGCACAAAAGGGCTACACAATATATTGCAATTTTCGGAATATCGACATGTTGTGATAGTTAGCAATAACCGAATGTTTTGAACACTAATAAAAGCATATGTACAGTTCTATCGCACAAAAGGGCTACACAATATATTGCAATTATCGGGAAATGGACATGTTGTGATAGTTAGCAATAACCGAATGTTTTGAACACTAATAAAAGCATATGTACAGTTCTATCGCACAAAAGGGCTACACAATATATATTTCAATTATCGGAATATCGACATGTTGTGATAGTTAGCAATAACCAAATGTTTTTAACACTAATAAAAGCATATGTACAGTTCTATCGCACAAAAGGGCTACACAATATATTGCAATTATTGGAAAATCGACATGTTGTGATAGTTAGCAATAACCGAATGTTTTTAACACTAATAAAAGCATATGTACAGTTCTATCGCACAAAAGGGCTACACAATATATTGCAATTATCGGAATATCGTCATGTTGTGATAGTTAGCAATAACCAAATTTTTTTAACACTAATAAAAGCATATGTACAGTTCTATCGCACAAAAGGGCTGCACAATATTTTGAAAATACTGCAACAGCGAATATCGAAATGTGCACATCACGATAGTTCGCAATAACTGAATGATTTTAACACTTTAGCAGCTTATGTACAGTCAAGTGTCACAAAACAATGTATTGGATTTATAGAAATACTAAAAAAAAGATTATTTCCAAATGTGCACATCATGATGGTTTGCAATAACTAAATGATTTTAACACTAAAAAAAGCTTGTGTACAGTAAAAAAAGGCTGCACATATATTCCTATTGTTGCAATAATTGCATATGGTAATAGTTACCAATGACTGAATGATTTTAACACTTTAATAGCTTCAGTGTTTTAGCAAAGAGATTAATAGTGATTTTACAACTTTTATGGTGCATTCACACCAGCCGCAGTAGAGGTGGCAAAAACGCGCTATTCGCGCAAAGTTGGACGCTTGAACATTTGAGTTTACTTGCGAAATTCTAGTCATTCCAGACATTCACGTGGAAATTTGCGTCATGGGAGGGGCTTCTGCGACTTTGCGCACCACGCCGCAGGATGCCTAATCGCGTATTTGCATTGACTTAACAGGTAAATCACTCGTGCTTGCCGCCTCTACCGCGTCTGGTGTGAACCCTGCATTAAGCATTATCGTATGTTGCACAATTAATATAGCAAGTTATTGCATATTGCATTTTTCTTCAATATGGTGCAGCCCTGGCAAAAAATAAGTGATGGTTCATGGCACACCTTAACTCATTTCTTTATTTCAATTTTCAAGAATCTTTGGAGCCCACGTACCAGCAGCTGCAGAAGATGAAGCTGGACAAGAGTCCATTCGTGGTGGTTTCTGTGATTGGCCAGGAGCTTCTGACCGCCTCTCATCACGGCGCATCAGTGGTCGTTCTGGAGGCGGCGCTGAAGATTGGCACCTGCAGCCTCAAACTGCGCGGCTCGGTTTTCTCGGCGCTCAGCAGCGCTTACTGGTCATTGGGCAACACGGAGAAGAGCACCGCCTACATGCAGCAAGACCTCGAGGTCGCCAAGACTTTAGGTGAGTTTAGATGATCATCAGCTTTACGTGACTTTAATGAGCTCATCACTGTGACATCACACATTTGGGAAGAGAGATTGCATTGTGAACATTATGATGTGTCGGAGATGTGGGTTCTTTTAAAAGAAGTTTAATGACATGTTGACAGAATAAGAAGTGTTTTTGAGAAAACTGTGTGGTTTGGTTCTTGAGGATGTGCATCCATTGATGGATGTTCAGGTGACCTTGTTCATAACCTTCTTGCTCAGTTAATTATTTTGACCTGCTCGTGCTGATAAGGTCTCACGGTAATTAGGCTTCGTGGGGCTTTTTAAATTAAAACTTTTTTCCAAAATGCCACAGCTTACACATGACTAATTTTTGTTGTCAACACAGTAAAAGTGTAAATACTACGAAGCGTACGTTTAACGCTCACAGCCGGCATAAATATTCAGCTCACAGCTCTTGAATGTCAGAGGTTTGCAGCTCGACTTTAAAGTCTTTAGGAGTTTAACCATTTCTCACCCCATCTGTGCTATGAAGCACCTGAACTGCGAATCTTTGCGTTTAAGGGTTCACGTCTCGTATTTAACACATTAGTACGCTGCTGAGGTCTCGCTTAACCGGGTTTGCGTAATATTTTACTTTTGATTCTTGACTGCGTTCAGGATGGGAGTCTAATACCAACATGTGCAGCTGCTATGATGTCATCGCTGTGTAATCTTGTAGTCTGGAGCAAAACCTCACAATCGACCCTCGCCTCCCCCTCAGATTTTTGAAATTTCTCAGTTGTTTTTCTAGACAGAATCGAGGTTACATGGAGATCAAATGGAGAAGTCCCTTGCATCTCAGATTTTCTTTCTTGACCCCAAAAATCTCAGAAGAGTTTGCAATGACATCTCAAAAGTTTACCTTAACATTTCTCATCAAATCCAAATCTGAACTCTTATTTTACTGCATGTTATTTTTTTAGTTTGAATATTGGTTTTAGCTGAGTTGTATGAGTTTGTCAGGTTGCCGTATGCATCTGACACAACTGTGTATTTCCTCAGGCGACCAGACAGGTGAGTGTCGCGCTCACGGGAATCTGGGCTCGGCCTTCTTCTCCAAGGGGAATTACAGAGAAGCTTTGAGTAACCACAGACATCAACTCGTCCTGGCCATGAAACTCAAGGACAGAGAGGTAAGAGACGAATCTCTTAATGTGTGTGCACGTGTGTGTGTGCACGTGTGGTGGTCATATCTCCACCTCAAACAGGATTATTTGGTGTTGTGCGGTGACTGATGGTTTTGTCGGAGCTGCAGGGCAAACTCACCGCTCTCTGTCACATTCGTGGACCGTCACATCTCTGTTCTGTCTCATTTCAGCTTGCCGTCTATCTGTTCACATGCACCACTGAGAAAACTCAATGAAATGGTTGATTCTCATAAAAACAACCCCAGGTCTCATTTTAAAGAAAAAGAAAAAAATAGAGATATTTTGCATAAAATAAAAAATAAATAAAAAAAAAAAAAAAATGTCCTAAAGGACTTAATTGAAGAAAGATGTTTACATGACTGGAGTTAACTTCTTCACTCCTGTTTACATGCAATTTTATTTTCTGATTATTCGCTAATGATTGTGCTTGATATTTACACAAAGGCCAACAAATGATAAACTTACATACCGTAATTTCGGGACTATAAGTCGCACTTGTTTCCATCAAAAACAGTTATACATCAAAATTATTTCATATGAACCAAAAGAAACCGTCTACAGCCGCGAAAGTCAGCTATATGATGTGCCTGTATTTATGTAATTCAATGGATTCAGTGATGTGGAATAACTTCGGGACTTTTTTTAACTTGATTTGGCTTGTTGTGTTAATTTAGCCTATTCAGCCTCCCAGATATACTGTATGCTATTGTGTATCGTGTAAATATCTATTTATGTTTCTTTAACATATACCTATTCAGTCGACTGTTCTGTCTGCTATTTTTTAGTTGAATAACTCGCTTTTCCAGATTAAATGTCTTTTCTTCGGCTTGGATTTTAAGAAATACATTTCTAAATAAACACGACGTATAGTCCACTGCGACTTAAATATGTTTTTCCTCTTCAAAATCTATTTTTGACTGATGCAACTTATAGACGGTTTCATCGGACGCACGTGCATTGACGCGATAACGCGTCTGGTCTGAACTTAACTTCTGGTTTCAGTTTTTTAATGGTCTGACTAGTTGCAAAACTGAACTTTCGAACTATTATCTACAAATGTTTTGGTTACCTATGTAATCTACGTGTTGTTTATTTTGCTTGTTATATAAATAAACTACTTTAAGTGGACTTTATATGTTGTTATTTATTCTTAGCGGAGTTTACCGGAAGTTACGTGTTGACCACGAAAGCCGCTTGTTTATGTTGTTACTGCTGAAACCGTCTATACTCCAAAATGACTTATAGTCTGGAAAAAACAGTATACTGTTTTAATTTACTTACGTTAAATAACAAGCATGTTCTTATTTACGTATTTCATTATTTCTGTGTCGTAATGAAGACTGAAATATTATGATAGTGTGGTTGTATATGCTGCTGTCGCATTATTTAAAGCGAATTTGCGCTTAAGGTGCAGGACAAAAACGCACTTCAGTTAGTGCGCAATAGATGCGATTAAAGTGTTTACATGGCCATTAAAAATGACGTACATCACCTGATTTAATACGATTTAATACAACCTGTGTGTGTGTGTGTGTGTGTGTCGGGGGAACTGCAGGAGAAATGTTCGTATCATTACTCTGAAATCCAAACCAATGAGCTCATGTTATTATATCTATAAATTTCTTCACACATTGCCTCAGGAAATCTCCTCAGAGTTTCTCCCGTGAACACCTCCAGTCTCAGATGAAGCATAAACACACACTTACAACACCTCTCATCTCTTCTTCTCTTCCTCTCTCTTTCATTTCTTCTTCTCCTTTTCTTCTTTCTTCTAAACAAGAGCTCTAAAGTCGGTCAGTAAGTGGGACGTAGTGCTTTGTATTTCGTATGTGCAGTGTCTGCATTGTTGGAGGAGATCACGTATAACCTCATTGTGCATGACAATAGAGCATTAAAACACATCATGCAGTGTACAGCGGTGAACACAACTAGTGTATACAGTATGAACACACAGCAGATATACAGAGCGACTGCAAAGACTTCAGTACATCATGATGAAGAGCAGATCTCTGCTTTGTCTCTTGTGTCAAGATTTAAGACAAATATAAAAGGGCACAAACTAGAATGGAATATAATTCAAAAGCTTTTTCTTTGTCTCTCTCTCTTTCTCTCTCTCTGTCTGTCTGACACAGGCTAAAAAGAATGCAGAGCACAGAAATAATGAGTATGTTGGGAATAGCATCCTACTCATACTATTTCTGCTCTCTGCAGTATGTACATTTATATGTGTGCATGTAAAACCTCACATCTATGACGTCAAAAAATGTGCAGTATACATCCATAGGACACTGCGTGTGATACGCTTTGAAGTCCCCATGAAATCAAAACTGGCAATTCTTACTTTTGCAGTGTTCATTATAAACAATGTATCCGTG
Organism: Misgurnus anguillicaudatus; assembly: GCF_027580225.2. Taxonomy (NCBI): domain Eukaryota; kingdom Metazoa; phylum Chordata; class Actinopteri; order Cypriniformes; family Cobitidae; genus Misgurnus; species Misgurnus anguillicaudatus. The sequence continues at coordinate 38,884,807 of NC_073348.2, forward strand.
TGGGCCATTATATATTTTTTAAATGCATGACCCTCATAAACGTTTATTAGAAAATTTACTTCTGCCCTCTTGTGGCGATCAATCTCTAAAGCTGCGTTCAGACCAGCCGCGGTAGAGGCATGAAGCGCGAGTTACTTCAATGTTAAGTCAATGTGAAGACGCGTTATACTCGCGGCGCGAATGAGGCGTTTAGTGGGGTAGATGCGTGAATTGAGTGTTGCCGCGGGAATAATGTGCCGTGTTAACCAATCAGGAGCTTGCTATAGTAGTGACGTGATTACAGGAAGTGAGCAGAGTCGCAAAAGCCCCTCCCATGACGGACATTTTCGCGCGAATGGCTCCATGATTATGCTACGTACACACCAAACGCGGGGCATCACGTTACTCGCTCTAGATTACTCGCGGGATTTCATTTTGGGTCATGCAAATTTTTCGCTGGAGTTGAATATTTTCAATTTGGGCGAAGACGCGTTTGAGGCAAATAGCGCCGCCCATATCGCGTCATTCGCATTGCCCCACGCGAGGACACGTCTGATAACGTCTTTGCATTGACTTTGTTTGTAGTCTACTCGCGCAAATCGTTGAACTCGCGTCTGGTGTGAACCCACGGTCTCTAATGATGTCAGCTAGATGGCTTGGGCGGAGCATTCGATAACTCCGCCCACTCAAATTGTTAGTCTGCTGCGAGTTCCATTTTTTAATGAAACACCTACTTTTCTATATCCAATCAATTCACAATCGAAATCATAAACCATTTCACTCGAAAGTACGTCACAATACGGAACTCGATCATGACTTTCTGTTCACGGGGACGATTTGAGTATAATGAAGAGTTTATTTAACATACATACACTTTATTTCATACTGTTCAACTAGTGTATTTAACACAAAATTCGATTAAAAAGTCAAAGTAGGCTAATTGTACTTTATATTTATGTTTACTGCAACAAACACCTACATAAACAACAAGGTCACAAGACAAGACGATATCATGTGTTAGTATAAAGTAGGCTTTTGTGAGCACATCTTCTGTCTTTCCCACTTTCTCTCTTTTTTTATTTCTCATCTTTATTTCTTTGTTTCCGTGTCACACACACACACACACACACATCGTCTTTCTGATGTCTGAAGCGTTTTCTTGAAGATGCTCGTTGTTCATTGAGCGTAGCGCAGACCCCCACTTTAATCTCTTTTAGGTAACATATTGTTCTTATATTCATTAATCCCAGCACTTCAGAATATGACACCGGTCGTAATTGGTTTGGTTTCATCTTGTTAAAATGCATTCATTATACGGCGGCCCGCGTGAGTCGCAGTCACTGTCAGCTGTTTAATTAAAGCCAATGCAGAGAGGACATGCTCCATTTGAGACCATTTGAACATTTCCATCCTCATCACAGGTAGACGGATAAAGAGCCGACTGATCGTCTCTGTGTGTGTGTGTTGCGTGCTAAAGTTAACATTTGACAAATGTGAGGAAAAAACGCCTTTTAATGAGTAAACAAAGCAGAATTGATGATACGTTTTCGTCTAAAAGCCACTGATAATTTGTTAAGTGTCTTGGTTTAAAGAGTTTAAAGTCAACATCAAAAATCACTTTAGTGATATTGTTATACGTTCTGGGTCTTTTTTGTTAAAAACTGAAATATTAGTAACACTTTACAATAAGGTTGTATTAACATGCTTTAGTTAACATGAACTAACAATAAGCAGTATAGTTTTTAGCATTTATGAATATTTTTAATGTTAGGTTATGCCAATACAATACAATTGCTTGTGTTATTTAATTGTGAATTAAATTATGATTTTAAAAAAAATTTAAGTATTACTAAATGATGAAATTAAAATTTATTTTTATTTTTATTATGGTACAAAAACATTTAGAATTTTCCTGATGGCCAGCGTTTGTTAAGTGATCAATAACCGTTAACAAAAAAATTAGGATGTTAAATTATTAATTAGGTTGTGAAACAATAAAAAAAATCCTGCTTATTTTTGTAACAGATAAATTAATTTAATCAAAAGTTAAAATTTTAACCGGTAGCATTAATCAATTAAAATTATTACTAACGATTAACGGCTAAACAGTTAATTTTGTTCATTCCTAGAAATGTTGTATATTCTTAATTGACATTAGTTAATGCATTTACGTTAAAGGATTAGTCCATTTTCTTAAAAAAATCCAGATAATTTACTCACCACCATGTCATCCAAAATGTTGATGTCTTTCTTTGTTCAGTCGAGAAGAAATTATGTTTTTTGAGGAAAACATTCCAGGATTTTTCTTATTTGAATGGACTTTAATGGACCCCAACACGAAACAGATATAATGGAGTTTCAAAGGACTCTAAACGATCCCAAACGAGGCATAAGGGTCTTATCTAGCGAAATGATTGTCATTTTTGGCAAGAAAAAAATATGCACTTTTAAACTTCTCGTCAATCTCCGGTCCTGTGACGCGCCAGCGCGACCTCACGTTATTGCATAATCACATCAAGAGGTCACGGATGACGAATGCGAAACTACGCCCCAGTGTTTACAAGTGTGGAGAAAGAGGACCGTTCTGACATTGTTGTGTGTCGAATGTGCGCAAATGTGCGTTTAATATATGTAACACGTTTAGAGTCCTTTAAAACTCTGTTGAAACTGCAATTTTAAACTGCATTAAAACTGTTACGTGTTGGGGTCCATTAAAGTCCATTAAAATGAGAAAAATCCTGGAATGTTTTCCTCAAAAAACATAATTTCTTTTTGACTGAACAAAGAAAGACATCAACATTTTGGATGACATGGTGGTGAGTAAATTGATTTTTTTTTAAGAAAATGGACTAATTTAACAAATACAACCTCATTGTGAAAGTCTTTTTTGTAAGTTTTTGTGGTTTTTATGTCAAAATCTGACGTTTTGGATGATAGTAGTTGGGTTATGAGAATCTGTGAGGTGTCTTTACTAATATTGTGAACCCGTGTCTGTCTGAGCGAGCGAGAGAGTTTTTATTGAGGTTTTTATGATGTCTGTTGCTGCTGAATTGTGATGTGGATCAGACATCCAGAGCCATAATGACTTCTGAGTGTTATTGAGAGATTAAGAAGATTCCAGGAGGACGACGATGGATCAGGAAATTGCTTGGTTCTGTTTCCTCTTCCTGTCACAACCTTTGTCTAAAGCACCTGCCATTTAGATTTTATTGGCCAATATAGACATCTTAAGTCAGTGTTTACTCAGTGATAGCCAGGCGTGTGTGTCTGTGTGTGTGTTTAAAGGTCATTAATGATGCTTTGATGCTTTGTGGTCACTGGAGGCGGATCTTCTCAGGTTATGAAGGGAATCTACTGTACCAAGAGGAGATGATCCACCACTGAATGACTGAGGTCCTTTCTCATTTCTGTGCACGCGTGTGTTTGCGTGACTGCTCATTTAACTAAATGACCAGTCAGTAGGTGAATGTTTACCGAATGTAAATGACTCACGATACGCTGTGCAACATCAGCAGTTTTTGCTCTTCTGTCTTGGTGGAGGGCATGTGAATGGAGAGGACATCCATGCGGTTAAAGGTGCCAAAGAATATTTTCTTCGAAAATTTTCTAGAAGATTTGTGGCTTTATTAAGTGCAAAATGATCCAGAAACAGTTTTACATGTCCATTTACAACCCTAGGGTTTGCCTTTATAATGAAATGGTCTATTATTACCATATTTGGTAGGGTCATGAATAATAATGTTGAGCTCTGCTCTGATTGGCTGTTTCTCCTTCAGTAGCTCTGTGTGTGTAAACGGACCTTATGTTTGAGTCTGTATCAGATGAAGATACAGATTTTGAGGAATAATCAATTGTTTGAAGATTGTTAATGGACGTTTTCTTTCAGTATGGACCTGCAAAGCCTAACTGTAACGTCAATAGTAGAACTTCAGCCTAAACGTTAGCATATAGCATTAACTAGCATATAGCGCTAACTCAGCAGTCACAACTTTGTTTTTAGCATTGAAACATCATTGTACTTATTTTAACGTTGGGGTGTAACATCACAGTTGGTGTTATGTTGAGATTTGTTTTCCAGCGGTCTTTTGCATGCATGAGGTTTACATAAGAAGAAGGAAACAGTCATGTTTGAGGCTCACGATATGCCATCACCATGTTAAGATCTCTTATTTTTTATCTATGCCTACATAAATACAGCTTTACATTCTACCGCACCTTTAAAATGAAAGGATGCATATTAGGGCTGTAATGATTAATCATGCAAATGCACGTTTTCTCAACGTTGAATTTGAATGAATTATGGTGAAATGCCGCCACATCCAAAAGCCAGGGGGCGCTCTCGTGCAGAAACTCCAATTGTGCCACAGAAGAAGTAGCATTACAAACGCTATTCCAGGAAATGTCTATAAGAATACTTATATCGCCGTTCTTCAGATTGTTTCATGTATTTTCATGATAATAACGAATTTTTTTAATGATTTTGTTTAACGAGTGTTGCTTTTTTAAATGCACGTTATAAACGACTCCGACTCATAATGATTTTAGATTGATAAGGACTTCTTACTGACCATAACGCCATAGTACACGCACAAGCTGTGTATGAAACAAAGAATCGTAGCCTTGCGATGCAGAATCGATTTTAGACAGGTCTTTTTAATGGGACACGCGATTTATCGTTACAGTCCTAATGCATATATCTATCGAAAGATTTATGCACCATGCATTTTCTTAAACAACAAATCTTACTCCCAACATTTTGTTTTATGAAAATCTTGGCTTGTATGTGAACTGTGTGGTTTACTTTTAAGGGTCCTGATGAACACAAAGTATTGTGGGTTTTTTCTACTTTCGTATTGTTTTTAAATATATTTAGACATTTTCTGTATTAAACTACTACCACACAGCTTCACTAACTCACCACATATAAAGCAAACATGCCAATGGACCACAGATGCAGTATTTAGACTATAGTGGCAGAACTGACCTTGAGTATTTAGTGCATTAACATATTTTTCATGCAGTCTTCATGTACGGCGTGCAGTGCGACTCTGCAGATTCCCTGAATTATGGTCTCAATAGACAAACAAATGTGCTGTTGTCAAAGAGATGAATAGCTTTTGCAGATATTGAATGTTTGTTGGTCTACTGCCTTCTGTTTCCCTGCTCGCATTTTGCAGATGCTTACTTTTTCTTTAGACAGGCATATTATTGATGTCATTTTTTTTAAGTATTGGTTATATCCAGCGTATGAATGTGAGGGAAAATTGGGCTTGATGTGTAAATAAAAACATTACTGATCATCTGGCTGATAAATTTATTTAGAAACTTCATCGTAATCTATCATTTGTGAGATTAACTGTCTCATCTCCGCTGTGTGGGATGTAATTTTTTTCTCCGAATGTTTAAAAAAGCCAAAAGCTTTTATATTTATACTTACTTTTGGTAAAGATCGACTGCAGACTATATAAAGTACAGAATAAATACATAATATATATTTCTACTGTACGCTTTTACAAAAAATTCATTCAAGTAATAATTAGAGCTAATAAATGTTTTCAGTTCACTTACTGTATTCTTAGACCAGAAGTGAAAACATTAAATTAAAGCACTCGCTTGTAATTGAAGCATATTTTTTCACACGATGCAGAACTTGAGCGTAGTAACTGCATCAGAAAAAATTCAATTGCATGACTTTAATCCTGAATACATTTGTGTCATCCTATTGGTCGGCATCAATCGTGGTTCATTGACACACTTTATACAGCACATCAAATGAAAGAGTTCTGCCGAATAGCCGTGACCCGTCGTGTGGTCGAGCTGTAATGAGCCGTGGTTTGAGTAACTGACCCTCCTCTATACGCCAGCTATGAGCCGAGGGCCGAACTCAACCAAGCACAGCAGCGGCCGACTACAGTGACCAAACACAGAGTCATTTAAAGGCCTGGAATTGCATCCTGCAGCGAGGTCGATCGATGGCAGGCCTGTCAGAAAGATGAATGCACGCTTTAGGAACTCCATTTTAATGAAGCGAGCGAGCAAGCAAGCGAGAGAGAGAGAGAGTCGTGTGTGTAGTCATGTTAGTATGTGTGTTGTGTATTGATGCTGCTGTAGCTATCGGAGGACAGGTCGAGCCACACGTGAACTGATAGAGACCGGCTCATCCATCAGCGTTCATCACATCTAAACCTGTTTCTTACTTGCACGCACTGTTTGCTCTGAGTCAGGATCATTGCGGTACAACTCAGCAAGGCATTTATGCATTTGGCAGACAATTATCCAAAGTGAATTATAATGCATTATAAGCTATACATTTTGTATCATTATGTTAGTAACCTGGGTTTAAACTAGAGGTCTTCAGGGGTCCGCTTAGATCTTAAAACCCAAGGTCTGACCCGAGACCCTAGCGGGTTTTGGTCTAAAAGTTTCACGTGTGCCTCGGACACAAGTCGGGTTTAATAATAGCGACATCGAGAAATTTAAAATGAATGTGTTTTTGCCGAACAGACCCGAGACTTCTCAAACTATCTTGGGCGTGTGCAACAACTACTTTTCCAACCCCCCCCCCTCTCTGTTTGCTAAGAGCGGTTGCGACATCGTATGGCTAGCGGTAGGTTTATTTTCGTTGAGACAGACCTGTCGATCAATTTTGAATGCACATTTTAGTGATTACCTTGGTGTCGTTGTCAGATACGTCGTCAGATCATCAGAAATTGGATGCGAGGCCAACAGGGTTTCTTTATGTCTGACTGGTACATCTGGGAATGCAGACTGCACACATCAGTGCAGTGCTATTTACATTTAGGTTAAAAAAATTGGCACTGGTTCGGGTCGGACTCGGGTCTAATTTTCTTGGGTTTGTCTCAGGTCGCGTATTTTTTTTTTTTTTTAAGTATTTATGCACGTTGGGTTTGGGTAAAAAGTGATTTGGGTCATTTTGGGTTGGGTATGTTTCTTTGGACGTTTAGTTCAAACCAATTCCTAGCTCAATGCAAAGAACAGCTAAACATCTCATACAGTAGTGGCCAAAAGGGATATGATACTTATTTTTTTTATTCAGGGTTTATTTAGAATTTTATGCAAAAAAGAACATCAAACAAGAAAATGAAATCAAGTATACGAATCACACAAAACGTAAACCAATAATAATTAACAATAATTACCACCTAAGATTTTTTTTAACTATAGTCCTTTGCTTATTCGAAAAGGCGTGAGAAGAAAAAAACGTATTTAATTCAACCCCTTATCCACAAATCAGAGTTTACAATAATCGACCCACCTTCCAAATATTCATAAATCTTACTTTGTTATATCCCAAAATAATACAAAAAAGCACATCAATTATGTAAACAAGGAAGAAAAATTAAAACATTTACTATGAATTTCTGCAAGTCAGGAAAACGAAAAAAAGAAAGAAAAAACCCCCCCTAAAAAATAAATAATATAGAATTAATGAAGCGATGATAATAACACAATAAAACCAAAGACAATTAATAGCCCCCAAACTCTAATGATAGTACTGGTTTGAGTAATGTATCAAGATATTAAAAGTAAAATGAGTTTGTAAAATGTATTCATTTAACAAAACTATGTGGCAAAGGTGCTCTGTTCAAATATGTAAATAAAATACAGTTCTTAATATTTGGCGTGTCCTCCCTTGACGTTCTGCTGGCTTTTGACTTAGTAATATTTGTATTACATTTTAAGAAGCTCTAATGCTGCGTTCAGATTCTGCGGTAGATGCGTCAAGCGCGAGTGATTTCAATGTTAAGTCAATGTAAAGACGCGTTGACGCATGTCTGGAGGCCTCGCGGCGCGAATGAGGCGTTTAGCGCGGTAGACGCAATTCCACCTCATTTGTGCGTCTATTTCGCGCGAATGCCGTGGATTGAGCGTTGCCGTGGCAAGCACGCGAGTTGAAAAATTTGAACTTTGGCGGAAAAACGCGCCGCGTTAACCAATCAGGAGCTTGCTCTAGTAGTGACGTGATTACAGGAAGCGAGCGGACTCGCAGAAGCTCCTCCCATGACACGAATTTTCATGTGAATGTCTCAATGACTAGAATTCATGCTAAAATGTTAACTAGACGCGGTAGACTCGAATTTGACGCCTCAAACGCGGCTGGTGTGAACCCACGGTAAAGCTAAGGGTTTAGTAAACATGAATGCAACATTTTTAACACATATTTGCATGCTGAGGAAAACGTCACTTTTGGTCACTTCTGTACATCCAAAAAAGTGATTAATGTGATGACTTTCACCATGACATTTAAAATAACACGCCTAGCATTTGAAAAAGTTTCTGTAGCTCACATACAAGCATTGCAAATCCCAATGTGCAGTGAAACCAGTGGTGATTATCGTTTCATTACGTCCACCATCTTACACAAGATTACATTTACATTTAGTCATTTTGTGTTGTGTAGAGTTCATTTGTGTCTTATTTTGAGTTCCTCCGTGGGGTTTGGAGTCACACAGAGTAAATCATCAATCAGTCAAAATTTGCAGCGTTTTTACACCCAGCGAGCTGTGATTGTACCTCAGATGGATTTGGGGGTGGAGATGTTTGTCCCCTGAGGTGTCACAGATCAATGGGCTGATCTCTTTGTGTGTGTAACTATAGAGATGTATCTAAATAAGTCAAACATGATTAGAAATGAGAAAAGCAGTGTTATTTAAACACAAGCTTGCATGCAAGAATCAAACAAGCTTTTAAAGTCAAGAGATCTTAAACAAGACAAGTCTCAGAGCAGTTTTTAATCAGTCAGTCAGATTGTAAATCTCTTCGAATGCTTTGTTTCTTCTTCTTCATTGCGTTTATTCATGGTTCATTTGTCTCCATCTCTTTGGCTTTCTCTCATTTGCTGTATGGCCACATACTGAAGATAAAGACGTTTGTTGGGTCTCTTCTGAGTGTTTTATTTATATTCTGTATATTTATGCATTATTTAAGTATGTTAATTCAATCTGTGTAGTGTGTAAGCTGGTGTTAAACATTAAAAAAGTTAAACATCACCTTTAAACACAACACAGCACGTCTGTCAGTGGTAGTTCACAAAAATGACAGGATGTTAATTTGTTGCTAAATGTTAATTTAGTGTTTCACTGCTGTGAATACGTTGGCGTCCGTGTGTATTTCCGGTGGCTTCCACACAGGTCGGGGTTTTCTTTATCTTCAGCAGTTAACAGCTCAGTTTACTGAGGAGAAGGTCAGAAATATGAGATTCATTCTTTAGGAGCTCGGCGCAGTGAAATTGTGCCGCATCCCAGAGGAGGATTTGCATTTTTTTAGGATGAGGGAATTTTCTTACACAAAGCAGAGAACAGAGAGTCAACGGTTCTCCAGTCCGGTTCTCACAGCTGACTCTGCTGTTCTGTACTTTATCTCTTTACTTTTGAGCTGTCTGGATTACATCCCCAATATATCTCTCTCTCTTTCTCTCTCTCTCTCCATATGCATACACTGTAAGAGTGAAAAGTTGGAAAAGTTTTTAGTGTTGCCAATTGAATTAATTTTTAAACTTTTTACAGTGTATGCATATGCATATTACCATCTGGTAAAAGACCCAGGAGACCTTTAATTACATTTGGGGAGTGAATCCATGTTAAAGAGCACCATTCAGGCCAATCACAATGTACAGATTTGCTGGCCAATCAGGGACATGATTTGTATTGTACAAAATCAGAGCGTTTGAGGAATGCAGTAAATCTGGATGTGTTTTTAACCACAAACCACGCAAACAAATACACAAAATAACGTTGTTTTTAGCAATGAAATAGGTGCACTTTAATTAAGCAATATCGCTGAAGTAAGAGTAAGAGCTATATCACACGACTCCGAGAGCGATATTGCTTTTATACAACAGTTCGACGGCACATGTTTGAAAAACGAAAACTAGAAAACAACAACGGAGTTATTTTAAAAGCATCTTTGTTTGAGAACTACTTCTTCCGCCACGGATTTGAGGGCGGCCAGAATGACAGGTAAAACTTTCGGCTGCTTTGAAGCTCATAACAACTCAATGGACGGAAAAGCCGTTACTTTATATTACCGTTTCTTGGTCACAAAGTGTAGTTTTAAGATTAGTTCAGTCGAGAATGTATCTGTATTATATTTAAATCTGCAGTCGATTAGTAAAGATAGCGCCTGTTTGAACGTTTGCTTAGTGAGATTCGGTACGAATGAGAACCAAAGCATGAGCGTATGTCAGTGTTCACTCGCCCCGCTGACCACCGCCCTCTCTGGGCTACATTTCTGAAAGAGATACCCTGGCTCTCATGTTGGCCTTGTTTGTTTATGATCGTCAAAATGATATCAAATCAGCAGTATTTGGTGTCATGATCAAACTATTACTTGTTTTTTTATTCATATTTAGTGTCTTTTGTGTTGTTATTGTTTTGGCGCGAGGTAAAAGTTAATAAAACTACTTGTATAACGTTACTATTGCTTTCTCATTTATTCTTAACGCGATACGAGCACTCGATTATTATTATTAAACTTTGTTCTTGTCAGTACTATATAAAACTGTTTTTTATAAGTGTCAGAGAGATGTTTTTGCATGCTGCTTATAAATATATCAGTGGCGATATCTCATAACATGTTTTAATAGTCACGTCACGATAAAGTAAATGATCAGTGTCCACATTTAAAAGCTGCGGGGCTTACCTGCAGTTCCACGGTGTTTTCGCGTTCTGATAAAAGATATAGCTCCAGAAAAAAACGAGTGTTTATATTCCTCTTTCCAAGTGTTAATCGTCCACACGATGTGACAAGACATTTCTCCCATTAACTGTAACGTAACATCAAAGAGCGCTGATCTTTGACGGAATAATAACTTCCGATTGGGGATTCACAGACTGATTTATGAGCTAGTAAAATAATGAGACACACGGAGAGTGATTCAAACAGCGCGTCTGTGTTTTTCCATTCAGAGATGATCCTGCTTAGGACCTCCATTCACTAGGTGGCGGAATGATACGAAAGGTGAAGCGGTTACAGTGCCGTTATCAGCACAATATCGCATAGCTCTTAGCCAATCAGATTTGAGAACCAGAAAGAACTGTTGTATAATATGAAACAGACATTAATGGTTGTTTACAAATTTATGTATTTCTATGTATAAATCTCACATTTTTGATAGATATGCACCGGTTTTTGGCAGTTGCGCAAACAATAACGTCACAACCAAGCTCGAAGTGGAAGCTCCTGAAGCAGCTCCCGATCCGTTATCCAACAGCTGCATTCATTTAATTCTGTACCCGCCCAGAAACATCATCCGTTTTAAATTAAGGTCCCGACCCAAAGTGCCGCACCTATATTGATTCCTGCCCCGCAGATGACACATTGATATTATTTCACCAGTTCACCCGCCTGTATGCAGGACCTGAACAACGACATAACTCAATGCTCAACCACCATATAGTACAATGCATAGTTTGAGAAACGAACTAGCTTGTCACGACTGTTTCGACTGATTGCTTATTTTGTTCAAAAGCATGTCTACACGTCATACTAACTAGAACTATGCTTCTAACCACAGCTGTCCAACTGATAATTGGACATCTGACATAATGTCAGTGAGCTTGACTGAGTTTGACAGCACTTTATTTTGAGATCTGTTCAAATGAAAGAAGATTCTATAACTTAATGGAGTTTGGGTGAAAGTGCAATGTTTAATTATTTCTTTTATAATGAAAAAAGTTTTTACTAACTCTTTTCTTGCTCTTTTTTTAAAAGTTGCCAGCCAGCGCCAGCATTTTTCATTTTCACAAAAGTTTAATGCATCCCAGAAAATATTCTTCTTAAAATATATAAACATATCAAATGAAAGAAGATTCTGTAACTTAATGGAGTTTGGGTAAAAGTGCAATGTTTAACTATTTCTTTTATAATGAAAAAAAGTTTTTACTAACTCTTTTTTTTGCCAGCGTTTCTTTTTTTTTAAAGTTGCCAGCCAGCGCCAGCATTTTTCATTTTCACAAAAGTTTAATGCATTCCAGAAAATGTTCTTCTTAAAATATATAAACATATCAAATGAAAGAAGATTCTGTAACTTAATGGAATTTGGGTGAAAGTGCAATGTTTAATTATTTCTTTTATAATGAAAAAAAGTTTTTACTAACTCTTTTCTTGCTCTTTTTTTAAAAATTGCCAGCCAGCGCCAGCATTTTTCATTTTCACAAAAGTTTAATGCATTCCAGAAAATATTCTTCTTAAAATATATAAACATATCAAATGAAAGAAGATTCTGTAACTTAATGGAGTTTGGGTGAAAGTGCAATGTTTAATTATTTCTTTTATAATGAAAAAAAAATTTACTAACTCTTTTCTTGCTCTTTTTTTAAAAGTTGCCAGCTAGCACCAGCATTTTTTCATTTTCACAAAAGTTCAATGCATCCCAGAAAATATTCTTCTTAAAATATATAAACATATCAAATGAAAGAAGATTCTGTAACTTAATGGAATTTGGGTAAAAGTGCAATGTTTAATTATTTCTTTTATAATGAAAAAAAGTTTTTACTAACTCTTTTTTTGCCAGCGTTTCTTTTTTTTTAAGTTGCCAGCCAGCGCCAGCATTTTTCATTTTCACAAAAGTTTAATGCATTCCAGAAAATATTCTTCTTAAAATATATAAACATATCAAATGAAAGAAGATTCTGTAACTTAATGGAATTTGGGTAAAAGTGCAATGTTTAATTATTTCTTTTATAATGAAAAAAAGTTTTTACTAACTCTTTTTTTTGCCAGCGTTTCTTTTTTTTTAAAGTTGCCAGCCAGCGCCAGCATTTTTCATTTTCACAAAAGTTTAATGCATTCCAGAAAATGTTCTTCTTAAAATATATAAACATATCAAATGAAAGAACAGACCCTCTGCTTTAAAAAAAAATCCTACCTTTATTTGTTCTCTTTTTATTACCTCTCAAACATGGGTAGGTTTCTTCAAAAACACAAAATTTTGAGCAAAAAGATCATTTTTGTGATAATTATTTTTTAAATAATTTTTATGAAGGACTTTTGATAGACATCAGATGCAGAGCGATCCTCAAAACTTACACGGACATACAGCTGCTTGCTCTAGGGCTATACGTCCGGGTTTTATAACTTGTGGATAATATCGGTATTGCAGAAAGACGGAAATACTCGTCATTGGCAGGGAAGGGTTTTCTCTTAATTGACGAGTTAACAAATTAAAGTAAAGTGATTTTTTTTGTATCCTATATGCTGTCAATTATAGTTCCTAGAAAGAAAATTAGAATCAGAAACTGCAAAAATCGGAATCACATCTATAGAAATATCATAAATCGGCCAAGAAAATTGCAATCGGTGCATCTCTATTTTTTTTTTAAATCTATCAATTATTATTTTTTATTAGTTTTTCTTTTTTAAGCTTGTCTTTTGTTTAATGAAGTCTTAAACAGTTGTAAATAAATGGTTGTAAAAGTCTCTCTCTCTTTCTCTGATAAATTAGAAAGAATTCATCTTAATTGTAATTGACATGATCTCATAACTCTGTCTTTATAAATCCCTCTGTAGACTATATTTAGAATCCACTTAATGGAGACACCTCACCTGCGTCTAGCTATCATCTCAAAAATCTGTATTAATTAAGCATATTTAATCTAATTCTGTGTAAAATGTTTTTGTCTGTCAATTAGGTTTATATTCCCTGTGGTGCATTAGTTAGATTAGAAAGATAAAGTTGACTGCATGCATTGCATTGCATTGTGGGATTCAATATTTGATGCATTGCTGTGCTCTGGTTGTATACGGTACTACTCACGTGTTTACTATGCACAGTTGTTTTATAAATACACTCACCTTGCATGTGTAAAAAAACATTTTAAAACTACACTTGGTCCATGTGTCACATTTGAAGTTGAAATTTGAGTGCATTGCATAATGAGATTCAATGTCCTGTTTGACTTTGTTAGATTTACTAACTAGCCCAACAATTTACCCTAGTTACTATACTTCATACAACATAATAGTATGCAAGTATTATGTTGGTGTCTCAGTCTGGACAAACCTGTAGGTGTTCTGCATGTCTGGTTGGACTGAATAATGGGACGGTGAAATGATGTGAGACACAGTGTCAGGTTGGAGACAGAACTGCGTCTGTCTCATGTCGCGACGTCTCCCTGCCACCCAAATTGATGGAATGAGGGAACAGAAAGAAATGGGAAATGGATTACTCCAGAGGTGACGAGCGTCTCCGAAATCAGACATCCGTATAAAGATGAGTAAACTGGATTAGTCCGTCTCTGGTGCTGTTTTTTTGTGAGAAGTACCCCATCGTCTGTGGCTCTTTTGGGAAATCAAACACTTGTCAGGCCAGCTGGCGGTGAAGGCTGTAGTGTTTTCTTACTCGCTGGTTTTCATCTGTTTACTTGTGGGAATTGTGGGAGGTCCCTCTCAGACTGTTGTGCCAGGAGGAATTGCTTCGTGCAAAAAATCGTCAACGAGATTTTATGTTTTACGGCTGGATGTCTGAGCGCATTACTGCCGCCTGGCATCTGCTGTTCAATTCATTACACCGCGCTTAAGCAATTTGTTCCTCTCCTGCATTTTAAGGAAATGTGATTAGGTGTATTTCCTTGGCCTGTATGGATAAAGTTGAGCATGAAGTAATATCACAGATTGGATGTTGTTTTCTGTGGACATGCTAATAGCGTGGGTGTTTATGTTAGGAGTGCCTATAGTGGGATACTGCCACAGTTTCTGTATGCATGATGTACCCGGATGAATGGCTACAATTCCCAAATGTGTAGTATACAACCAGGATTGCATGGAGTAATGTATCCCACAATGCAATGCTCTTGACTCCCTACAGTGTGATGAAATAAATGTTATTCGTAACTGGGCATCACTGAGAGGCCATTTAGTAAGGTCATGTGACCACAGCACAGTGTTGCATACTACACTTTTGTTTTGTTGTATTCTGCATGTTGTTTTAAGTATTATAAAAGACAAATAGTACACCATATAGTGTGCAGTATGCAGTGATCTGTTTTTTTCTAAAAGCATTTATTGTCTAATATGATAACTGGACACCACTTAAAATAAATATGCGGCATAGTGATATAGTATGCATATTACAGTAGCATACTGTGTATTTTTTTTGTACTTTGTAAAATACTATACTTTTTACTTTTTTGTTATAACCGTTAAGTATTTAAAACAAATCACTGGCAGTGTACAATATTTATATTGAATCCATGTATCATCATGTTCATGTAGCACAAATGGCTAAACGTTGTGGGTTTGATACCAGAACATGCACATGCTAACATGTCGCTTTGTATAAAAGCATCTGCCAAATGTAAATGCAAAAATGCATACGCATAAATTCACGTGTTCCTGTGTAGCTCAGTGGTTGAGCATTGCGTTAGCTGCGCAAAAGGTCATGGGATTGAACCCAAGTAAAATACATGTTGATAAAAATGTATAGCTTTTAATGCACTGTAAGTCATTTGCCAAGTGCATAAATGTGAATGTATAGCAACGTAAATTAATGCAATACTCTTCTGTTACTATGAGTAAGGCTGTCACAATGATTAAATAATCTTCTCATTGCGACTGTTTGACCTCATCGCGATGATTTCAGATCACCGCAATGATTGCACATCTCTTTAAAAAACACAAGAGGGAGCTGCAGCACCTGTATAAACGAGACCGTATCAGATGGTGCTCCTTAACTGCGATACATTGCAAAGCCATTTAATACAGTGTAAAAAACAGCATTTATAGAAATGCTGCAAAACTTTGATAAGCAGTAAGAACTGCCAGGTAAACATACATTTCCAAAACAGCAATTCCAAATTTAGGGAAGTGAAAGATGCTATTCTCAGAGCCGGCCCTAGACCTTCGGGGGCCCTAAGCACAATTTGGTCGGGGGCCCATTTGACCGAAGTAAGGCCTAAAGAAAAGAAATGACTACCTTATAACTATACTGTACATATTATATCTACTATGTTATTTTTTTATTTTGTCTTTTAAATTATGTTTTTTTAATTATTCGATGTATACTGTATGTTAATGATCTTTTTTACGCTGCTGGTCCTGAGTACGTTCTTATGTGGCAACATGTAGCCTACAGAAAAAAGACCTTGGGGTGGTCCGGACAGGGATTATTTTAAGCCAGGACTTAAGCCTTAGTTTAATTAGAAAACATAACCAATTTTTACAAACATGCCTTACTAAAAACATTATTTGTGTGCATTTTGAGGAAAAACAAAGGGCACTGGTGTATTTTAAGATATGTCAGTGCAAGCTTTTTTCAATTTGGACAGCTCTTAGCCTACTTTTATTTTAGTCCATGAGTAGTTGAATTTCTGTCAGGGAAACTGCCCCCTTGAGTTCTTGATTTGAGTTCCATGTTTGATGTCTAACAGGAATAATACCACTGAACTGAATAGCAGTGCAGTGCAACGAACACACCCTGATGAACTTGCTGAATAAAAAGACTGATAAAGTTATTTTCACTGACCAAAGAAACATTTTAAATTGACACCAGAGTTTAAGAGGCACAAACAACAGCCTATATACAAATTTGAATGAAATAGAGTAAATAGAATAACATTTAAATAAAATATTATATAAAATAATAAATAGAACACTTAAATGTTTACATTTTTCAAATAAACAACAATAACCATAATATCTAAAACACCACAAACAAGATTAAAAGTAGCTAACATTCGCTATAACAACCGCCTAACTATATATTATCTCTTACGTAAATAGCATAACAAAAGTTAATAGGCTTGTTTGATATGAGCTAAATCTGCGCATAACCGATCACCAGTGATCAGCGCGAGGTGCGTTTTTCAACTTGTTCTTGACTTATGGCATTCATATTTTTAATGAATTCCTTTAAACTTTTGTATTGGTGTTGGATTAGTTGTACTGTGAGCTGTTTATATTTTACACAAAAACGAATTTAGACTTAGATTACATCCCAACATTTACTAAGTAGCCTTTTCCAGTAATGAACAGTTCACCTTTGTTGATTCTCCTTATAAACATCTTAATGTAAATGCATTTGTTGGTATTTCAGTTGCGTCTATTTAATCCGCGATAAAATACGCGATCTCTTCCATTGCTGATGTTTACAGACCACAACAAAGCGAGATTAATGAAGCGTCTGGCTTGCCTACAGTTACTGCAGCCGTCTGCGCTCGTCTAAATTCCAGGCAAGGCAAGCTGCATCTCAAACAAGCCTAGTCTGACAGACAATGATCAGGTGATGAGTGACATCATAGGGTCAGTCAGGGTCAAGATTAGCGGGGAACTCGCCATAATAAAGAACTAAATAAAAACAACTGTGCTTATTATGATGCCCGATAAAGAGCGCTGTAGATCCATTTCTTTTTATTTATTTTATGTTACTTTTGATGTATAATTTTTTTCAACCACTAGCTGGCAGTGACTCTATGGGGCCCTCTGCTGGCCACGGGGCCCTTTGCAATTGCAAGTGTGGTTTAGTGGCAGGGCCGGCACTGGCTATTCTTAAGGATCTGTAGGGAATTCATTTTTTATAGCCACTACAGACATGTTGTCCAGTACTAATATGACCTTTAGGAGGATTGGCTACTATTTAAGGCCTATTCAGTTTATTTTGATTGCATTTTTATTTTCAGTTAATTAATCCGAGACTTTATTGTGTTTATTTATTTATTTTCAGTTATATTAATTAAATTTTCAGATATATTCATTAAATAATTACTTTTAAATATGTGTATTAATATTTATTGCCACACTGTAAAAAATCCTGTCATGTCAACTTACTATTATTTATCTTTATTAGACAATTAACTGTCAGCCAAATTTTATAATCGTGATGCAAATACATTGCGCTATTCGATTGTAACATTTTAAGTTAACTCACTTCATTCATGCATAAAAAATTTGCGTGAAATTCAGACACGAATAAGCTCAATTTGCAGACTTTAGCTATCTTATACTCTCAATATGTTTATATGTTTATATATAGCTCAAATTGAGTAAAAAGGATTTTTTACAACTTACCAGATTGTCCGACCTTCTCACTAACCAAGCAAGATCCTTTTTATTCCTGTGTCTATAAAAGTACGAAGATGTGTCGCACAGATCCGGGTGTCCACATACAGCGATGATAATTTTGTCCTTTATTGCTGTTTCGTATTTCTGCCTCAGCTTGCTACGTCGTAATCACGTCACTTTTAGAGCGAGCTCCTGATTGGATAACACAGTGCGAATATCTGCCAAAGTTCGGATTTTTCAACTTTCACAAATCATTGCCATGTCATTAGCAAATAGCGTAATTTGTGGTGCATCATTTGCACGAATCGCGCTGCAGGATGTCTATCACGTCTTTGCATTGACTAAACATGAAAAATCACTCGCGCTTAACGCTTCATTCGCGTCTGGTGTGAACGCACCATTAGAGGGAAAGTGACTTTCTTTAAATCTGCTATTACTTTAGTTTCTCTTCACTTTTACCTCCCTCTGTTCAGTTAAATAACAGTTCATGTTGACTGTAGCTACAGACTGTGTAAGAAGTTTAGGATGTATTGTATGAATGAAGTGCTGAGCCAGACATCAACCGTCAGGAGGCGTTCAGGTGTGACGACAGGTGAGATGAACCCTCATTCACGTCTGGTAAAGTGGCAAAATTGTCTGCCTTGCATTTCAGAGACAGCAGGGGTTTTAACGCTGTGTGCCGACGGACGGTCACATCAAAGAAGAGATGGCCAATTACGATCTCTGAGGGGTTTCTGCTCTGTTGCCGATTGCTTAGTGTCCCATTATCGGTTGTAAATATTTACATGGACACATTGAGATCTCTCTCTGTTTTTATCACTGGGGCGAGTACTTGATCCAGCGTTTGACAGCAATACAGCCCTACGGTGGAGCTTTTTAGAGTGGATATTTGTCTTTATCTGTCCGTTTCCAATAATAGTGTTTTTTGCCCGCCGGGTTTTTTTTTCTGCGCAGTCATGTTGCGTCTTTCTCTGAGGGCATTGTGCGGTGTTATTGTTGAGTCGTTCGACCTCTAACACAGACCTGACAAAACAACATCACGTTCCTCCATCACAGCCTTCGCTGCGCTTTATCTCTCTTCGATTCCTTCATCGTCCCTTTGGGCGCTCGACAGCTATCCGCCCGGAAAGAAAGAATTTGCATTCAACATTTATCAATGTCATCACGACAAAACAATGCAGCATTGCACCGCAGACAAAAGTATCAGAG
This sequence comes from Misgurnus anguillicaudatus, assembly GCF_027580225.2. NCBI lineage: Eukaryota > Metazoa > Chordata > Actinopteri > Cypriniformes > Cobitidae > Misgurnus > Misgurnus anguillicaudatus. The sequence continues at coordinate 38,904,013 of NC_073348.2, forward strand.
CGCAAATGATAAAAACTCCTGTTGATTCGCTCGGCTTACAGAGAAATCAGATCAGACCCATCGATCTAATTACGTCGACTACACGCTCTGATGGTAATTGTGAGGTACAAATGCATTTGAAAGGGCATTGATTCCCTAAAGGTGTGAATCTGCATCGTAACAGCGTTTGAAGTGTCTCTGATCTATAACTTCTGAGTGTGAGGGGTTTTAAACAAGCTCCCAGCGGTGCCATGAGAGAGAATGACATGTTATGAGACCAAATTTACATAAAATCTATATGAAGTGTCATATTAAAGCTTTAGCTTATAACATATATGTGTATGGTGAAAAAGTTTGCATGGATACACGGGCTGTGTTCTAACACCCAGGCTGACTTTCTAGACATCATTTTTATGGCATCATAAGCACTTTTTGAAATGTTTATTATATGCTAATATTTAGTTTTAGCATATAATAAACATCTGTGACGTATTGATAAAAAAATAGTTGCATTTTATCCAAAGCAACTTACTGTGTACACAAATGTACCCAACCCAACATGACCAAATCACCTTTTACCCAAACCCACCAACGTGCAAAAATATATATATATATAAAAAAAGTTATGCGACCCAAGAAAACCCGACAAAATTAGACCCAAGTCCGCCGGGATGCCTTTTTTTACCCGACTGCACGCGAAAGTAAACGACACCGACACGTTTGCAGTAAGCAGCCCGCACGCAACGGTCACACTGAAAAAAAACTGGTGGCCCCACAACCTATTTGGCCCGCGGCTTCATTTTCATTTTTTATCTGATGACGACACCGAGGGCATTACTACAGTGTGCAAAATTGATTGACAGGTCTGGCTCAACGGAAATTGACCTAAGGGGTTGGAAAAGGACTCGATGAACACACACGAGATAGTTCGGGTCTTCTCGGGTCCGTTTGGCAAAAACACATTAATTTTAAATTACCCAACTTCACCCGAGGCCACAAATATTATACCAGACCCGTGTCTGAGGCACATTTTAGACCCGAACCCGCTTGGGTCGGAACTCGTGTTTTCGTATCTAAGTGGACCCCAAGGGCATTCCAGATATACGTTTTTTTTATGTGTGATCCCTTGAAATTAACCTTTTACGCTGCTAACGCAATACTGTACCAATTGAGCTAGAGCAGTGCTTCTCAATTATTTTCTGTGACGCCCCCCCTAGGAACAAGTAAACATTTCGCGCCCCCCCAACTCTCCGCCACGACACATCTGCAAAACATTGTATCCTTATTAACATTAAAGCAAACACAAAAAAAGAAATATCGATCAACTTCCAGCAAAGAATAACTTTATTAACATTGTTTTTTAGTCTGTAACAGAAAAGACTTAAAATGCATCAATTTGCCTGAAAAAAAATCAACCCTTGTTCAAAGTATAATATTTTTGACCGTTTGATACTGAAAAATTAAATTAAATATAATCAATAAATAATAATAAAAACTCAAGCGGCTTATAAGCGGCTTATCAGTGTGATTGGGGTGTAATGTCTTTAAGTGACAGTGCAAAAAAAAAGTATTTTTCCCCAGGGTCTCGCGCGCCCCCCCTGGTGTCGCTTCGAGCCCCCCCTGGGGGTCCCGCCCCACTATTTGAGAAGCACTGAGCTAGAGTAACACAAGTGTACTTATGTGTGTATTATGTTTTTTAGAGTTTCTCATTATTAGTTGACGTCTCATGTGCACTGATAATGATTAGTTGGTCATGTGAAGGATGTACAAACTTGTATACCAATATAAACATAGTGGATTCATCTTTATTAGTATGCTATCTTAGAAGTCAATCCCCTACTGTCTGTAGTCAACACTACGTCTGTATTTGAATAGAAGTGTGTGTGTTTTGGTACCGTATGGATGCAGGTACCTGGCGAGGGGTTAATGAGTTGTTAATGAAACACATGGAAAGCAGCTAATGAGATGTGACCTGTTTTCCTGCAATCTCACCTCAACTCGTATGCTAATCTACCTGCCATCGCTGTACAGTCTTTGTTCTTTCGCTCTATTATTTCATTTAATCTTTTAGTTACACACAGACTTCACAGTCGCAGCCTTTGAAGTCGCTAATTTCTGAAGGTCTTGTGAGTTGTGAAGGTCTAAATACAGTTGAAGCTTGTTAGATGAGATGCTGGAGTTGTGATTCATTTCAGACACATCTGACTCATTATTCAGCCTGACCTTACGTGTCCTTTGATATCTTTACGAGCGGTTTAATGATCTCTGTAGCATCTTGTGTGTGAAAGTCTCAAAATAAACCAGATGAACGTTATGCTTTATTCTCTCAATTTAATCCAAGTCGAAGAAGAATACTGGAGAATCTCCAGAAACTTGTCAGGCAGACGTCCTTCTCGTATATCACAGATACATTTCAAAAAGAAAGAGAAATGAGGCAGTATATCGTGCGTGAAGAAAGTGAAGCCGGTTTTTATCACCAGTATTATTTACGCACATTTCTTCCTCAGTATTGATAACAAAATGATTGTTATTACTTGTATGCCATGTATTAAAAAAGTATTGACACATTGGTGTATTGACAGATTGAAATTCATTAAATTAATTCAATGCCTGATTGTGTTGTGCTATATTTGAAAAGGCTAATATCTTTCCCATATGACTTTTTTGGGGTTCAGGTTTGACCTGGGCATGTATCAACGTGATCTCATGAGAATACGTGTGTATTTTACGTAAAGTTTGGTTGTACCACACGTAAATATTCGTACGTTTTCATACACACGAAAACGTATAATATCGAAGTGTTGACATAATATATTAATTATTTACGTATTAGCAGCTTTATGTTGCGTTTACACCAGCCACGGTAGAGGCGGCAAAAACGCGCTATTCGCGCGTAGTTGGACGCTTGAACATTTGAGTTCCCTCGCTTCATTTGCGCGTGAAATTCGGGTCATGGGAGGGGCTTCTGTGACTCCGCTGAGACTCCGCCACTCAGCTTGCTTCCTGTAATCACGTCACTACTACAGCAAGTTCATGATTGGTTAACGCAACGCGTAAATCCGCCGAAGTTTAGATTTTTCAACTCACGCGTTTCCCACGGCAACGCCCATTTCGCGCGGAACGAGCCATCCACACCGCGCTTACCGCGTGTACCACGCCGCAGGATAATAATCCACGTGTAACGATCGCATCTTTGCATTGATTTAACATGTAAATCACCCGCGCTTGCCGCCTCTTGTACGTATTCGCGCTTGTACGTATTCCTATTCATAAATATTAAAATCGCGGGCATTGCCGTTTCTTATGTTTTCGGTAACATATCAATAAAAAATTGTACAGCAATCTTTATGGTTTTGAAAGATTTGTAAATGTTTTACATTTTGTAGCTGTAAAAACGTAATGCTACGATTAAATCTACATTGTATGCTTCAGCAATCTATTTAAACTTACAAAAAATGTTTAGTGTTTTTGAAAGTTACGCATAAATACGTTTTAAAGGCACACTCCACTTTTTGGAAAATATGCTAATTTTCCAGCTCCCCTAGAGTTAAACATTTGATTTTTACGGTTTTGAAATCCATTCAGCTGATCTCCAGGTCTGGCGCTAGCACTTTTAGCATAGCTTAGCATAATCTATTGAATCTGAATTAGCATTGCGCAAAAAAATAACCAAAGAGTTTCGATATTTTTCCTATTTAAAACTTGACTCTTCTGTAGTTATATTGTGTACTAAGACCGACGAAAAGTTAAAGTTGCGATTTTTCTAGGCAGATATGACTAGGAACTATACTCTCATTCTGGCGTAATAATCAATGACTTTGCTGCTGTAATATGCCTACAGGAAGCGCAATGATATTATGCAGCGCTATTGAAAGTAACCAAGGGGACTATTTTCGGGCACTACGTGATATCATTGCGCCTCCTTGCGCCCCCCGTGTCCCTTTAACGGTGGGACCAGGCTGCATTTCTCTTATTCATCTCTAAAGCTTTACTGAGTCTTTATGTTTCGTAGGCTGGAAGTCTGGCCATGTAAAGCGTTAGAGTCCCCGCAGCGGCTTGAACGCTGATAGCTCGCAATACAACTCACTGAAGAGAAACTGACCTAAATGTGTAAATTTCATCAGCAAGAGCATAACAACCATTTCATGTCCGCTTTCGTGGATTTATGTTCTCATCGTTCTCATTAATGTGATGCCATAATTATCAGGTGTTTGGTGCGTCGATAGCACAACAATCGCACAAGGGTTTTGATCTGAGTTATTGACATCAGCGCAATGTTTTAGGCATGAAGTGGTTGAAAAGGCCTGTCGGTATTCTCACAGCGAGTGAATTGAGTGTCAGTAGATTGCGTTTGTTTCTGGTGAGCATTTCCCCCTCGAGAGCAAGCGCACGGCGTGAAAACGCACTCAGCGTGGGAGAGAAATGACTAAAGAAGATGCTAATAAAGCCGTTTAAATAATTCATCTCTTCATCTTAAAACAGCCGCCTGCAGGAAACTCTCGTCACGCTCTCTCATCTCTCCTGTTTATGGCTTTTCACTCTTTATATCTCATCTAAGTGATATCTACCTGACACACTGCTCCGTCACCTCGACTTTTCTCTTTGTCATCTCATTTCTCTCTGGATCTCTGCTCCCCACTGATTGTGCTGGAGATGTTTTATTTACATCATTGTCAGGATCATTTCCTGAAGGTAAATTCAGATCTAAGACTGGCGTTCCCTCAGGAGTCTGCGTGGAGTCGAGTGCTTCCGCTCCACGTGTTTGATTCGCTTCTGTCGATCTATTTCTGTCGCGCTTTCAGCACGTCAACCTACATTTCTGTGCAAGTGTCTCTCACCTTTTATTAAATTGGTTTTTATTATTACATTTTTAATTCACTTTTAGAGGCTGCATGATTACAGACAATGCAATTAATTTATACTGTAGTAATATCTAGACTATAGTTTTGATATCACTACCAAATTGAAATCTATAATAATTGCATTTGTTTATATTGCTTTATTGCTTCTTTTGCAGCTTTCAGATGATGTATAAATCTCAATTAAAGTTTTGTGGTCTGGGTCACATAGTATATCTGTATTGCTGAGTACTAATTATCCAACCTTTTTTATTGAAATGCATATAAATAGCATGCAGTGTGAAAAGTCCGCATGACATAATTTTCGTCATCTGGAGGGTCCGCCGTCATCTTCAAAATTTGAGACTGTATGCGTACAACAGCGCATGAGTGTGAAAATATTGAAAGCGGACGTTCCACTACAAAAAAGTACACAAAGGCAATAGACAATACGTGCAATACATACACCAACATTGCCGGCAGTCCTTACTGTTCACTTAATATGGCGCATCTTTTCGTGTCCTTTTATGTATTGGTTTCCCAATTTTTATTCTGTTTTTTAAGTCATTGTCGCTTGGGTTTGGGATAAGACTTGGGATTTGCTTTAGGATGTCATTTAATATATAGGTTCTCCATGTTTTTTGTCTATTTTTATACCATGGTCGCTCGGAGTTGGGGTTAGAATTGGGGTTTGGATGTTTTTTATGTATCAAAGAGAAACCAATACATAAAACGACACGAAAAGATGTGCAGTATTAAGTGAATGGGAAAGACTGCCGTATCATTGGGGGTAACGCATTACAAGTAACCTGCATTACGTAATAATATTACATTTCTGAATAACAAGTAAAGTAACGCATTATTTTATAAACGTACACATTAATATTTTAAGTTACTTTTAAAAAAAAATGTAATGCAAGTTACTTTTCAGTTTAACTAATTTGATTTAAACTGAATGCAGTCACAGAATTACACACTATATATGCGTGCGCGCCTGAGCGGGAACAGTTTTGAGGCCGAAACAGAGATGGCAGGTCAGAGCTTGATATATTTGCGATGGAAATGTGCAATTTCTGAATGCAGAACTTCTTAGTCATACAAAACATGCGCAAGGCCTGAACGAGATCAAGCCTCAGCCAAATAAGAGAAAGTAACGCAAAAGTAACTTAAAAGTAATGGAAGCATTACATTTCACGATAAGTAACTAAGTAACGCAATTAGTTTTCTTTTTGGGGGAGTAACTTAATATTGTAATGCATTTCTTTATAAATGTACCCATTAATATTTTGAGTTACTTTTTAAAAAAGTAATGCGAGTTACTTTTCAGTTTAATTAATTTGATAAAAAAAACACAACGTACTGCATTAAACTAAACATCACAAAGATTTACGCACTATACTGTATGCGTGCGCGTCTGAGCGGGAACAATTTTGAGTCCGAAACGGAGATGGCAGGCCAGTCTGATATTTTTGCGATGGAAATATGCAATTTCTGAATGCAGAACTTCTCAGTCGTAGAAAACATGTGCAAGGCCTGAACGAGATCAAGCCTTAGTCAAATAGGAAAAAGTAACGCAAAAGTAACGCAAAAGTAACGGAAGCATTACTTTCCACGATAAGTAACTAAGTAGCGCAATTAGTTACTTTTTTGGGGGAGTAACTTAATATTGTAAAGCATTACTTTTAAAAGTAACTTTCCCCAACACTGTATGCACGCAAAATTGGAATTTGCCGTATGTATTGCACAACTTTTCACACTGCGTGCTATTTATACGCACTTCATAAGAATGGGCTAAATTCCAACTCCAACATAAAACAATGAAGTGTGATTGAGTAATATTGAACTTGATGGACAGCAATTGGTCACTTTATATGCATTCAGAGAGTGTCTTCATTTCATAATGTTTACATGCATGCAAACAATTCCATGCAAATGTCAGCCTTACCATGAAAACTACGTTTTTACAAAATGTTTTTAACCCTACATATATCTCAGATGGCTTAAACACCCATACGAGGTCTCTGTTAAATTTTTTACAATTGTTTCAAATTATTTGCCATGGTTAGGCAAGTGCAGCTTTCCGTTTTTAAGCTATTATTGCTTCTGGTTTGGGCATATAAACTATTTTTTGTCACATCCATAAAACATATTTATTTTCTGTTATAAAATAGAAAACATGAGTATAGACAGATATTTTTTGATGTCTAACATCAGGGGTTTAGGATGGTTTAGATGGTATATTGGTAATAAATACATGCGCAGTTCAAGTTCAATTTGTGCCTGAAGTGTCACATCCATAGCGCTGAGATAGCTCACATGTCTTCACAGACGGTCATTTAAAGCAAGATTTTGTTTCTGTAGCAGCTCTTCAGTAGGAAGATCTTCCACCGGAGCCCTGCGTCACTTTGATCTGTTTGTCGTTCACGCGCTGGAGACGAGCGCAGCGCTTATTAATGACTTCACTATTTTCTCTTCTTCCTTAGATGCACTTTGTGTAGCGTTCCCCGTATAGATCCAGCCTGGAGATGTTATATTGATTCGACTGAAGTCCGTATCGAACCGGCAGTAATTCGGAGCTTGTGGAAGTGCTTTTTTCTAATGCTTAATAATTCCTCACGATATGATGAATAGATGGTGCAATTAATTCATTTGGTAAATTGCGTAATTATTTAAACATTCGACTGGAAGGCTTAATGGTTTGCCCAATATGGTCTCCTATGGTTATGTCTTCATTTGTCTGTTTAATTTGGACACTTTGCTCCCACCTGCCTCCATCTTACTCTGTCATGCCACGGATTTCCCTAGACGCTCCTGATAGGCTCACGATCAATATCATTAACCTCCGAATTAATCATTTAGCTAGTGAGAAACAGTCCAATTATTAGCAGCTGTTGGTGTCAAAAATGAATACATGGTTTAAAGTTAAACTTCAGTCGGGGCTGTGGCCAAGTGCTTTAAAAGGTGTGCCCTTACAAATAAGTACAGGTGGTACCATGGTAAAGTGATTTTAATACCCTGTTGCTTTGTTACAGGTGTCAGGAGTGATTATCAGATTTATATTAAAGTACTGAAAAATGCAAGGGTCGTACCATGGTACCATGGTTGAGATGCCACGGTAATACCATGAGCTCGAGCATTGCAGAAAGCTGTGGGTTCGAATTTAGTGAACACACATGTTAATAAATGTATACAAGTCACTTTGGAAAAAAGCATCTGCTAAATGCATAAATGGAAATTTACCATGGTACCTTTTTATATTCTAATGCAAACTATAATTCTTTAATGCTGCTTGTCCAAAATGCATGTTATTGCCTTTTGAAGCTTTGTTAATGGGTCTTTTTGGGGGGTGACATACCCAGATCAATACCCTCAATCGTTTTCTGTCCATTCTCATAAACTATTCCTAAAAATGATAACGAATATAAGATTGTATTTGGCAAGATGAGAAATTCAAAAATCTTTAAAAAAAACTTGTTTTAAAAGCATGCATCAGGTTTATTATTTGTGTAACTGCTTACAAAGACTCTTGCACATTTATTTTTAAAAATTTGCACATCTTTCTTATATTAAATCCCAACATAAATCACATGGGTATATTTGTACCAATAGCCAACAATACATTGTTTGGGTCAAAATGTCTTTTTTAATGCCAAAAATCATTAGGATATTAGGTAAAGATCATGCTCCATGAAGATATTTTGTAAATTTCCTACTGTAAATATATATTTTTAAAAAATTAAATGTATTTATCATAAGTTATATGTGTTGCTAAGGACTTCATTTGGACAACTTTAAAGGCGATTTTTTCAAAAATTTTATATTATACCTTTTTATATTCTAATGCAAACAATAATTATTGCTGCTTGTCAAAATGCATGTTATTGCATGGTACTACCTTTGTGCCTTTTGAAGCATTGTTATTGTGGTTATTTTTTGCGACATATCCAGATCCTCAATCGTTTTCTGTCCATTCTCCTACACTTTTCATGAAAATGATAACGAAAATAAGATTGTATTTGGTTCAGTGACAAAAATGGTTTGGCAAGATAAGAAATTCAAAAATCTTTAAAAAAATTGTTTTAAGTATATTTCAATGCACATGGTGTATTTATGTTGATTTTATGCAATAAAACATTTGCACCACTTTTATGAAAGTTAAGACTGAATGGACCTGAAAATGTCAAATGGTGTAACTGCCATTTGCGCCAAAGAATGAGAAATATTAATTACTTTATCCACCTTGATGGCATGTAAACATGATCATAAAAAAAATTATAATTTTAAAGTATCATTTTATTAGTTATTTGTAAATGTAAATTTTAATGTGTTTTAATATTTGTCCTAGCATATGCTGAAAACAGCTTTGTTTTATAAATAATCTTTGACAAATGATGTAAAAATATATGTAAAAAATAAAATTACACTAAACTAGATGATTATATTTTATTCTACATTTTTTATGAATATATTTATATTTTCATAAAAAAAATACTAGTTACACCAATTGACACAGACCGGTTACACCACATTGACATTTTTGCAGTTATGCCCCAAATATTCTTTCAAAATGAAATAAACCCAGACATTTTTGACTTGGTCCTCAAATTCCTCAAATCTGCAAATTGTTTTTTAAATTTTAACCCTTTAAAGCAACACTAAAGAGTTTTTGCTCTTTGCTCCCCCTACAGGTTAGAAGCGTAATTGTTCATTACCACTGTCGTAAATACTGCAGCATAGCTGGCTCTGATTGGATTGTAGGTCTGCCGTAAAGCAAGTTTTTGTAGTTTTCACTCGAACTACAGGACCACTACCCGACGGCTGGAAACTTCTTTAGTGCGGTTTTGGCCAATAGAGGGCTGCAAAGCGAATGTGAAAGTGCCGTTCACCCTGTTTCGAGTGGATGAACCACTGAAACGTTTTTTTTAAATGTTATTTTAAGGTAAAAAAACTCTTTGGTGTTGCTTTAACATTTTATTGAACCATACGGACGCAAAATAATTACCGTCACATCATTGACCCATTTAGTGAATGTGAATGTTTGATCAGGTATATCAATAAAGATGACCTCACGTTTTTTTAAAGACATTTCACAGAAGTAAAGATAATTTTCTTTACATTTAGAGAAAAGAAGGCCACTATTAAACCCCTTTATATTCCCCTCTCTTTGTTTCTCAGCGTTGTTTCACTATAAATGACTTTGCCAGTACTACTGTATGTGTTCGTGTGTAATGTGTGTGAAGATTGTGATTCATGCTTTCCCAAGAAAAACACTCTGTCCTGCCAGTGGATCGGTGGATAGCTGCGGTCCACCGGGGAGGAGAGTATATTTATTCACAGATATTGTTGACCGGCTGCACTTCCATCCGTATGTGTTTGTGAGGGATTGTAGAGGAAAGAGACCGGGCGGGTACAGCTGCTACAGTCAAGAAGAGCAAGACGCCTAACAAGTTGAGATGAAAGAAATCCCGGCTCTTAAATCTCACATTTGGAGTCAATAAGGCAGAAACATACTTCACACCGACACAAATGTGTGTGCGGTCCTGTTAAACTTACTTTTGGGACAGCAACAAACATCAGTGCTCGGTAGTCTTCTTCAAATGTGTGTCATCTACAGAACCAATAAACCAGATTTGTTGTTGTTTAACGTAGGGGAGAACCGGGGAAAAAGTAATGTGGGATGAAAGTAACAAAGTGATTTTCTCCGAGCCCTGATAACATTTACATCCCAAACTATGACAGCATCTTAGGCACACAACTCCTGACAGAACTGACAAATATTGCGTTATTTACTCAACGTTTTCCACATGTAGTTTTCCAGAAAGGTGTTTTCAACCATGATAATTAAATTCCTAAAGCGGTCATTTTTTTCTTATAACGCGTTGTGTTTCTGGTTTCGTGTGTTACAGTACTGATCAATCTACAGGTTTATTATGGAAGATCACAAGAGTCATGCAAAATGTAATAAAGAACTTCAATATTTAATAGGGATGCACCAATAGGATTTTTTGGACCGATACCGAAATAAACAGTCAACTTCTGGCCAATACCGATGCCGATATTAAACACTTGTATACAATACTATACAGCTGGTCTATTAGCTAGTTTATTTCTGCATCAAATTATTTTTACTGAACATGGATTTGATCTAATTAACATTCAACTGACCAACATAGTAAGAGAGGCACAAATTAAGCTAAAACAAATATAAGATGACAACCTTCAAAGGTGGTTTTTGCTATTCAGCATTTATTTTATTAACAACATTAACTTGTTTTTTTGACATATAATGGATTTCTTTATGCAGTTAATTCATAAACAACCGGTATCGGCCTTTCTTGTGCTATTGCCGATATGCCGATGGTTTTAAATTAATCAAAAATCGGCTGATTAATATCAGCGGCCGATACATCGGTGCATCACTAATATTTAATAACTACCTGGACAATAAAAATAGCAATTAATACATTTGTTTAAAAATTCATTAATTAATCTATAAATAAATGGACAAAGTTACAAAAAAAATCATTATGTAACATTTTATTAGGCAATAAAGAGATTAAAATAAAATAATGTAGAAATGAAATATTAATCCATTAATAAATAGTTTAAATTAATATAACAATTTACAAAAACAACATAAAACACTCCATAAGTTCATCATTTTAAATTGCATTAACAAATTCTTAATTAAATAATGGAATTTCAAAATGTATTTCAAAAAGCGATTTAAAAAGAGAAATAAATAACTGGATTTATAAATTGAACTACAAAGGTTTAAATTAGACATTTAAAAGGGCATTTATTTTCGCTATTCGATTTTCTTTCCGTTTTAGCCTCTCTATTTAGCCTCATCCAAGATCTATAAATCTGCGCATGATGTACAATCAGAGCCAATCAGCAAGCTTGTTACATCCACCTGGCCATAGCTAATTTGCATTTCTCATTTGACCTTTTGCAAGGACCCAAAGAGTCACGGATCCAAGATCCATTGTGTTAACAGCACAAACGGTCATGGGTTCGAACCCAGTGAACACACATACTGATGAAGATGTCTACCTTGTAAGTCACTTTGGTTTAAAGTATCTGCCAAATACATAAATGTTAATCTCTAAACCTGTATTGCCCACCCATGACACACGCACAAAAAAGGACCTGCATGTACACAAATATCCAACTTCTTCATCATCATCTTCATCCTCTCTCTCTCTCTCCCTGCCAGATTGTCCCAATGATTTCATCTTCTTTATCACTATGATACCTCATCCTCACTTTCATTACTTGGCAGTGCTACTTGTGCTTTTTGAAGTGAAACAAAACCTCTTTACATGCCAATGAAGTATAGGACTCGATAGGTGACTCAGATCTTTTATAGGCAATTATCTAGATAAAAATGAGTGAAAATGCACTTTTAATATGAGAAAATATTGCACCATATGCTGAAAATGGAAACAAGATAGTTTCATTGCTCAAAGGTTGCTCTTGGTACTCTGTCTCAGATGTTTTATCTTGTGTAGATATTTGTCATAAAGTCATTGAAGGAAACAGTCTACCTTCATATATGAGTTTAGTGATGTTGATGGGTCAGTAGACGTCTCACTAACTAAGGCTGAGTTTTACATCTATAGTGTCAGTTTAATGACGTCCCTGCTGGTGGCTTTTATTGAAGTTAAGATGTCCAGGACTTCTCCATGACCTCTGATCTGAAGCTGAGCAAATGGCAAAAGGTTTTGTCAACGTGTCCACTTCTGTGACAGTAGAGAGAGAATGAAAGCGAATGTGGCTCTCTCGTCCCACAGACCTCCTGTCAGTGTGCATGGCGGCGTGTGAAGACGTGAACACGTGCTGCGCCAGCAATCGCACACATGCACACACACACACACACGCATGTAAGCAGGCAGCTGACTTGAGAAAATCAGCGAGAGAGGGGGGTGTAAAATCCCTCTTTGTCGAAAATTGGCTCTCTCAGTGAACGGCTCTCTAACAGAAATCCAGTGGGGTTTCCAAGGTAACCGTTCCACGGATCTGAAACTGTGGGCAAAGCCGCAGATGAATAGCTGTTAGGACACACAACAATAGCGGTTAAAGGCATAATTGTTAAAGAATGAAATGCAGGAACAATAGAAACAGGAGTAAGTGATCAGATCATTAGTGTTCACTGAAGTGTGCATGTCACATGTATGTGTTTAAGGGCTGCATTTGTAAACTAGAAGGCTTACTGATCAATCTAGTGATCCAGAAGATCACACATTTGACATTATTAAAAAGAAAAGGTTCACAGTGGCTCTTAGGATCAGCGATGATATTATGAACAATAACTTTTTGACTGTATAAACTTTTTGAGTAAATGTGACCGTGGACCACAAAAGCAGTCATAGGGGTACATTTTTTATTTATTTATTGAGATTTAGACATCATCTGAAGCTGTATAAACAAGCTTTCCAATGATGTATCATTTGTTAGGACAATATTTGAAAAATCTGGAATCTGAGTGTGCAAAAAATCAGAATATTGAGAAAATCGCCTTTAACTCATTCCCCACCAGCCTTTTTTTTTTAAGTTGCCCGCCAGCATTTTTTTTTTCGCAAAATGCCTTTCAGGAAAATTTTCTTCTATAAATATAAAAACATACAAATATATCAAATGAAAGAACAAACCCACTGCTTTTAAACAAACAAACAAAATGGGAAAACATTTTTTAATTTGTTTTCTTTTTATAACCTCTTAAATATGGGTAAGTTTCTTAAAAAATACCACATTTTGAGCAAAAAGCTGAAATAATTGCATTTTTGTAAAGTAATTTTGTTAGAGATCAGATTTTGAAAGAATTTCAAAAATTACAGTTTAAAATTAATTAAAATCATTTTTGCTTCAGTTTTTTTATAAAAAAGAGTCATCTAGTGGATAATAGCGGCATTACAGATTACAATAAAAACTCATCAGGAAAGCGTCATTGGCAGGGAAATGTTTTCTCTTAATTGACGAGATAACTCATCAATTGCAGGGAAAGAGTTAAAGATGTCCAAATTGCTAATGATTCATACACGTTTTATATATTTGTGGTAGGAAATGTACAAAATATCTTCATGTAACATGATCCTAATGATTTTTGGCATGAAAATCAATAATTTTGACACATACACTGTATTGTTAGCTATTGCTACAAATATATGCTAGGCTTGCCGCGATAGTCAGTGAAACGGTTAGATCATTTGCCCACCGCGACACCGTCTTTCATCGTCGTTTTGATATTTTCATGTAATTAAATCATTTAGTTTCGTTAGGGAGAGCAAACACACTAACAACTGAATGTGTCTGCTGTCTGAATTCAGCGGCGCTGAACGCGCGTCACGTCACAGAGCAGCAGGTGTCAGATTTCATTTATTTCTGTCAGAGTTTGCGAGATGAGCTGACTGACCAGAAGATGGCAGAAGCTGCGTGCTTACTCGTTTTTGTTATAATATACATATATGATGTTTAATAAGCAAGATCGTTTTGTTGTTGTGTTTATCATCAAGAAAAATAATAAACCCATCATTCAAGCAGCGCTTTATGGAGAAGTAGCCGGTTGCTCTGCTTGGGACTGGCGGGTTCAGTCAGAATTACCTGCGCACATTGACTCAAGCACTTATTTACCTGCTGTTGCACTCGCATTGCACGCAAATTCATACGTGATTTAACGCAGCGTACGCAAGCACTGCATTTAAACAGTTGCGTAATTAAAAAGTGAAAGTAAAATGTGAATGTCTGCATGCGCATTTATAAGCCCCTCCCACCCGGTGATACCGGGATCACCGGGTTTGTGACTTAACCGGTGGGAAAATTCTGTCACCGCGGCAACCCTAATATATGCGTGTGACTTATGACTGGTTTGGTGGTCCATGTTCACATATATGATACAGTATGAGTGATTATATAATTGCAGATACATTTGGTGTCCAAAGTCATTATTTTATATTATAAGGTTATATTTTTAATCATTTAAATAAGTTGGTACTCACTGTCATAGATGTTACAGGCCATAACAATAAAGTGTCGCAAAGTGAATGAATCTTTAATAAAATCAATGTAAAATCATAGGAATTGATTTCTTATATTGGCTAACCTCACATTTCTTGCATTTTTTAATAAATGTCCTCTGCAACCTATAAAGCACTTATCAATATATTTCATTTTTTGATAGATCTCCTATTCATATTTTTATACATAAATAACAAGATCTAGTGGTGAGGTTGCGAATTGCAACCAACGGCGTAGTCCGCTGCTCACCCCTTGCTTTTGAAACACATAGAGAAGCTGCGGTAGCTGCCACCGGACAAACATGTCATTGTCAGAGACAACTTAGTAAAAAATATTTGTCCGTTAAGGGCTTCATGTAAGGGGACCCTCTTTGTATGTAGATAATGGGTCTGGTTTTAAGGTAATGAACACATAACGGTTCATTATGAAAGGTCTTTATACACCCCTGATAATACAGTTTTGTATATTATTTTGCATTTCTGTCAAGAGATCTTTCTAAAAATTACACACTGCACCTTTAATTATAGATAAGTATAGAATGCTTAAAAAACGAGTAGGTCTTCATTTAAAAAAAAAAAAATGATTTCCCCGGTTTCACAGACAGTGCTTAAGGCTAGTCCTGGACTAAGACACGAGTTTGAGCTTTCTCAATTGAAAATGCCTTGCAGTGACAGATCTTAAAATATGCCAAAAGTCCCTTTCACACATACAGTATTTACTGGTAATTTACTGGTAAATTGCAGTTAACATGTCATGTGTGAACAGAACCTTTCCGGTAAATCAGTGCTCCCAATTTACCAGTAAGACAGGTTGTAAGATTAACGGGAATTTACCGGTAAGCGCTGTGTGTGAACGAAAAATATAGCATTACCGGCATTAAGAATGGACAACGTCAGACCGCGCTGACAGATCGGGCCAATCAGAAAGTTTTTTATACAGGTGACGCGGTTTCCCCCAGACTGTTTACGGACGTTTCCACACACATGTTGCTTAAAAGTCGAGCACACCTGAAGTTAACATCCACATTTCTTCACCAAAGTTGTTTAAAACGGCTTACCATCTAATTGCCAAATTGCCGACGTCCTTAGCACACCATCTGTGAAGCCTAATGTGCAAACGCGCAGGTTCCGTTTGACGCCGCCTAACGCAATGTTGTTTGGTCACGAGCAACTTCGCGACCGTTTGCCACAGATGTGAAAACAACAAAATACGGACCGTGGATATTAAGTCATAACCCGCCGTTTACAAATACGACACGGATGGAGCTCGCCGGCCGCGCGCCACAGGTAACTTCTGCTTTCTCTCCGAGTTTACCGGTATTTTGATACTGATGTGTGAATGATGTCTTACTGGTAAAAAGACGGAACGTCACTGCATGTGTGAACAGCACATTTTTGTATTTACTGGTAAATTCATTCTGGTAAATTCATGGTAATTTACCAGAATTACTGTGTGAAAGAGGCTAATGACATTGATTTGTCCCAAGATACACACCAGTAACATCTTTTTCTAAGACTTGTTTATAAAAGATGCTCTAGCTAAGCCTGGTTTGTGAAACCAGTCCGTTATGTTTTAATGTTGTGCAAATCTTTATTTATGTCATTTGTTTCTCAATGCCTCTCTTATATCCCCTTTGCCTTGGCTTGACAGAGGTCTGTAGACAGTACTGAAAGTAAAGTTAGGTTTCTGCGCAGTGATTTTGAGCTGGAGTGAATCTCCCGAGCTTCAAACAGAGAGCACACGTGGACACACCAGACCGATAGCATATCTCAGAACATAAGAAGCCCTTCTCCTGATGGAGGGTAATTGCCTGGCTGTGTAACATGGCGCAGAGCCTTTAAACTGCTGCAAGGTTTCATGTCTGTAGGTAATTGGTTCCAGGCAGTGCTGGGAAACTTGGAGACGCAGTCTTTGGCTTGGCCGAGATCTGCAGGTTTGTCTTTTGTCTGCATGCCCCAAAAAGAAGCGTTTTACCTTCTGTTCATTCAGGGCATCTGTCCCGACACTTCACTGAGAGAGCGCCCATTGCTCTTACTCTCTAAATAATGTACTGTAGATATCTTTACTGTACATTTGGTTGTGTTTTATTCCGTGGATTTAGTGGGGATGTCGGAGATTTTTCAATGCAACATAAGATCACATATTCAAGCTTTTAATCTGATGTCTTTTGTTGTTTGTAAAGCAGCAGGAAAATATAAACGGTATTGCTGTCTACACTTCTTACTGTAATAAAACCTCTCTGGTTTATAAAGCTCATATCAGTGGTGATCTGACTTTGATTCGCCTGGAGTTGTTTATGTCTTCACATCTACAGTAGTGTGATATTTTGAGAGACAGTTTTTGTCTTTTGAGTCTTCTGGGCTTCAGCATATTTTTAAGGGTTTTGTGAGAGATCAGCAAAGATTTCGACTCGAGTGCTTTCACGGGTTTTGTTTTTAACAGACACACATTTCACGGCCGGGCAGTTTTTGCATGGCATGCTGTTCTCAATGACTCCATAATGGGATGCAGACAGTAAACACAACAGTTTTGTTTGTTTTGAGGAGACATTTTTGTCTAATTGGTTTATAGATATAAAAGTGGCTGTCATATTTATCACAGTTAAGGTCACCAAAACATTAAAATCCTGACCAACTCATGTATATTTAATTTGTACGGGTTGTTTTTCTTGTACAATGAATGTTTACAGTTGTATTTTGGTAAAGTATCTTTTTAAGATCAGTTATTTGGCATGATGCAAAGAAAAGTAAAATTGGTGTTTAAACACTAGCATTAGCACTGACACCGGCCTCCAGTTTTTATTAAAAATGTGCGCAAAACTTCTGCAATGTTTTTGAAATGATTCTGAAATGAAGACGTGTCTATTTCCTGATGTTATGCGTAATTTTTTCCTTTCACAATAAGTCATTCCAAAAATCATAGCTAAGGATTTTGGTAAGTTTGTGTACAATATGTCGCAACCACCACACTAGCCTTTTTTTGGAGATTATATTATCCAAGCATTAATGGCAAGAAAAGCTATGGGGTGTTTTTAGGACTAGAATTCGCATCTTTAAAGAATGATCATGTGATTTTTACGTACGGCAGGTGACCTTTAAATGCAGTTTTGCAAAATATTTCTTTTTCGATTTGCCTTAAAAACCACCTCATGCGAGTATGTACACTTCTTTTTCCTATATATGGAGTATTTGTTTCTATTGGGTGTATTTTTAAGTCACAATATCAATTTGCTAAATTTAAAGGGTAATGGAATTGCAGCCACTGTTTGTTGTATATTGTCTATTTATTTTTTTTAATGACTGTGTAATTGATGAACACATCTATATCTTTCTCCATCTTATGGTGTTTTTATTTCATAATTCTCCACAGGCGGCATCCTCCGCTCTTAGCAGCCTGGGTCACGTCTACACAGCCATCGGTGACTACCCCAACGCCCTGGCCAGTCACAAGCAATGCGTCCTGCTGGCCAAACAGTCTAAAGATCAGCTTTCCGAGGCACGCGAGCTCGGCAACATGGGAGCCGTCTACATCGCCATGGGCGACTTCGACAACGCCGTGCAGTGTCACGAACAGCACCTGAGTATCGCCAAGACCCTGGGCAACAAACGGGAGGAGGCTCGAGCATACAGCAACCTGGGTAGCGCTTATCACTATCGACGCAACTTCGACAAGGCCATGTCTTACCATACGCATGTGCTGGAGCTCGCCCAGGAGCTTGAGGAGAAGAGCATTGAGATGAGGGCGTACGCGGGCCTGGGTCACGCCGCCCGATGTATGCAGGACCTGGAGAGGGCAAAGCAGTACCACGAACAACAGCTAAGCATCGCTGAAGGCCTTAAGGATCGGGCTGCAGAGGGACGAGCTTCATCTAACCTGGGTAAGAGGCTGTACAGTATTCATTTAGTTTCAATCATAAAAAGCAAGGGTTCAGTGAAACAGAAAGGTTCTTTATGGAACCATACAGCCAGAAATGGTTCTTGTATGGCATCATGAAGCACCTTTATTTTTAAGAGTGTGTCATAAAACAAAACTAATATTCATAAATTACATATTAGTTTTATTTCCAGTTTAGTGCTTTAATAACTCTGATAAGTCATCTAGAATGAGAAGCGTCCAATCACAGCAGGCTTCTCGCACCCGTGTGGCACACCAGTGTGTGAACCGTACGGTGGATAAATGGAGGCCATCAAAACCAAGTGTTTCAAAGCCCGTCCAATCTCTCACTCCTGACTTTTATTGCTCCAATCTCACGCCCGCTCCATCAATCTGAGCCGTAACGCTTTATGCTCTCCAATAAATAGATGAACTCGAAAAAGACAAATTTGGCCAAAGAAATGTGTAAAGGACTGGATAGGGAACACAACATTTAATGATAGAAAGCCGGTCTTATGTAAAACTAGACTTTCTAAAGTAAGTGTTGTTTACTTTTGTAAAAAGATGATGCTAAATGTATTCGCTAAGGGTGCTTTTAAATATATGATGTGGTTGTTAAGGTGTTCTGAGTGGTTGGCTGCCAGGACATTGGTGGGTGATTTTTATTGGAAAGACAAGCAAAAGATTTGTTTACTCTTTTTTTACATTTAACTGTGATAAATATGCATTGAAAGCATTTGAGATATTTGAATTGTGTATTTGAAAAAAGGAAATAATATGACTAGATTATAAGATCAAGCATCTCTAAGGCTTTTACTTCACAGAAGGTAAATATTGTATTGACCAGAATTCATAATATTGAAAAGTAGCTGAGATAAGATACACTGACGGTCAGTAATACTCTACTGTATATTCTCTGTGGATTCAGGGGTTTGAAAACGCAAAGATTTCCTCAACATCTCAAGCCCCTCGTGGCCCGGACAGCCAGCGGCTCGATATGATCAATCATAATTATTAAGCGCTGGATGAAGTGAATGAGCAGTAACATTTATAAAATTAACAAACTCATGCCATGCTTACATCTGAAATAGTGCATGAATTGATCATGTTGTCAAAGGAGGAATGAGAATGTCAGATGAAGTTTAATATTAAAGCTGTGATGTTTATTTAGTAGTTTAACATGTTTACTCAACAAACATCTTTTATTAGCTTGTGACATCGATATCTATAATGTGTACCTAAGTGATTTTTCACTGCAGTGCGAGTAATGCTGTGCACCGAATAATAAATATTGTGCTCACAGTGTTTTGTATGTTTAGTTGTGTAATACATTAATAATAACAACCTAAGCTAAGCCTGAAAGTAATATTTTTAAATGTGGCAGCTGCATGCATTACAGCGCCCCCTAATGTGTGGTTCATTTTCTGTTTACATTTTGAATTCTGACTTTTAACATTTGCAATGTTTCGACTTGCACCCTAAGCTAGAAATTTGTTTTTAGGCATACGTGTGACACAAATGTTTTTATCATAATAGTACTCGTGCAGTATACGTGTACCATCAGGTTTTTGTAACCAGGGCTGCGCCCGAAATCGCATACTGTGACAGTAGGTACTGAATTAAATGAAGTACCTACTCATCGACCGTAGATACTAAATAGTATGAATATGGATAGTATGAATGAATTCGGAGGTACTACATCCGCCATGTTGATACATAACGTGACATACTTTATCATAACAAGAAGTTAGTCGTTAGCTGGAATGCCGTTAAACTAGCGCAATTTAAACACAGCTGTTTAATATACTTTATGTATTTGCATTTAAATTGAGCCACGTTACTGCTTTCGGGCATTTTTTAACAAAACAACGCCCCTATGTCGTCTTCTTCGTTGGATAATTCCACTTTTTGCCTACTGTTTTTTGAATACTATGAATTCGGACAAACTACTCACCTCGCCTACTGCTTTTTGCCTACTAAATAGTATGGAAGTAGGCGGTTTCGGACTTATCCAGTGTGTACCTTGTATGCGTAGGTCACGCATGGGCATACAGGAGAAAGTAGTATGTAGCCCAGGAGATGCATTGCATTATGGGAATTTGAGTGTTCGCGACTATACTCCGGGCTTTAGTGATTTGCAACCTTATCTAAAGAAGTGGATTTAGAGAGTTTTGGCAAAAAATAAATAAACATGCATGCAAAAGATGAACAAACATGTTAAAGACAGATTCGTTAAAGGGGGCATATAATTAAAATCTGACTTTTTTATGTTTAAGTGGTATAATTGAAACCCCGGTTCTTCTATCAAACAATAAAATGTGAAAAAGATCAACCCAGTAACTCAGTAACTTAATTTTGGTAAACCATTCTCTGCAAACATGTGAAAAATAGCTCATTAAAATTTGGCTCCCTTTGTGATGTCAGAAGGGGATCTTAATCTGCCATTAATCTGCACAATCCAACCACAGCACTGCCATTTAGTGCAACGATCAGCTCATTTGTATTTAAAAGGACACAAAAAACTGAGCAAATTATTTTAATAAATGTTATAATAAATATGTTATAATAAATGATCTATGTGGAATTTTGGGGACACCACAGATTTATTTGACATCTTAAAAAAAGTATTGTAAAATGTCCTCTTTAAATGCCATTGAAATGTGACATTTGTGAAAATAAGGTATTTCAATTAATTACTAATAACATTTGTACGTAACTAATAAAATTCATTGGCATTAAAGTAAAATGGCTGAACCTAAACAGAAGAGTCTTATAAAATTCTAATTTACATGAAAAAAATGTCACGCTTTGCATCTGTTCTTCATGAAGTCATTGCTATTATAAGTAAATGTAAAGTTTAGTTTACAAACCTCCGACCTGCTCACACATCTGAAACATCTTTCCTTCATGTCTAAGTGCAGCAAACATCTCTTAGCTCTCGTCTCCCTCAGGTGGGATGCTGGAGAGCGGTGCTTTAGTGTTTCACCTCTGCTCATCGTTTATTAAAGAGGTTTTGAGTTTGGATGTTGTTGCGATATTTAATCCATGAGTCGTGTGAATTTGATCCCGGGTGAGTTTTGTGCTGAACGGACGGTAACCGGAGGCTTTTCTCTTCACACGAGACCCCCGCAGGCCATCGCCACGCCGCTGTCTTCGGCGTGAGAACAGGATCATGTGTGTGTGTGTCGGCTGTATGAAAGTGTGTGTGGGATTTCTCTAGTGGTTCTTGTTTTAGAGCATTACATGTTATTGATATTCATTTTTTACTCTCTGTAGCTGTAGGCAGGATATTAGCTGGTTTATCTAATTTCTTTTTTCTTAGTTTAATATTCTGAGTCATTTAAGCTTCGCAGCTGCTTTGCAACAAATGTTCCTCTCTAAAGTAATGAATACTTGCTTTTCATCTTCTCTTCAAGAGTAAGAGTTTTATTGTTTGCTTAAAGCCTTTAGGTCAATAACTTAATGCAATATTACATAACCATTACATAACTTTTACTATTGGTTATTTCGGTAAATGTCCCTCATGAAAAATTACACTTTAGGCAAGGCAAGTTTATTTTTATAGCACATTTTATACGCAGAGGTCATTCAAAGTGCTTTACATAGAAATGAGAAAACAATATATAAGAGAAAATAGTAAAGATATATAGATATATAGATAGATAGATAGATAGATAGATAGATAGATAGATAGATAGATAGATAGAAAGATAGAAAGATAGATAGATAGATAGATAGATAGATAGATAGATAGATAGATAGATAGATATTATACTGTATAATAATACTGTAGTATACTTCAATATTTACTATGGTAAGGTCCAAGCGCTCTGTCATATCTAGGGTATTTACTATAGTAAATGGGTCATTGACAAAATACGTTTGCCAAGATGATAAATTCAAAACTCTGTTTTTAAAGCATGGATCAGGTTTATTTCAATGCACATAGTGTATTTATGTTGATTGTATGCAATAAAAATTACATTTGCACCATTTTATGAAAGTTAAGACTGAATGGACCTGAAAATGTCAAATGGTGTAACCATCAATTGTGGCAAATAATGAGAAATATTAAATATCATATTCAATTTTATATTAATAATAATTTATATTAATAATCATATTTATATTAAAAAAGTTTAATCATAAAAAACAATAATTTTAAAATATAATTGTATTAGTTATTTCTAAATTTTTATGCGTTTTTGTAATATTTGTCATGACATATGCTGAAATCAGCTTTGTTTTCTAAATAATCTTTGACAAATAATTTACTAAACTAGATGATTATTTTTTATTTTTATTTCACATTTTTTATGAATATATTTATATTTTAATTAAAAAAAATACTAGTTACACCATTTGACACAAACCGGTTACACCACATTGACATTTTTGCAATTATCCCCCAAATATTCTTTCAAAATGAAATAAAACCAGAAATTGTACACTTGGTCCTCAAATAAGACAATGTATGCAAGTAATCTGCAAATTTATTTTGAAATTTTAACCCTTTTACATTTAATTGAACCATATGAACACAAAATAATTAACGTCACATCATCCAAATACTAAAATATACATTTGCATTTATGCATTTGGCAGACGCTTTTAATGCAAAGTGACTTACAGAGCATTACAAGGTACACCGTTTTTTTAAAGGGCACCTATTATGGCCTTTTTACAATATGCAATGTGTGCCCAGAATGTGTCTGTGAAGTTTCAGCTCTAAATATCCCATAGATCATTTATTATAGCATGTCCAAAATGCCCTTATTTGGGTGGGAGCAAAAACACGCTCTTAAATGTCAGTATACTTATACCGATCAGAGGCCCCATTCACTTCCATAGTATTCCTTTATCCTACTATGTATGTCAATGGGGTCTCTGATTGGTTTGGTTACAAACATTACTCAAAATATCTTCCTCCGTGTTCATCAGAACAAAGAAATTTATACAGGTTTGTAAAAACATGATGA
Source organism: Misgurnus anguillicaudatus (assembly GCF_027580225.2). Classification (NCBI taxonomy): domain Eukaryota; kingdom Metazoa; phylum Chordata; class Actinopteri; order Cypriniformes; family Cobitidae; genus Misgurnus; species Misgurnus anguillicaudatus. The sequence continues at coordinate 38,927,699 of NC_073348.2, forward strand.
GTGAGTAAATGATGACAGAAATTTCTTGTGCATTTCTCACTATGTGCTGTGTTTCAATAAACTATTTCAGTAGCGCTGCATTATTTGGCACATCTACTTTAAGCATCGCAATTTGTGGTAAGCACTTGTGAAACGGTTTTACTTCAGGGTGCTAACAACCTTTTAAATTAAAGGGTACGATGTTGCTTAAAGAGTGGTTAAAACTGCTTTAACGCGGGGTTAATAAACGTTAAGCCTTTTTAATGTATCACATTGACGGTTGGTAGCGAAGCAGATCACGTTTGAGGTTCTGTTTCCGCAGACGGCCATTTAGTTTCGTCTCCAGTTCGCTGTGGATCGCGCCCAAACCACCAGTAATAGAGGAAACGCTGGATAAGTCCAAAATAGATCATTCATGAAAAACTGCAAAGAATCTCGATGGCAAGAAGCCTGAAAGTCACTCTTAAATGTTGTTTATCAACAGTGTTTATGTGGCCGGTGAGAAACTCAAACCGCATTTTGCCGAGCCGAAAGTAGAAGTGGAGAATAAACACAAGCTATTCCCAAAGACTTACTGTAAAATTCATGCGTCTTGCCAGCCATTCGCAATTTTTCGACTATTTTACATTCGTGTGAAGCCAACAACAAAGCTGACCCAAACCTCGCAAGAACCTCCGTGTGTTTAAAGTCTGTCATTTGATTGTCCTTATTTTCCCTGGAGCTTTTCAAAGCTCTGGCTCCGAGCTATAAATCATCAGGCCCAGTTAGCGTTCGACTGCTCGAGAGGAACGAGACTGGAATGGCAGAAATCATAACAAAAGAAAATAGCTTTTTAAACTGACATGACTGCTAAAATATATAGCCGTACTCATTTTTTATTTTCTGTCATCCACATTTTATTATTGCTCTCACTCTGTGTGCAGTCTTGGTTTCTGTTAGATAACTCAGAGAGTATAAATGTAAGGAGGAAGACGGTAAGGCAGGTCATTCAAGTCACCAGCATCAGACCAACAGGGCAAAATACTTGTTTTAGTGGTTTCAAAAGTGTGGTTTTGAGTCATTTCCTCCGTAGGAAACATGTTCTCCAAATACCAAACCAACCAGAGTGGTTCTGTTGTTGATTTCTCTTTAGTATTGTGTGTATGTAATGTATTTGCTTGCTTACATGATTATTTAACAGTTAAATGCATTGCGTAACATCAGTGCTCATGTTTGGACTGTCTTGAATGGTTTATGAGTCCATAGGCGTAGCAGCCACGGAGGACACTTTTAGGAAAATGGGTTTTCGTCCCCAGACTTTTTTGACCCAATGCCAAAATGACTACCTAACATTCAGCCAATCAAAAGTGAGTGTTATGGTGCATTCCCACCAGCCACGGTAGAGGCGGCAAAAACACTAGTAGTTGGACGCTTCAATATTTGAGTTCACTCGCATCATTCGCACGTGAAAGCCGTGCGTGAAATTCTAGTCATTCGGGACATTCACGCGGAAATTTGCGTCATGGGAGGGGCATCTGCGACTCCGCTGAGACTCCGCCATTCCGCTCGCTTCCTTTAATCACGTCACTACTACAGCAAGGTCCTGATTGGTTAACGTGCCGCGGAAATCCGCCGTTGTTCAGATTTTTCATCTCGCGCGTTTCCCGCGGCAACGCTCAATTCGCGCGGACCGCGCCATTCGCGCCGCACTTACAGCGTGTACCGTGCCGCAGGATGCCTAATCGCGTATTTGCATTGACTTAACATGTAAATCACTCGCACTTGCCGCGTGTACCGCGTCTGGTGTAAACCCTGCATTAGGTCAAATTAGAACGTACAAATTAGATTGTGACATCACACATACAAACAGTGTGTGTTTGAAATTACATAATCGTCTTCTGCGTTTTTCTGGGGTGCATTTAACAGGTCTCCAAAACTCGAGAATGAAAAAAATTGCGAGAGCATCAAGACATTTGAAGCTCATAGCAGACATGCACGAGTGATGATTGCCTCATAATGCAGGGTTTACACCAGACGTGGAAGACGCGGCAAGCGCGAGTGATTTACATGTTAAGTCAATGCAAAGGCGCGATTAGGCATCCTGCGGCGCGGTAAGCGTGGCGCGAAAGTTGAAAAATCTGAACTTTAGCGGATTTCCGCGCCACGTTAACCAATCAGGACCTTGCTGTAGTAGTGACGTGATTACAGGAAGCAAGCGGAGTGGCAGAGTCTCAAAAGCCCCTCCCATGACGCGAATTTCCGCGTGATTTTCTCGAATGACTAGAATTTCACACGCAAATGAAGCGAGTGAACTCAAATGTTCAAGCGTCCAACTACACGCGAATAACGTGGTTTTGCCGCCTCTACCAGGGCTGGTTGGAATGCACCAACAAAGCATCTAACACCGGACACGAGTGACAAAAGACATAAAAGAGTAAATGTCCACAGTGGTCTCAAAGTCCCAAGTCTTGGAAAGTTATTTTTCAAAAATATGATGTCATAAAAAGATTCCTGTAAGCTTTTTTTTTGCTTCCCGTAAGCATTTTCCTAAAATTGCCACTGAGTGCTCTAAAACAGGGTTTGTTTTACTTTATGATATCAAGGACCCCCAGATATGGTGAACATTTTGTCAGAGACCTATATATCCATTTGTATTTTTTATGTATTCAAACATTTTAAACATTTAAACTGTGTTACTCTACAAACCCCAGTGAATGAGATAAAGAGCACATAGACTAGATAAAACCATTCGAAATATAAACAATTCTTGTATGTATGTACCAAGAAATTAAAAATAAACACTAAGAAATTAATATGATCACTTAGAAATAAAAAGGTAATAATGCTCGATAGACTTTTACAATGTTTGCTTTGCCTTTTTTCAAAACAGATGCATATCTTGTATGCAGTATTTTGCCTTTTAATTACTGAAAATTCATTTTCTTTTTTATTATTTTAAAAACAATTGCAGTTTAAAATGGAAAGAGCCAAATTTTAATAGTTCAACTATAAACATTGCACATAAAAAGTGTAAACAATCAGCACATGTATTTTTGTATAGCACTTACTGTAATGCAGAGCTCTCAAACTTCTTTTGTTTTACTGTTTAAGTATTTCCAACATATAGTCAGTCTTCTCCTAATGACTAAAATTGCACTTCATATTTTCTGTTTTAATATTTTAAAGATATATAGGCTAAACCGCCTTTTTATTGTACACTACATTCGGACACGACTGTCAGAGTTTGCCCCCTAGTGGCCGTCGTGTTAAAATTCCAGTTTAATCGTAAATCCGTGTCAGCATGGGAGAGAAGGTCATTCCAGCGCAAGAGCTTTCAATCTACGAATTTATTTTTACTTAATAATTTACTTATCAGTAATCAATCGTTTTTTATTAAGGATTAAAGTGTTACTGATAAAGTTCAACAAAAAAGGATAAATAATTTTCATCTTGCACGCAGTGTTTGGATCGGAACACACTAAAATACATCACTTGTGGTCTGCGCGTCATATGCGGTGTACTTGCACAAGTTTATTTTTGTAATGCATTCAAAGCTCAAATTGGATCCAAAAATAACGCACCCGCAAATGGTTGGCATCCCACGCAGCCCATTTCCGACTCTGCTTCCGGTTTATCGGCCGTCATTTGTCATTTACAGTTGAAAGGCGGCTTTAATGTAACCACGCTGGTTTTAAATCAGACAAGGATGACCGTCGGGCCAAATAAAGATGATTGGAGGGCCGATTTTGGCCCTGCAGTACATGGCCTTTGAGGGTCTCATCACTTGAGATCTGGCCTCCCACTTTTAAAATGGCTTCTACATCCTATGCGTTATCATTAAAATATCTGTTTCTATGCATAGAGAATGAAAGGGATTTATATTTTCATTATCCGACTGCATGGTGTCGTTTTTCATTTATTTGATGGAATGAAGCGTGTTATACGATGCATGATGTGCATCACACAATTATGACATTTAATCAAAGTAAAGCCTTTCTATTATTAAATCTACTCTTATTAAGAATTGAACACATATCTGAAGACTGCTCAAGTGATTGACTTTATTTAGCTGTCAACATCTCTGATAGCGAATCAATGCTAAAGATAATTCATTCAGCCTTTACAGAAGTGAAGCGCTTGAAAGAGACGGCCAAGTAATGACTTCAAGTAGGACGTCGTCTGTGAAAATAATTAAAATAAAGTTGTAGCGTCTCAGTCATTTGGGGTGGAAGCCATTTAAAGATTAAATTACTGCATTTTGCATGCATGCAAGCGAGACGGACGCCTAAGGAGGAAGTTATTTTAATGTTTGTTTGAAGGGCTGCCCATCACTTGTCCCATATACCAACTGCCAAAATATCATCAAAATCCCAGCGCTAATGTAGACAGAGCCGCTCACAGCCTGCATCTCCTCCGGTCATATACTGAAGCATTGCTATTATAATTCACTACTTACATTTGAGTTTTTAACCTTTTCACTGACCTCCGATCAGCCCCAAGGCCTGTTTCGTCCATCTTATACCACCCTTTCAACCCTAAAGATTTAACTTCTACACGATGTCCATATGTATTCCCGCAGCGTCCGCCGATGGCCCTCTAATCCTCTTATATGTTTCTGTAAGCGTGACCTCATTCTCAGACGGATGATAAGTCCTTCTGTGGTGACTGTTTTAGCTGCTAATACCTAAATTGTATAAATGATTCATTAGTTTGCGCCCATTAGGGACGGCTATTAATTCACAAACAGTAGGGAGTATTTATGTACTGACGGGAGCGCATTGCTAAATTGTTCAGCTCAGCATATTTGTTTTTAGCTTACTTATTAGTGCCGCTTACAGAGTAAAACATCACTATTAGTATTGTTCATACTTAGGGTTAGTGATTTAAACAAATCCCAGGCCCCTTTGGGATGTAACTCATCCTGTATTCATCCGGGAACGCTCTAGCAACCATCCAGCAATGATTAATCAATCACCAAGTATAACTTAGCAACCACATAGCAACATCCTTGCATCTATACACCCACCTAAAGGATTATTAGGAACACCATACTAATACTGTGTTTGACCCCCTTTCACCTTCAAAACTGCCTTAATTCTACGTGGCATTGATTCAAGAAGGTGCTGAAAGCATTCTTTAGAAATGTTGGCCCATATTGATAGGATAGCATCTTGCAGTTGATGGCAATTTGTGGGATGCACATCCAGGGCACGAAGCTCCCGTCCCACCACATCCCAAAGATGCTCTATTGGGTTGAGATCTGGTGACTGTTTTAGTACAGTGAACTCATTGTCATGTTCAAGAAACCAATATTTGAAGTATAACTATAAAAAATCTGTTTAATATAGAAACCTGTTTCATGCAAATCAATAAACCATTTGGATTTGGAGATTTGTCAGGTTTTTTTGGCAGGCAGTGACGTCATCGCCTATAGAACATGTAGTTGAAAAAGCTGACTGGAAATCCGTCTAAAGTAGGGTTGCAAAGCTCAAGAATTTTGGAAAATTCCAAGTTGGAAACTTAAGGAATTAAAGGAAATTATTTATAAATATTGGATCATTTATACAAACTGTATCACATACATGACTCATCTTCATCCATGTACCACAAATCCCATATATTCCCATGTAATTTCCATGGAAAGCTTCCAAAATTCCCAGAATTTAACAACCCTAGTCTTAAGCTATGCTGTTGTATTTCTTCTCGTGTCTCCAGAACCTGTAAATGTAACATGAGCTTTAATTTTCACAGTTTCTATCCCAACTACTTTGCATGCACAAAGCTACAAGAAAGCTGGTTAAGGTGTTTATATGCCATGCAAAATCAGGGTAATGAGCAAAATACTTCCTGTGCCATTTTTTTGCTTGCGCCATTTATGAGCTTTCCCTAAAAAAAAACAAAAAACGTTTTACCCATTAACATGACCCGACCCGTTATCAGTTTATTAAGCATAATCGACCTAATACTGTGTATGTAAACGCACTCATTGTTTTTAAATGTGAAGATTCTTGTTTAGTTTAACGTTTTCCTCTGATGTGTGACACATTCAGGATCAATCATTTATAAAGCTTTACATTTTTAAACCTCTCATTGTTGGATGGCTGAAGCACAGCGAAAATGTTACTCATGTCTGGCGCATGTCTCTGTTGTAGTCTCTAAGGAATCATTTTTAAACACGCTTCTAACATGCTTTGTCTCGAGTTGATGAATGAGGAATCAGGGGGTTAAGTATTGATAATTAGCCACTGAAGTCCGGTGCTATTTTACGGAAATGTTTGTGAATAGATGGGCTCTCTAATGGGCCTTTAGTGTCAGGATACCAGTTTGGCGCTGGATCTAATTGGATTTACCACATGCTGGTAATCCTGCCTTGGCACACGAGTATTAACGGTGAGCAGATGGGCAACCCCTCACCCATTCTCATGCCCCCTGCCACATCCTATTAAAACACACACACACATCGAAATACACACGGGCCGAAAAAAATGCTTCTCGAGATGCCAAGCCACTCTATCAACAGTGGCTCCACATCTTTCTAAAAAACCTTTCATCTTACACGCTATATTTTTATCACTGTATTTTTCTTGGCATCTCACATCCAGAGCTCATTTTCAGGTCATTCGGCATCTGACGATTACACAAATGTCACCACAGAGGTCTCGTGTTGATACGTCTTGTTTTCCACCAGTACCAGCAGTTTTCCTGATCCCTGATATTTAGCGAATAGCCCTCTGGTTTTTAAAGGAAAGGGACGATTAGAACACATTAAGATTGGGAAGCCAACTGGTGCGGACCACAATTAATGTTCCCCGCAAACTTATTTTCCATCAAAAGTATTCATTAGCCTCCATCCATCCTCTGCTTCATGGCCTTTCGCAGGCTGAACCGCAGAGGCGGGACTGTAATGTTATGACAGTAATGATCATATTATGGAAAAGTGGTGAGACAACAGTAGGGAGGTCTAAAAATTGCCAGGACTTCTCTCGGGATGGAGAAAAACAGCCTGTTTTTGATTGTTATCGTCAGGGTGCAGAACTTTTTAATTAAAAGATATTTTACAAGCTTCAGTGCTTTTTGATCAGATCAGATTTTTTTCTTTTTTCCATTCGAAGGATTTGCTTCTGATGTTAGTAGTGTAGGACCGTTTCTAATCTGTAGTCGCTTTACCAGATATATGGAGGAAGGAAGATATCGAAAAGCCATTTCTGTTTTCCTGTGAAGCATGATAAATGTTCTGCCGTATGATGCCATTCTTTTCTCCTTTACAGGAATCATTCACCAGATGAAAGGGGACTACGAAACAGCTCTGAAGTTACACAAGGCTCATCTGTCCATCGCCCAGGAGCTTAATGACTACGCCGCCCAGGGAAGAGCGTACGGAAACATGGGTAATGCTTACAACGCCCTCGGCGCCTTTGACCAGGCGGTGCGCTACCACAGACAAGAGCTTCAGATTTCCATGGAGGTTAACGATCGCGCCTCCCAGGCTTCCACTCACGGAAACCTGGCGGTGGCTTACCAGGCTCTGGGAGCCCACGATCGAGCCCTCCAACATTACCAAAATCATCTGAATATCGCACGCGAGCTGAGAGATGTTCAGAGTGAGGCTCGGGCCCTAGGCAACCTAGGTAACTTCCACTGCTCGCGGGGAGAGTTTCCCCAAGCCGTGCCGTACTACGAGCAGTACCTGCGACTCTCCCCGGACCTCCAAGATATGGAGAGCGAGGGGAAGGTCTGTCACAATCTAGGATATGCACACTACTGTCTGGGAAACTTTCAGGAGGCGGTGAAGTATTACGAGCAGGACCTGGCACTCGCTAAGGACCTCCACGACAAGTTGAGCCAAGCCAAAGCCTACTGCAACCTGGGCCTGGCCTTCAAGGCGCTAGGCGACTACGGCAAGGCGGAGGAGTGCCAAAAGTACCTGCTTTCCTTGGCGCAGTCCCTGAACAATTCGCAGGCCAGATTCCGTGCCTTGGGCAACCTGGGCGACATCTTTTTGTGTAAAAAGGACGTACCTGGAGCCGTCAAGTTTTACGAGCAGCAGTTGACTTTGGCGCATCAAGTCAAGGATCGCAAGATGGAAGCCAACGCTTACGCAGCGTTGGGCGCGGCCTACAGGATGCTACAGAAATATGACAAGGCCTTAGGGTACCACACCCAAGAACTGGAGGTTTATCAGGAGCTGGGAGACATACAAGGTGAATGCCAAGCTCACGGACACCTCGCCGCCGTCTACATGTCTCTCGGGAAGTACACCATGGCCTTTAAATGCTACGAAGAACAGCTCGAGCTCGGACAAAAACTGAAGGACCCCAGCGTCGAGGCGCAGGTCTACGGTAACATGGGCATCACTAAAATGAACATGGGTGTCATGGAGGAAGCCATTGGATATTTCGAGCAGCAGTTGGCGATGTTGCAGCAGCTCAGCGGGAACGAGGCCGTGCTTGATCGAGGACGTGCTTACGGTAACCTGGGCGACTGCTATGACTCTCTGGGGGATTTTGAAGAGGCTATTAAGTACTACGATCAATATCTGTCTGTGGCACAGAGCCTCAATCATATGCAGGATCAAGAGAAGGCATACAGAGGTCTGGGCAACGGACACAGGTAACGTCTGCTTTAATTATTTGTTATTGAGCTAATGGATTTTTAATGGCATAGTAAGTGTTTAGACACTTCAAAATACAAACTATAAATATCAAATCATCTGCTGTCAATTGACATTACACTTTTTTCAGATGTAACTGGAAATTGGAAATAAACAAGTTCCCATTAGCGTATTGCATAGGGTGGGTTCACATTAGCCGCAGGCATGTTAATGTAGCTCACTTGGTAGAGCATTGCGTCAGCAGCCCAAAAGGTCATGGATTCAATCCCAGAGTACATGCATACTGATAAAAATGTTTACGTTGAATGCACTGTAAGTTGCTTTGGATAAAAGCGTCTGCCAAATGCATAAGAGTAATATAAAGTTTGACGTATTTAAATATATTTGGATTGTTTTATCTTCAGTGTTTGTGCTTCTTTGTTATGCAATAACATTCAAGCATTTTAAGTGTGTTTTAAGTATCCAAATAACTCTTGGGGTTGTTAATACATCCGCTAGTACAGCGTAGCATTCCTCTCAAGCAAGATCAGATGAGTTTTTAATGTGGTTTAAATGATTTATTAGCATTTTTGTTAAGTGGAGTCACGCAGACTGACGCAACAGTTAGTGTTTCAGGGAGTGTGTTGAGTGACAGCAAGAGGTCAACAGACGAACACTGAACATTCTCACAACACCACAAAGATTGAAAATGAAATGGTTTCGTATGAGATCATGACCTCACCTTTAACACGCTAACGCACACGACACGCTTGAGATCAATACACACACTTGCAGAGAAAAACATAAACGTGTATGAACTGCAGAATCTCAGGGGATCATTAGGCACAGATGTGTGTTTCTGTACCAGTCAAAAGTTTAGGGTCATTTAAATGAAATGTTTCTCATGATCTTAAATGGATAGCTAACCCCAAAAATAGGGCTATTTTCATCCAAGCATTGGGTTAAAAAGGGACATAATTTAAACAATTTTGGAGTCAAGCTTTCTTAGCTTTGTTTTAGGCCTACTAAAGAGTTAATGGTGCCACATGGTGATCAGCAGTAAATGTGACACATTTTACCTCTTTGCAAAAGGATAAACCACCAATCATAAAGGCATGATTATATGGTGTCTTGGCTTTGCAAGCAAAAAATGTCGTTATAATGAAAGTCAATGGGTCAAAAACAGCCACGAACAGCAAATGAGGGAGAAAAAATTAAATCTAATGCATTAAAGCCAATGTTTTTACTAATCTTTGACATCCCCAAGAGATTAAAAAAAATCCAGTCCACAATCACTTTTTATATTGAAAAACAGTCATTTTGTGTTTTTTTCCAAATCAGTGACATCACTTATGAACTTTGCAATTAAAGAGTTACAATTTTGGTAGTTTTGATCAGTACTGAGGTTGATTAAAAGAAAAAAAATATTCATCAGATACATTTTTCCAGAAGTTAAATTTATTTGGTGTTTTCATCCATGAACAACCCGAAAGGGTAGTGAATTTGAACAATGAGGCTTACTTTTGTTATTTCTTTGTTATTTGCAAATGGAAATTTTTCCACAGTGTTGTTTAGGTTTTTCGCAAGCTTCATAGGGCGCAAAAGCTGGTATCTGAAATAGATTACCTGGGGACAGAACGAAGGAAATGAAGAATCTAGTCCAGAATAGATGAGAATTCCGTCAATACTGTTTAGAAAACATCTCAGTGTGAAACTGTGACATAAAATAACAAAACTAGATGTCTGCAAACTCTAGAGAAAGATTGAGCACACTAAAGATGATCAAATACAGTTGAGCTCATAACACACCCCTCACAAAATCTGCGTAATGTTAGTATTTAGCCAAAAAACTTAGTTTAAGTTAGTACTGTTCTGATCAAACTATTTTGTATAACACATGCTTACATAGAAGTCACAAAACAGATTAATAATTGCATATTATACTCAAATAGTCCAGTTTAAAAGTTTACATATTTTATCAGCGACTGTTTTAATGTTTTTGTGATTGTTGTTTATGAGTGTCTTGTTTGATCTCAGCCAGCAACATTTTCCAGCGTCTTCTGTATGTTTGACCCATTTCCAACATTGTCTAAATGTGACCCTGGACCGCAAAACCAGTAATTAGGGTCAATTATTTCAAATTGAGATTTATATATCATCAGTAAGCTGAATAAACAAGCTTGTTAGGATAGGATAATATTTGGTTGACATACAACTATTTGAAAATCTGGAAAAAATTAAAATATTGAGGAAATTGTCTTTAACGTTGTCCAAATGAAGTTCATAGCACACCAAATTACTACTGATGAATACATTTTTTATTTTTGTTTACGGTAAGAAATGTACAAAATATCATTATGAAACATTATCTTTAATTAATATCCTAATTATTTTTGGCATAAATAGCATACGTTTGCACGAATTTGTGTGTGAGATGTGCGTAGAGACATTTTCACGAACAAGTCATGTTTCATCAAAAACAACTTTTAAATGTATGAAAAAATCAAAAACAACCAATATCACACGTACACAACAAATCACATACGCTATAATAAAATACTTGGCTATAATTATAATGTATATATTAATGTTGATATATAACGCGTATGTTATTATATTTTATAGTATATATTTTACATACATTATCTATATTATTATTATATAGAGAATATTATTAATATTATTATAGCCTATTAGGCAAGGGCCGGTATAAGATTCTGGGGGTATGATAACCTTGAGCAGTTTTACAGTGTTGCCGTATTGCCATTCCAACCTAAAATGTGTTATTTTTAATGCCAGGTAAACAATCAAGCCTTTAAAATTATAATATGCTTTCAAAAAATATACATTTTATAAACATAATAATAAACATGTTTTGACAAAAATGTAAAAAAATGGATTTATCTCGTTTTGCAACGAAACTCTTCAAATGTCTTTGTTATCGCATCCAATATTTTAATGTTACTCCGGTGGACACACAGCACCGACTTCCTCCAGCGACAGGAAAACCTCTTAAATCAAAAATGCAAAGTAAAACTTAATATTACCGATAATAAATATGATCATGAATTTCTTTTCCAGCTCTTTTTGCTTCAGTGACAAACGGCTCTAAAATTTTCTGTGGACCAGCGCTGTGGAAAGCCTTTATATGGAGCTGGATTGGGCGTGTTTTATGCAAATGACCAACCTTGTGCACGCGACCGCTCATGTAGAAAACTCCAAAATAACTTAACATAAGAACGAGTATAAAAACAAATTCATGTGCGTACGCACGTGTTTTGAATTAGGCGGACATTTTTCAAGTGTGCGAATAAATACGAAAAACGTACTTAATTATTAGTGAATGAGACCCAATGTATTGTTGGCTATTGCCACAAAAATACCCCTGCGACTTAAGACTTGGTTTTGTGGTCCAGTGTCACAAATGATGTTGAGATTCATCTTTTCAGACTTTTCAGGACAATTGACACTAATACACACTTATTACAAAAGATAGGCTACAAACATTCACTAACCGTGGGTTCACACCAGCCGCGTTTGAGGCGCGCTTCATTCGCGCCTCAAAGCCGCGCATGAAATTCTAGTCATCGAGACATTCACGCAGAAATTCATGTTATGGGAGTGGCTTCTGCGACTCCGCTCGCTTCCTGTAATCACGTCACTACTAGAGCAAGCCCCTGATTGGTTAACGCGGCACGTTTTTCCGCATTTTTCAACTTCCTCATTCGCGCTGCGAGACCTCTTAACACTGAAATCACTCGTGCTTCACGCGTCTAACGTGGCTGGTGTGAACGCAGCATTATGCTTAAGAAGGCAACACATACAGTTAAAGTTTGTCTGTAGTCACAACATTTTTTGTAAGTTACATTTGTTTTATTATTTTCTGGTTTTGATGAGTGAACTATTATTGTAAAATGTAAACAATTAACAGATCTAACATTTTCTTCTAGTCAGTTTCATAGTTAAATGGTTTATGACAGACTAAAGCGTTGTTCAGCACACGCCTGTGGTCTCAGCGTGATCCGTCATACATCCGTTTTGTATTAATATCCAATCAGGCCTAGAAGCACTTTGACTCCCGTCATAGAAACCCGTATGGATTCTGCTCACCCCACTCCTCCACAAGCACACACGGGCATCAAAATATGATGAATGGTTTGCTGCAGGGCTCTGTCAAACCTGGATTCAGCTGCTTGTGTGGAGAGAACTCACACCGGGCCAAAAATGAGCCAAACGCATCCAGTGTGTATCACCCAACACCCCCTTTTTCTTACCGCAGTACAACGGGAAGGTAAATTACACTGTCAGTACGTGACAATGCACTTGCTCTCTCCTCAGTGGAATGACGCTTGACTCCGATACCAAAGAAGAATTCGACGAGAAGCTCATTAAAGCCCTGCGTTAAAACCTATTTGTTTCATTTATATTGAAATGAGGCAAGGCCTTTCAGTAAGACTGATGTTGCTGTAATTTCAAGTGACAGTACAACAAGGGGTAATGATGCATTGCTTTTATGCTACCTAAGTAGTGAGAGAGTCCTCGGCTCGTATGAATTAAAGCCGGTCGGGTTATTCCACAGAGAGACTGACGGTAGATTCGCAGTCTTATCCCGGAGGATATGAGAGCTACATTTCTCTTTTAAATGAACTTACGTTAAGTTACAGCCACCTGCTTGTTTCTCAAATAGGCCGTATTGATCTAAACCACAGAGTCTCGTGTGACCGCCTCACATACAGTATTTTAGACCCAATAAACTAGACCAACATTTATGCATATCAAAATTCTGTTTCGTGTAATGTGCTCGATATTAAAGTGTCGTAAAACTGTATGAATAATAAGAGTTCTGTATATGGTAATATCAAGTGCCTTAAACATGATTATTTCCTCATTCTTATGCAAACGTTACTGTGACGTTACAGTCGAGATGTACACCACCAACATTAAATTAAGTACAATGTTGTTACCAGTGTTGGGGGTAACGCATTACAAGTAACGCACATTACGTAATAATATTACTTTTCTTAAGTAACGAGTAAAGTAACGCATTACTTTTTAAATGAACACATTCATATTTGAGTTACTTTTTAGTTTAATTAATTCAATTTAAAAATAAAATAATGTACTGAATTAAACTAAACATATTAACGTAGAATTGCGCCTGAGCGGGAACAGTTTGAGTCAGAAACCGAGATGGCAGGCCAGAGCTTGACATTTTTGCAATCATAAAAACACTTGCAACGCCTGAAAGAGATCAAGCCTCAGCCAAGTTAGAAAAGGTAACTTAAAAGTAACTTAAAAAACCCAAACTTACCACTCAGAAATGTCCATTAACAATCTCCAAACAATTGATTATTCCTCAAAATCTGATACAGACTCAAACATAAGATCTGTTTACACACACAGAAAGCTACTGAAGGAGCTGCTCTGAGAAACAGCCAATAAGAGCCGAGCTCAACATTATTATTCATTACCCATCCAAAAAAGGTAATTATAGATCATTTTATTCTAAAGACAAATCCTAAGGTTGTAAATGGACATGTAAAACCATCTCTGGATCATTTTTGCCCTTAAAGGTGCAGTGTGTAAATTTTAGCGGCATCTAGTGGTGAGGATGCAAATTGCAACCAACGCCGTAGTCCACTGCTCACCCCTTGCTTTTGAAACACATAGAGAAGCTACGGTAGCTATCACGGGACAAACATGTCATCGTCGGAGACAACTTAGTAAAAAAAATTGTCCGTTAAGGGCTTCTGTAGAAAAATGGCGGCACAAAATGGCGACTTCCATATAAAAGGGGACCCTCTGTGTATGTAGATAAAAAGGTCTCGTTCTAAGGTAATAAACACATAATGGTTCATTATGAAAGGTCTTTATACACCCCTGATCATATAGTTTTGTATATGATTTTGCATTTCTGTCAAGATATCCTTCTACAAATTACACACTGCACCTTTAATAAAGCCACAAACCTTCCATGTAGATATCAGAATACAATTTAACAGATTATTTATATGCATTCTTTGGCACCTTTAAGATCTAATCGGATGAACCATGTTGCAAAGCTCATATTGCTTGAACATATATTATCAAATAATGCAATATTTTACTAACGTGCCTATCTGCAATGCAATTTTCCTTGAAATGATGTTGTTATTTATTGGATGTTGGTGTCTCTTTTCATGTCGCTGTAAGACCAATAAACTTCACGCTGTGCTTAAGAACGCTTAACAATGACAAAATCACTAATGCACACCCTTAAGTGATTTACTGGGATTATTAACTAACAGCAAATATTTAATTAATCATTTTATTTATTAATATTTGTCATTGTGATGTTTAAGACTGTAGGCTGTAGTCACAGTTATGTAGATTGTAGTCACTGTTGTTTTGTTTGTTTTTGTTCAGATTTTACATTGATGCATTTGGCAGGTGCTTTTATCCAAAGTGACTTGCCGTGCTTTTAAGCTTTGCTTTTAAGCCTTTCCAATGCTTTTTCAATTGAGCTACATAAACAGGGCCATCACCATCTATATTTAAGTATTTTTATGCTCCTGATGTCTGTCTTTTTACCGTGTATATATAAAATGTGTCTGTGTCTGTCAGGGCAATGGGAAACCTGCAGCAGTCGCTGGTGTGCTTCGAGAAACGTTTGGTGGTTGCACACGAGCTCGGTGAATGCGGAGGAAAAGCGCAGGCCTACGGAGAACTGGGCAGCCTGCACAGCCAACTGGGAAACTACGAGCAGGCCATTTCTTGTCTGGAACGGCAGCTCGGCATCGCACGCGACACCCAGGATCGATTGCTGGAAGGTGATGCCAGCTGCGGTCTGGGCACCGTGTACCAGCTGATGGGCGAGCACGACACAGCCCTTCAGTTTCACCAGCTGGACCTCCAGATTGCGGAGGAGACGGGGAACGGCAGCTGCCAGGGCCGGGCGTACGGGAACCTGGGTGTCACCTACGAGTCGCTGGGTAATTTCGAGCGGGCTGTGGTGTACCAAGAGCAACACCTGAGCATCGCGGCGCAGACCAACGACCTGGTGGCCAAGACGTTGGCGTATAGCAGTTTGGGCCGAACGCATCACGCGCTACAAAACTACTCGCAGTCGGTCATGTATCTGCAGGAAGGTAAGTCACATATGTTTGGGGATATATGTTTAATTATTATATTTTAGATTTATGACATTGAGTTGTACTTATATTGAGATGGATGCTTGCTGTAGAAATCAGCTAATTATCACATCTTTATTTTACAGTTAAATAACTAAAGATGTCAGGAAGTGATGTAAAACCAACATGTTTAGACTCTTGTATGTTTACTTGTTCAGAAAGCCATCTGGTGTTTTTTCCACAAGCACTCGTGAACACTGAGAAGATTTAAATTCGACTAAATTTGTTGGCCTCCATGCTGAACAAGAATATATTATCTATTAAGTCGTATGTTGTTATAATAATCTTGTGCATGAAATAAATGATAAACCTGTTTTGTAAAAGGGTTTCTGGTTGAATTACAATTAAAACTTTTCTTTCTGAAACTTTCAATGGCTGTCAGCTGAAGTCAGGAGTAAAGCGACCTGCACGCTTAACGCTCTTTATTCACTGCTGGAGACTTTTCCATCTCTCTCTTTATCTCTCTCTCTCTCTCTCTCTCTCTGTCTCTCTCTCTCTCTCTCTCTCTCTCTCTCTCTATCTCTCTATGAGATCAGTGCAGGACAGTTAGAGATGAACAGATAGATACAGATTGTGTGTCACGGCCTCTGCACCGAAACTCTCAGCATCCCTTCACCTGACAGCCAATTATCTGAGAGCTTCATATGAGTTCAGACGAGCTGCTCTTTGGTCTGTGTTCTGCATTAAAACTATCCAGACACGGGCACGTCCAGATGATTTACTGCACATTGGGTCTTATTCACTAATAATTGCGTACGTTTTTCGTATTTATACACACTTGATCTTCTCACAAAAACTTTACGTCTAATACACAACATGACTGTACGCACATTAATTTGTTCTTATACTTCTTACATTAGCGAATTTGGAGTTTTCTACATGAGCGGCTGTGTGCACGAGGTTGGCAATTTGCATAAAACACGCCCAATCTAGCTCCATATAAGGGCTTTCCTCCGCGCAGCGCTGGTGCACAAAAATCTTTAGAGCAATTTGTCACCAAAGCCAAAGAGCTAGAAAAGAAATCTATGATCACATTTATTACCGGTAATATTCAGTTTTACTTTGCATTTTTGATTTGGGAGGTTTTGCTGTTGCTGGAGGAAGCCAGTGCTTTCTGTCCACCGTAACATTAAAGTATTGGATGCGATAACAAAGACATTTATTAAAGGATTAGTCCATTTTCTGAAGAAAAAAATCTAGATAATTTACTCACCATCATGTTATCCAAAATGTTGATGTCTTTCTTTGTTCATTCAAGAAGAAATTATGTTTTTTTAGGAAAACATTCCAGGATTTTTCTCATTTTAATGGACTTTAATGGACTCCAACACTTAACAGTTTTAAAGGGGGGGTTTAATGGTATTTCAAGCATTCTGACTTATTAACACAGTTATAGAGGTGTTTCCTCATGCTAAACGTAGGCAAAGTGTCAAAAATGCAGTTGGGCGTGTTTCAGAGTATTTCTGTGCCTTGCACTTCGCCAGGGTTCGTACAAGTTTCGGCTAATTTTTTTCGATTACGGTTCTAACTGACGTTTCAGGGGTTTTCGATACGTATCACTTCTTTATATGGGCTTTCGCCGGAAAACTTCCCCCGGAAAACCCCGCCCAGCCGTCAGTCAGCGGGAGACGCTAGAGCTTGCTAACAGCTTATCATGCCACTCAGCTTTGTTTAATTTCAAAAGTCAACAATGGCACAACAAGAAGTGTGTTTTTGGATGTAAGGAGAAGACATCCAGCCTTATGGAAACAATGGATATAGTTTATTATCCGGGGTAGCAGCGGAGTTTTGCGTGTGTGTTTGATGCGGTGGATTTTCAGAACCGGGTCATGACGAGTTACACGTGGTAAGTAAGACTTCTGTCTTATGTTGGAAATAGGCGCGTGTATATTATATAAATGACACGAACATGTAGTGAATCATAAGTTAAAACAGTGTTGTATAGTGTTGTATGACTCGTACTCGCTCCTCCCGTGTTATAACTCCTCCTTCTTCATTTTTTCGTACGTTATCGGAAAGATTCGGTAAATCTAATCTTTCTTTTATAAATCTGATTAAACTAAAGACTCTTCAGAGATATAAAGGATGTCATACTACTCCATAGGTACTCCAGATTAATATCAGAAATGCAGAAACAAACAGCGTGTGTTACGTGAGCTTTAATGCAGTTTAAAATTCAAAGGACTCTTAATTATCCCAAACGAGGCATAAGGGTCTTATCTAGTGAAACGATTGTCATTTTTGACAAGATAAATAAAAAAATATGCACTTTTAAACCACAACTTCTCGTCTATCTCCGGTCCTGTGACGCGCCAGCGTGACCTCATGTAATACGTCATCACATCAAGAGGTCACGGATGACGAATGCGAAACTACGCCCCAGTGTTTACAAGTGTGGAGAAAGAGGGGTGTTCAGTGGCCGGTTGCATAAAACTTTAAGACTAGTCTTTAAAGTTAGTCATGAATTTTTTTCTTCAAGACTGATCATAACTGTTTTAGGTATGTTACATAGAAAGGTAGACTGGTCTAATTTAAATCCAAATAATAAGACTGATTAGCCCTAACGAATTGCTAGTTAGTCAGAGTCATACTTAAGACGCAGTCTTAACGTCACGGCTATGTTTATGCAACCGGCCACAGATCTTGTTGTATGTGGAATGATACTAATTAATGTCTTTGTGTCAGTTTATTGTTTAAAATGGTCCGCAAATGTGGGTTTCATATATGTAGCATGTGACCTTTCCATGTGATTACACAATTACGTGAGGTTGCGCTTGCGCATCACAGGACCGGAGATAGACGTGAAGTTGTGGTTAAAAAGTGCTTCTTTTTCCTTGTCAAAAATTACAATCATTTCGCTAGATAAGACCCTTATGCCTCATTTGAAATCGTTTAGAGTCCTTTGTAACTGCAACTTTAAACTGCATTAAAACTGTTACGTGTTGAGGTCCATTAAAATGAGAAAAATCCTGGAATGTTTTCCTCAAAAAACATAATTTCTTCTCGACTAAACAAAGACATCACCATCTTGGATGACATGGTGGTGAGTAAATTATCTGGATTTTTTTTAAGAAAATGGACTAATCCTTTAATTTAACATTTAATTAATTTGACAGAGATTTTGTATAAAACATCTAAATGCTACTGTATTAGATTGTGTAGCACAATCGTAGGTGGTGGTGTTGTACTGTAAGTTGTTGTGTTTTTCATGGGTTAAATGTGTTTCGGATAAAGAACTGCACTGAGACAGAGGACTTAAAGTGGGATTGAATCTGTGATTAAAGTCTGTGATGAGTGAAAGAAATCATTTCGGAGGCTTTTCTGTGATGAGATAAACATCAGCGTGTCCTGACAGCAATGACAAAGTTTCATCATCAAGAAAAAATGAAAGCAGTGAATGAAAAATATACCGAGCTCTCCAAATATGAATGAAATTATGAGTCGCCCATTAAACAGGTTGACAAGCACGTCTGTATAAGCACTGCTCTTACTCAATAACGGCTTACAATCAGGGATTTTTAAAACACTATAAAAAAGCATTTATGTGAGAATCTGTCTCTGTTTGTGTCGTCTCTCAGGTCTGCGTCTGGCTGAGCAGCTGGGCCGCCGCGAGGATGAGGCCAAAATCCGTCATCGTCTGGGACTCTCGCTGTGGGCCAGCGGCAACCTGGAAGAGTCTCAACATCAGGTACCATCCGGCCCATACCGGACACGCGTACACACACACACGATGTCAATTTAGTTGACTCGCCGCACAGATGCACACGATGCTCATGAATGCTTCTGTTGACAGAGCTTCAGTGTTTCTGCCTCATCTAATGATGTGCCTGCAGGTGGACAGCGTGTACATGTGTGTGTTGTGAATGTTTGCAGACTTGTCTTCTCCAGCAGGCCCTTCACTTTGTGACTTCATCATTCTGTGAGACAAACAAAGAGACTGAATTCGATGCGCAGGGAGTCGAAGTGCACAAACACACGGCCTCTCCATTTATAGCCTAATTGATTCAGGTCTGTCAGTCCAATCGTGAGCCAATCGTCTGCAAACACTTCACAGCTCGACTCTATTTGAGAAAGACTGTTCAGTTTGCTGGCGTTAATTCATTTTGGTTAATTTCTGCGTCTTGACTCGTGGTTCATAAAATAAATATTACAGTGCATCATACTAGCTCCCAAATTGATTGTTTTTCTTTGCACGTTTGCCATTGTTTGGCCAAACAGGTGTCCAAGACACAACCTGTGCCCGTGAGTTGATATAGATTTGGCATTGATCAAACACAGCAATGTTTGCCACACAGCCACAGTTTTAAACAATCATAAACATTAAAATTCTGCTCACAGCGTCTGAAATTACCCAGCATGCAATTTTGCATTTACAAGATGTCTAATAGCCGTCCAAACACAGCACAGATGTCTTGGCTAAAACATGGCAAAATTTGGGCTTTCAGTGAAAATTTAATAGACGTCTAACCGTAGCCCAAAAAATTAAATGAATTAATTAATGAAAGCAAACAGCTTGTAATCACTGTTGACTTTGCTAACATGATGAATTATCAGACATCTCACAAGTTAGTTTGGCAAAAACAACATGTGACCAAATTCAAGTTTATTTTGACTAGAAGCCATAGCCGGATAATATCGAGTCTAGTTAACTTAGACCAGGGCTAGTCAACTGGTGGCCCTGTAATCATCAGCCTTTTACCTTGTTATGTATCACTGTACATGACAAATCACGGCCGATAAACCGAAAGGAGAATTGGAAAGGGATGCCTGGGGTGCTAACCATTTATGGGTGCGTAATTATCAAATCCGATTTGAGCTTTAGATGCATTAAATAAAATAAACTTTTGTGACTACACTGCATGTGACACCCCGACCCCGATTATTCATAATTTTTTTGTTTAAAGGTGCAGTGTGTAGATTTTAGCGGCATCTAGGAGTGAGATTGTGAATTGAACCAATGGCCCAGTCCACCATTCACCAAAACGCATAGAGAAGCTACAGTAGCCGCCAAGGACAAACATGTTGTTGTACAGTAGTGAGAAAACGCGCTCTGTACAGCAGTTTGTCCGTTTAGGGCTACTGTAGAAACATGGCGGCACAAAATTGCGACTTCCATGTAAGGGGACCCGCAGTGTATGTAGATAAAAATGGCTCATTCTTAGGTAATAAACACATAACAGTTCATTATGTAAGGTCTTTATACACCCCTGATAATATAGTTATATAGTTATATATTATAGATATATAGTTGTATATTATATTGCATTTCTGTCTTTAGATCCTTCTAAAAGTTACACACTGCACCTTTAACTTTATCAGTAACACTTGAGTCCTTTAAAAAACTATTGATTACTGATAAGTTCATTTTTAAATAAAAATAAATTTGTAGATTAAAGGCTCTTGAATGAGCTTCTCTCCCATGTTGACACGGATTTACGATTAAACTGAATTTCATTACGACTGCCACTAGGGGGCGAACTCCGACAGTCGTGTCCAAATGTAGTGTACAATGAAAAGGCAGTTTAGCCTATATATCTTTAAAATATTAAAAAACAAAACATGAAGTGCAATTTTAGTCATTTGGAGAAGACTGACTATATGTTGGAAATACTTAAACAGTCATAAAGTTTTACAAAGTTCACAAACAAGTTTTAAAACTCTGGAACACAGTTAGTGCTATACAAAAATACATGTGCTGATTATTTACATTTGCACTTTTTTGGGCAATGTTTATAGTTGACTTGTCCAAACTATGGCATAACAAAAATGCAACTGTGGGAATTATGTTGGTGACTGAAAGCATCCAAAATAAATCAAAATTCTGTTATATTTTATCATCTGATTTGCAGTCACTCTTTGCCTAGAAATTGCAAAACCATACTCGTGTCATTTTATCAAGAAGCTTCTTGAAGTTTTACCTTAGACTGAATTTTAAAGAATATTGAAGGACTTCACATTATATCTGGCCTCTTATTGACAGATTTTTCTTTAAGATTCAGTGCAAGTGCAAGATTTTACTCCTAAAACGCCTGAAATATATGTTATTCTATTATAAATACCCTTATCTCCTGAGGGTTTCCAGAAAAAATTATAAGAATTGTCAATGTCTACCAAAAACTTAATATCTAAGCCTCTGTAGCAAATTAAAATACAATTTTAGTTTTCTAATAACAGAAATTTATCTGTTTGGCACATGTATAGTTTTTTCTACAAACGTAATTTCATGCATTTAACCATACACCTTAAGATTAAAAGATTTTTAAAATCATAGTTAACATTTTAGTCTATATATATATATATATATATATATATATTAGGTAAAAGTACAAAATATATAAATGGGGTAAAATATGGGTAAAAGTTTGGCCTGCATCATATTTACAATTTGAAAATCTGTCCCTGGAAAGAAGAGTAGTTGAAGATCCCTGACCTAGACGGTGAAATGACGACTATTGCTTGTGGGTACCGAGGGTTTAAAAATGCCCCAGATATTGCCAGATATGCCCCTGTACTTAATTTAAAAAATAAATAAATTTTTTTACTCTATGTTGCTGAATGTTTAACTGATATAAAGTGTTTTTGATGAAATTATAAATTAAAATAATATATCTTTATAAAGCTAAAGAGATATTTTTTCTGACACAGTGAATCAGACATACAAAATTGTATTTAGGATGGGATCGACTGGGCTTGTGAAACCGTAACAATAGAGCACAGTTTTGTATTTTTTCCTTTATCTTTAGTCAGACGGTGATTGTGATTGTAGGTCTCTCCTCAGGTCACATTTCATCATCTCTGTCAGGGGAAGAAGACTTTCGATTGTTCTTCCTCTTTAAATTACAGAGCTTTCATCTGGGCTGTGGTGATGATCTGCTCTTCTCTGTGGAGATGTTAGCTCACAGACAGATATAAGTCCTCATGATCACATATGTGCTGAACGTCTACAGGGAGGAGAGGAGATTATAGGATAATGGGTTTATATCATCATACAGTCAGTCTCCTCAATTAGGCAGCTGCTCCATTGGGGAGAGACGTCCTTCAGTACAGACACAATGAGAGAGACGCTTCAATCTCAAGACTG
Organism: Misgurnus anguillicaudatus; assembly: GCF_027580225.2. Lineage (NCBI taxonomy): Eukaryota > Metazoa > Chordata > Actinopteri > Cypriniformes > Cobitidae > Misgurnus > Misgurnus anguillicaudatus. Next base: position 38,950,497 of record NC_073348.2, read on the forward strand.
TATGTCTGCGTCTCCGTGGAGCTGTCAATCAAACACAGAACACGATCGGATGTGAGATATTTACTAGATATTTACGTCTTTCAAGGAATCGGTTGCTATGCAGTTGCTAGGATGCTCTAAATGGTCACCAAGGCGCAACTAAGCAAATTACGAGCGACTTTCGTGAGTGGCTAAAAATGAGAATGAAGCAGTGGAGTTCACCACATATATAGAATTGCCTTTTTTGAAAGAGACGAGTGACACACAGCAACAAAGTCGCTTATAATGTGAATGTACCTTAAAAGTGGAATATAGATTACCGTTAAAAACTCGTCAGGAAAGCGTCATTGACAGGGAAATGTTTTCTCTAACTCGTCTATGGCGGAGAAAGAGTTAAGAAACTCATATCCTAAGATCCTTTATTGTGTTCCCTGGGAATCAAACCTGCAACCTTTTGCGCTGCCAACCCAACTCTCTACCCACTGAGCAATCGAATAGATCAGCTCTTTATATCAGTTTAGGCTCCTGTTGACCTCTGACTGAAGGTTAAATTTAGGTAAGATTTAAGTTAGAATATGGTTAGAATGAAATACTGACCGTGATGAAATACTGCAGAACATATACAAATATACAGACAATACTGTTCAGACAAAACAAAAAAATAGACACCGCAGGCGCTAATAAAAAACCAAGTACACTAATTGATCAAACATAACACTAATTGATCATGCATTAAGAAGTATTGAATATGGCATTGCATACTTGAAATGCATTTACCAAGCAGTCACTTTATTTTTGCATACTTGAGTGGAGATTATTTTTCCAAAGTCAGCTGATAGCACACTGTGTGTGTGTGTGTGTGTGTGTGTGTGTGTGTGTGTGTGTGCGCGCGCATGTGCGTGTGCGCGTAGTAATAGTAGCCGTTTATGGCTACTATTCTTCCTCTCTCAGATTATGTGATGTATAGACAGTTCTGATGCTTTTACACAACGCAGATGGTGTGTGTGTGTGTGTGTGTGTGTGTGTGTGTGTGTGTGTGTGTGTGTGTGTGTGTGTGTGTGCGTGTGTGCGTAATGCATTCCGCTGTTAATTGATTGCAGGCTGGCCTTGCTGTATGCTGATGAAGAGCTCTGCAGCCGAACCCTTGAGAAACACTGCATACCACTGGACCAATACACAAACACATCATGTACACATAGACAAGACACACATAGTGAAAAGATATAAACACTCTCTAACGTTTGTTGTCAGTGATACATACACGTTTTCATCTTTGGGTACGTTCCAAACACTAGATAGTGCCCTATAGTGGACTTAAAAGGGAGTTTAGCCTTCTTAAAGGGAAATCACATGACACACATGCAGATATCTCTAACATCTCAGACAGACGTATACCGACGCTGTCGTGCTGAAGTAAAGGTTATTATTATTCAGAAATACCACGTCAGTCATACCACACACAAACTCCCCCCTAAACACTTTCGATTCCCATCGCTAAACAAGAACCAGACCGGCTGCGCTTAATGACACGACACACAGTCTCTCCGACTCAGATATCATATAGTTTTAGACTCAAGCATGACTGCGGCTTTGTGTTCTTTCTGAAACGTATTAGCATGTTCATTACTACACGCCTAAATCATGTGTGATAGATGAGTGCTTGATCCTTTCTGTCGTCTGAATGGGGAAACAAAGTTGGATGAAGATGCATAGTTGTGTTTGCATCATCAAAATGAAAAAGTATGTCTTACTGAATAATTAAGGAATAATTGATGACTGGCCATTGAATTATAAGAAAATAATGCACACCCAAGGTTACACCGCGGGTGTGCATTATTTTCAAATAATTCAATGGCCCATCATCAATTATTCCTCTTATACCACGGTTACCACAAACAGGTGTGCGGCTATCGAAAATAATGCATACCCATGGAACATTTCTCAACCAATTGGAATAAAGCATTCAACAGCCCTGTGGTATAATGTGCTATACACTCACCTAAAGGATTATAAGGAACACCTGTTCAATTTCTCATTAATGCAATGGTGTGGGGGATGTTTTCTTGGTACACTTTAGGCCCCTTAGTGCCAATTGGGCATCGTTTAAATGCCACGTCCTACCTGAGCATTGTTTCTGACCATGTCCATCCCTTTATGACCACCATGTACGCATTTTCTGATGGCTACTTCCAGCAGGATAATGCACCATGTCACAAAGCTCGAATCATTTCAAATTGGTTTCTTGAACATGACAATGAGTTCACTGTACTAAAATGGCCCCCACAATCACCAGATCTCAACCTAATAGAGAATCTTTGGGATGTGGTGGAACGGGAGCTTCGTGCCCTGGATGTGCATCCCACAAATCTCCATCAACTGCAAGATGCTATCCTATCAATATGGGCCAACATTTCTAAAGAATGCTTTCAGCACCTTGTTGAATCAATGACACGTAGAATTAATGCAGTTCTGAAGGGTCAAACACAGTATTAGTATGGTGTTCCTAATAATCCTTTAGGTGAGTTTATATACTGTATACTGCCTTTTTTAAAAATAAGAACAATAAACATTTAAAAGTACACTTTTCTATATACATGATCTCATTGCATTGCATGCGTGTCCAACTATCATCCTTGAAATAAAAAGGTTTGTTATTTAGTAACGGTCCAGTATGCATACTTAAAATGTGTATACTGTAAAAACAGTAGCATAAATGTATGCTAATTTTAAAATAGACTTACATGCATGCTCAACAAACCTGAGCATGTAGGGCTCACAGAGACAAGTGTGTTTAAAGTGAAATAATAGGGGTGCTACTCCAAAAATCTTACTTTTACTGTAGAGCCATAGTGCTTGATACACATCACGATATTTAAGTGTAGACGTCTGCTGCCCTCCACTGTTTATGTGCGAGTACTGCAGATAAACATTCAGCTCTCATTAGTCGTCATGTCGCGTGATAACACACATGGCAGTCTTACGCTGTTGATGTCAGCGCGGGTCAGCGCGTGATTATAAACACGTGTGCGAGTAACACAAAATCTCTTTGCCTTGCAGCTGTACCGCGCCTCCGCTCTGTTCGAGACCATCCGTCATGAAGCCCAGCACAGCACCGATTACAAGCTCTCCCTCTTTGACCTCCAGACCTCCTCGTACCAGGCTCTCCAGCGGGTCCTTGTCAGCCTCGGTATAAATATGCCTCTCCATGCTTACATTATTAAATTACGCTACATTACTCTGAACAAATGGTACAAAGGGTTTCACTGGGGACGGTACGCTTTTAAAAGATCCTATTTATTTATGCATTTGGCAGACGCTTTCTTCCAAAGCGACTTGCAGTGCATTACAAAGTATACGTTTTTATCAACATGTGGACCTTTGTACTATTCAGGTAAAGATATGTATACTTCTGAGGTACTAATATGCATCCTTTAGGTACAAATGTGTTCCTTTTTCTTAGTGTGTAAATAAAAATGTATCACAACATAAATCCATTGGAGGGTTTTGTGTCATCTTGAAGGGGTAAATACTTTCCAAATAAATAAGCATACAGACATGATATATTGAGTGTTAGTGTTACTTTGGAGGAACACGAGAGGTTTACATAATTCACATATCTATCCAAATACATAAAGTATTCAAAGATCTGTTGGTAAGGAGTAGAGGTATGAGATGTGATGATGTTTAAGATCACGCTATGTTTATGTGTTTCTGAAGCCTCTTTACTTTTACACAGGTCATCATGATGAAGCTCTTGCGGTGGCGGAGCGTGGACGCACTCGGGCCTTCGCCGACCTACTTGTGGAGAGACAGACGGGTCAACAGGATTCGGACCCCTACACCCCCGTGACCGTCGAACACATTCTGGACACTGTGAACGGGCAGCGCTCGCTGGTTCTTTACTTCTCTCTGGCTGCGGGTTATCTGTACAGCTGGCTGCTGGCACCGGGCTCCGGTAAGAAAACATATTTAGTAATAAGATTTTGTGTTTGTTTCTTGTCTCAGTTTAACAGTTTCTAATAAGACACTTGTCCCGCCCCCTGCTTTATTATCACTTATCTATATTTATAAGTATTTGTACCTCTAAGCGGTGTGTACACCAAAGCTTTTACGCCGGAGGCCGGGGTATGTTTTCAATTGTTAATTGTTTTCAATGGAAGTGCGGCACTTTTCAAAAAAGCCAGCAGCTGGCTTTTTTTTTTGCTCTGAAAGCCGGCGTTTTTTTTCTCCACGTTCAGCACTGAACAGCGAGAGTTGAAAAATATTCAACTTTGAGGGAAACGCTCAGCTCATCAATGTCAGTTCTCACACGGCCGTCCAATCACAGTAGAGGAGGGGCGGGATAAACATCACAACCGGCGCATCGTTCAACGACTGATAAACAAAGCAGAAGTTTCACATTAACCAAAGCGCTCAGCTGAAAAAAGCAGTCGTGCCGCCTGCCGTTTTTAGTCGCGTTTAAAAGCCCCTTACTGTGGGTTCACACCAGAAGCGAGTTCAACGATTTGCGCGAGTAGATTACATACAAAGTTAATGGAAAGACGCAATCTGACGCGTCCTCGTGTGGGGCGGTGCGAATGACGCGATTGCCTCGAAAACACGTGCTATTCAGCTCAAACGCGTCTTCGCCCCAAGTTGAAAATATTCACATGGGAAAAATTAACATGACACGAAGTTAAATCCCGCAAGTAATCTAGAGCGAGTAACGCGATGCCCCTCGTTTGGTGTGTATGTAGCATTAGGGCCGATTCACATTAAAGTTTGTTATTTCAAATGTATGCGCGCGGTATGCGTGCTAATAATGGAAGCGGCGCGGTCTTGACGCGCACGTGGTGCGACGCACTCGTTTTTCCGAGTTAAAAAGATTTAAACTTTACAGAATGTCGCAAGCGCACCGCAGGTCATGTGACAAGAACCAACCGACGGCTGCGTTTTCTGTGCGGTTTTAGACTCGAAATGTGAACCGCCCCTTATGGTGCTAGTGAGGTGAATCTTTTCAAATTCGCAAAAAAAAATAAAAACAAAGAAATGCGAATTAGGTGCGTTTCCATCAAGTTGTTTAAGCTCATAACTGTGGTATTGGTAACCAACAGTAAATTTAAAGGCGGAGTCCACGATGTTTGAAAAACGCTTTGGAAAAGGAGACGGGCCGACTACCAAAACACACTTATAGCCAATCAGCAGTAAGGAGCGTGTCTACTAACCGACATCCTTGCCGGGTTGCGTATGTGTGGGGCGGGTCTATCAACAGAAGGTCCAGATTCTATTGGGGTAGGGGTGTGTTTGTTTAGGTGATTTCAAATATCAACATTGGCTTTCAAACATCGTGGACTCCGCCTTTAACGAGGCACGCTTAGAAAATTGAGACACAAGTGCATTTAGTTACAATTTTAAGTTATTAAATTACTAGCAGTGCAACTTGTAATTGCCAAACTGAATGCTGTGCACAGAAAAAGAAATGCAGAGTTTTTGATGCAGGTACTAGCAGCAAGCGCATTGCGACGACGTCGACCTCCTTATATGGTAAAGACAACGTTAGCTGATACAGCTATACGATCAGTCTCGTGGGTTTAATGTTCGCTACGTCAGAATATATTCGACAAATGCATTTCCATCTCACATTATTCGCATTTACTCTTTTTAGTCTATAACCACCTCAAGCAAGCATAAAAACTTTTTTGAGATTTTTATTCGAAATTTGGCTTTTCTGAAAAAATTTGCATAAAATCTGGGTGATGGAAACCCATCTACTCTCATAACTCATAGTGTACATAGACAAACAAATAAAAGGCAATGCAGATGGACGGCAGACACACATACTGTGTGTGTGAACACTCACTAAGCGTGTGCTTCACTAGGTTGTGTCTACTACATTGGTGTTTAGTACTGTGTGTATAGAGTTGGGCGGTTATCACCATCAGACTGAGCGGATGAAAGAATTGATGGAGGTGTCAGAAAAACACAGCTGAACACTTGAGATGAGAGACCTGCTGAGATGATGTCTGTCTGTTTAAACGGCATACACAACAGATCAATAGGAGTTATTATTACTGTATGCCTGTGTGTTCTGTATCCCATCATTATATGAAACTGATTTGTTTCTTAACTATGATAGATTGGTGAAGTCAAGATGTTACCCTTATATACACAAAGATGGACTTTTATTGTTTTTTATTTTATTTTAATTGATTTGTTTACTATGCTAAATTTATGCAAAAATGATCATTACTATTGTATTGTATATTATGTAGTATCATATATGTATATATAGTTTAGATATTATAAAGAAGCCTTTAAGTCATATTGCATTAAATAAATGATGAATGTGCAGATGCTGTGTGTCGATGAGGGACACAGAAGGCATTGTTTTTTGTAGAGTGACCCAAAACACACAGATTTGGCATAAACACACACACGAATGAAACAATTATTTGATCAAATCTGGGTTTTGCCACATGAGACAATCATTTAATCTGAAAAAAAATACAGCAGTCTGTCACACACAAACACAGACATCCGCTCAGTTCATGGATGTGTTTCATGCTGTTGTGTGCCGCACACCTTCTGTCCCCTGCTGTATCACACACACACACACACACACACACACACACACACACACACACACACACACACGCACGCACACACATAAAACCCACACAACAACACACACTTCACTCATACTGCCTGCTGTTTGGTGAAGCTGCTAAAAATCTGAATTAGCAAAGCAAAACAAAAGCACCTGCCCCCAATCCACCCCACCTTTAACACACACAACCATATACACACACACACACACACAGACAAAAAACACGCACAACCACATACGCACCTGTACACATGCCGTACCACACATATGCACACTTACAACACACACACACACACACACACACACACACACATAAAACACACACAACAAAAAAATACACAATCACATACACACAGACATATTAAACACACACACAAACATACACAACCACATGCACACTTGAAACACACACATAAAGCCACACACACACACACACACACACACACACACACACACAAACACACATAAAGCACGCACAACAAAAACATACATGATCACCAACAAACAAATAAAAAACACACAACCATATACACACAGACAAAAAACTCAAAAACACATGCAACCACATACGCGCACGCACGCACTCATGCCATACTACACATACGCACACTTGCAACACACACACATAAAATGCACGCAACAAAAAATCACATACACACACACATATTAAACACACACACACAACCACATATGCACACTTGAAACACACACATAAAGCCACACAACACTCACACACATATAAAACACGCACAACAAAAACATACATGATCACCAACACATATATTAAACACATACAACCATATACACACAGACAAAAACACACACAACCACATATGCTCACGCAGGCACGCATGCCATACTACACATACGTACACTTGCAACACACACACATAAAACGCACGCAACAAAAAAATCACATACACACACACATATATTAAACACACACACACACACACACACACACACACAAACAAATATGCACACTTGAAACACACACATAAAGCCACACAACACTTACACACATATAAAACACGCACAACAAAAACATACATGATCACCAACAAACATATTAAACACACACAACCATATACACCTAGACAAAAACACACACAACCACATACGCGCATGCACTCATGCAATAACACACATACGCACACTTGCAACCCACACACATAAAATGCACGCAACAAAAAATCACAATCACATACACACACAAATATTAAACACACACACACACACACACACAAATAAAACACACAACAAAAACATACATGACCACCAACAAACATATTAAACACACACAACCATATACAAACACGCACAACACACAGATACATAACCAGATTTGCACATATAAAATGCAGAACCTTATAGTCACACACAGATAAACACACTCACACACACAGCACACAAATACAGTAAGACACACTTATTTGTATAGTTTTCTGTTTGTATATTTTGTAAATGCTCCCATTAACACTTCTAACACAAAGTCAGACTAAAACAAACAAACAATCAGATGTGAATCTATATGAGAATATTCAGCTCCTCACAGGAGATCCTGACCTTATCTTTTACTCGCAGATGTTTCTTTACATCATTCTGACTTCATTATTACACAACTCACACACTGTACGTCTAAATCACTGAAGCTCTCGAGTGTGTGAAAGTGTTTGCTTCATTCTGAAGTCTCTGTGCTATCCAAACCTTCAATGCATTCAGTGGATTTTACATTTGATCATTGCGCTACAAAGATTCATTTACAAACAAAAATATCACATGTGTTATTTTATTTTGAAAGTTTAAAACAATAGCATGTAGTTTTCCATGTACAGTCAGTCATATACAGTTTGTCTATCCCATAATGCAATGTGCTCAGGTTGACATTCTACTTCGAATAAGGCCATGCGATAACAATGCATTTATAGTTGCTATATTATTTACTGTGCAGTAAACATGAGCCTTTTATTCTAGATAACATTTTCTTTCTGCCTCTCAGGTATCCTGAAGTTTCATGAGGTGTACTTGGGCGAGGGCGCGTCGGATGGCGGGGTATCAGATTTTCAGGAGGCCGGTGGATGTGCCGCCCCCTCGGGTAGCAGCTGTGGTGGATCCTCTCTGGAGCAGCACATCGCTAATGCCCGCGAGGCTCTTGGAGTCGACTCGTACTACAGCAGGTAAACATCTCATCGCATACGTCACGTCTTCTTAATAGTCCTTGAGCTTTCCTTACGTACTTTGAGTCCTTGGCACAAACCAAGATAGGGCAACTTGTCTCAATGGGAGAGCAGCAACAGAGAGTTAAGCTTTTAAAATCATTTTGATGCACTTTTTTGCAACTTGGTTTGCCCTTCGTTCAGGGTTCCCACGGGTCCTTGAAATCCTTGAAAGTTTGTGAAAATATACAAATATAGAAACAGGTCATTGAAAGTGCTTGAATCTATTTTATGCAAGAAGTTTTCTGGAAAAATCCATATTATTTCCTGTGCAGTGTAGGATAATATAATAAACATTTTAGACTTTTTAAGCACACGTGCTAAACTGTTCACTTTAAATGCTTATATCTTCTGTATGTGAATGTTGATTCATACCAAAATGCTTTTTTGCATAGTTGTGTTTGACACATGAAAATGACTCGGGTTAAGTATGTAACTTTTGTTCCCTGAGAAGCGAACGAGACGCTGCGTCTCCCTTGCCATACTTCCTGCATCCCTGTAACGCCGTCTTTGGCAGCGTTTTAGTTAGCGATATACTTCCTGTCTCCCGCATAACCCTGTCTTTGTCGTTAAGCCTCACCATTGGTTGAATTTGATATACACATTCAGACACTCTTGGAGGCGTCCCCAAAGTGTCACCGCAGTGACGCAGCGTGAGTTCCCTCGAAAGGGAACTGTAACAATGTATCTTTAAAGGTAACATAATGTAACCTTGCTCTCACTTGAAATGTGTCCCCCATTGAATTTGAGGGTTTTGGACCTGGAAAGTCCTTGAAAGGTCCTTGAATTTGAAGTTAACTAAGGTGTAGGAACCCTGTTCGTTATTGACTGTCATGCATCAAGAAAAAGGTTTTCAATGCATATTCACAATGCTTGTTCACCACTGCATTTAATGCTGTTCACCTGTGATCATCTGAGATGGATGTTGGGTAATTTGCTGAAGGACATGTGAGATGTTAGCTGTGTCCTTCTCTGTCTCGCATCATTACAGGTCAAAGCAGAATCGATCGATCTCCATAACCACAGCATAATGCACGTAACAGCATAACAAATCTGCAGTCCGCTCTGATGTCTGCTGCAGACGTCTTATTTACTGCAAAGCTTCGACACAAAAACATTCAATTAAGACGAGAGAGAATGAGAGAGGGTTTGAGGTCACGCATAGAAACGTGTTTGGCGTTTAGAAACAGAAGCGCAGAAGAATAAAACGGTACACACGGGTGTGTCAGGCGAATGTTTAATGATGTACCGTAACAATTAAGATGTTCAACAGTGCAATGCTAAGGTGGCATTTGTGGTTGCAGAGATGTTTCGTGGTCGACGGTGCCTAAAATGCACCAAGGGCACAAAAACTAACAAGAAGATGCCAGCAAAAATCTGTATAAATGTGTTGGTCGTGCAGCTGTCCTCGTGTTGCTGTGAATGTCTCCAGCCTCCTAAATATACCCTGATGGATGCAGTCGCATTAGAGGCAGCGGTTCCCCGCGTGCGTGTGCATGCCCTGCGGGGAGAGCATCTCAACACGCGCCCCAATACTGTCACATACCGCAGCAGGGCTGGAGGCAACGCCACATGGACCGAGTGGAAGCTGAAGTGTTCTCACCTCTCTCGTCGAGGCGCTTTGAAATGCTTGGAGAGACTTGCTGCTGCAGTGTTGAGCTGACATGTAATTTGGTGAAGACGCTGGCAGGTTTGGAGGAGCAGAGAGAGAGAGAGAGAGAGAGAGAGACATCAGAAGATCTCAGTGTGAATTTAAAGCAATGCTTGAAACAAAGATCATTATTGTACACATATGAAAGGCTGCGAGCGGGTCCGCCATTAGTCACTAAAGGTGCGATGGCTTCTCAACTGAGCTCTCTTCTCATCCTCACTCATTAAAGGATAATTTAGAGCTTGACTGGGAGGCCGCGAGCAATCTTTTCCACTCGGTTGGGTGCAATATGCCACCTTTGAAGACCCCATTCACTGCACGGAAAGAACAGGAATTGTGATAGCGGCAACTGTCGGCAATATGAGCAATTATCTTTCCTGTGCAAGACCTCTTCCAGCTGTTAGTTAAGACTTGAAGCACGTTTTCATGAACTTTATGATGAATGCAATATTATAGGGCTCAGTTTTAGTGATAAAGTATACTCTTTTTACGCGTTTAATATGACTTTGCATGTTTATACTCAGGGGTGCAATGAGGGGTTTCATGGGCGATTTTTTGACTTTAGGGTTGTATTCATAGCATAATGTATAGCTACATAATTACTCAGTTGGGTGCATTTATTCAATTTTACAGGTCGCATTTTCGACTAAAAATAAATGCATGGCGAATAGGCTTTATGCCCAGCTGCACTACTTCCTGAACTTTAGCCAGCTCCTTGTTTCCTGTCTGCCATTATTGGACAAACTGATTAATCCAGGTGTGTCTGATTATTGTTGTTGTGACTACTGAGGTCAGGCACACCTGGATGAATCAGTTTGTCCAATAATGGCAGACAGGAAACAAGGAGCTGGCAGAAGTTCAGGAAGTAGTGCAGCTGGGCATAAAGCCTATTGAGAAGCAAAAAAAATACCATTGTAATCTGGAAAGGCAGGAAAGGTGACTCATTTTAGCTCATTCCCAGCCAGCCTTTTTTTTTAATTGCCGGCCAGCATTTTTTGTAATATGTAAACATACAAATATATCAAATGAAAGAACAGGCCCTCTGCTTTCAAACAAACTATAATCTTATTTCTGAAATCTGATTGGTTGATTGAAATGTTGTTCCAGGGTCAACATAATGTTGGCCTGAGGACATCAACCACTTGGCAAAATCAGGAGAGCCTTTCAAACAAACAAACAAAACGGAACAAAAAAAAACTTACATCCTATTTTCATTTGTTCTCTTTTTATCACCTCTCAAATATGGGTAGGTTTCATCAAAAACACAAAATTTTGAGCAAAATTAATAATAATTTAATTAATATTTTTTATGATAATTGCATTTTTGTAAAGGTCTTTTGGTAGAGATCAGATTCAGAACGATTATCAAAACATACACTGGGTTTTCTGTGTTAGTTGATACTTCAGTTTATATAAGTTTGGTAAGAGCGCCACCTAGTGGATAATAGCGAAATTATAGATTACCGTAAAAACTCATCAGGGAAGCATCATTGGCAGGGAAATGTTTTCTCTTAATTGATGAGATAACTCGTCAATGTTGGGGAAAGAAGAATAATGCATGGCGACGCATTTCTGAATCTATGGACAGTTTGGCATAGATTCTACCGGATGGCAATCGCCAGAGCGCTTTGAAAAGGAGTCGCTGCATCCATGCTTTTAGACACAAAATGTGAGCAGCGCCATACAGTACAGACAGAAACACAGTAAGCCAAAAGGACATGTCTCTCTGCATCATCATCAGGGACATCGCAAGAGAAAACAAGGGCACGGGAAGCCCTTGCAGTTGCCGTCTTGTATTAACATTAAGTATAAACTACCAAATTTTTCACGAAACATACAGTTTACGGATCAGCATGAAGGTTTTTTTGTGTTACGTGAGAGAGAAATCTTACCTTGAAATGCCAAACAGGAACAGGCTGTCGTTGGTAATCATAGTCTGTTTGTGCAGGATTGCACAGCGTTGGAAGTACATGCACACTTTGGTTTTGGTTTATTGTTTTTTTATATAATCTAACTTTATAAAACCCACCAAACTGATCCCAAACAAAATCTTGCCTACCCACCCATACCCATTTTATCCACAAAATCAAATTATAAACCAACGGAAAAGCTGCCAAATGTGTAAAACATTGCATGTATGTCGGTAACATTGGTTGCTTTTTTAAAGAGCTTCACTTTTACTTAACATTGAAAGTAATTTAGATTTATGTGAATTGACTTCAATTTTACTTCAGTTTTACACCTGTGGTGTTACCCCTAAAGCTTTGTAGGATGTTTCTGAAATACGCTGCAGTTAACTCTTTCCCCGCCAGTGTTTTTTTTTTAAGTTGCCAGCGGCATTATCTTTTAAGTTGAATGCCTTCCAGAAAATGTTCTTCTTTAAATATATAAACATACAATATATTAAATGAAAGAACAGACCCTCAGCTAAAAAAAAACGTTTCATCCTACCTTTATTTGTTCTCTTTTTATCACCTCTCAAATATGGGTATGTTTCTTTAAAAATATAAAAGATATTTTAATTTTTTGAAAGACTTTGATAGATATCCGATTCAGAGCGATCCTCAAAACATACACGTAACTGTTTGACCTTTCGGGTTTTATAAGTTGGGTAAAAGCGCCACTTGGTGGATAATAGCGGAAACACGGATTGATGTAAAAACTCGTCATTGGCAGTGAAGCGTTTTCTCTTAGAAAGTTAGCTTTTCAATGGCAGGGAAAGAGTTAAGATAAGATAATGCACTTAGGAAACGTTATTCTGTAATAGCTATTGTCTTGAATAAGGTCGTGAATGAAATTTCCATGGTTACCAAAAAGAAAAGAAAAGATCTTAAAGATACGATTTTTCTGTAAAATAGCCCAGAATATTTTTTTTCCTTCTTGTGTTTTTTGAGTCCGTAGACAACACATTAGCAGATGCATATTTTTTTTAATCAAAGTCGTATTATTGTAAAAATGGTTTGTTATCAAATTTCTGTGCATTACAGGACTTTTGTAATTGAGGTAAAATCACTGTATTACTTGTCCTCTCATGACTTGTTTCTGCTGTTTATGTTTTATGATTTTTTGTGTTTTCCCTACATCTTATATTGTAAAGCTGCTGAAACAATTATAAAATTTTGAAAAGCGCTATATAAATCAAACTGAATTGAATTGAAAATTGTATTGTAACATCTACTGGTGTATTTCAGAGCGTGCTCCAGCAGCGAGACAGAAAGTGAAGCTGGAGATCTCCTGGATCAACAGTTTGAAGAGCTCAACAATAAACTGAACTCAGTGACGGACCCCACCGGATTCCTCAGGATGGTTTCCAGAAACAACCTTTTCAACAGGTCAGACTTCAGCAGCTCTCAAACATCTTAACACCTCCATAAAAGTGTATTTTAAGGATATATCAGACTTGAGGTTTCATCAATGCATTTGATTTGGTTTTGATTGTTTAACGTCGTGTTGTATTATTTGCCTTGTGCCACAAGAAAAAATATCAACAACAGGTTAACCCTGTTGCTAGGTTACAAGGCACCACCCTAGCAACCACCCACAGTTCCCAAGTGCATAGAAACAAGCTGAAAGACACCTTAGCAACCACATAACAGTGAGAGATAAAACTCCAAGACCAAATCAATCCTCAGATCATTACACAATTAGCAAACATTTTCTGCTCGTAATAGACCGAAACTTAACCAATGGAGAAAATTGGGGCGAGAGAGAGAGAGAGAGAGAGAGAGAGAGAGAGAGAGAGAGAGAGAGAGAGAGAGAGAGAGAGAGAGAGAGAGAGAGAGAGAGAGAGAGATTCATTAGCACTGGAACAGGGTGAGGGACAGATGCTGAGGTTGTGATGCAAGTTGGTAAAGAAAGGGTCAAATAGGCCATCATTACCCACTGCTCATTAAAAGAGCTTTACACATCTCTGTATTCATTAAAACACACACACGCACACACACACACGCACATACTCCTGATCTGCTCTAATGAACACGAAACACAGTATTAAATACACAACTCACTCAAATATCCTGTCCTTATTTACTCAAACCCATACACTTTTATTGTGTGGATCACTGGAAGGTATTTACTGTAGGTTACTTTGAAAATATTGTATGTACTCTTAAAAACTAAGTTGCTTAAAAGGGTCTTTACTGCGATGTCATAGAATAAAGCAAAAAGCCCCAAAAAGCAGTGGGTTACCAGTGCATTTTATAACAGCTAAAGGGCGATTTATAGTCGTGGGTAGGTACGGCGTAGGCTATCCATAGCCTGTGCGTAGCCTGACGCGCACCTCACAAAAAATTTAACAGCGCGTCAGATCTACGCGGACCGCAAGCGCTGTGATTGGTCCACCAGAACCCCTCCCGTCAGGTAAAAAAAAACTGCGTCATAGGTATTTCCGTTTGTGACGGTGAAAACAAAGATGAGCCAAGTTGAGGAGTAATTTAACTCAAACTGCATCAAAAGTCGCTGTTTATTTACTTCCATCATTGCTGGTCATCTCAAATTAAACACAACAAGATGCTGTTTCTACATCGTTTGTGGGTTAACTTGCGAGGATTCTAATCTTTCACGTTTGTGCTGCTACTGTGGTTACACCCGAGGAAACTGCCTACCAGCGATCGCGCGTGTGTTTGCACGTCGACGCGGACGACGACGCAAAAGTATAAATGAAAACCGACGCGGAACCTACGCCATCGCTGCTACGCCGTAGGACCTACGCACGACTATAACGAGCCCTTAAGGGCCTAAAACCCCCTTAGCTGTTATAAAATGCACTGTAACCCCAGTGCATCGCGGGGCTTATTGCTTTTATAAAACTGTTACTTCATATGCATAGCAGGGTTTCATAAAGTAAAACACAAATAAGTTGTAATTATATTAGTACAAATATTACTCTTCCGCCAACAAAGTAGTTCCTTAGACTCAAGTGTGGCTGAAACAGCATAGTTCTCAAGCAACACAGATGCAGCAAAGACACAATGAAAATATGATTAAAGACATAAATCAACATTCATCTAATTTATACATTAACATTTATATTGTGCACCTGTTGAAGTGATGATCAAATATTCTCGAAAGCATGCTTAACCCTTTCCCTGTTAACTCGTTGCCACACAGTTTTAGTTTAATGCTTTCCAGAAAAAGTATCTTCTTTAAATAAACATAAAATATGTCAAATGAAAGAACAGACCATCTGCTTTCAAATAAACAAACAAACAAAAACGTTTCATCCTACCTTCATTTGTTCTCTTATCACCTTTCAAATTTTCAGCTAAAAGCTGAGATAATTGAATTTTGTGAATAACTTTTGCAGGAGATCAGATTCAGGGCCTGATCAAAACTTACACAATGTTTTCAGGGTTGAGTGAATGCGTCAGTGTTCAGATCGCCACCTAGTGGATAATAGCGGAAATACAGATTTGATGTTAAAGGCGCTCTAAGCGAATTGACGCGTTTTAGACCATAAAACATTTTTTGTTACATACAGCAAACATCTCCTCGCTATCTGCTTGCTGCCTGTCCGCTGATCAAACTGTAAAAAACGTGATCTCTGTAGACAGCTCAGGCTCCACAAACTGCAATAAAAACAAAGTGGCCAAACCTAGCACCACGAAACATAACAAAGTGTTCCAGCCAATAAACAACAAGAAGGATTTGGGGGTGGGGGTTGGGCGCAGTCATGAAAGCACGGACGGGAGAGGGAGGGGGAGGCGTTAGCTACGCTCCGTTTGTTTGAAAACAGTTCAAACATCAACAGGAAGTGACGTCGCACATTATTCGCTTAGAGAGCCTTTAAAGAACAATAAAGAAAAGTGTTTTCTCTTTAGTGACGAGATGACTCAACAATATTTATTAAAATTGATCTGGATATCGCCATTTATTGTGCAATTGTAGACAAATTAAAAATATAATTAAAGACTGTGGTGTTTATTTTAATAAATCAATGGCGCAGTGATACTTATGCAATGCGGTCTGAACCGTGAGGTTACCTGTGTATTTTATAAGAACGGGCCGTTTTATAAGAAACATTTTGGAATCATTCAGTAAGAGGTTCTTGGAAGAACCTAGGGGTGTGGTTATGGGCAGAAAAAAATTGATGTCGATAATATCTGTGATTTTGCCAATAATGATAACTTATGATATTTTGCCTCCTTCAAAAATGTTTTCGTGAAATACTTCAATCCTTTTCACACAGAGATTACGGAAAATGCGTCCAGGATTTGTCCGTGATTTGTCTAATTTTTGGTTCATTCACACTGGCAATTATATTCCGAAATCTTTGCGTGCAGTCACACACATACCGTAAAGATTCAATAAAGACAGGTCACATATTTTTTTCCACAGCGTCTAAAGTTTGCTAATTATCCGTGATTTCTCTCTCGATTCATTTTTGTTTATAACAAGATCATAATTAATGCACTGGTCTGTTATGGCCATTTCACACGGTACGCGGCTACAACTTTTCTCGTGTAGTGGAAGCATTTTGTGCAGCATTTAGTGCCAATCTGTTTATCTTCAATGGCGCCTGCCATGAAGAGCCGTGTCCGCAAAAGGAATAGGATTTTGGGTGCACAAGCAAGGCGTAACCGCCCCCGTTTTGCCGCTTTCCACACGTCTCCTATTGAAAAATGATGCTGGTGAATGATCTCAGCTTTAGCGCGGATAGTGACGAGCTCCCTGATCAGTCCAGACATTTCTCGTTGTAAAAGTTGATCTGCGTTTAAATCTTTGTGCCAAAGAGCTAAACCAATATATTTTTGTTGCGATGACAAACATGTCCTCACTATGGCACTCCCCTTACAGCATTGTTGAAACAGGATGCTTTCCGTGAATGTTACGGCACGGTTACTAGGTCCTCTTTACCGAAGCGATCCCAGAACATTTACAAGACGTATTTGTTTTCACACAGAAGCCTCTCTGACAATTTTACAGAAATTTTGTGTGAATGTGGTTTTATATTGTTCTAGCTCTCACTTACAACATGTTGCTAGGTTTAATCTTGACGTTAATAATGGAAATAAAAGAAGAAAATGGAAATTAAAGGGAACGGTTTTTACTATTTAAGTTGTTAAGTAAAAACATGATAAAACACTGCTCTACTAAATAGTAAACCAAATGCTGGTTTGCTACAGTGTAGGAAAAAAGTAAATCACCGTACAAGAAGCAAAAGTATGAGCAAATGTCATTTCATGCTGTTATGTTTTTAATAGTTGATTGTTCATAGTTCAAACTGGTCTTTCTTAAATCTTATCCAGACTAGCAATATATTATTCTTTCCTAAAAATATCTGTGAATGATGTCAAAATGATCAAATCTTCTCCATTCGTCAGCATCACTATTCCAAGATTGCAGAATTGAATGTAAATGTTTTAGTGTACAAAACATTATTATTGTGTTCAACAGTTTAAAATGACATGAGAGTGAGTAAATAATGGTGCTCATGTTTTTTAAAGGCTATTTTTTAAATCGTCCACCTTATTCTCTCCAAGTAGATCCAGTAATAGCAGCTTTTGGTTTGACGTGATGATTATCAGTGCTGGTGGGATGTGAGGGGGGCGTATCAGATCACCCGATTACCCATAACCACCTGTCTCTGTGTGCTGGAAGCTCTATTATCTGTTTGATAAAGATTTCTGTCAGGAAGTTGACCGTCATATGCTTTAGTTTCCATAGCGATGACAAATCGACCTTGAGAATGTAAAGTCGTACACCTCCACAGAGTCTTTATAGCATGATGTTTTTTTACATTCACTACATGATCCGAACTATCTTTATTGTAAAAGGTTAATAGAGATCTATTTCTGTGGTACATACAGTATACAGTACTAGCTATATTGCCCTACAAAGGCTAAGTGCAGTAACTACGCAAACACTGAAACCGAGAAAAATGCCCTTAAAGTTTTATACACCAGCCAGTCAAACATGCAATTTTGGCACACACGTTTCTCTGAAATGCGACAAAATTGAACCAGGAGACTTTGTCACAAGAGATCTCACAAAGCCTATTTTAACCCTAAAGTCAATTTTGACCAAATGCATAGTTACTGCGCGTTGGCTTTGTAGGGCAGTATAGCTAAGTTAAATTAAAGAAATAAGCCATGGGATGCTATGCACTACAATGATTTTACCATAGTAAATAGTAAGGTTGGGCATAACGTAAAGTAGACCCACTACAACTTATTAAATCAGTATAATAAATGGTCTAAGGCAGGGATTCTCAAACATGATGTTTGGGGAAAAAAATGGTCATAAAATGTAATAAATAATATAAAAAAATGCATGTTATTGTTTAATCTGCATGCTATGTGACTATTACACAACACTACAATATATCAGAAAACTAAGAACTGAGAGGTTTTATGTACAAATAAAAGAAAATTAACAAATGCTGGTACATAACGTAGAGGTAATAATGATAATAATTATGTAAAATGCAACTGATGAAAATGTTAAAATTGGATAAAACATGCAAATGTGCTATTAGATTATTGAAATATTTACTTAAAGGGGATACTTCAAGTAAATAATTTAGGTCAAGGTGGTTCGGCTGACAAAAAAACCCTGATCTAAGTTGACTTATTGCTTGCTGCAGAATTATGATAACAGGCACCAATATTATAAAATAAGTGTATTTGTTATTAATAAATCATTAAATATAAAATGTTAGTATAAGAGTTGATATTTCTTATGACTATTCTATTGTATCTTTATTTCGAAGGTACTTTCAATGCCTATGAAAGTATCTTATATTAGGGTTTTTAGCCATGACCTGCTGAGACACACACAGGTCTTAAACAGCAAAACATCATAAATAAAAATCTAAATACGGTAAATCTTCATCAATGCATTTGTATTTCATTTAGGTGTGCAGCGCCCTCTAGTGTCAGTTTATAGGTAAATGGGTTCATAACATATTAAGAGGAAACATTTGATGTAAACTTAAAGGATTACTTCACTTTCATAAAAAATCACGATAATTGATTCACCCTCATGCCATTCAAGATGTTTATGTCTTTCTTTGATTTTTTGAGGAAAGCTTTCCAGAATTTTTCTTCATATAGTGACTTTAGTGGACCTCAACGGTTTGCAGTTTCAATGCAGCTTCAAAGGGCTCTAAACGATCCCAACCGAGTCATAAGGGTCTTATATAGCAAAACCATCCTCATTTTTGACCAGAAATTAAAATATGTACTTTTAAATCCCAACTTCTTGTCTTGCACTAGTTTTGTGACACACCAGCGCGACCTTACGTATTACATAATCACATGTTACATATGTGAAACGCACACTTGCAAACCATTTTAAACAATAAACTGACACAAAGACATTAATTAGTATCATTCCACATACAACAAAATCTGAATGCTCCTCTTTCTCCACCCTTGTAAACACTGGAGTGTTAGATTTGCATACGTCATGCAGTTGACGTGATTACGTAATATGTAAGGTCACGCTGGCGCATCACAAGGCTAGGGCAAGAAGTTGTGGGTTTGAAAGTGATTTTTTTTTGCCGGAAATGACGATCGTTTCACTAAATGACTTGGGGAAGAGTAAATTATCAGTTTTTTTTAATGAGTTGAATATTCCTTTAATTTTTAACCCTTATGTTGGGGATGTTTTCATCCACTAGAGGGTTTTTTTACTCTTAACTTTCTCTCTGTTTTATCAAATTGAATGATTTTTGGTGACAAATCTTACAAAAACTCAATGATATACCGTGGGCAAATTTACTACCCTTTCATGTTGTACGTGGATGAAAACATCCATTAAATTCAACGGCTATAAAAATGTATCACACACACACACACACACACACACACACACACACACACACACACACACACACACACACACACACACACACTAATATGTTTTTATTATGGAATTATACTCCATAAAACACAACATACAAGCCAGAAATTAAGCTTTGTTTTTGCACAGGGCTACTAAAGGGTTAATAGTGCCACATGGTGATCAACAGTAAAAATGACAAATTTGACCTCTGAAAGGAAAAAACACCAACATTTAAAAATGTATGATAAAAAGGTGTCTCTGCAATCAAAAAATGTGGTTATAATGGAAGTCAATGGGGCAAAACAGACACTAACAATAAATGAGGGAGAAAAAAATAAAAACTGATGCTACACAAAAACTAAAAATGCTTCAAAGCAAATGTTTTTACTCATCTTTGACATTCCCAAAACTTTGAAAAAGGTTTGAAAAAATCCAGTTTACAATCACTTTTTATATTGAAAATCGGTCATTTTCATCAAATCAGTGACACCACTTATGAACTTGGCAATTAAAGAGTTAAAATCATGGAATTTTTGTGAAGATTTATAGCCGTTTAATTTAGTGGATGTTTTCATCCACTAACAACACGAAAGGTAGTAAAATTGAACAATGCACAAGGGTTAAATAAAATACAGTTTTTGTGTATTATTATACGAGTTGTATACGTGAATTGTGTAAGTAATGTGTTTGAGTAATTTCCAGCGCTGGATGTCACATAGTTTGTGTGTATATTTATGTGTTTTTTAGAAGTTGTCAGAGTATGACGAGTCTCTTCAGTAACACGGTGTCTCCGGTGAAAGAGGGCAGCTCATCTCTTCCCCGTCGCTCCAGTACTCTCAGTAAACCTCCGTTACGAGCTCTCTATGACCTGCTGATCGCTCCCATGGAGGGGGTACGACTACAGTTACACCTCCTTTATCTTCCTGTATTTCTGTTATCTACCATTCAAGGCTGTGTATGTGATGGTTTTGATGTGTTTCTCAGGGTCTGATGCACTCCAGTGGTCCGGTGGGAAGACACAGACAGTTGGTTTTGGTGCTTGAAGGAGAGCTGTATCTCATCCCGTTTGCTCTGTTGAAGGGCAGTTCTTCAAACGAGTATCTGTACGAACGCTTCAGTCTTATCGCCGTTCCATCGATCGGCAGTCTGGGGACCACAGCTAAAGTATGACATGCATTTACAGCCAGTTTAAAATCAGTTTGACCCAGAATGCACTATGCGTAAAACACAAGCATGACGGGATTTTTTAAATAAAATTTCTTTCATGACAGGTTCATCCTCGACGGACAGGTCCGGTTCTCTGTAACGGCGGTAGTTCCATGGCCGCAGTCATCGGAAACCCTCGACTCCCACCATCAGTAATGGACCGCTGGCTTTGGGGTCCGATGCCCACCGCAGAAGAAGAAGCCCACATGGTTGCCGATCTCCTGGGCTGCCAGCCGCTGGCCGGCCCCGCCGCCACCAAAGAGCGAGTCATGAGCGCCCTCACGCAGGCCGAATGCGCTCACTTCGCCACGCACATCTCCTGGAAGCTGGCGGCATTGGTCCTCACACCCAGCCAGGACGCCAGCAGCGGAAACGTGCCGGTCGCGCCCAGCGGAGGAACAGGGGGTGGAGAGAGCGGAGGTAAATCCAACTACACCATACCAGAGAGCCTACGGGTGCAAGACGACGCCAGCGACGCAGAGAGCATCTGTGACAGTCCACCGCTGCAGGAGTTTCTGCTCACCGCCGCCGACATACTGGACCTCAGACTGCCTACTAAACTCGTGGTGCTCGGGTTAGTAACACAACAGAGGAATTGTCAAAGAATAGTAAAAAAGTATTTCGAAGGCGATTGTGAAATGGCGAATGGATTACATTCAAACTTGCATCTTTTCCCTTGTGAGTACTTGGACCAGAATACAACCAAAATGTGGCACGTGCATCACACCGCCCCCTAATGTGTGCTTCAGTTTCTTTATTTTTATCTTTTAAATAGTGACTTTTATAATTTGCAATGTTTCTAGCTGCATATTTAGTAATTTTGCAGCTGTTTACTATGTCTTGTGTCAAAAAAAGAAAATTGTTTGAAGTGTAAGTTTTTGCGCATGCATGCAATCTTGCTAAATAACTGTGCATTCACACCAGACGCGAATGAATCGGATAAATCGCACTATTCGCGCATAGTTGGACGCTTGAACATTTTGAGTTAACTGGCTTCATTTGCGCGTAAAATTCATGCCATTCGCATGTGAAATTTGTGTCATCTGCAGGTAAAATTTGCGTCATTCGCGTGTGAACTTCGCCTCATTCGCGCGTGAACTGTGTGTCATTTGCATGTGAAATTCGCGTGTTAAAAATGAAAGTGTAATTTTTGCACTTGCATGCATGCAAGCTTGCTAAATAACTGTGCATTCAAACCAGACGCGAGTAAATCGGATAAATCGCACTATTCGCGCATAGTTGGATGCTTGAACATTTTGAGTTAACTGGCTTCATTTGCGTGTGAAATTCATTTCATTCGCACGTGAAATTTGTGTCATCTGCAGGTAAAATTTTTGTCATGCGCATGTGAACTTCGCGTCATTCGCGGTGAACTTCGCGTCATTTGCGCGTGAACTTCGCGTCATTCGCACGTGAAATTCGCATCATTCGCGCGTGAAATTCAGAAGCGAATATGCTCAATTTGCCGGCTTTAGCTAGCTTGTAGTCTCAATATGTATTTATATATAGTTCAAATTGAGTAAATAACGTTTTAAACAACTTACCAGATTGTCCGACCTCCTCACTCAATTTTTTCCAAGCAAAATCCTTTTTATTCCAGTTTCTATAAAAGTATGAAGATGTGTCGCACAGCTCCGGGTGTCCACATACAATTTTGTCCTTCATTGTTGCTTTGTATTTCTGCCTCAGCTTGCTACGTCGTAATCACATCACTTTTAGAGCAAGCTCCTGAATAGTTAACGTGGCGCGAATATTCGCCAAAATTACGATTTTTCGTCTTTGCATTGACTTAACGTGTTAATCACTCGCGCTTAACGTTTCATTCGCGTCTGGTGTGAACGCACCATTAGAGGGTTTTGCAGCGAAAGACAGTCAAATTTGTTAAATACTATTGAAATGACTTTTGAGTGACATTTGTAAAAAATAAGGCTTTTCAATTACTGACTAATAACCTTTTCATTGCAATTAAAGTGAAATGACAACATAAGAGCCTGATAAAAATTGTTAGTCAGATGCACTTGTCAGAGGGTTTTGCATCTGTACTGTAAAATATACAGTGAATTTATAAAATGAACCCACATGGTGAAGCCATATGTAAGCAATAAGGTACAAGAGGCTGTGCTGTATCGTAAATAAGTAACGGCTGAAGGGCGTTGTTAGGCACGACGCGAAGCGGAGTGCCTGCAACCCCTTCAGCCGTTACTTATTCACGATACAGCACTTGCCTCGAGTACCTTATTGCTTTTATAAAACGGTTACCACACAATATTAAAGTAAAAAAAAATATTAGTGCAACTTTCATGAAGTTAAATCAATAAAAGCATTCCTTCCGCTAGAAAAAATAGTCCCTGACTGTGAACAACAACATGAAAGCTCAAATAAAAACAACAAACTTTAGCTGTGTCTGAAACCGCTCCCTATCCACTATATAGTGCACTATATCGGGTGTCTGCCATTTTGTAGTGGTGTCCGAAACCTGAGTGAACAACTTCATTCCCTACATTCATTCACTACTTTTTACCCACAATGCACTCTGATTTTGAGGGTACATTCGATGTACACTCGTTCACTCATATTTCCCATGATGCAACGGGAGACGAACGCGTAACTTGAATCAGCTGAAGGTTACTGACAGTAAACACCAAACATTTTCTTGTTGTCAGTTATTTTCTACTTTTTGAAAATAAACAAATGAAAAATAATTGCGTTATCTTTTATTTAAAATCGAATACACATTTTTATTAAACAATAAATAAACAGCAGTAAATAAATATTATAAGCAGTTGTTTTGTTCTCTTTATTCTCAACTTATACAATAAACATGACAAATGTGAAAAACAGTAAAGTAAACTTTACCATTTCACAGCACAATCAATAAAGCCACACAGGTGTTTTTGATGAATCTCTGCGACAGCTCTCTGACGCATGATATTTGCGTCAGTGTCCGAAATCGCTCACTCATTTTCATTTGCTTCTTCCCCATATAGTGGACTCAACTGTCATTCCCCATATAGGGAATAGTGAACGAGGGAACGGTTTCAGACACAGCTTTTGTCTCATTATATGTTTATGTGTTGCTAAGGGTGTTGCTAAGGGCGCAGTGATATTAAATAGAACCTTTTGGTGAAGCGGTCATAGCAGTGTTTTATTGTGAATAAAGCACACCTATTGACCAATCAGAATCAAGGATTGGAACTAACCGTTTTATAAACATGCATACATAATAATTTTGAAACCTGAATTCATTTTCAGTTCAGACACTGAATTGTAATGTAAAAGGCATCATTAAATTCAATTCTGAGCAGCTTTCTGTTCATATCAGTACATCAGTATTTTCATACATAACTTCTGCTTAACAGGCCATGCCGCCACATTCAGAGTGGTTAAACAGTCGATTTAGAGTAATAGCTTTATATTCCAGTGAATTACCGCTCAATGATGCTAATACGAGTTTATTTCTGTAACCCTGCAGGTCGTACCAGGAGTCCGAGAGTAAAGTGACTGCGGACGGTGCGGTGGGTTTGACGAGAGCTTTCCTGGCCGCTGGTGCTCAATGCGTGTTGGTGTCGCTGTGGCCGGTGCCCGTCGCCGCCTCCAAGATGTTTATCCACGCTTTCTACAGCGCTCTGCTCAACGGCACCAAAGCCAGCGCGGCCCTCGCGGACGCCATGAAAACCGTTCAGAGCAGCAAGCAGTTCTCACATCCCTCCAACTGGGCAGGTCAGATGACATAGAAAGATGTGTAGTTTGTAGTATACACTAGTATTCCATACTAAACACAGATTGGTGTGCTCACTTGTTAAATGTCTCTTCAGGCTTTATGCTGATCGGCAGTGACGTGAAGCTGAACAGCCAGTCATCTCTGATTGGTCAGGCACTGGCTGAGATCCTGCAGTACCCTGACAAAGCCCGAGACGCCCTGAGGGTTCTCCTGCACTTGGTGAGAACCTCACAGCATGTTTTTCATGAGATTGACATGTATAAAGTATTAAAAATATAGTGAGTGTATATTATTATTCTGCCCTGCGGGTACATGAGGTCATCTATTAAAAATAATGCATTGTTAGTGCATGTTCTTTAACACACTGTGCATTGGTGGTTATGTAGGTGTAGGTTATTTTATATTATATTTTTATTTTATTTTATTACACGGCTCTCTAAAGTGCTAGATTCTGATTGGCTAGTTGCAAAATTCTAAGGTTTATTCTTTTCAGATAACTAAAACAACACGGTAACTGAATAATTTTTTATATTACACCAAATTAAGTATAAATATGTATTTTAATAACAGATCCAGCATTATATTTACAAATGAATGAACCAAATAGTGTGATTGTGATATTTGAACTTCTTGTATTTTCTTAAAACCGAAAATAAATGGGTTTTCCTCACGGAAGGTCTGCATTCTAAAAATGGGACATTTCACAAGACTTTTTTAAGATGTAAAATAAATATTTGGTGTCTCCAGAGTACGTATGTGAAGTTATAGCATAAAAAATACCATAAAGATTGTTTATTATGTTAAAATTGCCACTTTGTACTGTAGGCTTGAGCAAAAATGTGCCGTTTTTGGGTGTGTCCTTTAAAATGCAAATGAGCTGATCTCTGCACTAAATGGCAGTGTCGTGGTTGGATAGTGCAGAATAAGGGGTGGTATTATGATGTCACAAGGGGAGCCAAATTGCAATTACCTATTTTTTCACATGCTTACAGGGTTAATCTTTTTCACATTTTCTAGGTTGATAGAAGCAATGGGGACCCAATTATAACACTTAAAACATGAAAAAAGTCAAATTTTCATGATATGTCCCCTTTAAAAATGAGCAAAATAAATTATTTCAAATCAGTATTTAATGCTCCTTACCTTACTTATGAGGTAAATAGCCATGTATTAAGTCGGATAATGTACAGACAGCAGGTTGTTATCGCAGAAATAAACCTCGATATTGTGATTAGGACCTGACGCCAGTGTTGGGTAAGTTACTCAAAAAAGTAATTAATTACTAGTTACTTATTACATCTTTAATCGTGTAATTAGATTACTTGACAAATTACTCTCTCCAAAAAGTATTTTAATTACTTATTACTGGTTTCTTTCTAAATCCTATTTAGTACATGATGGCTTGAAGAAATAATATCTAATAGTACATTAATTATTCTAGTCCCACTTTAGGGTCCAATTAGGGTTATTAACTAACTCTTAACTAATTTTGCCTAAATATACTCCAACTACTGCTTATTAATACTTAAGAAGTTGTTAATTTTAAGTATTGGTAGAAATGGGGAGGGTGAAGTATGTAGAATAAGGTGTTGAAGAATCAGGCATTAATATGTGCTATTTAAGCATTAATAAACAGCCAACATCTCAGTAATATTAATGCTAATAATCAACCAGTTTATAGTGAAAAAAGTAAACTAAAACCATGTTAAATCCACTATTGTATTATAGTATACATAATAGTTTTACAGTCAATACACAGTATTTAGTTACATCAGAAGTAACTGTAATTAGATTACAAGAGAAATAAGAGTAATCCCTTACTTTACTTTTTCAAGGGAAAAGTAATTAAATTACAGTAACTAATTACTTGGTAACTAGTTACACCCAACACTGCCCGACGCAAAGTGTTTTATTATTTGTTTTTAAATAAAAATTATTTTATTTTGTTTTATTTTATTTGTAAGATAAAAATCTTTGGTTGCACATAATTGAATTAAGTTTTCTTAAAATTATTCTTCTAAAAAAATTTGATTATGTACACAAGATCGAAGTTTTCTTAAAATTAAATTAATTAAAATTATATTAAATAACCTAATTTAATCATGTGCATCCAATGTCCAGAAGTTTTTTTTCCAGTGTAGGATGATTTAATTTAGAAAACAGTAAATCACAAAAAATACTTAACTGGGTTTTCAAATTTAGTAGACTGAAGTAATATGTCTTAAGATTTTTTTCTTTTGTGGCCGCCCCTAAGAAGGTTGAGTCAGATGCAAACCTATAGTAAGATTTTTCAGCACATTTATATCCAACAACGTCTATTTGTCATCTGTGTCTCAACGGCTCCTCCAGGTGGAGAAATCCCTGCAGCGCATTCAGAACGGTCAAAGAAACTCAATGTACACATCTCAACAGAGTGTGGAGAATAAAGTAGGAGGTGTACCGGGTTGGCAGGCTTTGCTGACGGCGGTGGGTTTCAGACTGGACTCAGCTGGTACAGGACTCCCTGCTGCCGTCTTCTTCCCTACATCAGACCCTGGAGACAGATTACAACATTGCAGTACAACACTACAGTCATTGCTCGGTATGATTGACAACATCTCTCGATTTATTTATCACAACATTACAGAAATTTTACTTTTCACTTTATCAGACACCTCAGTATATTTTTAAAACTATAAAATAATTATTGTTGTAAAAAATGTGTAATGTATGTACTGTTACTATGTGTTTGCAGGTTTGCCACCTCCTGCACTTCAAGCCTTGTGTAAACTGATCACCGCATCAGAAACCGGAGAACAACTCATCAACCGGGTGAGAATGATGTGTCAAACACACATGCGTCACACACCGTCCTGCGCTTGTGCATCTGATCTGTGATCAGTCATGATCTGATCTTAACTGAGTGGATGTTTTCCACAGCTGCTGTTTGTTGCTAATGTTTGTTTGCATTTTATCCTAAATCCTCTTTCCCTCTCTTTTCCTTAACTTACCATTAAAGGCTGTTAAAAATGTAGTGGGGATGGTAAGTTCTTATTGTTTTAACTCATTTAAGTGTCTGTACTTCAAATAATTCAACTAACACACTATAGTTAACTTAAAGTCAACATGAAGCTGTATACGTAGGTCAGTACAGGTCTTCATGGGTCCAAAGAAATGTACCTGGCTCGAATTACTTTTAACCCGAACCCGACGTGCATCCGACCCAAGACAAACCCGAGAAAGTTAGACACGAGTCCGACCCGAACCAGTGGCAATTTTTTTTAACTCGACTGGACTGAATGTAAACTGCACCAATGTGGGTGCAGTCTTAAGCCCCGCACGCACCAGTCAAGCAGCAAGAAACCACGGTGGTCTCCCAAACCTTTTTTATCCCGCTGCTCCATTTTCATATGTTATGTGAAGACGACACCAAGGTAACTGCTAAAATGTGCATTTAAAATTGATTGACAGGTCTGTCCCAATGAAAATTAACCTACCACCAGCCACACGATGTCGCAAGCGCTCTTTGCAAACAGAGGAGGGGTTGGAAAAGGACTCGATGCACACACGCAATATAGTTTTGGTTTTCCCGGGGTCGTTCAGCAAAAACATACGGAGCCCGTAAGGGGACATGGAGCAAAAATTAAATAAAGTTTAGTTTCGTGTGAAACTAAACTTTTAAAAAAAATCTGCACATGAAGGTTTCGCGTGAGCACATGAAAGTTTCACGTGAGCACATGAAACTAAACGTTAGATATTTTTTACTCCAATGTCACCTTAGGGGCTCGGTAAAAACACAATTCATAAAAAAACGATTTAAATTACCAGAGACACGATGCCTCTAATATTACGCCCAACTTGTGTCCGAGGCACACATAAAAGTTTTCGGATATAAGTGAACCCTAAGACCTCTTAGGGTTCTTATTCAAAGCAATTTTACTGGGCAAAGATTAATCGCGATTAATCGCATACAAAATAAAAGTGATTTTTGGCATAATATACGAGTGTGTGCTGTGTGTAATTATTATGTATTTATAAATACACACACATTTATAAAAAAAAAACATTTTTATAAAAAGATTTTTTATGTATTTAAGAAACATTTACATGTGTATATATTTATTTCTATTTTTATATATTCTATATTATATACAAATTTAAAAAACTGATATATAAATAAAAAAATTCTGAAATGAATATTTGTATGTGTGTGTGTGTGTGTGGTTAAATATACATAATAATTACACACAGTACACACACATATATATTGTGCGAAAAATCACTTTTATTTTGTATGCGATTAATCGCGATTAATCTTTGCCCAGCATTAGAATAATGTGATGTATAAGAGTAAATTATTGGACATTTATAATGAAATTCAATACCAAAATAAAGCCAAGCATAATCTCTGTATGATAGATGGGAAGGGTTGTAAAATAAGAGGACATGGTGAATGCAAGAAATGTGCTGAAGTATTAATTGGAGTCTGATTTGAATTCATGTTGACTTAAGTTAAAAATATATGAAAAAAGCTAACTAACATCAATAATTAATCTGTCTCTTCTACAGATGTGAAATAAGCCTAATAATGTGTGTGATGTTATTTTCAGCTCCATCAGGTTTTGGTTCAGCTTCAGTCTGTAGAGAAGGAGCAGGATTTCTCTCTCGCACCCATTCAAGTGTCAATCAGTGTTCAGCTCTGGAGACTCCCAGGCTGTCATGAGTTCCTCGCTGCTTTGGGTAAGAGCAACTTTAGCACTATTGACCTGCTTTAAATGTTTAGTCCATACTGACAGAGTCTCTCTCTCCTTCTCTCGTCGTCAGGGTTTGACCTGTGTGAGGTCGGTCAGGAGGAGGTGGTTTTGAAAACGGGCAAGCAGGCAAACCGTCGCATCATGCACTTCGCTCTGCAGTCACTGCTGGCTCTGTTTGGTAAGCGTCGCTTCAGCCTGTCTGTTAAATTCAGGCTTACTGTCAAATCTAGTGATGAGATTAGGAGGAGCAAAGCATGCTAGGCTAACATATCAATATTTCATCACCATAAATTTCTGGGTGTGTTTTTGTTTGACTCAACTGAACTGCCGAAGCGTCTAAGTCTGGACAGCTCATCCTCATTGGAGTCTCTGGCCTCAGCTCAGTCTGTGTCCCACCAGCTGCCCATGGGTTACCCCAACCCTCCCTTCTCCCCACCCTGTCCTGACAGCCTGGCCTCAGATGCCATCTCAGTCTACAGCCTAAGTTCTATCGCCTCCTCCATGAGCTTCCTGTCCCGGCCCGACGCCGATTTTATCAGCCAGCGCTCGCGCCAGCAAGAACTGGAGCGGCACCGGGGCGGAGCCGGGCTGTTCGCGTCGCATCGACACGCGGTGCCTCGTAGTCGATCGTCTCCGCATGGAGCCGTCGGAGGTCACGACGATGAAGAATATGAAGGTTATAGTATTATCAGCAGCGAGCCGCTGGGCAGCCAGTGCGACACGCTGCCCCGGCCCGCAAACCACAGGAATCACAGGGGTGCAGCGCGTGGCGGGACGGGCAGGGGTTACACGGTGTCAGTGTCCACAAGAGGAAGCGTAAGCACCCCGACGTCGCCTGTGAAAACAACCCTGGTGCCCAGTCCGAACTCTCCGTTCCAGAAGGTGGGAAAGGTGAGCACCTCGGACACGGGCGAGTCCGATCAGTCCAGCACCGAGACGGACAGCACTGTGAAGTCCCAGGAGGAACGCACGCCTGGAGCCCCGCTAGACCCGCAGGAGCTCGCCCAGAAGATCCTGGAAGAAACGCAAAGCCACATGCGTGCCGTCGAGACTTTGCAAAGGAGTACGGGAAATGTCCCGCCGGGCAGCGGAGGGCCCCCGACTCCGACGGGGGGATCTGCTTTCCGTTCCTCGGAGACGAGTGCTTTCAGTCGCCCCAACAGCAGAGCCAGTATTAAAGCCCAGTCGTCACCACTCTCGACACGTCCTAAACCACCTTCTCGCTCGTCCTCCCTCCAAAAGGTGAGCTCGGGCTACAACAGCCCTGCAATTTCAGAAACGTCTTTGAAAGAAGGCAGTCAACCGTCGCCCACCTCCGACAGCCATGCCCAGTTTAAACTCAAGTATCCCAGCTCACCCTACAGCGGGCACATCTCACGGTCGCCCAGCAACATCTCGCCCAGTTCTGGCCACCAGTCGCCCGCCGGCAGCGCGCCTTCTCCGGCGCTGTCCTACTCCTCTACTGGCTCGACACGCTCCAGCCCAGCTGACGCGCCGGATATTGACCGGCTTAAACTGGCTGCTATCGATGAGAAAGTCCAAGCCATTCACAATCTCAAGACCTTCTGGGCCAATGCAACCCAACAGCAGCACTCCGGACCAATGCGCGTGCTCCGTGGTGGAAAGCTGAGCACCGCCAAACGTGACGTTTTGGGCCTGCTTAATCTCTCGCCCCGCCATGCTGTGACAGGGTCACAGGATACGCCCGGCCATGAACTGCAAGCCGCTGGGCTCCAATCGCTTGAGCACGGCTCTAGAAATCCGCCCAACGGCCATCGCAAGATTGACCCGAAGAGGGTAGCTCCTTCTCCGACATCTTCCACAGGGAGTAGTCCCGGATCCCACTCCATTCGACTGCCCACGGGGAACGGGTACAAATTCCTGTCGCCCGGAAGGTTTTTTCCTTCATCTAAATGTTGAGACATTTATTTTTGCTTTCTCTCAATGAAACTCGCTTAAAAAAGGAGTATTTTGAGTATTTATAACTCTGAAAACAGTAACAAGGACAGTCTGGGTTAGGAATTGCACATTCCCAGAAGCCTCAACCTGCCTACTGTTTCATTCCGTGCAGAGAGCATATAATCCTTATGCTTCCACCTACACTGTAAAGGACCATTTATATATGCAGACTGATCTGAGACCTGTGCAGGGCATGTCAGACAAAAAACAGAGATTATACCAAAATGGTATTTCATGAAAAAGACGCTCGCTGTTTGTGTTAGTGAAGATGATGCGGCTTTGAATGGTTAATTTTGTTTGATTTTTTGTTTGATTTTTATTAATATAATTATTGTTATTGTTATTATTATTATTATTATTATTATGAATGGTAATTGTTATTACAGCTATTTGTTTTGTAAATTAAATCAACGTTTTGCAATCAGTATTACATGTTTTTATATTGTTAAAGAAGCAAACCATGCACAAAAAACTGAAAACATTTTGATATTTTTATTGAGGTGGTGGCGGTGCACCTGACCTGAAGTCTGTGTGAATTGAGTGTCAGTATTACAGCATGGGTTCCCTCGCTCTCCGGTCATTTAGTGTCTTTTTAACAGAGATTTTGCATATGTGGACTCTCATCCAAACATATTTCAGTCATTTCTCAGTAAAATGGTCTCAATAAAAAAAGTTGAATTCATCTTTTTGCAGTAGTCTTACATTACTTTTTATTGTTACTGTAGGAGAATCTTGTGACAAAAGTGTCGCATTTCACCTCAAAATCTAAAGGAAAATATAAAAATGATATTTTGCATGAAAGATCATTATTTTGTGTTTGACTGGGACATTATTTTTTACGACAAAAATGTCTCTTTAGCAATGAAAATTACAATGATTTACATTAAATCAACATAAAATTTAGTACCACAAATGCTTTTATATTGTGTATCTTTTTACGCATACTGTCTATAAACAATTATAATTTCCATATGTTCTTTACTATTTAAATGTATATTTTTATTATAAACTTTTTATGGGGAACAGGCACATTACAATTAGTTCCTAACAAAAGAGTCGTGGTCATGTTTTTATCAGATTAATCATTATATTGATTTATATATTGATAATGCATTTAATGTTTACTCCTAAACTGATACTATATGAACTTTGGTCTGCAGTTATAGCAATCTGAAAATTACAACGTGATAATGACAGTAAAAACAACGAATGCAATCGCATCCACACAACACACTTCAAAACATCAAACAGTAATTTTTAGGAAATGTAATAAAGTGAAGTTAAGTATGATAGTGTAGTAGTGTATGCAGCGTGCTACAGCTGGAGGTAAGTGACTGATGCAAGATTTTAGAACGACAGTATATAATTTTCATGATGTCAATGTTTTATTTTAAAAGGGTTGTGTTAAAACAACACATTTTGTGTCTAGTAACTAGACACATCTGTGTGTCATTATTGGAACAACACATTTTTTGTTGTTTTAAAACAGCTTGTGCTGTCGCTTTTATTTATTTGAACCGAAAATCAACACAAAATGACACATAATTTGTTAAATAGGATAACATTAAAACAATGTATAGGTGAACATCATTTGTATACAATTATTTGGTAGGAAAAGTAATTTTTTGGTGCTGTTCCTGTATTAGTAGGATACAAGAATACTTGTAGGACACTTGTAATGTATGTCAAAGTGCAATGACACCATTACTATGGTACTACCACAGTAAATTGGTAAAATCAATTGCATAAATAAACTCCTCGTGAAAATGTTTTTTTTTATTGCAAACTTTACAGCTGTGCAGCTTTTTTTTGTAAACACACATATTTGGTACAGAATAAACTATAAGCTGGCCATTATCAGTTTTTAATGTAGGATTGAAACAAATCACAGGCTGTAGAGGGCGTCACCAAGTGCCTTGAGACGTAACCCGTGACGTCAGCAGGCCCGCACGCAGCCCTTACCGGTAGAAAGAAGATGGTGCTCATCAAGGAATAGTAAGTTCAAGTGTATAGATATATTTTTTAATAATTGTATAATCTTTAAATATGTTTTTCACACTGTTAACGTTTTCACACTTTATTGAATTGTTTCGTTTTTTATTTTGTGGATGAAAGAGAACGCGCGAGAGTGGACTCGCTGCCGGGAAGTTCGCGAGACACCGGCTCGCGCTCGAGGCCCAGCTTTAGCATTAGCACGCTAAGCTAACCTTCTCCATTCAGTTTCAATGTACTCGTGCTAGCATAGCCGTTTAGCCGTCAAGATTAAACGACACCCAATCTGGTGGTTACCTCAGACTGTGGATAACACATTTATTTTTTCACGCAGTTTATTGTCGCAAAAAGTAACACGCTTGAACGCGAACATGTTCGTCATCACCAAAAATGTGAGATGGTGTCAAAAATAGCCTTTTGGAGTATGTTATGCTAACGCTTTTGACAGTAAAACCGCTTGAAAGTTTGGCAACTATTGATCGGATCAGAGTTTACAATTTTTTGTGTGTGTGTTAATGTCTTAAAGTCTACCACAGTTGGACTGTCTGAATATCTTGTTTGTGTAGCAACTCGTACAGATAAGTTAGTTGTTGTAGTCTCTGAATACACTTTCGCTCTCTTCATTTCCATATGGGGATTTTAACATGTTGATTTTTCAGGTTGTCCATACGAATGATTGAAAACTTAGCCTGCTAAAGCGTTTAATGATGGTTAACCAGTTATAAATGATCGTCTGCTTTAACATCAAACGAAGGTTCGCCCTATTAACCATTTAAGCTAATTATATTTACTTATGGTAAGTTTGCTATTTATAGACATTTTAGCCTATTTTGTACATTCACTGAAACCAACTTGGACTTAAACTTAAAAGGTAACTTAAATGGTTAATGCCAAGGCCTGCAATAATTTATTTACACCCGAATCTTGTGTCCTGTCAGGTGTTGTCTTTCTATTCTCCTGAGATGTGGTTATCTAGTAAGGCTGTCATCTGTACACTAGGATATATGAGTCATGACATGAATGAAAACATCTAAGTTGAAGATAAATTAGGCATGTTTTTCAGATTGTCTTGTATAATCCACATTTTCCAGTAAGGTTTATTTTAGGGCTGCAAAACGATTAATCGCGACTACAAGTAATATGTGTGCATGTACTGTGTATAATAATAATAATGTATTGTGTATACAATTATATTAAATATATATACTTGCATCTGTGTGTTTATATATGCATAATTATTATACACAGTACACACACACATATGATGTAAAAAACGTTTATTTTGCAAATGATTAGTTGTGATTAATCGGTATGCAGCCCTTGAATATTTGAAGTATCTGACCTTATAGTTTTGTTAGAGGATGCAAATGAAAGTACTCTAGTGCATTCTGAGTAACTTCACTATCCTATCAGCAGAAATGCAACAAGTGTGCATGTGTTGTCATAGCGACTATATGCAGGGTTAACTACTAGTGTTCTGAGTGGTATCCATGACAGAGTAAACTTGGTAGAGTAACACTGTTAACAATGTACACATCCTCATAATGTCTGAGTCACATTGCGGTTTAAAGAGCATTTCAAGCTCTTGAGGTTTTCTGGGGAGTTTCAGTGTTGAGTAATTCAAAAAAACAGCGCCTGTCTTCCTGTGAGGATAGGTGGAAACGGTATTTCACCACTTTGATATTGCATTAGCTGATGACTCTTCACTTGACGTTAATGTGATCTTTTAATGTCGTCAGATTGTACTGTAATTATGTCATGTATATATCGCCCACTCTCTAGATACTTTTTTAGCATCAGCCAATAAAAATCCCATACGAGTCCTCCACTACCAGTGGCTCCACTAGCCAGGCTGTCATATTTCCCCAGTTTCACAAACAAGGCTTAAGGCTAGTCCTAGAATAAAACACACATTTAGTTGTCCCAGCTGAAAATAACTTGCACTGACAGATCTTAAAATATACCAGTGCCATTGATTTGTCACACCGTAAACATCCTTTTTTAAGGCATGTTTATAAAAGATGCTTAAAGCCTAATTTAACTAAGGCCTTAGTTCTGGCTTTAGCTAAGCCTTGTCTGTGAAACCAGGTTATTGTGTTTATAGGCCGATCATAGTGACTGGTGGTGATATTTTTCATTGTACTTTAATTTAGTGATGCACCGAAATGAAAATTCTTGGCCGAAACCGAAAAAAGGAAACCAAGGCCGAAAAACCGAAACCGAAACACCGAAATAAATTATTATGCCAATTATTAGTACAATTGCATTTATGGCTATCA
Organism: Misgurnus anguillicaudatus; assembly: GCF_027580225.2. NCBI lineage: Eukaryota > Metazoa > Chordata > Actinopteri > Cypriniformes > Cobitidae > Misgurnus > Misgurnus anguillicaudatus. The sequence goes on from NC_073348.2 coordinate 38,986,605, forward strand.
CTGTGTGCTAACTTTACTAGGGGTGTGTGACGGATAAAAAAAACTCACAGTTCGGATCACATTACAGTTTTTGAGGCACAGATCAGATTATTTTTCGGATCAGCAAAAAGCAGGTGAGAAAAATCTAATAAACAATAAAGAAATTGCAAACATTTATAAAAGTACTTTAATTGACAGCTAAACGTTAAAACATACACTGCTGCTGTCTTCATCGAGGAATGGAAATGAGTTATAGCCGAGACAGAGAAAGATGTTTAAGACGAACACAGCTTCTGACTTAAAAATGCATAGTACACGCAGAAATAAATGTTAGCACTTAATTAGTCACCTTTACGCCAACCTAGGTGTATATGACTTCCATTCTTCAGCCGAACACGTTTAGAGTCATATTAAATGATAAACTGACCACTTGCTAGCTTTGTAATGCCGTTGATTAGTGGCCAAATGAGTGTAGCCCATCCATCATCAGAAAAAGGACTCCAGTGGATTGATATGTCAACAAAATGTTTATTGCATTTAAAGCATTATAAGCCTATTGCATTTCACGCGGAAATTTGTGTCATGGGAGGGGCCTCTGCGACTCCGCTACTCCGCTCGCTTCCTGTAATCACGTCACTACTACAGCAAGGTCCTGATTGGTTAACACGGCGCGGAAATCTGCAGAAGTTCAGATTTTTCAACTCGCGCGTTTCCCGCGGCAATGTCAATTCGCGCGGTGCTTCGTCATTTCAAAATATGTGTTCAGTGCGTCATGTGAATCATGTGCATCATGCTGCTTGTCAAAATAAGCGTTAAAAGAGACGCTCACCTTTGCCAGATACTAAATACGTTTTTACAGATGCTGAATATCATGTGTAATTAGAGTTTATTGTTAATTGAGTGTCTTGTGAGTAGGGGTGGCACGGTTCATGAAAAAATCCGAACTGTTCGGTTCGCTTGTCTCGGTTCGGAGCTTGTGCGTCGCACGGTTCGACCGTTCATGGCATGCGCAATGTATGTAGCCTCGTGCCCTGTTTGTGACCTCAGATAGCGTGTTTTTATTTTGCGAATCGCGCGAAAGAAGAGGTGACTGAAGTGGAGAGTGAGTGCTGCAGGTCATGCATTACGTGTAGAAATGGCAAGTGGGAAGGAAGACTGCCCGGAGTTGGAGGATGCGCCAGCGGCGTATAAGTTTGGTGTGTGGAAACATTTTTTTTTTCATGTTAACGTTACCTATGATGACAGCGGAAATAAATCAATAGATAGAACTGCAGTCTATGGGTTAAATGTGTTCGAACAGCCACACGCGACAGCCTTTTCTCCACCCATTTATCTAATCTGAGGTACTGAACACAATTGTTTTACGTCTTTTCTGACTTCTGCCGGAAACATACGGTGAACAGCGCTATTTTTAGCTTTTCATTGATAAAACGAAAGCGGCTGATTTACACATAGCTTCATTTTGTTAGCATGTGAAAGTTGCGCGATCTTGTTTCATAAATTGCCCCTCAAGGTAATCAGGACAGAAGTGGTCAAAAGTGGACAAAAGAGACGGATTTAAATATTACAGGTGTAAACGTTATGTTTCTCTCTCGTCCACATATACTCTCTGCAGTATTTAAGCAGCCTCTCAGTGATTAATCTAAGAGCTACTCTGAAGTTGGCAGTTTGATAAATGCAAGTTATCTTTGTGTGCTAAAAAGGCACATAAGTTCATGTAGATGGAAATACACAGTCTATATTTTTGCCAAATAAATGAAAAGCATGTTGAAATCATCAATGTCTTCCCTCTTGCTGTATCAAAATCTCGCCTGGCTTTCCTCAGAGATGGTCCCAATATTGTGCTTAGTCAAATTCAGTTTGTGCATGATTACCTGATATAACTTTTCAATACTCTATTCTAAATTATGGATAATTAATACATTAATAAGATAATACATTTCTGGAGTGTTAAAAAAATAAAATAAAAAATAGCAACAAGAACCGTACTAAACTGAGAACCGTGACCATAAAACCGAGATAGGAACCGAACCGGGGGGGTTTTGTGAACCGTGCCACCCCTACTTGTATTTTGTAAACGTGAGCATCTCTTTTATCATAAATAATTTTGACACGACGGATGATGCACATGGTTCACATGATGCAACGAACACATATTTTGACACGACGAGCTACACACATGACACTCCAAACACATATTTTGAAAGAGAAAAGTCACCAGCCATCACTAGGAAAAACAAACTAGGAAAAAACTATATTCATATTAAACTAGATTCATATGTAAATATGTTTTATTTATTTAATTCTTGATCATTTTAATGTATTCCTTGTGAATATAAATATCAGATTATTTCCCAAACAATAACCTGATCAAATATTGGTTTACAGCTACACTGTTATATTTCACAGATTTGATTTTTTTGCATTACATTTTTATCATCTTTTTGATAAATATTGCCGTGGTTGGTAATATAGTCTTAAATGTGAAGTTTTAATGTGTGTTACAATTTTGTTTCTTCTCTTTTTACAGTCGGGTGGTTTTACCCTGCTCGGTGGAAGAAGTAAGTACTGTTTTTTGATTACCTAGATACCTCCACCTGTCCTAACAAGTTAATATTTGAATGCAAATGCACAGTGTCACATTGTTGACTCACTGACTCTTAACTTTCTTTTTTGCGAATCTCAGTTTCACTATCAGACAGCTGTTTTTTTAACATGATGTTTCTCTGACGTTCCAGCATCGGATAAAATATTTTGGCGCAGGTTGGGTTTGATCAGAGACCTCATCCTCTGCGTGTTGAACATGTTTGCCCTCGGGGAACGTTTGAATCTCATGCAGCATTGATGTTTACTTGATTGGCATCGCTTGATATTTTGCTTCGTGGCTGTGGTTCATTCGTAGTACACAACACACACGCTACTATTGGAGAGCTTTTTTGGCAGCTGTCAGTCAGACTGTTTTTCAGCTATGTATGTATGTCTGTGCATTAGCATTTAACATTAAATTGAGAGCTAATGTACATCAGTTCATCACGTAAGTTAAATTAGATACGTAGTCCTGGGTTACATTTGATGTCACTTTGCCATGAATCAAAGTCAAATCTGGATTGAAAATATATTAATTCTTCATGTCATTCAAAAACTGTCGCATGTAAGGAGGTGAATAAAAAGCCTGATTTGTCCCGGTGTAAATTTACCCTAAATATCTTAATGAATTTGCCTGTTAAACTATAATTATCTTCTTCAAAGGCTAGATTAACTGTTCATACATACATACCGCTGTTTCCTATTTGCCTTTTATAAATCTTAGCTGTAAAGGCCTCTAAGGCTTTAATCAGTCACACAATGCAAAGCTTTGTCTTAATATCTGAAGTGCTGGAGGGGACGTAATGTAATTACACAAGATCTGTTAAATACCCAAGAGACTTCACTGCATTTTTTTTTAATACATCTATAGGGTCTCGTATCCATGTCTGGGATACTAACTATTGGCCAACGTGACATTTTAGAGGCACAAGTATATGATCTGTTGGAATTTGCAGTGCAATAATGAAATAATGTTGGACATGAGTAGATTTTATCTGTCATGACTTCCTTGGATTGTGAAAAGTAGGCTATGCTATTATTAGTGGTAGTTGCTGATGGCAATCATCATTATCGCTCTTATTTAGGCCATGAAAACTGAACATTGTATTAAACATCAGTGTGTAACTCATGTATGCTGCAAAGGTGAATTATACATCAAATTGTGCAGATCATCAATGACAGGCGCCGTTACTTTTCTAAACTGCTGCATTTTTATGAAACGATTATGCAAACAAGCTGTTATGATAGAACCAATGATAGCTTGCTTGGTGTGCTAATTTTCATTTTTGGGTGAGCTGTTTCTTTAAGGTTGCTTTTGATATACAAACGTCTAAGATCTGAGCTGCCATGAAACATATCTCATCTTTTCTGCAGTATCAAGTGGGCCAGCTGTTTTCTGTGGCTGAAGCCAGTAAGAATGAGACGGGCGGTGGTGAGGGCATCGAAGTGCTGAAGAACGAACCGTATGAGAAAGATGGCGAAAAGGGACAATACACGCACAAAATCTACCACTTAAAGAGGTAAGCGAGTAAAGGCGGGCTGTTGTTTATTCTGCATGGGTTCACTTTGCTAGTACTGTAAAACAGTTCTTTATCATGAGATACAGTAAGGGCTGTCACGATTATGAAATTTGACTTATATTTTCAAAAGCTGAAAAAAATCTCTACATTTGAAATTGTTTTACCTGGCAATTCATACTGTTTTGCAGCATTTCTTTAAATGCTTATTTTCCATTGTATTAAATGGCTATGCAGTGTATCTTGTTACACTGTCAGTCAAGGAGCGCCTTAGATCCTGTCTTGTTTATACAGGCGCTGCAGCCCCCCCTTGTGTTTTTTAGAGAGAAATGCAATCATTGCGGTGATCTGAAATCATCACGATGAGGTCAAACAATGGCGATGAGACGATTATTTAATCTTTGTGTCAGCCCTGGATACAGTCTATAAGATTATTAATATAATGTTTTGTAATTGATATATTTGTAAAGTGATTTGATGTTGGATTTGACTTTTTCTTTAGTTTTGCTTTAGCGCTTTGATGTTTTGTGTTTGTTCAGTAAAGTTCCAGGTTTTGTGAAGATGATCGCACCAGAGGGGGCTTTAGTTTTCCATGAAAAAGCCTGGAATGCTTATCCATACTGCCGTACTAGTAAGTGAATCACGGTCACGCTCAATATCTTACAATCCATTATGTTTTGTTAAGTGTGCATCAGACAATATTAATGCATTACATATTGACACATTTTACTTGTACGTGTACACAACTGTGAGGTTTTTTTGTGACATTTGTTTGTCTTTTTGTGAAGCGTTACAGTAGAAACATACTCTCTGCAAGTACTCTGATGCAAATGACTTTATTTAAAGAGGACATTTCACAACGTATTACGTAGTACGTATGTAAAGTTTTAGCTCAAAATACCATATAGTAATGTACTATAGCGTATTAATATTGCCACTTCGTAGTTCTGAGCAAAAATGTGCTGTTTTGGATGTTTCCTTTAAAATGCATATGAGCTGATAATGCAAACACTGATCACCATAATGATGGTTTGTTGAAATTGAAACTCAATTGTGCTGTCAATTATTTTATTTCTCTCGCTCTTTCTCTGCACTAAATGGCAGTGCTGTGGTTGGATGGTGCAGATTAAGGGGCGGTATTATTTTAATAAGATCCCCTTCTGACATCACAAGGGGAGTCACATTTCAGTGACCTATTTTTTTCACATGCTTGCAGAGAATGGTTTATCAAAACTAAGTTACTGGGTTGATCTTTTTCACATTTTCTAGGTTGATAGAACCACTGGATACCCAAATTATAGCATGGAAACTTTAACATGGAAAAGTCAGATTTTCATGATATGTCCCCTTTAACATGCGTTCATAGATTAAACCTCATTTCTTAAAGTCACAATGAAGTGACCTTAAATCCCTTAAAAACTATGACAGTACTCATATTTCATTGTGTATAATTAGTGTGAATTACGTTTTGACGCAACAAGGTGTGAAATTGAGCTTGTGTATCCAGAATCATTTGTGTTCAAGTACTTGTGTATGAGAATATGGTTCAAGAGTTATAACCTTAAGCCGTTTGTATTGGTCTGTTTTGATGTGTTCAATAGGAATGTTTTCTGTGTCACCTGATTATTTTTCTCTTTTATTTTTGCATGCTGCTCCATATCTCTTCAGTTGTCACTGTAAGTACAAACCCTAGCTGTCCCTGTGTTGTCATTATGACTAGTGTACACTAAACAATCACTGCACGACTGTTTACTGTGTTATGCCTGCAGTTTATCCATTTAAAGGGGTCATGACATGTTTTTTTTTTATTATTGTGTTATGTTCTCTAAGGTGTACTTTGCTGAAAAACATACAAATTGAAGTAATTTATGACCTTTCCTACCCTGTTTTTCATTGCAACAGTCCGATTTGTGTGTTTCCCATTTAAGAGCGTTGGGCCTGGCTCGGTGTCCCGCCCACTTCTATGATTGACAGCCTACATGATGCAGCTACTAAGCAGTTTCACTACAAATAGTCTTTTTAAGCACATTGTGGGTTTATTCATGTCACAGACACCTTAACAATCTCACAAGCACAACGATAAAAGTTTTTACCACTAAAGATAGCATATAAATGAATCACTAGCAAAGACAGATATATCGTTCTCAGCTAGTGTGTACAAACACAGCAACGTTTTTACTCTTTTAAAGAGAATTAAAGATTAAGCGTATTTGAGTTGCTGCGCTGACTAAAGTTTAGTAACTGAACGCTAGTGGGTGCCCGATATTGTTGTTATCGAATGTTATCAACTATTCGATTAGTTGTTGCATCTCTAAATAGATCAAAGCTAAATCGATTCCTAATGTCATGACCCCTTTAAATGAGGCTTTGTTGATGCCAGAAGTGTAGCTAGTAAACCCTATAAAGTATTTGGACACTTGGGTCACAATTAAAATCTCTGTCGTTTCATAACTAGTGATGCTGAAAGTGTTCTTACTTACTGAGACATTTAAAATCAGGCTGGTATAAATGTGGATTTTTAGTATGAAGAATGACCACAGGTGTAGTAGACAAACATGTTTCTCTATGAGTGTCTAAATACTTTAATTTTGAACACCGTATCTGTTGCTTATAGTAAAACCAAACTTGCGTTGGTTTTTGTCCACATGAACCACCATAAATAAACCATTTTACTCCGATCTTGGACTACATCAAGTTTACTTCCTGTCTTGTAGGACTATGTTCCCATCAGTATTACTGCCAGTTTAAAAACATGTGGTTTGGAGCTCTGAAGAGATCTGATGTTTGTGCATTACATGTGCTGAAGGTCAACAGAGTGAAGTCATTTTTCCTGTTTGTGATGAAGCCCTGTTTCATGAATGTAAACATCACTCTCTCTCTCCTTTCCCCAGAACGAGTACATGAAAGATGACTTTATGATTAAAATCGAAACATGGCACAAACCTGACTTGGGCTCATTAGAGAACGTGAGTACGATGTTGTTTTGGTTGTCATTTGATCGAGATGTTTTGAATGCATCTGTAACCGCATGCTTAAATCACCTGTGTGTTTTCATATGATTTGTTATTTTGTGGTCAGGTACACGAGCTGGATCCCACCACCTGGAAAACTGTGGAGGTTGTGCACATTGATATAGCCGATCGCTCTCAAGTTGAACCTGGAGTGAGTTCTCTGTACTTTACATTACATCAGCCAATAGAAGTGCTTAGATTTGTGACCTCAAGGTGACTTTGTCCTTCACTGTTTACTAAAAGTACATCTTGAGCTTTTATCTCAAAATCTATACTGGTCATACATAGTGCTGCATAACGATTAATCGCGACTAATCTATACAAGTACACACACACATGCATGCATGTATATACATTTTTATTAGGGCTGTCAAAATTAACGCGTTAATAACGCGTTAACGCAAATTCATTTTAACGCCACTAATTTTTTTAACGGAGATTAACGCAACGCGCAATTTCTGTTTGACCCTTGGTCCAGCCCATAGTTGAATGAACAGAGACGCAGACAAATGTGACTCTCTCTAAATGAGTAAAAGGTTTTCATAGAAATAAGAACATTAAGCAAATCGTCTACCAAATCCAATGCTCTAAATGCTCGTTGGACATCTGATATGATCTTTATTTATACGTCTGAGAGGTGGAACGTTACCGTCCTCCTAATGCTTAATCTAATACAAAAATGCGTCTCAATTCATTTTGGTTTCGCTTTTATGCATGACTTAGAAAATAGACTGCAGGACTTGCTTGATGTTAAAAGAGTCATTAAGAGAGATAAAGTTCGGTACCTGATTAATGTTAAAGAGTTATTAAGAGCGACAAGACAGACTCAAAAGCGATCCCCTCACGCTGACTGACTGATATCTGAAGCGCGTGCACACAGACGCGCGAGTGCGAGACCCGGATATATAGACATCTACACAAAATTACAGTTTTACAAATATCTGTTTTGATAAGAATTCACGCAGGTAGGCTCTATAATCTGTTATGTTTTAAGTAAATGTTTGGTTAACTGTTGGGTAAAAATATCTGATGTGTAACATTATATTAGATCACTTAGATTTTAAGCAGTCTGTCTCAATGTCAATCAAACAAAAGGAAAAAAAGTTGAACATACATTGATGATGTTTTTGCTTTGTGTGTGCTAAATCTATTAGTTGTACCAGTGATTTTAAGGTATTGATGTGGTAATATAATGTATGGATGTGGAAATTTTTGTGGTAATTTGACTCTTTCAACTTCAAACACGTGTAGTTCTGTCATATTTTGTTATATTTCAACAAATCATGCATTGTTCTATGTTTTAATAGAGAATGTCAAAATATGACATTCAAATAATTTTAAATTTGCTAATTCCGACTCAACTTGCCTGCACAGGTCACAAATGATGCAGCAGCAAACAAAAATGGAGAAAGAAAAATCTTCTGAAAGGAAAATTCATATACAAAACAATGGCTGGTGATTCTGTTAAAATGTAAACAGGCTGTTGTTAACATACATTTGCATAAAGCATCTATATATGTATATATGATTAGAATATTAAAAACCTGAAAAGTGTTAAATTAGGGTAAATTTAGAATGGATAAAAAGTGTGATTAATTTGCGATTAATCGCAGTTAACTCATGAAATCATGCGATTAATCTAGATTAATTTTTTTAATCTATTGACAGCCCTAATTTTTATATTTATAATTACTTATGAATACTTAAAATAAAAATATATTTGTTCTGAAAATTATATGTTACATGTGATGTAAACAAAATCTTTTATTGTGCGAACGATTAGTCGCAATTAATAGTTGTGCAGCCCTAGTCATGCAGTGATCTTAAATAAACTGCTGATGTTTTCCCTTTCCTTATTTTAATTTGCTTAACTCGGTCGTCTGATGCAAATAGTTAAGGGCTTGTTCGCATTAGAGCTTCTGGTTGTGACCAAGTCTATTTGCCCTCTAAATTTGGTTTAGTCGGTTTGTCGTGTAAGGATACTACTGGGGTGTGAAGCCTATACTTTGCTAGTGATGGAAATGACTATTTAACAGTTAATACATTTAAAGCCTGTTGGCAATTCCTTCGGTAATATTGGCCCAAAAAGCATGCACAGATGCAATTTGTTTATTATATTGCATATTTTGCAAGCCGTGTTGTGTTTAATACTAGATTAGGGTAAATGACATGACAGTAGTTTATGTGAACCGTTGAACTTCTCACCATACATTACTTGTGGCTCGCTAGTTTCTCCAGAAGGCTTTTATCTCGGGTACGTCTGCTACCAGTGCCGAAAATATCTAAACGGGGATACTCCGAACCCCTGCTTTCCTTAATCGTTCCAGACGTTCTCTCTTTCTTCTGGTTAAGAGGGTCCATTATGGTTGTCTCTGCATGAAAACTTGATCCTCGAGATCAAACAGAGTGGTACCGTCCACCAGATGACAAGCACACTGTGTCAGACATCAGCTGCTTTGAATAAATCCAAATGCTCTTCTCCCGTGTTTCCATGTGACCTCATTTTGGCAGTGTGCCGGGAGCATAAATACAGTTTAGTGCCGTAGTGTGTTGACTAGAACGGGCGTATCAATGAAAAGTGTTAAACGCCCACTCTTGATTTTTTGGGTGACCCTTTTCAGTGCAGTTGGGCATTTAAGTGTCTGCTGTTGTTGTTGTTGTTAGGCCTGGACCACATTTTCACATCGTTTCTTTAATGACATAAGTGGATCAGACCTGGTTTGGGTTAATCCCTCTTACCATATGTTCACAGTACAGATCGTTGAGGTTTTAGAGATTAAATTGTAGGGTACAGATGTGCCGCCAGTGAATTCACACCCGTGCAGTGAATCTTGACTCATTTACACTGTTGTTCTCCTTTGTGTCCCAGGACTATAAACAGAATGAAGACCCTGCCATCTTTCATTCAGAGAAAACAGGCAGAGGACCTTTAGGACCAGACTGGAAGGTAAGAGCCATTATTGCATCTTCAGACATCTTCAGTTTACGTCTGTTCCCTTTAAAAAGTTTTTTGTTTCGTGCCTGAACAGAAAGAGCTGTTGGCTAAACCAGACTCCCCTCGTATGTGTGCGTACAAACTAGTCACCGTCAAGTTTAAGTGGTGGGGCCTTCAAACCAAAGTAGAAAACTTCATCCACAAGCAAGAAAAAATGCATGATCTTTTCCTGTCCCACAATGCTTTGCAATGCCTTCACATGCGATGAGTCTGTTGCATTTGTTAGTAGCGGTTGACTGATATGTTTTTTATGGCTGATATTGAGAAAGCTGCAAACTATAATAATTGTATTTATGATTTTTTAGATATGAAGTAAATGCAGGATAATACACAGAACTCCTATATCTTCTGTATTTGCAGCAAGAAAAAAGAATCTTCACCAACTTCCACCGTCAGCTCTTCTGTTGGATTGACAACTGGGTGGAGCTCACCATGGAGGACATCCGCCGGATGGAGGAGAAGACACAGAGGGAGCTGGAGGAGGTCTGTACAATAATTGGATGTAAAATGTTTGACGAATTTTCTTTCATTGCTTTGTTTCTACCCATCCACAAACAGCAATGTTTTTTTGTTTTGTTTTTTACTTAACAGTAGGGCTGCGCGATATTTAAGCCGATTGTGATCAGCGATAACTTGCTGGATTGTGCGCTATGCGATACAGTAATGATTTATGATTGTAAAATCTATTTAATAATAATAAAATATATTTAAAAACTGGAGAACATATGTTTTACGATGTGAAACGTACCCTTTTTAAGTACATAACTTTTAAGTATTAAAATTGTTCAGTTACGATGTGCGTGTTTACGATATCCCGCTGGCTTTCGTATATCTTGCAGCCCAACTTAACAGTTTTAAAAAGTGTCAGTGGTTTTTTTTGTTGTTGTTGGTTTTTTTACTTAACAGTAGAGCTGCGCGGTATTTAACCCGATTGCAATATGCGATAACTTGCACAATGTGGTATGCGATACAGTAATGCTTTAAGTTTGTAAAATCTACTTGAATAATGATAATAAAATGTATTTAAAAACTAGACAACATTTTCCCCTTTTCAGCTACGTAACTTTTTAAAGTATTAAAATTGTTCAGTTATTGCAAACTATTACAGTGTATATTGCGATGTGCGTGTTTACGATATCCCGCTGGCTTTCGTATGTCTTGCAGCCCTACTTAACAGTTTAAAAAAGTATCCCCGTGTGTTTTTTTATACTTAAAGGTGCAGTGTGTAAATTTTAGCAGCATCTAGTGGTGAGATTGCGAATTGCAACCAACGGCTCAGCCCACTGCTCACCCCTCGCTTTTGAAACGCATAGAGAAGCTACAGTAGCCGCCACCGGAAAAACACGTCATTGTCGGAGACAAAAATGTTTGTCCGTTAAGGGCTTCTGTAGAAACGTGGTGGCACAAAATGCCGAATTCCACGTAAGGGGACCCTCGTGCATGTAGATAAAACATCTTATTCTAAGCCAATGAAAACATAATGATTCATCATAAAAAGGTTTTTACACACCCATGATAATGTAGTTTTGTATATTATATTGCATTTCTGTCAAGAGATCCTCCTAAAAATTACACACTGCACCTTTAACAGTAGAGCTGCGTGGTTTTTAACCCTATTGCAATATGCGATAACTTGCACGCTGCTGTATGCGATGCAGTAATGCTTTAAGTTTGTAAAATCTACTTGAATAATAATAATAAAATACATTTTAAAACTAGACAATATTTTACCCTTTTCAGCTACGTAACTTTTTAAAGTATTAAAATTGTTCAGAAAAATGCGATTATGCGATCGCATGATTCTACGCATTATCAGCCAAAGTCCGCATATTTATGCATGGGGGGGGGCGCATTTTTCAAATATGCCGCACTTTCGTCGCATAAATTGCAGAGTTTCTTACGCAAAATATGCAGGGCTTGCATGATTTCACACACCCGCATTTTCGTAGCAAAGTCACATATACCTTAGCAGAAAGTTAAAAAATTAAATTTACTTTACACAAGCGCAGCCATGCCCCCTGTTGCCATGGGAACGTTACGAAGTGATGCAATTACGCGACGTGGACATCATTGAATGAGAACAGGGTTTTGGGGAATCACTTTTTATCTCTTTTTCATCCAACTGCAGTTTTTGCAAGTTCCCACAATTTCATCGAATAAAACTGCATAAATATCACGCATATTTCATAGCATTTTTTATGAAAACGTGCCGCAAGATCAACAACTTTTGCCCGCAACAATCACAAAAACCTCTAAAAGGACTGGCTAAAGCAGAACGCTTTTATGACATCAAAAAGTTGCACACTTCAGCTTTAACTACACTTGATTCATTAGACTCATTTAAAGTCTTGCAAATATTCATTTTAAAGTGGTCGCATTTTTGAGCAAATTTTTTTTGTAATTCAGTACACTGTGGGCTTCAAATTCAGCAGCAGGACACTGTGCTAATAGATGAAAATTGAGAAAGCACCACACTAAAATATATTTACAGAAGACACAGAAAACCCTTTACATCAGTCTGAAGTGAACATCTGGTTGGGTTTTACAGCGTAACGCTAGGCGTTTATATGTGGAATAAAACATTTAGTACCTGGGATATTAGCACCAGGAGTCATTATTTGACCGTAGCCCTAAACACACTGAATTCTGGACATTATAGAAAGGGTTACAGATTTAAGTTATATTGGTGGGTTTTTCCACCGGTCACTCCTGGCAGCTTTCTCATATTCTCTATTTTCAGTGGTGTTTGTGTTGAACGCGTCCCAGCTGAAGTGTATAGCATTTGGCCCGGTTTCTTTCCTCTGCTCGGTAAATGCGACGATCCAACTGCACGCGGCTCTTCCAAACTCTGACACGCTCTGCGATCGTTTTCAGCACGCAGCCAAAAAAAACCACAAACCCTTCAGTGCCTGGGAAATATCGATCAATACGCTCTCCTCCAGGTCCCGCAGGCGTGCTAGCTTATTACTTTTATTCTTCAGCCGCAGTTGGCCAAAACCAATAAAGTGATTCCTAACCCGTCAACCTATCAGTCATATTATAAGTTAAATCTTTCTTCTAAACTAGTTAATCAACATCTGTTATTGCCTTCAGATTTAAAAGCCGAACAAGCCCTATAAGCAGTAAAACTTATATTAGAAAACAGTTTTTTTTAAGCTGCTGCTATCCGATTGCCAAGCAGAAAGTATGTTTTTGACTAATATTTGATGAATCGCATTTACTTTGGCTTTGCTGCTCTTGACATAAAGATTCCAGGGTATATATATATATTTTTTTTTTTCAACCCTTTTATGGAAATAGTGAATGTTTTTAATGATGATGTCAAAGTTAACCCATTCACTTCCTCCCATTCAGCACTGACAGTAGTCAACTGTTGAATAAGCTATATCCAGGTCATATTTCACACCCAAATAATAAATATAATTTTCTTCACTATATAAATGGTACAGACCTGGTCAGATTTATTGGCACCATGAGTAAATATAATGAAAGAAAGCTGTGGAAATAAACCTGCGTTGTTTATTTAATCCATCCCTTATTCACAAAACAGTGTCCAATTTTTGTCATTTTACCTCAATGAAATGCTGGATGAATTTTTTGAATGAAAGATCAAAATAAACAATACTTGTATTATTTCCACCCCCTTTTTGCTACGGGTGCCAATAATTCTCACCAGGAATTTGTTCCTATTGGTTTTGGGCTAAAATATGACCTAAATATTTCTTTGAGAATGATCTAAATATGCTTTCCTTGTTCTGTTATTGGCTGGTTTAATGTTTTCCAGGTGGACACCAGTAAGTGATCAGGTTGCATTTAACCACATGTTCTGTTTTAGATGCGTCAGAAAGGCAACGTACGAGGAACGACCGCAGCTGAGGAGTAGCCCAAACCTTTTAGTAACACGTGACAGGTGGAGTGACTTTGTAAGTCTCGCCGGAGGAGAGGTGGCCGTTCTTCCTTTTAACACTCGCACACTAACCCATCACTTTACTGTCTCCATTCCAGCTAGCCACAACTAACTAACTAACCAACTTCTGCCGTTCTTCTTGTCCCGGCTGACGTGTGGATGAATGTAACCCGAGTTAAAGCGTTAGTGGTTTCAGACAGACTCTTGGCTGAACCGCCCAATAGCATTCACTCCGGCCAGAGGAAAATAGTGCCTCGACGGCCCAAATTAAAAACAGGTGTTAGTCGCTCCCTAAAGTGGGCTCATCTGATAGATCTAATGGTTGTAGGCGGCAGTTGAAAGGTAAAAGAGCTTTTTTGGGCAGGGATAAACTGGCTCGCTCGCTGCTGCTGGCCAACGGCTGTCGATCGTCGCTCAAAATGGAGGCAGGCTGTGATGTTTACAGAATCTTTTTTTGGAGCGCTCACATTTTAAAAGCAATAGTTGAAAAATTCTGTCATTTGCTTTTCCTCATGTCGTTCCAAACCCCATATGACTTTCCTCTGTGGAACATGAGATGTTTTTGCATTGTTTTTACTAAAGAGTATTATGACCAAGGCCTGTCAGGGTTGATAACAGCGGTCCTGATGATTCGTGCTGTCTTTTGAAGCCATATGCTTTGCTTTTGTGCAGAATAGGTCGAAATATTTGTAAATTGTTCCCTCTCAGCTCTCAAATCGTATCCGGTTTCAAATATATTCAAATATGCGTTGTGCCAGGTTAATGGCATTGGTTCATAGGCGTCGCCTTGCCTTTTATGTTTCACATTAGAAGGAAACTCAGATCGGAACAATATGAGGAAAAGTAAATAATGACAGAATCTTATTCCCTAAATCTTTCTTATTTGTGGCTCAATCAAAGTCTTGCTCTTTTGGGGGGGGGGGATTTATTTCATGTGTCATGTTTGGCTTTATTGGACCTTTTTCAAAGTAGCTTGAGTCTTTTCTGTGCTTTATATGGACTTCATTTTATAGACTTTCTTCTCGAGAGGAATTCTGCGTCTACGGAGAGTCGGAGCACAGCCGCTTCAGATTTGCGTGTTGTTCTCCCTCCCCCTGCGCTTGGCTTTGCCGCGGAACGTTCTGGAAGCGATGAGACTCCTCCGACGCTCTTTCCAGGCGTCTCTGCCCAAATCTTTTTTCCCATCATTTCTCTCCATCGCCCCATTTGTTCTTCTTGCTGTGTTCTTGGTTTCTAATCACCACTTTTGTGTTTGTTGATTTTTCCAGAGTGTGTTTGTAATTTGCATGTGTGTTCCTGCGCTCTTTGATTGGAGCGATCGTGCATGTGCGAGAGTTAAATAACTACAGTATTTCCTCACCAGTGTTGCATCCGGGCACGGCACAACGTTTCCAACGTCCAGTCATGTCGCTCTCCAGCTGATAAACATCAAGCACCAACAAAATGCCTTGCGCCTGTGAATGGTTAAAACAAAAACTCAGATTAAAAGAATGTTTAAAGTTAAATACAAGTTAAGATTTATCAAAACCATCTGTGATCACAGACAATAGTTGAAACTCATCCTCAGTTAACACAATCATCTACAGTTAACTTATGTAAACATGTACAAACCGTCTTGAGGCTCCATGCCTTGATCTGTAGATTTCTTACGTAAGGCATTACTCAAAATCACAACTGAGGGATGCTTTAAATCTTGTCTATGTGATCAATCTTTGATTAAACTTGAGACAATTGTACATATCAGATAAAGCAAAAATGATGACGTGACCAAACAAATATCATGTTGGCACCTGGTTAAAACCACACCTCAGATTATGTATAATCACTCGCTTTATAGATGCAAATCATTTTTTTCACTTTGTGTCGTGCCTGGGTTAGGACACGGTGTAATGCAAGAATTACATTTACTGTAATTCACGTTGATTTGTATTTAAGTCATGTTCAGTTACGCCACATTCGTAAGAGTAATGTTTTTCCTCTCTTTCTCAGCTTCGTAATACCGGTCAGGTTCGAGGCACCAGCGCTGCTCACGAACAATAAGACAAAACTAAAGAATCCAACCACAACGACGCTTGACGAGACATCACCGCATCCAAACATCCCGGCCAATGGGGGCGCTGTCCTCCACCAGACTGAAGAATGACACAATGATCGGTAGTACCGAACGACACGCCTGCTTCAGGGCGGAAACAGTTTACGCTGGACGAGATTTCGCCTGTTTTTTGAACCGTAGAGAATCTCAGGCAGGTTTATTACACTGACTATTACCAATTTGTAAGGTTTTAGAAAATCAAAGTATTGCTGTATGATTGTGTTATTCTGTTTCAGAAAAAAATCATAATTTGGCAGGCATTGGACCAATTACTTTTTGTTGTTGTTGTTATTTTTGTTGTTGTTTGTTATATCAGTTTAGATTTTTTTTGTATCATGATCTATTCTGTCCAATCTTTCTCCCCAGATAAAAGCACTTCTGTACGTTTAATTTTTACATTTGCATTCGTTGTATCCGCACAGTCCTGCCTGTCATATCTTGTTTTTCTAGATGTTATGCTATTGCACGCTTGGAAATACAGGGGCTTTGCATGAGCTCAGGCATGTTAGTGGCTGTTTTCGAGAAGGCCTCCACGTTCTCGGACAGACCCCTTCATATGACAAAAAGCTCTCAGGACTCTTCAGATGAACGTGGTTAACCTCCAGACTAATTACCAGAGCCATTGCTGCTTTTCTAGAGCTGCTTTAAAACAGGTGAAGTGCTTTCATATCGCTTATCTACCTGTAACGCTCCCAGGGTTCCCACGCTTACGGAAAACCTGGAAATATCAGGGAAAGCTGTGATTTCCAGACCCGAACATCATGGCGAATATAAATAATTTTAGCTCTGAAATAGTTCGCTGCTTATTGTGAGTGCAACCTCTTGAAAATAGGTTTTAAAGATCTTTATCCAGTAATCGTGTATGTCTGGAATGTCATGTTCGGAAAGGTGTGGGATCCACCTGAATGTGTGCATAGATTCTCGTTCTCCTGTCAACCTAGAACGAACTTTTAAAAATGCATTAAATGACATTTGATCTTTATCGAGTCGAGCGAGGATCTAATTTTCACGTAGAAAAAGGGTTTGGGTCTTTCTGGCCTCTTCATTTCTCACAGACCTGCACCAGCTCAGATCAGCAAAAAAAGAGCATTCGATGTTTGCGTTAGCCCTTCCTGATGCTGAACACGATGTTCACGGCTGTTTTATCTTCATTCAGATTTGTCTGTCATAATAAAAGGACTTTAAGCTTTTAAAGTGCACCACATGTACAGTTCTTTGTCCTAGTTTTTCTAGTTGCAAACCGAGAGCACTGGCAAAATGTAATTTGATTTCATTTTTATCATGGCCAGTGTGTTTGTAATTATTTTAATGGTCTAGGTTTCTTTGGGCGACTGGAGTTTGCACCGTTGGAGTCAAACTTGTGCCTGATGTCTGTTCTTATTATTAGCAAAATCTCTGAGTGATTCCTATAGTGCACATTTGAGATAGATTTAAGTATGGATTGGGGCTCGAGACTTCCTCCTCACATTTTTTATAGACTTTTAACACATTTCCCCGTATTATAAGGTCCACAAATGTTCACGTAGTCCTTCAGCACGTCACGATTTGACGGCATGCTAGCTAAGAAGTCTATTAATTTATTCACATTTAGGCTTTTTCATTAACAGACTATTTCTCGTGTACCAAACGCGTCTGTTTTCTGTCTCCTCAGAGTCGTGGGTCTTCTGAAGGCGTTCTGTTAGCAGGAAGTCAGAATGTTTTCATGTCCTCAATCATAATTGAACAATCAGTGCACTGATGTCTGTGTTTACTTACATACGTGTACAAAATACTGTCTTGAATTTCAGGATGTGTGGTTTACATTTGTATGCATACGTGACTTTTAGGATAGCAGGTCATGTGGGTGGGCAAGGTTTCAGATGCAATGAATGAATCAATGTAGAGAATTTACTGTTTTTCTTGGGAATTACACAATACTGTTTGTTTTTCTGATCGTCGAAAATCAGGGGAAATAGTGAATGTACAACGGTGTGATTTTTGCAGCTTTTGAATTATAAAAATTAACAGTATATCTAATAAATTTTGACACCTGTCTTACTTTTCTGTCTTTCTGATTGTTCACAATGAAAACTGGTGAGGTAGTGTCTGAATTCAACAGGGATATGGGCTTCCTACCGTCACTGAAAACCTGGAAAATAACGGGATGTTACAGTTGTAATTTTCTGGATCGTAAGAATTATGCAGTTAAAATTATTATGTCCATGAAATTTTCTCTAGTAAATAAAAATCCTCTTCGCAGGTGTAATATCTATAAAAAATACTTTTACAAGTGCTTGCCCAGTAATCACAAACACGTGAAGATTAATTGGTTAAATGTGTGGGAGACCTGGTTACAACTTAATTTAATTGCTGCACTTTTAATTTTGAGCCACTGAAGGTTTATGGTCGCCTAATGTACTTTAAAGTTAATCTAAATTTCTCCCTAGTGAGTCTGTACCTGACATTACCGCTAGATGGCACTGTTCCTCTTTGCCAAAGTAACAGGTTAAATGTTTATCAAAGGTGGACAGAGAAACTAACCAAACAATTATTTTGTTTTCCATTTATTATTCTAGTATTAGTTTAAATTCAGCACTTATATCTAGTAAAATTATGCATATATTATCAAATATTTTAATGTTACTGTAATGATTTAAATAATTTTATATTTTAATGTTTTTGTGGTTTTAATGTGGCATTTTTACAACTACTAAATTGCATTTTTGAAAAGCTTTTGGTGCATGGATAAATAAATTGATCATCGATTCAGTAATAACATTATTAACACTGACGATGTTCAATATTTGTGTTATGTGTCACAGCTTTAAAATGATGGCCAATCTTATGCATGTATTAATAATACACAGCTGCATGATTAAACATGTAAGTGTTATTTATCTAGTCTAAACATTTAAATGATGCATATTTAATTTATAATTTATTCTGTTATATATATTGAGGACGTTTCACATCTAGCTATATTTAGAAATTGCTTTAAAGAAATCAATTCCAGTATAAAAAATAAGACAATCTGCGCTAGGCTATTTCATTATCGTTGAAGAATAAAACATGCTTCTTTTGACCATATATTTACACAAGATAACTTTAATATATATACATTATATCTCTGTTAGACTTCCTTAAAGGAAGGCCCTCCCCTGTGCGTCAGTCTCCGCCCTCAGTGCGCGAAGCACCGCCCCCTGCGCATGTGTCCCTGTGTAGGCATTGGTGAGAAATCAGCGCTGAAATAGATGAGGGAATGTCAAACTTGTTGCCGATAGCCGGAGGTCAACACATCTGACACAAGGATAGATGAAAAAAGCCTTTTTGGAGACTGAAGCATTTGATCAAATAGCATGGATTGCGCGGACTGCACGGACGAAATGAAAGAAAAGGACGTTTAATTCGTTTGGAGAACGCGTTTCATACTGTGACAACAAAAGGAACCGTCGGCTCTCCAGTTTATAAGGCGCGCACACAAGGCACTGTGCTTTGCATTGAGTATACGCTTTTCTCATAGGAAGGAACGAACGCGCAAAGTTCTCTTTATTGGACTACACATTTAATGCATTTTGTTTATTTTTGTGCGTGCATTTGAGTTTTTTATTCAAAATAATTTGTGCGCGCATCGCATCGGAAATGTGAAGATGGGACATGAGCTCCGTTTTGCACTCCGTTGGATTTGTGTTGAAGGATTCGGGATCGTTACGCATCGATTAATAACGTAAACGAGGATTTTTATTTGAGATGTGCGTTTTCCAGACCCGTTTCTCTAAGGGTATATTCAGGTTTATATGCGTCTTGGATGTAAAGCTGTGCGTTTTTTTGTTGGAACTGAGGTACTTCCAGTTAACGTCACCTAATATGTTACTTTCACGTCATTAAATATTTACGCAGTATTATCGTAACGCATATGCATGTGAAATGAAAATCTTTAGTTTTTGGTAGTATAATAATGCTGTTGTAATTATTTACATTTTTAAATTGGCTCTTAACATGGACCCTTGGGAAAGAAGATACATGAGAAAAAATTACTCTGTGGAAGTAGATAAAATGGACTGCATTTTTGCAAAGGATTGTTCTTTTTAATCGTTCTTTAAACTTGCTGGCACACAAACAGAAACAAAGGAATTCAAGTCCAGTGCAAACTGAAAATGAACTCCAATTATAACAGTGCTGGATTTCATATGAAAGGGCCGTCGGTAGCTGTGGAGCCGATGATGGGCCCCTTAAATGAATCCCCCATGCAGGGACTCAACTTCATGTCGAACAGAGACCAGTATGGATTCCAGACTCATGGCCATGGGGATATGCTTGGTATGGGAGTTCAGCCACAACATCAACTCCACATGCAAGGACCATTCAACCATCAACCGCCTAACCACGAGCAGCATTCACATCTGTACCAGGACAACGTGCCCTCTTGCTTGCATGGGGACAGACACATGGGCTTTAATAACAACAATGCAGGTCACCCGCATATGTTTGAAGGAGGATTTGGTCAGCAGCTCGCTGAAGCACAGTCACGAGAATGCATCTCGCAGCAGCAGCAGCAACAGAGAATGGCCGCAATGCCCGAGTTTCAACCTCACCATAACGGTAACCACGCCGTTCCGGCGCCATGTCTGCCTCTGGACCAGTCGCCTAACCGCGCTGCTTCGTTTCACGGCCTGCCTTCCTCATCCCCCGAAACGCACAGACTTGAACATTACAGGCTTTTCCCACAGGGCCGGATGGGGGGATCAGAGCATTGTTTTCCCTCTGATCCTCTGTCAGGGAATTTTGATATGACTGGATTCTCTAACGCCGAGTCCACGGAGCCCAAACTTTCCTATTGTGAAACAGGGAACCAAGCGGTCGGGGGTCCTTTTTCTACCTGTAATCGTTCTCGAGGGCCCATGATGGGAGGCTCTAAAGTCGACCAGCAGCTACCTCAGCAAAATGTGTTTTCTGACAGATTTGGTAACAGGGGGAAAATGGATCCAGGGGTTAATGCTAGACATCACCTCATGGCGCAGCAAAGAGCCGGACCCATAGCCAGGCAAAACCCTGGTTCCCCTGCCCTTCCTCGGTTTTATCACACACCTGAATATGGACCGAACAATACAGACTTTCAAGGCCCTATGGTGCAGCACGGTATGGATCGGCCGGTACACAGACTGAACAGCCATAACATGAATCCCTTCGGGGAGCCGGTATTTGATGTCCCTCAGCTAGCACCTCAACCCCCCCAGCACCCTCACCTTAGCTCACTGCCTTATTTAAATATGGCTAAAAGGCCACGGTTTGATCTCCCAAATGGCTCGGCTGGAGAGAGCTGCAACCCCCTAACCAATGGCTTACATAATCGCCCTGGTCTTGAGAACCATCTCTCCCCTTCTGCTTTTCCTTCTCCCATGGGGGACTTCACATCTCACGTGACGGATGGGTTTCCATCAGGCCCCCTACCCCTGAGCTCCGGCCCAGAGCAACAACAACAGCCGCTGCAGCGACGACAAAATGCGGCAATGATGATCAAACAAATGGCATCGAGGAGCCAGCAGCAAAGAATGAGGCAACCCGACCTGCAGCAGTTAAGTCTCCACGGGAACGTGACATCAAACGGAATGGGCTGCAGAGGGCCTCTGGGTAATGTGTCGCAGTCGAATTTTGAGAAAAAACATAATTTTCATGGAAACTTTGACAGTCCCCATCTACCTCAAGAAAACTCATGGTTTCCTGAGCCACAACAGCAACATTGTAGGGAAACAAACACTCATGCCCTGGAGCAGACAGAGAACGGACATAACATTATTTTTAGACAAGGTGTCACAAGCATGGACATGCAGTCTTTGAATTCTCCAGGAGCACATCATGCATTCGAAAATAATGTCAGCAATCCTCTGCAGATGCAGTCTCCTGATGAGGGCAACATGCAGTCGGGCGCACCCGTGGACAGGAGGCCGGCCGAATTCGGAGGCATGGCTATGAGGAGGCAGCATAGCTTCCCTCCTGGAGGGCCAAATCAACAGGGAGCCCCCCAAAGCAATCCACCAGGATTTAGCTCCTCTCCAGGGAACTATTCCGCCCATCCTGAGTACCTCTCCAGCCAGCACCTGTCAGTCAATAAGCTTGGGGCCCTCTCTTTGGGGAATTTGAACAAAGCCAATACAAAAGACAGTGTGTTTGGCCAAAGCTGTCTGGCAGCTCTTTCCACGGCCTGCCAGAATATGATCGCCAGCCTTGGGGCCCCGAACCTCAATGTGACTTTTAATAAGAAAAGTCAAAATGAGGCCAAACGCAAAGCAGGTCAGGTTGAGCAGGACATAAATAGCAATGGCAGTAGTGTAGCTTGCGGCCCAGGAGCAGAGTATTTTCAGAGCAATGCTTCTCAGAACAGTCAAACGCCTTGCTCTGGGAATAACAACAATACGACGGCAGGTCAAAGTGGTACGGGCCAGATGGCGAAAAGGGAAGCTAGCACCCTTTCCCCAAACAACAACATGGAGTCTGTATGTGAGGGTAAAATGGCAACAGGCAATGGCAAAGGGAGGGGGAAGAAAAGACGTGATAGCGGGCACATAAGTCCCGGAAACTTCTCCCCTCAGTGTAGCAGTAACCCGGTTGTCAGCCCGAGTCAGCAAGGTTCCGCTATAAACATGGGCATGGAGAGCAGGGGTAAAACTCCAGAGAGGGCCATGGTCTCCCCTTCCTTCGGAAAGCCCGACCTGGCGACCTCCATGGACAGCGGAATTCAAAGCGTAGGCAAATCGGATGGCGTTTCGCCCTGCATGGATTATTTAGATGAAGCGAGCCCAAACTACAACAACGAGGATGCGAGACCTTGCAGAGCCGGCGTGAAGTGTAATTCTGAAAACAGAGCCGGGTACGCTGACGCTCCGTGCATGGAACAGGTGCGGACGCCATTGAGCAACGCCGGCCAGGACGAGGTTCATCCTCTAGAGATTTTGCAGGCTCAAATCCAGCTGCAAAGACAGCAGTTCAGCATCTCTGAGGACCAGCCGATGGGAGGGAAAACGGGCAAGAAGGCTGACTGTCAGACTGGACTAAATGGAGAGTGTGCCATGGCCAATTCCAGCCCGGTTGCAGGCAAGGGCTCTGTGAATTCCATTGACCTTGACGCTCTCATGACAGAGCAGCATGCCACCTGGTATGTCCCCGGCAACAAGGCTCTGATAGAGGACCCCGCTAATGACAAGTGCCTGGGATTCTGGGATAGAGCACGAGGCCAGAGTGACAACAAAGAAGGTAAACTTCATTGACTTGCAGTGAGAGCATGATGAATTGGTGTTTTTATGGACTGTTGAGTTTACTTTGATGGCTTAATGGTCGAATAATGAACAACCTTAGGTTGCTTAACCTCAGGCACAGGGACCCATTTACAACTAATCTGTCACCCAGAAGTGAGCTTTAATTAGCACACTTTAAAACACTCTGTCTACAGCTGACAGAAAAGAGGATGCAAAAATCTGAATGAGAAAAAAACAATAACTTACCCACTGACTGTCTGTACTGAGAAGATTGTTTGCCTATGTGATTATATCTCAATTGTAATTGGGTGGTAAAGTTTTATTTATACATATATAACTATATAAAAAATATGTACACTATTATAGATTACAAAGGCAGACATCTCCTTAGTACAGAGTGTGTGTATTTGTGTGTGTGTGTGTGTGTATCTATATCTACTTACCTACCAATATATATATATATATATATATATATATATATATATATATATATATATATATATATATATATATATATATATATATATATATACGCACACACATCAATTTATTTCTTTTTTATAATAGTGTATTTATTGGTCTTAAATACAACTTACATTAACTGTTTTGACAAATAAGTTATCTGTATGCATTTGTCTAGAATTATCATCAGTAAAAATAACTGCTACTGCTACAATTATTAAACAATACTATTATTAATAATAAATTATAAAAATTATAATAATAATGCTCTTAAATATTAATATTCCTGATATTTGGTAAAATATGTAACACATCGTTTATAATGTATCTAAATATTTTATAATATTTTTCGTTACTCATTTACATAAAAAAGATATTATAGCTGTGTTATATAAAAACTGAAATGTAAATAGTACAAATAAACAGGAATCTGAAGTAAATATCAGGAACTCGGTTTTAATGAATGCACAAAGCTGATAAGAGCGACCGGCAGTGTTAAAAAAAAATACGTTAGATAAGTCTGGTCTCCATAATCTATTTCTGGTCCATCGATATTTTTTACCTCAGGTTTTCTTATTTTATTTACGGGAAACTTTACCCGGCCGTTCAGATGTTATGTTAGAGGTGTAATATTTCAGTCCAAAGCATCACAGGTCACACACATACACAGAGAGAGGGAGAGAGAGAGAGAGAGACACTAAGTACCTTAACGTGTCCGTGGCTGTGTTTGCGTTATTTTGGAAATAAAAATCGTTGGAGTTTGCCAATAATTTGCCTACAGACATGTTCGAGCTCGCATTGGCGTTATTAAGCCGGGTTAAACAGAGCCATTCAGGCGCGTGGCCAAGATTTCGCGCGCCTTTACCTCACAATTCTCTTTCCTGTCACCTCGCGCCATCACACGTGTCATATTTAGATATGTGTCGCGTCATAGTCGTGAAGGGCATACTTTATTTTCTCTATAGTTGAGGATTGCAGGAAAGCAATAATACAGAATTATTTTCTTATAAAATCAGCAAGGATATGCATTTTAACATCCAAAATACCACAAAAAACACAAACCTGTTTTTTGCATAAATCTCTATTTTCATGTTTTGCCTCAGGTTGAGTTTTTATTGTTATGTTATTGTTTTTAAAAATCTAATAATCCTCTTTAAAGGGAGCTTTTTCTTGGATCACAATTTTTTTTATCACAATGTCTTAGACTTGCAGTCTTATTTTGTTATCTATTCTTCTTCTTATTTTTTATATGTATAGCATTTTTGTGGTACTCTTACATTATATCATTTTAATGTGTTTTACTGTATAAACTTTGCAATAATTTCTGGCTATGATTAAATGAAACAACCAAATGCAGAACACATATTTAAGCAACAAAAATGCAGTTATGAATTCGTTTGCGAGCAAGACTACACATCAGAAAGTCAAAAGCGAGCTTCAGCTCAGAGTGTGTTTTTACCGTTTTGCCTAATAAATAGAGAAGGTTGTCAGATGCAATTTCTCAAACGGGGGCTGTCGGATATTCTGACAGCTTTGTGGCTCCGAGAGTAAACACTAAAAGACCAGGACAGAGAGAAAACAAAGGAGAAGATGCAATGGTCTCCTGGGAAAACGACTCAAAACAACACTCCAGAAACAGGTTTAGAACACAGGTATAGAGATGCATTTTGTGAGGGAGGGACATCCTTGATGTGAAGAGAAAACATGGCTTGATATCCGTGTGGAAAAAAAATCAGCAAACAGCGTGAACTCCAAACTCCGTGTAACGTGCACATCCTTTACATAAATGAATTTTAAAATCTTTGATGGTTTTCCCTATTTGTCAACAAACCAAGATATCTCAGTGGGTCCTAAAAATCATAGAACTTCAAAGTCCAAACTGGATTTATCCAAATATCCATATCTTTGATTTCTCGTTTACCCAAAAAATCTGGTCTGTAAAGCGTGTGACGTTGTCGCAGAAGCACACTTTTAAGTCTTTACTCATCTGTTAGTCCTTGCCACCATTTGCATGCAATTGATTTTTAGTAAATTCAACAGCTTCCGCTCATGTGATTGATATGATCTTGTAAGTGTGTGGTACATGCGCAGACGCACCTCTACATGGGAGTGTTTGTTTGCAGAGCAGAATTAATTAGACTGTTTTCCCATGGCCGTGGTGTGATACGCAGCATTTTTCCATGAGGAATGTCGGGGTGGAAAAGAAAAAAAAACATGATCTTGTCTTGCTTGTCTTGGCATGCGCCGAATTCCGCTTTTGCATTTTGTCAAAAGACAGGCGTGTACCGCCAAAGATGCACCAGCAAGACCAAAAGCTTTGAACGGTGCGTCATCGCTCTTCACTAAACTAAACTTAAGGAAAAGTTCACTCAGAAATGAACATTCTGTCATTATTTACTCTCGTTTCGCCCCACCCTGTATGATAGTCTTGTTTTCCACACAACAAACGCGGATTGGAATTTATGCTGCTAAAAACGTAACCATTAAATACATTTTTTGGGTGAACCGTTCCTTAAAAAACTGTATAGTAGTGTTTTTAAGAAGAGTTTGATAGAGTTGTTAAAAAAATGACGAATAGGTCGCCCCCGAAGCTTGAAGCCAAGAAGTTAATTTTCCATGTCACCTCATGAGTTGTCGTCATTGTCATACGTGTTTCTAAGATCATTAACGTTCTTCTCAACGACCCCACCCACTGAAACATAAACCAACAAGTTCTCCCCCTCATTTGTAAGTGACCAGGCAAAACTGAGAGCTTGCCTGTGAACTGCATATGGAGCAGAAGGGTGTTGCTTTTCCATGCGTACGCTTTAGCGCATGTGTTGCGCTGGCCAAGAGAACATGTCTAAGAGCCAGACAGAGCAGTCAACCATCCCGACAGCAGTCAGCCAGCCAGACTGGGCCCCACAGCTGGCCCGGTTTCCAGCCCTTCCCCTCTCCCAAAACTAGGCCCAGTGCTCATGAAGGCGATCCCTGTCCACGGTAGTGGAGGGGGTGGGGGACGGCGGGGGGGTCGGTGGAGACGGCCCCAGGGCTCTGATGTGAAACTCCTTCAGTGCTCTGGGCCTTCGAAAACTGTGAAAAGCTCTTTCATATCCCTTGGCTTGGGTCCCGCGCTCTCTTTAGAATATTTTAGAATAATTTCATTCTAATTTGTCAATGGAAATTCAATCCATATAACAGCATATAAAAACAGGTTCTAGAGGGACTAGTTTATGTAAAAGAGAACGTTAGTGCCAAGCTATTTTCACACTCTTGTGTGGGGAGACACCCACTGTGTCCCCTGCAGTTCTGTTGGCTGCTGTTTAGAGACTTGGAATATAGCCGTGTAACAATGATATGGATACGATCCCAGCGTTTGAGTAATGAAGTCTGCACTGTCGGGATGATTTGCGAGATGAGAGTTTAAAGAAACGCTTCGTCCAAAAATGAAAATTCTGTCATTTACTCCCCCTCTTGGTGTTGCAAAACTGCATGACGGTTTTTTTATTCTTGGTGGACTACAAAAGAAAAAGGTTGAATGGGGTTGTACCAGCTGCCCATTAGTCATCACTGTAGCTTAACTTTGTCAAGTTTGTTTTCCGAAAGACAACAACAAAAAATTGGGTTCTTTTGAAATACTATTAATTCAAGTTACCGCAACAAGTGTTTTCTTTTTTCCTATACGTCAGTGCTGTGATGTGATCTTAATTTGTTTTTCTCTTCTATCTCCCCACAGGACATGGGTAGAAGCACCATCAGACGGCCAGAAGTGGCTCTTTAGCGTATCACTTAAAAAGGTAACAAATCTATCCGTCATCACAGGAAAAGCCATTGACTTCTTTTCCTCTCTGCCATACAGAGCGTAACAGCAGGGTTCCAGAAGTACAAATCCCATAGAGAAATTGATTCGTAATGACAACGTATAAACCTTTCAAGACCTACCGTGATTTTTGCTACTGTAGAAAATCTGTATTCTCAACGTTAAATTTGGTTTAATTTTAAGCTCCACCTATAAGAAAAGTTCCTGCGTCCAATCCCATGATGCACTGCGAGTAATGTATTTGCATAAAATGATCAAATCGCAAATTCCCGCACCTTACCCCCCTATTTTCCGAAATTTGGTTCGAATCGTAGTTTTTAATCTCAGGGCTGTCAAAAAAATTATTTCAAAATCCTTACGGAGAAAATTAATGGGAAAAATACTTCCGAAACCGAAGCGGTCACTGCTGCGCTCTATTATTCGTACCCACTTACTTGATTTTCACGCAATCAGATGCAGACGCCGCACCATCTGTCTCGTCAAACCGTCCCACAGTTTGTGTGTCTCCCGTTGCTTTTTTTTTATGTCCGCAGCATTTCCACGGCGACAGAATGACTGACATGTGTCGCGTCTCTGTGTGCGCTCTCCACAGGTGCTGCACGATCTCGGTGTGGGGATGGGGGAGGGACCCAGAGGGAAGCCACCCGCGGTGCCCTGATTTTCGGGACCGGGGGGTGGAGGCCCCCCCGCAGTTTCATTCGCTTCCAGATGCGACCCAAACTCATCCAGAACAACTCCAACCACTTTGGGACCCAGCCGGCTGCTTTCTCAAACTGTCGGCTTGGTGTTTTCCAGCATCAATTGGATATCCGTTTATTTTTTTACTAGCACTAGAGAAGCCACGACGCTCTCCGGGTGTCCGCAAAGCAAATCTTTGGGCCAACAAAATCTCTTTAGATTCGCAGGAGAGGAGAGACAGTGGGATACAGGAAACACACAAGCACATCAGACTGGAATCTTGGACAGCGAGGCTCGATTGCTTTTAGTGTATTTTTATCCTCTAAAACCGTTGTTGCGTTTTTGTTTGGATTACCTCATTTTTTTTGTAACTTGACTTCCGAGTGAGGCTTAGATTAGATATTAAGAGAGTCCTGCTCTCTCTATAAATATTTATTCTCTCTGTTTGTTCAGCAAAGCTTCTTTATTCATATCTAAACATTTCGAAAGACTTCTATTGACAGAAAAACTGACTTTTCCCCTTACAATTGCTATTTTTTATTTTTTGTTATGTTATTCCCATTTTGTTTCCCATTTAAAAGAACAAAAACTGATCGTCCAAGCATCCAAAAAGAATTCCTTCACACGAGAGGACGTCAGCTCCCCGTTATAAAGCTTCCCTTTTTCTATATCCGAGGTCTACAGCACCAGTCTCCATGTCTGTGGTGGGTCAACCTTTTGACTTTTAAAGGCCAGTGGGGGTTCTCTCCTCTCCCTACTGTTTTTGGAAATTTGATATTCACCCTGAGAACATCCCTTTGTGACCCTGCCTGGCCAGCATCGGAATGCCATTGTTTCAAGTCGAAACTCTGCTTTGCCTGGGTTTTCCCTCCTTACCGAGCCTCCATTGAGACCCCGAGCTTCCCTCTGCCTTTAAACCAACTGATGGTGAATATGTTTAGTTGGAATTGGCAGGCTATTCAAGCGAGGACAATGGTTCGTGACAAAAGACTTTCCTTTTAAGAAAATAGGTTTTCTTCTGGAGAGAAAAAGGTCTTTAACCAATTTTTTGGTCTTCGACACCTCTCCGTTTTCTTGTTCTACCTCTTTTCTTCGTTTTTCTCTCATTATTGTGATATACACGAAGCTTAAAGTGAAGTTATTTGTGCCCGCAGAGTTTTTTTTGTAAATAACCTGTATATTATGGATCAGTTATTAACAATAAATATGTTGTAAATGATGCACTTTTCCAAGCGTTACTTGTTCCTCCGCGGAGCTGCTGTCATTTAATTCAGTGTTTTCCAATGAAATGTGGCGTTCCTCCCAAGAGAAACCTAAATTAGCACACTCTCTCTACCAAAGACCCACGGCTTAAAGTTTAGTCTTAAATGGCGACGAGGACCGCAAAGCAGCCATCCATTTTTGTTTGATTAAGGGGCACCGGGTTCGAGATATTGCCTGAGAAATGCAGTCTTTATGTTTGCCCTGAACTAATCTTAAACAGTGGGAAAATATTTTCGAGAGAGTGGAGCGGGTTAAACTGAAGTCAAATGACAGGAGGTTGTTTGTGAAACGCTCAGCTACAAATCTCCAGTGGTTTGGACGGGTTTGAAACTGCTGGGTTTGGGTGGTGAAGTCTCTAGAGTATCTTGATCGTGATTACCTCACTGTTCTTCGTGTAAATCATTGCTTATTGATGATAGCAAAACACATGGAGACTTCATGAATAGAATTTGGGGATTTCGTTGTGAGCAGATGTTAAAGTGCAACTGCAGGACTCAGATTTGTTTATTGTAGAGAATTAAACAAAATGTCTGTCAAACGTGTCTGTGAAATCTATTAATGCAAAATAAGGACAATTTTGTTGATGTTTAAAGCAGCGGTATATTTTCTTTCAAACTTGCAACCTAACTTTTTGGTGTGCACTGTTAATAATGCACACCTCGAGACTGCCGTATTCAAACGGACTCAATACCGCGGTGATTTCGATTCCCAAGAGTGACGCACCGTCTAAGAGACGGAATCTTTCACAGGAAACGCAGTCTGAAAAATGTCCTAGCGCAGTTAGGCCGAAGGTGCGTTTTCTTTGGCTGGCGCCAGACATTCTTGTCCTTGTTTTTCCAATTTACTGGAGCTACAGTGAGACAGTTTTCCCATTTGGAGATGACTGTAGGCCTCTGCTTTTACTATTGTTGACTGTCACTGTGAGACTAGTTATAACCTGTGATTATATTTCACAAAAACTTGATTTAATTTTTCCACGTGACAAACATAGAAAAACTTAGCAAACAAGGTCAAATGGTAATATACTTTAATTTAGGATAATAAAGATGCAGATGTTTCTTAAAAAGCTTTAATCGCATGCGAACATTTTTAGAAAGCCCCAGAGTTTGGTTTAATTGAAAGATGAGCGCTGTTTTAATTACCACAGCCGTCTGATGTAATTACACGACCAGTCAAAGGTTTGTACACACCGAATCATTCTTTATTGTTACTATTCCAGAATAACAGTCATTAAAACATAAATGCTGGGATGGGAATTATATATATAAAGCAAACAATGTTAAACAAATTTAAACGGTTATATCTGCTCTGCACATTTATTTTAGTAATTTATAAAAAAAATTGTTCTACCTAAATGTTTTTATGCATTTAAACAAAACTAAAACTGTTTTAACTATTGAGATTTCCGTCAAGTGTATCCAAACGTGATCGGTCTCGAACAAAAACAACAAATTTCACCGCAGCCATTTTGTGGCCACGTCACGAACGCTTTCGCAACGCAAAGCGAGCGTGACAGCCCTTCACCTCTTCAAACCTGAGAAATTCTCACATGTTTGTTTAGGTTTCCCCGTTCCCCATCCACCGTGCGTGTTTGCCGGAGCGCGACCGCACGGTTTAGTCCTCACATACATGTTAATATGCAACACGAGTGGCTCGAAAATTGCAGGCCTTTGAGAGCCTTGACAGTCTGCGCATTCATTCTGTCCCAAAGCAGGTTTCCTATTCATCTCGCCTCACAGAGGAACACCATGGTGGGACCGCTGGAGAACGGGAGACAGGGCAGGATAGGAGGAGGGGTATCTAAGCCCAGCTTGGCTTTAAGAATGGGATTCAGCAATTGGTGTGCAAATGGCAGTGTCTCCCATAGCCCAATGATCCCAGAGGAGCCCAACGGAGGAGAGACACTGGCTTGGGTCTCTGTCTGTCCCCTGAATTTTTCATAGGTCAGCCTTCACAATACACACTTAAATAGCTGGGCAGAGCCGATGGAAATCGGCACAGAGAAGGAAAATCCACCCCCCACCTCCGGAACAATGGGAATAAACAAAGATTTTGGTATCTTTTTAAGGAGAGCTCATCCAAAAGCAAGTTGGTTGAAAAGGGAGAGAAGTTTTTAAGTTTTTTTCGGAAGAGAATGAGGACGGGGGGTGGAGTGGAGCTCTTGGGAATGCATTGGAATCTTTATATATATATATATATATATATATATATATATATATATTCCCCCCGCTTTAGCCCAGGTTGTCTTAAACTTCCTTTTGTTTGTGTTCTATTGGCTAAGCAAGCAAGTGTCGTGGGGCAGTTTAGGCTGTTTGGATTCACTCAACACTTCTATTATCTCTAATGGTTTTGGATTGGTTGTAAAGACTTCCCATGTGTCTTATCTACCCTAGAATTGTCGGGTGGGGGGAGAGGTAATTGGTTGATTGTCACATACTTGAGTCCTCAATAATTGTAATGATGATAAATTTCGCTGAAGACGTAGCGGATGACGTGAGGGACATTTGCATTTAATATGTGCATATAAAATGCGCCACTGATTTAATCAGCAGGTAATTGATCCTCCGACTGGTTTTACATCAGTATCCTGAAGCAGTGAGTTGATATGGTACACTGTTAAAATGTCTGTAGAAATTACAGTATTGCTGGCAGCCGTTTGCAGTAACTTACTGTAGATTTATATTTATGTTTTTATTGGCAACCGTTACATTAAACATTATCAAGTCTTTACAGCATAAAACTAAATATGTTAATGAGGATTTATGGTTACACTGTAACGAATTGCTGTAAAAATTACAGCATTATTTTACAGCAGCGGACTGTTTTTCTTATAATACAGAAAATTGCTGTAAACTGCAATGCATTGTGGGGCCGCTTGGCGGTTTAACCCAATATACAGAGTATTGCTGTAAATTTCAAATTTTCAGAATGCATTGTGGGATCTTCAACGGTCGAGATTCGTGAAGCGCCAACAGGAGTGATTCACAGCTGTGGTAAGTGACTCGTGTATTTGTTTGTAATATTTGGAAAGTGCAGTAGTATATGAAAGTATCTAACAGTTATATTAGTGGTTCATTTTGGAAACGCCCATGTTGTCGCATCGGTTCTCCGTTCGCGGGGGCGAATGATACATACGCGGGTTTTGAAAAGCACAGTCGCGGTAGTATTTCACACATACCCCGACGCTTTCTACTTTAAGTTACATTCCGTGACAAAAATTAGGATTTACAGGAACTCCTTCGTCGGCGGGACGCGAATGAGACGCGGGGTTTTAACCGCGCGGTCGTTGTAGTATTTCACACATATACCGCCTTAACTGGGTTCCTACGTTAAGAATTACATGCTTCAGTGAGAAAGTTGAGGAACAAAGTCGTCCGCGGGACACGAATGAGACGTGTAATGGGCTTCATCTGCATCGCGGTTTTGGTAGGATTTCACACATTTCCCTGCACAATAGCAGCTATGAACCAAAAACTCTGGGATTAAATATTTCAGCGACCTTTAGGATTTACGCGGATTTCGTGTTGATCAGCACACTTGATGTTTTTGGTGTTTGTGGTATGGTTTAAATTTGGACCCATCTGTTAACACATGCGATTGAACGAAAACGCGTTCCTAAACAGTTACATAAACACACACAATGCGCTTTAACCCGGTAACGTTAGCTTTAAATTACTTCAGGATAATTACGTTTGATTAATAATGTTTTTTCCTTATTTCATAATCCTTTTATATATACACATGTGTACAGTACAGTGCTTAATTTGTAAATATCTTTACAGTGGGGTGAGCAATTGGACAGGCAGGTGGAGAGGTAAGAGCAAATCCTAATATACATTTAAAGTTATATATTCTATTTACAGAGAGTTGTTTATTTGTGTTTCAGTTTTAATCTGACATCCCTAGGGACTTACATTAATATATTTTTAGGTATACACTGTGTAATTTGCTTATTGTTTGTTTGTAACGCCTCTTGTTAACTTATTTGGCTTAAAATAAAGAGGTAATTTACCCTAACATTAAAATATGGTTTAAATGTAAAAAGATAAATAGTAAAGATAAAGTATAGATAAAGAGTACAGTTAAAAATAACTGTTGTTACATGTATTTGTTTTAGGAGACACTAGATGCATTCATCCCAGCTTCCTGTCTGACTTTGCCACTCTGTTCACAGCATATCATCTTCATTCAAAGGTACAGTAGCTATTCAATCTTCAGCACATTACATATGTCACACTGTCTATGAAATTCATTCTAAAGTCTTATAATTATGTTATTTGGAGCATCAAATTTTGATTTCAATCACTGATTTTACATTGATTTCAATCTTTCACACAAACTTAGTCAATATTAAAGGAATACTTAATTTTTTTTTAAAAAATCCAGATAATTTACTCACCTCTATGTCATCCAAAACGTTGAGTACTTTCTTTGTTCAGTCGAGAAAAACTTATGTTTTTTGAGGAAAACATTCCAGGATTTTTCTCATTTGAATACTTTATTGGACCCCAACACTTAACAGTTTTAGTGGAGTTTAAAATTGCAGTTTCAAAGGGCTCTAAATGATTCCAAACGAGGCATAAGGGTCTTATCTAGCAAAACGATTGTCATTTTTGGAAAATAAAAAAGGTGCACTTTTAAACCACAACTCCACGTCTTCCACCGGCCGTGTGACGCACCAGCGCAACCTTGCGTAATTGCGTAAGCACATCGAAAGGTACACAATTTGCGTAACATTTTAAACAATAAACTGACACAAAGACATTAATTAGTATCATTCCACATACAACAACGTCGGAACAGTCCTCTTTCTCCACACTTGTAAACACTGGGGCGGTAGTTTCTCATATGTCATCTGTGACTTTTTGACGTCATAACGCATTACGTGAGGTCACGCTGGCACGCCACACGGCTCTCTGCGTGTAGAAATGACAATCATTTCACTAGATAAGACCCTTATGCTTCGTTTGGGATTGTTTAGAGACATTTTAAACTGCAATTTTAAACTGCACTGAAACTGTAAAGTGTTGGGGTCCAATAAAGTCCATTAAAATGAAAAATATCCTGGAATGTTTTTTTCTCAAAAACTTAATTTCTTCTTGACTGAACAAAGAAAGACATCAACGTTTTGGATGACATGGGGGTGAGTAAATTATCTCGATTTTTTTTTTTAAAGAAAATAGAGTAATCCTTTAAATATATCAAGATTATATTTTCACAGAATGTTCTTTACATTGTGTAGGATGATTTTATAAACTGTAAATCACATTTAGCTTTAGCTGGGTTGTCAAACGTTAATCACATTTAGTAGATATGATATATCTGAACTTGAATTATATGTAAGATCTAAATTAGGTTAGTAAATTAGTGGGGCATTTAAAACGTTGTGGGAGTTGGGTCCTAAGGACTGGAGTTTAGAAACAATGCTTTAACATATTGACTCATTTTAAAAACAATTACATGCCTCAAAAACTGAAACCAATCCGAATTATATTTATTTTCTGACTCTTTAAGCGCTCTGTATCTGGAGAGAGGAACAAAGAAGTCAGGAGGAAAAGTAAACATCAGGCCAAATGGTACAGAAGAAACAGGTTGCAGTGAACCTACATGTTGCTACTCTTCTTTGCAAAGTGATGGATTTGCAGTGGAGTTTCTACAATGTAAGAAGTACATACACATACAAAGATCTCTTTTTTTCTTTTATTATTCTCTATCTGTAGCTATCATCCCTCAATCTGTATCTGACTGTATTTAATCTATCATCACTCTATGGGGCTGTTTACACTTGGTATTAAGATATGTTTTTATCGATCGAATCACAAGTAGACGAGAGACACATCACGTTTACACCTGGTATTTAAATTCTTCTCTTTTGTCCACTTTTGAGCGCTTCTGTCATCTATACTTTGAGGGGGTGGTCTGTGAGACTGTGGGTGAGTCTCTCTGTTAAACACGAGCGGGAGTAATGAGAAGTGTATATGGACGTGAACTAATATTATGTCGGAGTCCGCTGCTTGTGTTGTAAGTAAACATGCTGCACAGTGTTTTGTACATGAATATGTCACAGGTCGGAGCGGACCACAGGTGTCGTGAGTCACGCCCCTTTCTAGTTTCCACCTCGAGGAGGTCTCAAGAGTACCCCAATGACCAAACACACAGAGAGCGTAAGTATAATTAAAACAAAACTTTATTTACCGTAAAACTTCAAATAATAGCCTGGTCCCAAATAGACGCCTGTCTCTTTTAGACGCCTGGTGTGACGACAGGTTTGGGTAAATAAACGCCTGTCTCAAATAAAGGCCTGGTCTGTTTTTTAGTTTCGGGTTGTATTTACTCATCTTAAACCCGTCAGATAGTCTGTTTAAGACAGTTCTATGGTGCAGATTGAACACGCTAAAGTTTTTTTTGCTTACCGGTAGATGTCACGTGTTCCGTTACTCATCACTATGACAACACAACAAGCTTCGTCGCCAGGATTGAGGTGATGATGACAGTAGCGAAGTGGCAATCACGAGAGTCTGGACTTTTCCCGGTGGGCCGGTAGTGTTTTGAGGCCGCTGATAATAGCCGGGCTTTCAGTCTTTTGTCATGCATGCACTCCCGCCACACATTGTATTTCTCGCGCGGAAACACTATTTATCATATTTAATATGCTGCAGCGCCAAAAATGTATCTAGCCCCACTGCTCTCTCTCTCTCTATCAAGCCCGTCTTCCCTAGAGTTCTAGTCGAGCGAGCCAATACAAAAAAAAGAGAAAGAGGCTACACAATAGCCAATCAGAACATAGCACTGTTGTATCTGGGTAAGATTTCACACAACAACCAATAAAAAAAACATATCCTTGTTTGCTTTATTTATACTGCCAATAATTTAAGACTGTTGTTATTACACAAACTAATTTGTTAAACACATTCAAATTAAAAATAAAATGTAATATGTGGTAACCTCCTGCTGTCATTCTGGAAC
Organism: Misgurnus anguillicaudatus; assembly: GCF_027580225.2. Lineage (NCBI taxonomy): Eukaryota > Metazoa > Chordata > Actinopteri > Cypriniformes > Cobitidae > Misgurnus > Misgurnus anguillicaudatus. Next base: position 39,023,089 of record NC_073348.2, read on the forward strand.
AATTAAATTAAAAGCCTGTCTCTTATAGACGCCTGTCTCTTTTAGACGCCTGGTGTGATGATAGGTTTGGGAAAATAAAAGCCCGGGCTATTATTTGAAGTTTTACGGTAAATTACTTAAAATTATGGGGGAGGGGAAAGGGGAAAGCTAAAATCCAACTAGCAGGCACAGTTCCGAGTCTCCTGGACTCTGTAGCAAGCAAATTTCCGGTGGGTCCTTCTTTTGCTTATCTCCTGGTTTTTGCGACGACAAACAGCTTATTCATGGAGTTTCTTTGTTCTGCTTCAGCGGCCCGATCTGGGGCACTCTTCTCTTCCTGGGTACAAGGAGAGACAGAGGGTGAGTATTTGGAGGCTGGTGTATTGATACCTGCACTTATACGTGCCCAACACCGAGTCGGTCCCGTAGGTGTGTCCCTACTCGCCCTATGGCCGGATGAGCAGTGCTTCTGCTGCCGGGCTCGGCTCCGCCCGTCGGTTGGAAAGGTGAGAAGTGGCTGCTGTGATCGTCCGCAGTTCCCTTGGATGGTGGCACAGGTAAGTACTGCCGAAGGGAGGTAACTCAATCTGTGATGGAAACACTGGTAAGTCAACACTTCATCGATGACTGGGGCTTTGGGTTTGATTCGGGTAATGTACGACTCAAACTGCGGCTCGTAGCTTTAAGCAGAAGGCAAGTATTTTTTTTACAGGGGAGTGGAGCTTCACGGTTACTTCGGGTAACGTACAACTCACTCCACTGACTCTTAGCGTTAGGCAGAAGGTTAGTAATTTGCATATGACTGGGGCTTTACAGTTACTTCAGGTAACATACAACTCGATCTGCTGGCTCTTAGCTTTAGGCAGAAAGGTAAGTAATTTCCAGGCAACTGGGGCTTTACAGTTACTTCAGGTATCGCGCAACTCGATCTGCCGGCTCTTAGCTTTAGGCAGAAAGGTAAGTAATTTACAGGTGACTGGGGCTTTACTTTTTCTCCTCTATGACTTCTCAACAACAGGCGGGTGCTCCACCTATGTAATTCTTTCTTGGCGGTGGACTTTTGGCAAGTAGATGGCGAAACAGTAAGTAAATGGAGCTTACAGACCTTAAACAGCGAGAGCGTCTTGGCACTGGCCTATGTTGAGGCTCCAATGGACAACGGTTGAGCTGGGAACTGCTGTGCTGAGCCGAACGCTTCCCTCTCCTCTACTCCAGCAGACGGCACAGAGATCTAGACAGGGGCGAACCTTTGTAGGGGCTCCACAACAGGTAATGTTATCCACACAGCTTACTTTCCTCTTTCAGCAGCCAAGCCTCCTCCTTGCATATATATATGCTTTCCACTTTTCTCACATCGGTCTTTCTTACTTGGTTAGTTCACCACCGCCTCCGCAGGGACAGGAAGATCCAGGATGTCGATGCAGGGCGTCAACGTAGGGTATCCATGCAGGAAGTCGCGGATGGCATATAAATAAAATGTCACCTCACCAGCCTTGACGTCCACTTGGTTCACCACGACTCGTCCAGCCTAGAGGTGGTTACTGACAGCACAAACACAGCATAACACTGCAAGGTTTCAAGTGTACACACTCACGGCAAGGACAAGGACTCACCCACCGCACCACACACACTCTAAGCGAAATAGGGTCACAACCACGGCTGACTAGGACTCGTCCTGAGATTCGTTGGGCGCTGATTGCAATGGAGGGTCGACTGTGACCGCCGCGACCCCTTGCGTCTTCCTTTACTTGTGATCCCTGGCTCACCCACAACTCCTTTCCACAGTGGGGCCTCTCACCTGTATGCTAAAACTCACAACACTCTCTGGATGGCTTACTCTCCAATATGATGTAATTTACAAATGTTCAGAGGTACTCACAAACGGTGATAACACTCTTCATTTGTCTCCTTCCAGATGTCGGATACTCTTCACACCATCGGTTATCAATCGCTGGTGGTCTCCCTCGGCGGCACTACCGGTAAGTATTCCTATTGCTGTTACTCAGAGTATGTTATTGTTTTGCATGTGTTGTTTCACAGATCGTCATTCAAATGTGATATACTCAGCCCAATCACCAGTGTCCTTAACTCCGTCTTCACCCAGTCAATAGTATCCGCCGCCTTCACACCGCTGACTTCACCCAGACACTAAACTCCTCTCACCAGATCGGCTAGAATAAACTGCACCGTTTGCCACTTCTGAGGCTCTTTATATACTCCTCCTCTTCTCCCCATTGTCCAATCAATAATCGCCACACTCACTTAACACACCTGTGCCTGAGGAAGCCTGATTTTCCTCCGGGAATTTCCCGGAAGTGCCGGTGTTTGTGTTTTACGGTCCGGGCGGAACCAATTTCCACCAACTTTAGCTCCGCCCCAAAAAGTCACTCTGTGACAAATATATTAGAGCTTTTTCTAGTGTAGTGTTCTCTAGTCTAGTAATGTAAATTCACATGTGATTAAATGTGTTCAAATGTCTCCGCCCATTTATCTAATCTGAGGTACTGAACACAATGTTTTACATCTTTTCTGACATCTGGCGCGAACACACGATGTACAGTGCTATTTTTGATAAAACTAAAGTGGCTGATCTCCGCGTAGTTTCATTTTGCAAGCGTGTGAAAGTTGCGCAATCTTATTTCGTCAATTGCGCTGAAATATCAGAGAAAGATCTAACATGTACAAAACACTGTGCAGTATGTTTACTTACAACACAAGCAGCTGACTCTGACATAATAGTAGTTCACGTCCATATAAACTCATCATTACTCCCACTCGTGTTTAACAGAGAGACTCGCCCACAGTCTCACAGACCACCCCCTCAAAGTATGCAGGACAAAAGCGGTCAAAAGTGAACAAAAGATACGAATTTAAATACCAGGTCTAAACGTAATGTGTCTCTCTCGTCCACTTTTGATCCGATCGACAAAAACACCTCTTAATAAGTGTAAACAGCCCCTGACATCGCTCTGTTTCTGACTGTATCTATAATCCCTCTATCTGTATCTGACTGTATTTGTTATGCATCTGTCTTTAACTGTATAATTACGTTTTGTAATATCTAATATATTGTCCTTCTATTTTTGCTTAGCCGCCTTTCGCAACCTGTGATGGAACACAGTCTGGAGCCGAATTGTTCTCCTTGACCAGAAGTTTATTGGAATCGCTTGGGATCATTTGGACACACTGGACTGTTCCTGCAGTGGTGACAATTAATCTGTTTTTTATGTAACAATTATACAACATTTTATTTCGTCATCCACGAAAATGATTTGTGAGTCCTATTGGATTTCCTATCAACAGTGAAGGTAAAGACCCATTGTTCCACACTCTTTTATAGCATTATCAAGCTATGCCATTGTTGTTGTCATCGTTGTTTAGTAACCTCTAGCTAAATATATTTAATATTGTGCCTTTAAATTTATGCAGTTTTTTAGATATTCCTCTTTCTGTGTGAAGGGCCACACAGTGTACATGTTTCAATTACTTTAAAAATATTTAATTTCATGTCCATTAAAAAAAAAACATTCAAAATATATGTTTTGACATTTTCCATGCAAATGTAAAAGTTATATATTAAATTTAAATAAATTTTGAACTGTTTTTAAAGCTTGTGTTATTTTTTAATTTTGTGAAATAATAGGTGAATTATGTTATGTACAACATGTTATGCAGTTACATAAAGTGTAAAGTTTGCCTTAAATGTATTTCAGTGGCCAGTTTTAATCATTAGAATACTATACTGCATTTACATACTAAATTATAAGTAATTTACTGTAAAAAAATACAGCATTAGTTTAAAAATACAGTTTTTTACAGTAATCAAAAATGCAGGCAAAGTCTGTAAATTAAATTACAGCATTTTTGTAAAAAATACAGTTTTTTACAGTAATCAGAAAATACAGGGAAAGTCTGTAAATTAAAATTACAGTGACACTACTGTAAAAATTACAGTAACGTGCTGGCAACCCTGCTGCCAGTATTTTACTGTAAAATTTACAGGTAATTTTTTACAGTGTATGGTTTTAGTTTTATTCTGTAAAGATAAAGACTTGATGTTTAACGTTTATTTAGTCAGTAAATAATCTAAATTTAAATCTACAGTAAGTTACTGGAAAACGGCTGCATAACTACATGGAACAAATAACATAGAAATTACAGTGTTACTTGCATCTGGTTGCGGGTAATTTACGGTAAATGTACATTTATGTTATTTACTGGCGAGAGTTTGTTAAATATTAAATATTCACAAGTCTTTATCTTTTCAGAGTAAAACTATACAATTACAGATGGGATCATCATCAACCTTTTTCTGTTTTTTGCTTCAGATTTTGTTTCCCAGAATGCTTTGCTTGATTCTGTTATTTCAGTCCCACTCTGTACAGACACAGACCTGAAATTGTCTAATGTTGATTTAACCTTGAACAAAATGTTGCCAGTACATAACATCAGTTTAAATCTACGGTAAGTTACCGGCAATTAATACTGTAATTTCTACGGAATTGTTTTACAGTGATATCATATAAAACATTTTTATTTGTGTTGTAAGTGGCTTCTAAACACTGTTATACTGTTATAGTTTAATGCAAGCTCTGTTATACCTGTAGAGATCTTTCACATCAATTTCATCCATTGCTGCCATTTCTGTTCACGGTCACACAGCGTATTTAAACACCTGACCTATAAATGTCATGTGACTAATTATTTTGGCACCGCAGGAAAATGACGCTGACGTTTGTCATTGGCGCTGACAGTCCAGAATCCATCAAAATCAAACATTTAGTCATATCATAAAATATTTGCAATTAACATTTTGCCTGATTTTTTCTGCATAATCGTAATAATATAGATAAATGTCTGCCGTTAAATGAGTTAACTGCCCAAACTAACCAGCTGAACTGTGACATCTGGGTTGAGCAGCTCGTAAAAAGCAAATTTACCACACAAGATCATGTTTTATACGTGTTTAACCAGGGTTAATTTTATTTTACTGTGCTTGCTTTGGTTTAACCGAGTGTAGGTACGTGTACATTTATGCATTTAGTAAGCATTAGTAAACTAATATAAACAATGTCAGCATGTATTAATTCTTATTAATGTTATTTAATGTTATTACATTTATTTATGTTCGTTAATTAAAAAATGTTAACAGTTACAACGCTTGATGTATTAGTAAATGTCGAAATGAACAAGTTTTGTTCATCTTAAAAAATTTTTTTTTTAACACTTATTGTAAAGTGTTACCACATGTTTTTAGGTACTTACTGTAAGACTTGGGTAGCTAAAATAGGGTAGCTGCAATGTGACACGCTGTACTTATTTATAAAGAGCCTTTAATTGTTGCTAATTATTTTATAATTATTATTCATGCGTTTTGTATGCGCATATTAATTAAGAGACCGCATGGAATATTTGCGCTTTTAAAATTGCACATGTCACACTGAGACCTATTTGCACAACGAGCTAGTAAAGAATATAAATGGGGCAAAACTTTTAGTTTTATTATTTACATTGAGCATTGTTATTTTTTCTCCCCCTATCGGAAAAGAACTGCGACCCGGCAGTCGAGAGCTGCTGGCCTGGACCATATGGATGTGAATTTGTTGCACCCCCCCACAGGTTTGACTTGTGTCTCTTGGTCGGTTGCCGATTCTATGACTCAACATGGTTTGGGATTTAGGGGTGGAAACATCAATACGGCTTTTTCTTTAGCCTTTTTTTATTCTCTTTCCCTCCAATTCCTCAAAGCCCCCCACCTTTATCTGCTGGCTGACCTCTCGTGGTCTTGCAGTGAAGGTCTCAGTGTGTCAGTTGAGGGGGGCCGGGGGTCTGCGGTGCACAGCAGAAAGCAGCTGTGGTTCTGTGCTGACGGCCCGCTGAGCCGTTCTCCCCCCACCCGTCACAACCGCTGAAGGCCTCCTGCCGTTTTCTTCCTCCAAACTTCTCCAGCAGCCCCTCGATGTAACTCGAGCCTCATTTCAGCTCCCTGAGCTTTGATTAGCGCAGGAGTATCGAAGCTGTGATTCGCCGTTTGGCCCGGAATCGACCGTATCTGTGAAACAACAGCGCTGACGTGAATCGGCACTTGTGTCTGGCTTGGGTCAGAGGTCACGGGTGGAAAATTTTGGTGAAGGGGTTGTTTGTTGTCAATTTAGTACGTGGTACGGCTGCAAGATATATTGAAATTACCAAGAATGTCGCAATAATCTCAATAGTTAGCAATTACCGAATTAGATACGTATGGTCAAAGAGACATGCTTTGTGTAAAACGTATGGCGTTATGTAATTGAATTTAATTTATTTTGATTTTATAAACTTAAAGCATTATCATATCGCGTATTGCATGCTACTTGGTTAGTTACGGTGGTAGTTTCTAGGGGGTTGCCAAGAGGCTGCTATGGTGACCAGAATGGTTTTTAATTTGCTAAGCCAAATAATCTAATACAGAATAGCAGAGAGATTGGTAAGCCAGTAAGCAAACCAGAAAAATTTATAACATTTCTTATGGCCAAACCTAATCGCTGGGTTTAAATGAATGTTTGCAGGGTTGTTTCAATGCATGCTTGGGTAAAGTATGTACATTATTATATGTTCATTTAACCCAGCGGTTGGGTTTTCCACAACCATGGGTTGAAACAACTTTGCATTTTTTAAAATGTTCATTGTTCTTGATTACTTACTGGCTTACGCCATCTCTCTGATATTCAGTTTTTTTTAGATCTGGCTTTCCTTCAATGCATGTCTATAATTTATTTTGAACTCTTTTATCATCTGCCCCATGTAAGGAATAGTAATATGGATTCTTGATTTAATGTACCAACCTGCCACAAACCATTAAAAGATGATGCACAGCCAACACTATTAACTATATTACTTAATGCGGGGTTGTATAATGTTATTACTATTCATTTAAAATTAACATTGCTATGTGTTTAGCATTGCTGTTGAAACCATGTGTTAGTTATTTTTTAATGTGAAAAAGTATTTTTATGTAATGTGTACCTGTGCATTTACTTATGTTTTTATACACACTGAAACGTATAATGTCGACTTGTTGACAGGACTAATACGTTAATTATTTACGTATTAACAGCGTATTCCTATTCATAAATGTTAAAGTGGCCATGGCACAAGACTATTTTAAGATGTCCAATAAATCTTTGGTGTCCCCAGAGCACATATGTGAAGTATTAGCTCAAAATACCATATAGATAATTTATTATAGCATGTTAAAATTGCCACTTTGTAGGTGTGTGCAAAAATGTGCTGTTTTGGGTGTGTCCTTTAAAATGCAAATGAGCGGTTTGTTGCCATTGAAACTAAATTGTGCTGTGAATTATTTTCTCTCTCTCTCTTTTTCTCTGCACTAAATGGCAGTGCTGTGATTGGATAGTGCAGATTAAGGGGCGGTATTATTATAATAGGAGCTTAAGGAGAGCCAAATTTCAACGACCTATTTTCTCATGTGCTTGTAGTGAAGTGTTGACCAAAACTAAGTTACTGGGTTGATTTTTTTCACATTTTCTAGGTTGATAGAAGCACTGGAGACCCAATCATAGCACTTAAACATGGAAATAGTCAGATTTTCATGCCATGGCTCCTTTAAAATTGCAGGCATTCTTACTTATATTAATAACATGTTTATCCAACGATCTTGATTCCAATTCTCATCAGCGACCCTAAACTTCAAATCTCGCTTTTGTTATGAATTTAAATTCAAATATTGAGCCTCATGAAGCTTTACGACTTTGATATCAAATGCTCATTGGCTTTTGTGTGCTACGTCACAGATTTGTGTACACATTGCTGTCTTTCAGTCAATGTTTTGAAATTTTAAATGTACGCCTTGACAGAGAGAAGCTGGATTAATGTTATTGTGGATTAATAACTTTAATACTTCTTTGTACTTCATAATTTCCAGAGAGCACCGCGGCTACAGCACATCGTCATTTTAACTACTTTTGGTACCGCTTTTGAAATGTCGCAATAAATAAATGATTTTTAACAGTAAGTTACATGATTTTAATAAACTGTTTTGGGTAAGTTTACGGGGAAGGACTGTATCAGCAGCTTAAAATATTTTTTAATTGCTATACTATTACTTAAATTTTCCTACACATTTCTGTCCATTATGTTGCATTAGTATAAAAAGAATACATTACATATTTTTAAAATGTTTAGGGTAAGGTTTAGGGTGGTAACGCTATCAATAAAATGGTTTAATTGAAATGATACAGTAATCTTTATGGTATGAAAGATTTGTAAAAAAAATTTATGTTTTGTAGCTGTAAAAACGTAATAATGCAACGATTAAATGTTGCAAATACGTCTACACTGTACGTTTCAGCCACTATTTAAACATACAAAAAATACGTTTTGTGTTTTTGAAAGTAACACACTGTATTAATACTACAATGAGACCAGGCTGTTATTTTAGTATAGTTATTTATGATTTTTTAACATCAACAAAATATCAGTGAAATGAAAGATTAAGGGGTGGTTTCGCGGACAGGGATTATCTTAACCCAGGACTAGACCTTAGTTTAAGTATGAAATATAACTAATTTTAACAAACATGCCTTACTGAAAACATAACTGGCGTGCATTTTGAGGCAAAACAAAGGGCACTGATGTGTTTTAAGTAGGGATGCACCGATATGGAAATTTTGGCTGATACCGATAACCGATAACTCTTTATTATTTTCACAATGAAAAACTCCCAGACCGCGGACATCTTGTCTTTGTACTAGACTAGCATACTTTTCTTAAGCCCGCAACACGTGTCATCTTCGTGCTATGTCACAGAAAGCACCAATCAAAACTCCACATGGCCAGCAATGAGCAAGTGAAGTGGTTCAACAAACCAAAATAATCCATCATTTATCGACTTTCATTTATCGGCCTAATTTTGCTATCAGACCGATAACCGATAGTATTAAAAATAAGCAGTTATCGGCAGATAACTATATGTCGGCCAATATATCGTGCATCCCTAGTTTTAAGATATGTTCAGTGCAAGTTGTTTTCCGTTTGGATAGCTCTTGCATTTATTTTAGTCTAATCCCTGTCTGGGAAACCGCCCCAAAATGTGCCAATCCATCCAATAAATGCGCTGGTTTCCACAGGTGTTTGCTGTGGTTTTCAAGGTCTAAACAGAGCAACCAGTAGCGGTGCACGGCCCTTCTCGCTTTCAGCCCACATCTTAAGGCTAAATGCAAAATTCAAGTCAACATCTTTCCTCACTCAGGCCTTGTTTATGACTCGGAGGTCTCTGGCTGATTGAAACTTGTAGCCAGCGCTACAAAGAGATGCAGCGAAATGCAAACAGTCCATTTGTCTCTCTCGGATAAACCCCGGCAGAGATGTGCTTGATGATTAATTAATCACCAAACTGGCAGTCTTGACTGAATAATTCATCTCGTGCCCTGTCTGTAATTTCTCCATCTCCATATTAGATTCCGGATCTAACCGGCGACGCTGGGCGGCGAGGTTACCTGCCTCCCCGGCCTCTGTCATTCACGTGCGTAACGAGATAACAGACTCGAAACTCTCCGAGTCACTTTTTAAAATCATTAACCCGAACCTCTACAAATTGGCTCAATTGATGCAATGCCTCACATAGCAAACATGCAGAGGGAAACGCTCTTAATTACTGCTAATTATCTATCTCGGCTAATGAATGGTTACTCCACAGGGTCACTCATTAGAGTTTGTGCATTTCGCATTGACGCGTGGCTTTACATTACAATAGCATTCCTCCGTAGTCTTGTGCAGGCGAGTTACCAAACTCTGCTCTGCTAGGTGATGGTCGGCAGGTAGGATACCTGATAAGGAAGCTGGAGACAGAGACCTGCGGCTGAAACTGGAGCGAGAAAGTCTATCCGCTGCTGGGGGGACTGAGCTAAAGGGAAGAAGGGCTCGGGATGTATCAGATCAAAGGAAATGATATTGGGCTGTGCTTTAATAGAACTTGACGTCTGGGTTTATTCTGATGGTAACCTGTGGATTCTTCCTTTCCTTGCCAATAAGACCGAATTAGACTTTGCAGGTCAACCACTGTGATCTTGCTGATGAAGCTGGTTAACCAGAGTAGATGATCTGGTGTGTCATGACCCATGAATCTGTTTTTTATCAGCAGAAATGCAATGCGAGGGTAATGCAACTAACCACATGCAACAACAAAAACCAAAAACCAGCCATGATAATAGTAAACAATAAATGCATTTTGATGTTTTGCATGACAAACAATTGACGCTGGGTCATTAGGGTCCTGAGACAAACCAAAGAAGGTCTGCTCTGATGTACAAAGTTTTAGTCTGTTCAAGGATCTCTTCGCGGGGCCACTTGGCATCTTATCAAGTTTGGGGACTTAACAGGGATCACACTGTGGTGGGGGTGATGGTCGGATCAGCGTTAGATTTCCTCTTTTCTCTTCCAATATGCTTGTGTTTACCATCCATGTACTCTTGAGCTTGTGTAATTAGACTATTAGCGTCGCTCATGTTTCAGGGTCGAGAAAAGCGTCCATCGTCATGGTTGCGACTGGCTGGGGTCCAGCGAGGGCGGACGCACCTTAATGTAAGTTTTGTCCCATCACGCAGCCATCCATTTAAACACAGACAGCATCCTTCCTTTCCGTCTTCACAAAAAATGCCTCACTCCGGACTTTCCGTGTTTTTATTTCCCCCTACTCACTGGAAGCCAAATCCCTCGGAAATAAGTCAAGCGGCACAATATAACACATTCTCAAGATTACCTCGTCTAAAATAGCTGCTTGATACCATTTAGCGCGCGATTCTCTGCGGGACGCTAATGAGCTCCAATCTGGAGTAATCCCAAGCGACCAGCCGGTTTTGACAGCCAGCCCTGGAGCTCCGGGGCTCTGGATGTGCCGCTGACGCGAGGAACCGCCGGGCCCCCACTATGAGCTTCTTTCTGGCACCCAGGAAACGGTGCACAATGGAACCATCATAAAACTGCCAAGACTTTATGGGGAGCAAGGGAATTGGGATGATTACGTAATCCCAAGGGAATGCTTTTTGTAGCCCTAAATGAAATAAATATATAACTCTTTAAATAAACAAAGTGATAAAATCGTAGTGCAATCCGAGGGCGGGGATGGCCGAGGTTCCGTCACAGTTTCTCGGCGCGATTTAACAGGAGCAATCAAGCGCAGTCAATTAAGCAGAAAGGCAAACAAATTGGGTGAGAGCACATCTTATGCGATGTCCCGCGGCTACAGAGATTGTGTGTGTGGGGGGGTACGAAAGGAAGAGACAGATTTCTCTGTTAAGTAATACCGTAACGGGGTGTAAAACTGCCTTCAGCACCGGGTAAATTAATTCGCTGGCAGTAGCGAGGGACACATTTATTATAGACGTAAAACAGGCGTTTTGAAACAAATTAATAGGCATTACATCACAGCCCACACATGCAGCTAGAACTGCTAACCTGGGAAAAAAATTACACTTTATTGTCTTCAAATGTTTCCCAAAACTGTTGTGTCTGTGTGCAGGTGAGAAGGACGTCCTGCAGCTGGTGACAGCCTTGCTAATGACCCCTCTCTCTCTCTCTCTCTCTCTCTTTCTCTCTCTCTCTCTCTCTCTCTCTCGTGGGTGAGTGGGCTGTTGTAAGAAACCGCACACCCGTCGCAGAAAAACAGCTCTAATTGGTCTATTTATAGTGGGACCTGGAGAAGCTCTCCTGAGGATACCGCGGTAAGATGTTGAAGTCCTTTGAGAAAACAAATCTAAGGACAGAAATGACAGCCCACACATACTAGAGTACAAACAAACAAACCACTATAATGATGCTTTATAATTATCATCATTATTATTTTGATATGATACTTCATTATATGTCCCTACTTACTAATTTGTCAGTTCCATTTCCTTCTATTTGGGCATCACAAATATACCACATTTTCAAGATAACCATGATGATTACTAGTGATGGGGACGAAACTGCCTATGCTGAGTCCGAGTCAAGACAGAGTCTTTGAAGGGTCGAGACCGAGTCCGTTGGTTTTCAAATACAGTCGAGTCCGAGTCAAGACCGAGTCTTTGAGGAAGCAAGTATAAGTATAGACCGAGTTCTTTAGTAGTCGAGACCGAGTCGAGACCAAGACCATCAAAAACATTTTTAGTTTTCATTCATTAGTCAGTTTTCATTATTCATGATTTAATATCACCCCAGTTAATAATCAACAGTTAGAAGCTAGATTGGGAATTGTTTAGAAAAGCAGTTGGAGCGTCTTAATATGTACTATGCTTTTACTATCATTAAACAATCCCTACCACATGCATCATCTTCTGCCTATTTTTCTAGAGACAAATTAACGGCTTTGGAATGCGTTTCGTAAAAGCATTGTTGCTTACTAAGTTAGCAACTTTGTTGGTTGCAATGCAATTTCCCATTGCCAACCAAGTGTGTTGCTAACAGGTTAGCAACGATGCTTTTGGGAAATGCACCCCTGATGGCAGTATCTTTGCATTGCACCATAGGATGTCATTTTCAAATAATGCCTGTCCTTTTCCTCCCTCTGTGGTCCGAGACCAAACCAAGACCGAGTCTTTGAAGGAACAAGTGCGAGATTAGTCAGAGAAAGCAGAAATCGGTCCGAGACTGGACTCGAGTACTACATCACTAATGATTACCAATAATAGTTTTGATTGAATGATTTATATGTTTGTGCATAATTAAAAAAAAACATACAGCACAATGAAATGGATTATATTAATGTTTATTAATTGTCTTATTACTACTAGGTTGATCTTGAAGATGAAGAATGCTGCGTTGACCAATCAAGAGTACTTATGGACTCTCATTACAGTCAAACAGCAACATTTCCTGGTACATTAAAGAATAGCTACACCAGAAAGTTAAAATAAATGTATTCAATTTACAGACAGACAGGTGTAGACAGACAGACAGCTCATGGCTGGTAGCAGACACACAGTAAACCAGCACAAAGAGTGTCAGGTGTCGTTTCTCTGACCCGAGCTCTGGGGCTCAACGTGTACATTTCATTAGCTGTTAGCCTCAAAGGAGTGTTGTGCATAGCCAGGTCTTTAATTTAGAGTTTAGCCGAGGGCTGTGTGTGTGTTTGTGTGTGTGCGTATGGATCCTATAGCTCTTACACATGCTGGAATTCACAGACAAATCACTGAAACACTCCTGAACCAGACACCAAACCACTCACCCAAGCTCATTATAAGGATAGTTCACCAAAAATAAAAAATGATTTCTTTTCTATGATGCTTTAATCGTCCTTCATTCGCCCTCGTGTCGTTCCAAACCTGATGTATGGCCATAAGGCAAAACAAAAACATAAAGGCTGTGATTTGAAACAATGTGAGGGTGAAACTTGCATGAATTTGGGCTAATTTTAAATATAGTAAATGCATTTTAGTTGTGGGTTTAAATTAGCCCAGTTAATTAATATCTGCTCTTTATCTTTGAAAATGGAGCTCTTAAAGGTTGCCATTAAAGAAACTGTGCCACATTGACAGTCCGCTGGTCGATAGGTGTTAAGCATTGGGTAATGGCTCTGATGAGGTCATCCTCTCTGAAATGATGCTGGTTTTAGTGGGAGTCATGAGACTGGCGTCGAGATGACACCGCGCACTCAGAATAGACGCAGCGCGCGCTCCAGTTGGCTGCGCTGGGCGGTGATGCAATGCAGCCAGATTAATCACAAACACCCCCCTTTCTTTCTCTCTCCCTCTCTCTGTCTCTGGTGCTGTATCCTTGACACTGGCCCTCACTTCTTCACGCGGAGTCAATCTCTCTCGTTTTGATTGTGCTCACTCCGTTAGATAAAATTAACTGGGCGAGCGCGCCGCGCGCCAGCCCCCCACCTCTCCGCCCGCGCCGGGCGTGAAATGAACACCCTCTCCTGCTCGCTCTCTGTCCTCGTGCACGTCCAAAAATACCCGATGTACATCATGCTTATAAATGCACCCACAACATTGGTGATGCACATGCCTCGGATTTCTTCCACAGGGACTAAAGTGACCGAAATAAAGCTGACCACCATAGTGACCTAACACCCGACAAAGCCAACTGTGCGCACGGTCAACAGCGCCCATCGACTGTCTGGGATTTTAAAACAATTACAACATCTAATTTAGCTTCAAATGTAGGAATAAAACAATAGAAGTGAGTTTAATTACGCGGTTAAGCTTTTGTTGTGACAGGTTGTATATATTTACATTAGTTAATGAATTGGGTATCATGAATAAACAATTATTTACACCATCATCATTAATCTTTTTTATTTTAAGTGTATAAATCGTGTTAGTTAAGAATATGCATAAGCTAAAAATATTTGTTTGTTTGTTTAAAAATGCATTATTAATAAATGCCTTTCGCCAAGATAATAACATTAAGTTTAATATATGTTTACATATTTATACTAATTGTTAAATTAACTGATGTAAATTTCAACAAACCCTTTCACTGTAAAATGTAGGCAATACTAAATTTATGTGTGTTATTGTTATGCTATTTCTGTGAGTGAAAGATATGCTTTTCTTTTTTGAGACTTAACATTTTTGGACTGATGGGCATATAATAATATGAAGCAATATCAAAGCCACAATATGATGATTTTCATTAGCATACTGTCCTATACTAAAACAGCTTACATCCCATTTCTGACTTTGGCCTGTAAGCAACCCTCTTGCAGCACCCTAGCAACCAACCCATACCCTAGCAACTGCATGAAAATCATTCAGAACACAAAAACAACGATGCCCTGACAACCCAACCTCTCCCGAACATCTCAGCACTGTGGCAGCGAGTTTTGCACAGGTGAGCATCGTTCGCATTTTCTTCAGACATTGTGAGGTGCGAGTTCTTATAGTTTCTATATGCATATATTGGTGTCAAACAGTCTGGTAGATTCAGAAAAAATATTCTTAAAAGTTTTACAGTGTGGTTTATGTGTTATTATCGTTGGACCAAAAAGTCCAAAAAACTTTTTCTAGGTTTCTTCCAAATGGATGAATAAACTGCTAGCTCATTTGTTAGTTCACGCCTCCTGAAAACAGTAACTGAGCATTTATGTTTCTACTTCACGTATTTGTTTATGTTTATTAGTGCAGGGTTGTCGTAAAACGTCACCACGGCGGTTTCCAAACGTGTGTGCTCGGTCCAGGCCGCTCCGGCATTACCTCATGTCTGGATTTCATTCGTGCTGTAAAGGACACACACTCCCTATTGATTGATGCGCTGGTGGAGGCCTCGGGGCTGCGCTGGAATTAGTTTTATTTTACCTCCAAAAGCCTCCAAGTTGTTATGTGCGTATAATGCAGCACAGTCAGACCTTGTTCACTACTGCTGAGGTCCTTAACCCAAAATTACATGCGTATACAGTACTTAACAATTTTATTAGACCACCTGTCCATTTGTCTCAAAGATCATCCAGCATCATGAAGTGTTTTAATGTGGACTCACAACCACTTTCACCATTTTGAACAGGAGTGATGAATGCCACATCGAATTCACATTTTTATACCCACATTTGAAGCAGCAAATTCAGCAGTCAAAAATAAATCAAGCGTGTAACATTTAACTATTAAAACTATTAGGACTAATAATAGTAGAGTAAATAACTGCAATTGAGCATAAATAAATAAAGTGCTTTACTATTTTTCCTCCTTTCTTCTAAATGATGGATATGAACAATAATTATACTTAAGCATTAGAAATACTACTGTGACTAAAGAGCTTACATATACATGGATTAACCATTACCCAAACATAAATAAATTATTTTTGTAATCACAAATATTGTTAGATTAAGACAGCTGTGGCACAAATCATACATTGGGTGATGCTTTAATAAATTTGTTAAGCACTGTATATTGTGTTTTATACACACATCACACATTTTATTTGTTTGCCTATTTCTGCTTTTCACATTTAGCAGGATCTCAGAAAAACAAAATTGCTCAGATGTTGCTCATTCATTGCTTTGCAGACACATGTTTCATTTAAAGCTGCAGTGTGTAAATTTTATAGGCATCTAGTGGTGAGGTTGCGAATTGCAACCAACGGCTCAGTCCACTGCTCACCCCTCGCTTTTGAAACACAAAGAGAAACTACGGTAGCTGCCACCAGACAAACATGTCATCATCGGAGAAAACTTGGTAAAAAAAAATTTGTCCGTTAAGGGATTCTGTAGAAAATGGCGGCACAAAATGGCGACTTCCATGTAAGGGGACCCCCGGTGTATGTAGATAAAAAGGTCTCTTTCTAAGTTAATAAACACATAACGGTTCATTATGAAAGGTCTTTATACACCCCTGATAATATAGTTTTGTATAATATTTTGCATTTCTGTCAAGAGATCCTTCTAAAAAATTACACACTGCACCTTTAAGGAAAACAGCTTAACTTTTTTATATCCTTTAGACACACGCATAGTAAAAAGTTTGATCAACTTAAAAAATTGGTAACACCTAAAAAATGTAAGTTCATGTATAGCTCAGTATAAAGCATTGCGTTAGCAACATAAAATGTCATGGTTTTAAACCCAGGGAACACACAAACCTTGTCTGTAATCAGTGTTAGGGAAAGTTACTTTTAAAATTAATGCATTACAATATTAAGTTACTCACAAAAAGTAACTAATCGCATTACTTAGTTACTTTTTATGGAAAGTAATGTTTACGTTACTTTTTCGTTACTTGTTCTTGGCTGAGGCTTGATCTCTTTCAGGTCTTGCAGGTGTTTTTTATGACTGAAAAGTTCTGCATTCATAAATTGCATATTTCATCACAAAAACGTTGAGCTCTGGCCTGCCATCTCAAACTGTTCCCACACAAGCGTGTACGCATAGAGTGTGTAATGCAACTACGTTTAGTTTAAGTCGTTTAGTCAGTATATTTTTTTTAAATCTAATTAATTAAACTAAAAAAGTAACTTGCATTACTATTTAAAAAGTAACTGAAATATTAATGTGTACATTTATAAAGTAATGCGTTACTTTACTGGTTACTTCAGAAAAGTAATATTATCACGTAATGCACGTTACTTGTAATGCGTTACCCCAACACTGTCTGTAATGCACTGTAAGTCGCTTTGGATGAAAGCGTCTGCTAAATGCATACATGTAAATGTAATGTACGTTCATGCAACTAAAATGTTCATACAGCTGTAAAATTTAGGTGGATAGCAAAGTTTGAATTCATATAACGATCTCTAATCTTAAATTGCAAACTTTGAGCACAGTTTGAGATCTCAAGCATGCATGGAGATATTCCTCAAATCTCAAAAACTGACATTTGAATCTCTCTCTTGGAGAAACAATAGAGACATTAAGGATATTTTCCGTGTGTTTATGTCTTACAGGATGAAGTGTTGTGTTAGTCGGTGACTCTGAGCTCTCACCTCTTCAGGTGGTGGACTGAAAGAGGAGCTTGTCTTCTGCAGGAACCGGCTGCTGTTTTCATTGCAGTTAGGCAATCTGTTTATGTTAGCTGTCTGAGAGGGTAACACGAAGATGATGGGCAGCCCAGCGGCGTGTGTTTGTTTTTGGTAGGGATCTGCATGTAGAAGTTGCATCCCAAAGCTCAAATCCTCTTTTATTTTATGATTCATGCCATTTTCTCGTTGATCCACGCCGACCCCAAGCAGAATGATTCTGTGCACGAGTGGAATGAAGGTGGAAGGAATACCGACCGGACGGTCCGTTTCAGACGGTTATACGTGTGTTGGCAGCGGGGTCCCATCTCACTGTCTGCTTTGAGAAACGCATTCTGTCTGATATATGGCACCGTGTCATCAAATCACAAATCTTGTCAGTCACTGGCGACAACATGCAGCAGAGAGTACATGTAATGACAGATGCGTGGCATTCAACAGAACTTTCTATGAATGTGGTTCGCAACTGGTTCGTCTTGTGGGCCTAGATTTTATACTGGACATCATATTATAGGCAGACTATACACACTTATTAAATCAAGGTGCTAAAAAGGTTTGCAGCAATGCCTTAGAAGAACCATTTTTGGTTCCTCAAAGAACCAGTCAAAGCTTTTTAGAGGAAACATTTCTTAATACCTTTTAATAAAGTACCTTTATTCACTACAAAGGAGAAACGTTCTTCAAAGGTTCTACCATTTAGCCAAAAAACTGTGCGTTCACACCAGACGCGAATTTTGCAAATAAATCTCTTTACGCGCATTTTGAGTTAACTTGCTTTATTTGTGCGCAAAATTCGCATCATGCGCGTGTGAAATTTGTGTAATTTGCGGCATTCGCGCGTGAAATACATGTCATTCATAGGTGAAAATTCCTATCCAGTCTCACAAGGTTTCGTGATATAGTCATTAGTCACATAATTTTTTTTATTATTTTATCGTGACATTAACACAAATTTTCATGTTTTTTCGTGATCGTATAACAAATTTCTGTTTTCGTGTGATTATCACGTATTGGTTACTTAACTGCTTTTTCCTACTTTCAAACCATTGTCGCTTCGGTTTAGGGTTAGATTTGGTGCTTGCATTAGAATGTCACTTTATGTATTGGTTTATACAATTTTTTCTGATTTATTTTTTATGTCGCCTGGCGTTAGGGTTAGAGTTGGGTTTGGGTAGGGAAGTCATTTTATGTAAATCTAACCCTAAACCGAAGCGACAATGGTAAAAAATAGGACAAAACAGTTGAGTAACCAATACGTGACAATCACACGAAAACAGGAATTTGTTATACGATCACAAAAAAACTCGGAAATTCGTGATAATATCACAAAAAAAGAATCAAAAGGTTACACTTTATTTTAAGGCGTCACTGTTACATTGTAATTATATTTTTAAGTACTAAGTAATAATCATCAACAACATCTACTTACTGTAGGGTTGGGGTTAGGATTAGGGTTTGGTTTAGGATTAGTTGCATGTAATTATGCATAATTAACTGTTATTACTATAATAATTACATGAAACATGTGTAACAAAGACACCGTAAAATAAAGTGTTACCAATCAAAACGTTACGTGACTATATAACAACATTTCGAGACTGGGCTGTAAAATTCAGACGCGGATACGCTCAATTTGCCGGCTTTAGCTAGCTTGTAGTCTCAATAAGTGTATATATAGCACAAACTGAGTAAAGAGCGTTTTTTTACAACTAATCTCCTCACACACTTTCTTCCAAGCAAGACCCTTTTTATTCCTGTTTCTACAAAAGTACGTAGATGTGTCGTAAAGCTTCGGTGGTCCACATACAGCAATGATGATTTTGTCCTCCTTTATTGTTTCGTATTGCTACCTCAGCTCACTACGTTGTAATCACGTCACTTCTAGACCAAGCTCCTGATTGGTTAATGCAGCAGAAATATCCGCCAAAGTTCCGATTTTTCAACTCGTGCAATTCGTGGGAATCACGCATTACGCACGTCAAGTGCCAGAAACACTTAATTTGCACTGCGTCATTCACGCCGCAGGATGTCTATCGCATCTTTGCATTGACTTTAAATGTTAATCACTCTTGCTAAATGCTTCATTCGTGTTTGGTGTGAACGCAACATAAGGCATCATGATGCACCTTTATTTTTAAGAGAACAACATATTATAATGTCAATATATGAATTTTGGCAGCAAAATATTCACTGCAAGTGATATTTATTTTTGGCGCAAGTAAACCAGCATTTAATGTAGTTTGGGTCATACTTTTTTTCATTTTGCATACTTTTTTTTGGGGGGAAGGGAGAACATCACAAAACCTGTTCATATAGGCACTGCTAAATTTGGCTGCTTCTACCAAGTGCAGATTAATTTAATCAAAAATCAGTAGAGTTATCACTCTTTTAATCATTTAAAGCAAAATGATTTATGATTAATTCTAAAAGGTCTTTTTATTCGGTTACCTCCATGTCACTGTATTTAGCACTGTTTATCCCCCCTGCCCAAACAGGCTCAAGGCCTATTTTGATGAGATGATGGTGACAGTCGTTTTGTTACGAAGCGCACGCGAAGGATTAGCAGCCATGTTTTACATTAGCAGAGAAACAAACCTATAGATGGACATCCAGCGGAGGCAGAGAACGTGCATGGTGAAGTATTTTTGGAGCCCACCATGTTTGACATTGAAGACATTTGAGACGTAGGGGTACCGACGAAGGGGGCAGGCATTCCATCCCCCGTCCATATATATTACACCCCAACACACACACATACACCGACAACACACAACGGCAGAACAGATGAGAGAAATTTAATACCCGGCCTGCGGGGCAGTAGTGTGTGAGTCTTTTATTCGAGCGAGTCACCGGCTCACCTGAGTCAACAGCGGCGCTCATTACATTAACTAAAGTAATTGCCGTAGCCTGATTTCTGAGCTGAGCAGAAGAACTAGAAACCTATCAGAGGTAACCGCTTAAACCCCCCTCCGTAACGCATAAGCTCCTCTGGCAATTATCCCATCTCTGTTTGCCCATTAGACGAACCGCCTTAAACCTCGGCGCTTTTCATTAGCCGACCGTAAATCTGAAGTAGCAACAAACCTGGTAACGCAAATGGGAAGATACTCATCAGCGGCTAATGAATTTATGATGGGGAACCTTGCTATTAAAGGGAGTTGCTCTTTAATTTCATTAAATCGGGCCTCGCTAGGTAAAACAGCAGGCAATGGACCCTCAGGATTAGCTAATGGCCGTGTTGCAGTTAAATAGTGACTCGGGTGGCAGCGCCTCATTGGCCATTGTGTGTTTAACGCGCCGTTAAAGTGGCAGTAATTGACAACAGCTGGGAGCCTGCTTGAGGCAGGGTCTGGCGAGGGTTCCTCCATAATATCACTCGTCTCTCCCCGTGGACCAATTGCGCGAGGAGACGCAGAAGTTTACGAGTTTGTCTGTCTGCATGCGCGCGGCCGGAACTACTCTTTCGCGCGAGCCCGTGGAAGAACATGTGGCGTTCGCGTACCGGAGAGAGATACAAATAAATAATCCTTAATTGATCGCAAACCTCTCAGATTGTACAACTGGATTGGGTGTCTCTCTCGTTTCGAAATCGTGGTAATAAGCAACAGCCTGCAGTTTCCTGCACGCTTCCTAATGAGCTCAGTTAGGTAGCTGGTGGAAAGTTGCGTCGCATTTATTGCGTTACTTCAAGTGATGACATCGCGCTGCAGTCAGGTGTTGCGATGTTATCTGCCGTGTTGTATGTAGCGTTCCCTTTGGGAGACCTGCGGCGGGTCGGAGCACGTGTCAACCTGCACGCATGCGTGCGGGATCGCCTGCCATATCAGATCCCCGGTGCAGAACACTGTGGTGTTCGTGAAAGAGTGAGGCTTGTACGTGATGACTGCTTAGCAACCGTTCCCGGCGGGCTCCGTCCCCAGAGAGATTGCCGTGCTGGTTGAGACACATTCATTAACCGAGAGGGAATCTTAGGACGGATTAAATATTCATGTTGTTTACAGGAACAAAAGCTGCCATTAATGAATAAAGGCAGCGTGGAGCATTGTCTCTAGCTCACTGTATGCTGCCACGCAGTCCAATCGTGAGGGTTGAGCAAACATATTTACATGTGTGTTAAATGCAACCCCATCTCACGTCATTCGATGAGCATTTCGCATCTTGTTTTAGAGGATTGCATATTATCACTCCAATAATATAGTAGCTGAAAAAAAGGACTGAATGATTAATATTTTACCTGATTGCCATTTCCTCAACATACACAGTGCTAATATGCATGCTGCATTAAGCAAACAGTGTTTTGTTTGCGATGCCAACATTTGCTTCTGTAGCTGCGCAAAAGGTTGTGGGTTCAATCCTTGAGGACACGCATACTGATAAAAATGTAGGACCTTGATATGCAGTCGCTTTGGATAAAATGCATGAATGCAATGTTTGTGTTTTTTAATTTGCAGAAAAGGCGCATCATGATTAGATGTATAACTTTAATGCACGTGGCTTTTGGATAAAAGCGTCTACCAAATGCATCGCTGCTGAAAAAACAGCATGGACCAGCATGGGAATTATGCTGGTCTATGCTGGTTTGATGCTGGTTTATCTGGTGGTCACCAGCATACCAGCACCAAAACACAACATATGCTTTTCTTGCTGGTATGACCAGCATGTGATGCTGGTGCTAATGCTATATGGTCGTGGTTTAGCTGGTGCTAATGCTGGTGCTGATGCTGGTTTGGTGCTGGTTTAGCTGGTGTTCACTAGCAAACCAGCACCAAAACATAACATATGCTGGTCTTGCTGGTATGACCAGCATGTGATGCTGGTGCTAATGCTGGTATGGTGGTGGTCTAGCTGGTGCTGATGCTGGGTTGGTGCTGGTTTAGCTGGTGTTCACTAGCAAACCAGCACCAAAACACAACATATGCTGGTCTTGCTGGTATGACCAGCATGGGATGCTGGTGCTAATGCTGGTATGGTGGTGGTCTAGCTGGTGCTAATGCTGGTGTTGATGCTGGTTTGGTGCTGGTTTACCTGGTGGTCACCAGCATACCAGCACCAAAACACAACATATGCTGGTCTTGCTGGTATGACCAGCATGTGATGCTGGTGCTAATGCTGGTATGGTGGTGGTTTAGCTGGTGCTAATGTTGGTGCTGGTTTGGTGCTGGTTTAGCTGGTGTTCACTAGCAAACCAGCACCAAAACATGACATATGCTGGTCTTGCTGGTATGACCAGCATGTGATGCTGGTGCTAATGCTGGTATGGTGGTGGTCTAGCTGGTGCTAATGCTGGTGTTGATGCTGGTTTGGTGCTGGTTTAGCTGGTATTCACTAGCAAACCAGCACCAAAACATAACATATGCTGGTCTTGCTGGTATGACCAGCATGTGATGCTGGTGCTAATGCTGGTATGGTGGTGGTTTAGCTGGTGCTGGTGCTGGGTTGGTGCTGGTTTAGCTGGTGTTCACTAGCAAACCAGCACCAAAACACAACATATGCTGGTCTTGCTGGTATGACCAGCATGTGATGCTGGTGCTAATGCTGGTATGGTGGTGGTTTAGCTGGTGCTAATGCTGGTGTTGATGCTGGTTTGGTGCTGGTTTAGCTGGTGTTCACTAGCAAACCAGCACCAAAACACAACATATGCTGGTCTTGCTGGTATGCTGATTTTTCAGTAGGGATGAATGCAATGTTTGTGTTTCTTAATTCGCAGAAAAAGGCACATCATTATCAGATGTAGAACTTTTGGATAAAAGCGTCTGTCGAATGTGTAAATGTAAGCTTATATAAATGAAATGCATTGAGGTCGATCTTTTCAACATTATAACAACCATGAACTGAAAGGCCTAATAGCTCGTGGTCCATCTGTGCTACATTGTTACCAGATGCCTCGTTGTTTAAGACGGGAATGTATTTTTTAAACAGCACAGGGGTCTGGATTTTGGCTTGTGGATTGTGGGTTGGGAAAAGATGTGTTCTGGATGATAGATTTGGGAAGAGCTGCGTGTGTGATATACTACAACAACAAAACACTTGTACCTGCTTGTACCCGCTATACCTTCCCTAAAACCCCAAATCCACATAAACAGACACACACAGGGGCGATACGCAGAATTTCTTTACTTCTTTCTGTTCGTATCTCTTTCCATCAAGACTTTTGTTTGACAGTCTGCATGCAAATGGGCCAGGTAATGAGAGAGAGAGAGAGAGAGAGAGAGAGAGAGAGAGAGAGAGAGAGAGAGAGAGAGAGAGAGAGAGAGTTTGGTTAAAAGCAGAAGCCCAAACCGCTTTGTTCCCCACCTGTATCTGCTGAAGCGTGGCTAGGAGAAGCTGTGCTGTCATGTGAGTGACAGATATTGAGGATAATTGTCTTCTTTCTTCGGCTGGCTGTGTTGCTCCACTGCAGTGTTGAGTGTGCAGCTGAGTTAAGCAGAGAGAGAGAGAGAGAGAGAGAGAGAGAGAGAGAGAGAGAGAGAGAGAGAGAGAGAGAGAGAGAGAGAGAGAGAGAAGGGATGGAGCACTCTTAAGGTTTTGGGAAAAATGTGTGTGTGTGATTGTCTGTGCGGTCATCTGGACACCCTTACACAAAAACATCTTGGTATTACAGTGGATTACGAGACTGTGCAATGATATCATGGTATTATTTAAAGTACTGTGTAAATACCATGCAATGTAAACATGGTAATCATTTAGTACCACAGTGTTTGAGGGATAACTAAATTATTTTATGTTTATTGGTAAACTGTCTTTGATGTTCCTCTTAAAATTTATTATAGGATAAATAAAAATAGCAAGACAAGTACACTGCAAAAAATGTTTTTCAAGAAAAAAAATTCTTAGTATTTTTGTCTTGTTTTCAGTAAAAATATCTAAAAATCTTTCAATTAAGATGCGTTTTCTAGATGACCAAAAATTATCAAATTTAAGTGATTTTGTGCATAAAACAAGCAAAAAAAATCTGCCAATGGGGTAAGCAAAAAAATCTTGAACATTTTTCTTAAACACTAAATTCAGGAAGAATTTCCTTAACCCATTGGCAGATTTTTTTTGCTTGTTTTAAGCACAAATTTCCTTAAATTGTATATTTTTGTTCTAAAAACTAGACTTATTTACTTGGGTCATTTTGCTCATCAAGAAAAAACATCTTAATTTAGGAATTTTTAGATATTTTTACAGAAAACAAGACAAAAATTCTGAGAAATTCTTTTCTTAAAAATAATTTTTTGCAGTGTAAATATTTTATAGCTATTGAAATGAATCTGAGTTAAGTTAAACAGAAACTTCTAAAGAACCACAAAACATTTTATTCTCCATTTTTTAAAAAGAAAGTTCTTGTTATCCATTTTTTTCCTGATACGAAAGTCAGATTTTTTCCAGTATGTTTCCGTCGTCGGTGTGTATTTCTAACGCTGTTCGTGTTTTTTTGGAGGCAGGGAAAGTGTAAAGACATGTGGTTTCCATGAGATACAATTACCTCGCCGTTGAGCCTCGGAGGACAGGCCTGAGTCTTGAGGAGGGGGGCCGCACACCTTGGGCTGGGGGTTGAGGGGGGGACATGTGGACGGGAGAGACATTTTTCCGAACTCCAGCAGGGGAAAGGGTGGAAAAGCTGGTCTGCCCTTCCTCCCCTCCCTAGGTCACCCAGCCTCCTCCTCTCGCGTCTCGTGCTCTGGGAAGGTTAGAAAAAGTAGCGCTCGCCTGCCAAAGGAAACAGAGGCTTTTTTTCGGAGCTCTGCAGTGTCTAGCGAAACTTGAGAGAGGTCCAGTTTTGGTTCCCTAGTAACAGGGCCGTTGAGAGGAGGCCTCTCTCCATCATCTCACGCCACTAATGGGAAGAGTGACGAGAAACGTTTTCTTTTCATCAAATATACACACGCCTAAATATCTCTTATAGAACATCCATCATAAAAATGAAAAATGTGCACGGTGAATTGAAACACCTCCCCGTTACTTTCTCCGCTGTTTTTGAAAAATGTTTGACATAAAAACGAAATTTCTTGTAATTTATTAAGAAAATGTAAGAGGGGTGGATGTAGGTGGTTGCCAGGGCATTGCTATGCGGTTGCTATGATGTATTGAGTGTTTTTTTGTGTGTTGCTTTGCGGTTGCATTTGGTTGCCAGGACATTGCTATGTGGTTGCTAAGATCTTCAGAGTAGTTGTTTGTGTGTTGCTGCACAGTTGGTTGCTAGGGCATTGGTATATCGTTGCTAAGGTGTTCCGAGTGGTGGTTTGGGTGATGCTGCACAGTTGGTTGCTATGGCACTGGTATGTGTTCATCGTGTGTTCCTGTGCGATTGCAGGTGGTTGCTAGGATGTTGCTATGCGGTTGCTAAAGTGTTCCAAGTGCTTGTTTGTGTTAGACTGTGGAGTTGCGTGTGGTTGCTAGGGCATTGCTATGCAGTTGGTCAGGTGTTCCAAGTGGTTGTTTGTGTGTTGTTGTGTGTATGCTAGGGCATTGCTATTCGGTTGGTCAGGTGTTCCAAGTGCTTGTTTGTGTGTTGCTGTGTGATTGCTAGGGCATTGCTATGCAGTTGGTCAGGTGTTCCAAGTGCTTGTTTGTGTGTTGCTGTGTGGTTGCTAGGGCATTGCTATGTGGTTGGTCAGGTGTTCCAAGTGGTTGTTTGTGTGTTGTTGTGTAGTTGCTAGGGCATTGTTATGTGGTTGGTCAGGTGTTCCAAGTGGTTGTTTGTGTGTTGTTGTGTAGTTGCTAGGGCATTGTTATGCGGTTGGTCAGGTGTTCCAAGTGGTTTTTTGTGTGTTGTTGTGTAGTTGCTAGGGCATTGTTATGCGGTTGGTCAGGTGTTCCAAGTGGTTGTTTGTGTGTTGTTGTGTGGATGCTAGGGCATTGTTATGCGGTTGGTCAGGTGTTCCAAGTGGTTGTTTGTGTGTTGTTGTGTGGTTGTAGTTGCTAGGGCATTGTTATGCGGTTGGTCAGGTGTTCCAAGTGGTTGTTTGTGTGTTGCTGTGTGGTTGCTAGGGCATTGTTATGCGGTTGGTCAGGTGTTCCAAGTGGTTCTTTGTGTGTTGCTGTCTGGTTGCTAGGGCATTGTTATGCGGTTGGTCAGGTGTTCCAAGTGGTTGTTTGTGTGTTGCTGTGTGGTTGCTAGGGCATTGTTATGCGGTTGGTCAGGTGTTCCAAGTGTTTTTTGTGTGTTGTTGTGTAGTTGCTAGGGCATTGTTATGTGGTTGGTCAGGTGTTCCAAGTGGTTGTTTGTGTGTTGTTGTGTAGTTGCTAGGGCATTGTTATGTGGTTGGTCAGGTGTTCCAAGTGGTTGTTTGTGTGTTGTTGTGTAGTTGCTAGGGCATTGTTATGTGGTTGGTCAGGTGTTCCAAGTGGTTGTTTGTGTGTTGTTGTGTGGATGCTAGGGCATTGTTATGTGGTTGGTCAGGTGTTCCAAGTGGTTGTTTGTGTGTTGTTGTGTAGTTGCTAGGGCATTGTTATGTGGTTGGTCAGGTGTTCCAAGTGGTTCTTTGTGTGTTGCTGTGTGGTTGCTACTGTAGGGCATTGCTATGTGGTTGATCAGGTGTTCCAAGTGGTTGTTTGTGTGTTGCTGTGTGGTTGCTAGGGCATTGCTATGCAGTTGATCGGGTGTTCCAGGTGGTTGTTGTGTGTTCCTGTGTGGTTGCTAGGGCATTGGTATGTGGTTGTTAAGATATTCTGAGTGGTTGCTCCAACTCTTTGTTTTTGTGTTGCAGTGCGGTTGTTGGTAGATACTAGGGCATTGGTGTGTGGTTGTTAAGTACTTTTTATTGTGTTTTACTGCGCAGTTGTGCGTAGTAGCTAGGATTTTGCAGTTGGTGCTAGTGCTAAGCGATTTCTATGGTGTCTTAAGTGGTTATTCAGAGTAGTTGTTTGCGTGTTGCTGCACAGTTGGTTTCTATGGCATTAGTATGGGGTGGCTATGGTGTTATCAGCGGTTGTTTGAGTGATGCTGAACAGTTGGTTGCTAGGGCACTAGTATGTTGTTGCTAAGGTGTTACAAGCGGTTGTTTGAGGGATGCTGCACAGTTGGTTGCTAGGGCACTGGTATGTGGTTGGTAAAGTGTTGTGAGTGGTTTTTCATGTTTTTTTGTGTCTTAGTATGGGGTTGCGTGTGGTTGCTAGGGTATTGCTTTGCGGTTGGTGAGGTGTTCCAAGTGGTTGTTTGTGTGTTGTTGTGTGGTTGCTAGGGCATTGTTATGTGGTTGGTCAGGTGTTCCAAGTGGTTGTTTGTGTGTTGCTGTGTGGTTGCTAGGGCATTGGTTTGTTGTTGCTAAGGTGTTCCACGTGGTTGTTTTTGTGATGCTGCACAGCAGGTTGCCAGGGCATTGGTACAGTTTGTGGTTGCTAAGGTGTTCTCAGTGGTTGCTCCAACAGTTTGTTTGTGTGTTGTTGTGCAGTTGTGGGTGGTTGCTAGGGCATTGCTATGTGGTGGCTAAGGTGTTCCGAGTGCTTGTTTGTCATTTACTGTGCAGTTGTGTGTGGTTGCTAGGGCATTGGGGTTGCTAAGGTGCCAGATGTGGTTGTTTATGTTTTAATATGGAGTTGCATGTGGTTGGTAGGGTATTGCTATGTTGTTGGTTAGGTGGTCCAGGTGGTTATTTTTGTGTTGCTGTGTGGTTGCTAGGGTATTGCTATGCGGTTGGTCAGGTGTTCAAAGTGGTTGTTTGAAGTTCTAGGATTTTGCAGGTTGCTAACCGATTTCTAGGTGTCTTAAATGGTTGTTCAGAGTAGTTGTTTGAGTGATGCGGTTCATTTGGTTGCTAGGCCATTGGTATGTGGTTACTATGGTGTTACAAGCGGTTGTTTGAGGGATGCTGCACAGTTGGTTGCTAGGGCACTGATATGTGGTTGGTAAGGTGTTGTGAGTGGTTTTTCATGTTTTTTGTGTCTTAGTATGGAGTTGCGTGTGGTTGCTAGGGTATTGCTTTGCGGTTGGTGAGGTGTTCCAAGTGGTTGTTTGTGTGTTGTTATGTGGTTGCTAGGGCATTGGTTTGTTGTTGCTAAGGTGTTCCAAGTGGTTGTTTTGGTGATGCTGCACAGCAGGTTGCTAGGGCATTGGTACAGTTTGTGGTTGCTAAGGTGTTCTCAGTGCATTGGGCATTGGGGTTGCTAAGGTGTCAGAGGTGGTTGTTTATGTTTTAATATGGAGTTGCATGTGGTTGCTAGGGTATTGCTATGCGTTTAGTCAGGTGTTCCAAGTGGTTATTTGTGTGTTGCTGTGTGGTTGCTAAGGCATTGCTATGTGGTTGATCAGGTGTTCGAAGTGGTTATTTGTGTGTTGCTGTGTGGTTGCTAGGGCATTGCTATGCGGTTGGTCAGGTGTTTCAAGTGGTTGTTTGGATGATGCTGCACAGCCGGTTGCTAGGGCATTAGTACAGTTTGTGGTTGCTAAGGTGTTCTGGGTGGTTGCTCCAACTGTTTGTTTGTTTGTGTGTTGCTGTGTGGTTGTGTGTGGTTGCTAGGGCATTGCTACAGTATGTGGTGGCTAAGGTGTTCCAAGTGCTTGTTAGTGTTTTACTGTCCAGTTGTGTGTAGTTGCTAAGGCATTGCGGTTGCTAAGTTGTCAGAAGTGGTTGTTCATGTTTTAATATGGAGTTGCATGTGGTTGCTAGGGTATTGCTATGTGTTTGGTTAGGTGGTCCAAGTGGTTATTTGTGTGTTGCTGTGTGGTTACTAAGGTATTGCTATGCGGTTGGTCAGGTGTCCCAAGTGGTTGTTTGGGTGATGCTGCACAGCCGGTTGCTAGGGCATTGGTACAGTTTGTGGTTGCTACGGTGTTCTGGGTGGTTGCTCCAACTGTTTGTTTGTTTGTTTGTTTGTTTGTTTGTTTGTTTGTGTTCCTGTGTGGTTGTGGGTGGCAGTGCAACTGTGGCTTTATTGTTCATCTGTAGTGAATAATGTTTAAGTCTGATGACAATCTCAGAAGTAGCACACCTCTGCACCACAAATATTAGCGTTAGGAATTTTAAGAAATTGAAAAATCCCACTAATAAGGAGATTTTACAGAATAGACGTTCTGTATAATGAACAATTACACGGTTTCAGAATGGCCCATTTAGGTCAACAGCATTACGTCTCATCTGATGGACTGCAAGGTCGTCTCTCACCAAAGACACTCAAAGTCACTGCTGATGTTCTTCACGCAGTATTCATCGATACCATCAGGAGTTCTGCTCCCCCTAAACCAATACAGAGAATGGATTCTTTCTCTCCATCACAGCAGTTTACAAAAACGGTAACCATAGTTTCCATCAAAATACCACAGTCACTGCAATTATTGTAACTACCGTAAAACCATAATAAATGAACATGTCATCTAAACATGTGAGAAGCTTTCAGAATCTTTCTGTCATTTGTTTCTCAACAAATGACAACATCTTTCAAGACCCAATACACTCATATATAAGATATATTCCCTGAAAGTCATTGTTTAACATTTAGCGCACTCTTGCTCATAATGGAAAACAAGAGAAATGCCCTCATTAAGCATCAAATTCACTTTTAATCCATTATTATTTTGGAAGAAACTACGGCTATCATGGAAAGCGATCCTATAGTTTAGCTCTAACCACTATACAGCAGTTCAGTTTGGACTTCTTCGACGTGTTTTTCTTCTTACGCGAGCAGTTATTTGCCAAATTTTTTTTATCAGAATTTCATCTGTTCTGTTTGGGCTTTTCGTGGTAAATGATAAATTTGACACAGGAAATGCAGAGGGCTGTGGGGAAGGCGTGAAGGGCCGGGCTTCCTCTATGACAACACAATGGTTTCAGACACTGGCCTCTGACTGGCCCCTTGCCACCGGACGCGGGGACGAGGAAGTGCGAGCGAAGAGCTGATAACACACACAACAGCCACAAGCGCCCCCCCCCCTCCTTCGCCGTCTGGAGACACGACCGCTTCCCACTGGATCTGCCATTTTTTGCTTATTCATTCCCGTGCCGGTCGGCATTGTGGGGTTGAAAATAAAGACATCAGATATGAGAGGCACCTCTCGGTCACCCCGGGTCTCTGAGGTATTCCTTCTTTTCATTCAATGCTCATCTCTCCGTTTGACAGTCTGTGTCCTTCACACTGGCATGAGATGATTCTCAAATAGGTTGCCAACACACACACACACACACAGAAAAAGAGAGAGAGAGCGAGAGAGATAGAGAGTACGTCCAGTGTTTTACTGGGAGGTGGGATTATCCGAGTCTCTTTGTCTTACAGATACAGTTAGTTTTTCACCCAACGCTCTCAATGCGCCAGGCCCGCTCGCCTCTAAATTGAAGTCGAATCGTCTCTGAAGTGTTGGAGGTTTCGGTTGGAGATGAGGCGCGGGTAAAGTGCTCGGGGATGGATTGAATTCTGATTGGGGGTTCGGCGATGGGTAAAGAGAGAGTAAATCTGGTGACAAATGGTTTGGAAGAGCATTACTGCGTGGCGCTGATAAGGGTCTGTCTCCATAATAGAACGGAGAAGACGTGTCCATCAGCCCATTTGAAACCGTTCCTACAAGGTACTGGCTTTCATTAGCGCACCCTCTGAATAGTGGGGCCGAATGAAAATTGCTACTTACCCTGCGATTACGGGATTGAAAGGTAGCTGTCAAAAGAGAGCCAGAGACTCGGAGAAGAGAGGGGAGGTTGTGTAGCTGTCACCATGACAGGGAATGTGTTTCTGTAAGATTACTATTGTGTGCCTTTTATTAAAGACAGGAAAGAGTCATGGGGTGGATAAGAACAGCAGGAGAGGCCGATCCTTAAACACAATCGGAGAAATGTGACGGTGACATGATGGGTGGAGACCGATGATCGGCAGCGAACGACTATTTGTGGTTTCTATCAGGCCCTGCTGGGTGCAATGGCTCTTTCCTGTAGGACCACTGCGATATCTACGTTCTTTAAGGCTATCGCTGTCTTAACGCTCTGCATTGTAGCGGAACTTGTTTGTTCACGATGAAAACAATTCAAGTAGTCAGGTTATGAAGTAAAGTCGTTTTTCGAGTTTTCCTGTTTATCTTTAAACTTGAATTGAATTATTTCTGTGGTAATCAGATTGACTACATGCTAAAATACCTTGTTGAATATTCCATCAACAAAAAATCAAAGCTATGCTTTTTAGCCGATATCACCAAGACCACCAATTATTTATTATTAATTATTTTTGTTCCTTTTATTTTATGCTAGAATATACGTATTTGCAACAATTTTACCTTTGTTGGATTATAAAGATATGATGCATATGAATGCCCCAGCACATTACTAGATATAGTTTTTAATAATGTCTTAAGTTTCATTACTGGTTGTAGCTATCAAAAGCATCATTGCATTTTACAGTATATGAGAAGGCCGAGTTACCATCTTCGTATACCGAAGAAGTTATAATTGGTATTGTTTTATATGGGTCAATGACGTGACTTTAATTATTTTGTATCCGTATGGTTCAATTAAATGTTAAAGGGTTAAAATTTTAAAATAAATTTGCAGATTACTTGCATACATTCTCTTTTGAGGACTAAGTCTAAAATTTCTGTTTTTCATTTTGAAAGAACTTTGGGGGGTAATTGCAAAAATGTCAATGTGGTTTAACCGGTCTGTGTCAATTGGTGTAACTATTTTTTTAATGAAAATATAAACATGTTCATAAAAAATTTGGAATAATATATAATCATCTAGTTTAGTGTAATATGATTTTTTACATAAATTTTTTAATTATTTGTCAAAGATTATTTAGAAAACAAAGCTGTTTTCAGCATATGTCAGGACAAATATTACAAAAACGCATAAAAAATGTACATTTAGATTTTTTTTTTTTATGATTACGCTCGCATGCCATGAAGGTGGATAAAATATTTTATATTTCTCATTATTTGGCCCAATTGGCGGTTACACCATTTCACATTTTCAGCTCCATTCAGTTTTAACTTTCATAAAAATGGTGCAAATGTAATTTTTATTGCATAAAATTAACATAAATACACCATGTGCATTGAAATAAACGTGATGTGTGCTTTTAAACGTTTTTCAAAAAGATGTTTGAATTTCTCATCTTGCCAAACCATTTTTGTCACGGACCCATATACGTCGATTTGCGGTCTTACCCCACAAATTCAAACGAACGCTACAAACGTCGTTCAAAGGATCTGTTGTATCTTAAAGATGCAGTGTGTAACTTTTAGGAAGATCTCTTGACAGAAATGCAATATAATGTACATAACTATATGATTAGTGGTCTATAAAGACCTTACATAATGAACTGTATTGTTTTTATTACTTTAAAATGAGGTGTTTTTATCTACATACACCGCGGGTCCCCTCACATGGAAGTCGCCATTTTGTTTCGCCGTGTTTCTACGGGAGCACTAAACGTACAAACTTCTCTATATAGCGCATTTTGTCACTACTGTATTTTGTCTACTAACATGTTTCTCCTTGGGCGGCTACCGTAGCTTTTCAATGCGTTTCGGTGAACGGCGGACTGATCCGTTGGTTGTAATTCACAATCTCACTGCTAGATGCCGCTAAAATCTACACACTGCATCTTTAAAGTTCCCAGGGTTCAAACAGAGATAGGAAACACAGGTTATATATATATACAAAAACAAATTATGTGTTTTATCCTTTTGGTAAATTGTTTGAGTGTGTTTTTATGTTTCCTTGTAATGCACTGTAAGTCGCTTTGGATAAAATCATCTGCGGAATGCGTAAATGTAAATTAAGAATATTTATAATACTGTATTTCAGTTTCAGAAAGACAGAAAAATAACTAAATATATATTCAATAGACTCAAGCTGAGACGTGAGATCCTGGAGGTCTCGTCTGAAGACGAGGAAGATGGATGCGGACGAGGTGAAGATAAGTGGTCTGTTCAAGAGCATCTACCTTTATGCACTTAAGCTCTGAGCTCCAGAGTTTGTGCTCTCAATGAACACATGGATCAATAGCACTGCGGAAACGGAGAGAGGAAGAAGAGGGGCGGAACGAGGGAAAACTCGCCCGGAGAAAAGTAAAAAAAAGCTTAATGTGAGTGATGAGAGCGTTCAATGCGCTGCCATGCAGAACCCGAGAGAAGTCTCACCATCACCGAACACAGACGCAGGCATAGATTTGAAAAATAATTGATTTTAAAGGTGAAGGTGAAGATTATTTATGTACTTTACTTTTTTCTGATCCCAGCTTAATATGCAGAGACAGCCGTGTATTAAACCAGGATACGAGGGCATTGGTAAGTTTATACCCATGAAAAGTGTAACCACTGTGGTTCTGTGGTGGGTTTGAAGTATTACTCTGTTTGTTTGAGCACCACCACACGGTCTGACACAGCAACATTGATTCGACCAATGATGTGAGTTTAGGGTGAGATGATCTGTTTGTCTAACCAATGGGAGTGTTCGTTATTTTCGCCATTCGTTTAATGACGCAGGTACACACTTCAGCTTTAAAACAAGTTAATGATGCTATTAAGCAACTCGCCATAAATATTCAAAGGTATTCAGCCAAACGCACAAATAACCCGCACGCTATGATTCCTGCACTTCTTTCAGTGCCGAGTCGCAATACTTCACATCAAACGGATTCTGGGGAAGGAATTTTTCCTCTCCGCTCAATTCCAAGACTTTTCCAAAGGAATAACACATTTTTAAAACTTTCATGACAGCGAAAGCCGCACGCTGGAGATGTGACAGTTCTCCGGTAAGGAACTGGACTCGTATGGGTAAACGCGACTAGTCAGTAGCAATATTGCGCTAAAGATGATTAGGTTTTCATACCGAAGTTCACCTCTGCTATATGCCGATTTCCCTTAAATGGACCGTATAGGGTTTCACAAGATTAAAAGCACTTTTCCGCTCATTCGCCTTTGAGAAGCGAAGCCCTATTTAGAGCATTTAATCCTGTTTCAAAGGGGAGATGGGAGACAGAGCCAGGCCAGTGGATTGATCATAGCCAAATGGTTCCTGTAAAATGCCTGATTGCTTGGGAAGTCAAGATGGTGGATCCGTGGAATTCCGTCAACTTTCTCGCCGGCCTTTTGATCCGAAGGGATTCCTATTGCAGGAGGCCTCTCATGTCTCCTGCTTTTTGAAACAATACTCCTGTGTCTGATCGCATTGATCTCCTCACGGTGACCTCTGACCCCTCAAGATGCTGCAGAGAGGGAACGAAAGAATGTGGAATGGAGGGGGGTTCTGTCTGCTCTTTTGCGCCCTTTCTCTCTCTCTCTCTCTCCCTCCTTTTTCATGCGATGATTTCATCTCACTGAATGGAAATGGCTCACATGTGTTTGCAATTATACCTCACATTGTAATCATGAGACAGAGCTATAAAGCGCGCACACACACACGCTCGTGCGCTCTCTCGAGGGTCCGTGCACATTCTACAAAACTTTTCATCAAACCATATGGTTTTGTCTTTTCGTTGTATATAGGCGGAGGGTCGAGTTTTAAAGCAAACAACTAAAAGGATGCGTGCGTTTTAGATGAAGATTTAAAGAGGTCATATCATCATTTTTTATTACTTTTTTCTATTTGTAATGTATTCATGCAGTAAAATCATTTTCAAAATGTAGTTTTTCATTAACCCTCACCCTACTCTTTCTGAAACTTTGCCTTTTTTATTGTTAGCAGATTTAAATTGTCATTTGTTTAACTCGACCAAGAATAGATAGTTAGTTATGTTTTATATTCTTGCATTTTGTTCGTAAATATGTCATTCATCATAGCTGATCAACTAATAACGTTTATTGAGTTGAATGTGGGTGGTCATATGTGTCATTGTATCTGTGGTAAGCATCAGAAATATCATTTAGTGTCTTTTCTTTAAAAAAAAAGAGTTTGTTTTTCTAATTTTGATTCGATTACACCTAGACAAGCTTGTGCAAGGCAGATTTGGAGAGAGAGAAATGAAATAAATGCAACTTTGCAGTACAGCTGCACTTAATAATCAAGAACCGGCTTCGGGCGACATAACACACGTCCTCCATCATCTCCGGGGGAAAGCTGGGGCTCACCCGAGGAGGACATCTTTGTGACCCGAGGCCCTTCTGACTTTGGTAATTGTGATGGTTGTAAACAGACTGCCCGGCCATGGCCCTGAGATGTTTATAGAGTTTCTGTGCTTATACACTCTGGGTCTGGGCAAACAATCCCATTAAGTGACTAGAGGAGCCCGTGATCGAAATTACTCAACTGACCTTTACTCCTGTAATAGAGCTGCTAGTTGAGATTTCTCTGCGCCTTACAATTAGAGACGGTTGGAATAAATACTCTTTTTTTATATTGCCATGCAAGAACAGAGACTGCATTGTCATTCACTATAGCAGAGAAATCACAAATTTATTTTTACAAATAGCAAAATTAATTTGAGAACAAATGAATCCTAAGCAAAATATCCTGTAATGTCTGAAGAATATATTTTTATTTGAGACCTCAAAATGAGTTCAGACACTACTTTCTTACATGCCCAATATATTTTTATATTTAATATTTAGGGATGTATCGGCCTGTAATCGGTATCGGCAGATAAAATCTATTTTTATCAGACATCTCTATTGGACATCAGAGGATTTCAAGACGACATCATTTTTAAATTAGTAAAATCCAATCTATATCGGTAGATTTCATTCTAAGTAATAAAATATCGGTATCGGCACTTACATTTTGTATCGGTGCATTCCTTATGTAAACAATTGACTCATTCATGTCTCCTAGACTTTTAGGAGAAACACCTGAGACAACATTGATGGATGACTGTAAAAAATTCTGTATTTTTGTCAAATTAGAATATATTTTGATGTTACTTTAACGTAACAATTTAAGTTAAACAATTTCAACTTGTTTTTAAAAGTTATATTAACTTGTTTTTAAAAGTTATATCAACTTATCACATGTTAAAACTCAAAATAGTAGGTTAAATAAACAATTGCTATCTATTTATATCGGCAGATGTCATTCTAAGTAATCGGTATTGGCACTTACATTTTGTATCGGTACATTCCTAATGTAAACAATTGACTCATTCGTGTTTCCTACACTTTTAGGAGAAACACATGAGACAACATAGATGCACACTGTAAAAAAATGCTGAATTTTGGTCAAATCAGAATATATTTTTATGTTACTTTAACTTAACAAATTAAATTAAACCATTTCAACTTGTTTTTAAAAGTTTGGTCAACTTATCACAGGTCAAAACGTAAAATAGTGGATTGAATTGACTTGCAAAACCAAGTTGTTTTAACTTCATTGTGCATTTTTTTAAGTGAGTAAACATCAAAAACTATTGCTATCGATCTATATCGGCAGATGTCATTCCAAGTAATTGAATATCGGTATCGGCACAGACATTTTGTATTGGTGCATAATGTAAACTATTGACTCATTCGTGTCTCCTAGACTTTTAGGAGAAACACCTGAGACAACATTGACGCACACTGTAAAAAATGCAGCTTTTTTGTCAAATCAGGATTTTTTACAGAGTAGTAAAAATCTAAACTATCGCTATCGGCAGATTTCATAATCGAATATCGGTAGCGGCACAGACATTTTGTTATTGGTGCATCCCTAATGTTAACAATTGACCAATAGGGTCTCCTTGACTTTTAGAAGAAACATCTGAGACAACATTGATGAACACTGTAAAAAATGCAGCATTTTTGTCAAATCAGAATATATTTTAGGTTACTTTAACTTAACAAATTAAGTTAAACAAATTTTACTTATCACATGTCAAAACTTAAAATAGTAGGTTGAATTGACTTGCAAAACTTCATGAATTGACTTGTTTTAATGTATAAGCATTTTTTACAGTGTAGTAAACATAAAAAACTATCGCTATCTATCTAAATCGGCATATTTCGTTCCAAGTAATTGAATATCGGTGCATCCTTAATGTAAGGAGAAACACCTGAGACAACATTGACGCACACTGTAAAATTTGTTTTGTCAAATCAGCATATATTTTTTAGATTACTTTAACTTAACAAATTAAGTTCAATTTCAACTTGTTTTTAAAAGTTACATGAACTTAACACAGGTCAAAACTTTAAATAGTAGGTTGAATTGACCAAGTTTGTTTTATGCTGCGTTTTTTTACAGAGTGGTAAAAATCAAATCTATCGTTATCTATTTTTATCGTCAGATTTCATAATCCAAAATCGGTATCATGACTTACATTTTGCATAGGTGGATCCTTAATGTAAACAATTGACTCATTCATGTCTCCTAGACTTTTAGACTTAAAAAATTAAGTTAAACAATGTCAACTTGTTTTTAGAAGTTATGTCAACTAATCACAGATCAAAACCTAAAATAGTAGGTTGAATTGACTTGCAAAACCAAGTTGTTTAAACTTTTTTTAACAGTGCATGAAATCTACACTGTAAAAAACATTTGCTGTAATTATGTAGCTGGTTGCCAGTAACTTACTGTAGAAGA
Organism: Misgurnus anguillicaudatus; assembly: GCF_027580225.2. Lineage (NCBI taxonomy): Eukaryota > Metazoa > Chordata > Actinopteri > Cypriniformes > Cobitidae > Misgurnus > Misgurnus anguillicaudatus. The sequence goes on from NC_073348.2 coordinate 39,060,894, forward strand.
TAAAGACTGAAAATGTGAAAAAAGACTGAAGATGAAATAAGCAACCAGCTGCCAGTAATACTGTAATTTCTACAGAAAACTCTCCATGAAGTGTACTAAACTATAAAAAAGCTGAGAAATAAAAGTTGTATTGCATATCTCATGATCCTTGTTAAGCGCAGTTGCTTTTGTTTAAAGTTCAAAAGTGATTCAGAAAGTTACAGATTTTTTGTTCTTTTCGGCTCTGACGCGACAATAATTTCATCACGGTTACAGAAGGCGTTTCTGTACCACAAACTAAATGCATATGTATCTTAAAACGATTTTTCGAGTCTCTTTAAATCTTCCATCTTGCTGATAATTTGAGACGTGTTTTGCCCGTGGCGGAGCTGCAGTTGTGTCTCTCTCATTGATATATGGCACTAGAGCTCAAGCATTGTTGAGTTGGGTATTTCCAGATGGCTTACAAAAGACTCAATTCAAACTCTCGTCTGATGTGTTAAACTGTTTGCTTCTCACATGATGGTCTCTCTGCGTGTAAAAAACGTTTGGCCTAACGTGTGAAAACTCAAACAGGTCTTTCAAACTTGTGTTTTTTTGTTTTCATTCTTCTTGTTTCTAAAGGCGTTGTACCACGTGCCACATCCATAAATCAGTTGTGTGAAGGATCTCCGTCGCCAAGCGCTTGTTAAAGGAACAGCGACCGCCACAAAAAGCAAAACTTTTTTTATTATTTATTTCTGTTAATCTTGCTCGTATGCATTTAAAAAGCTCAACATCATAATGGTGTCAAGCTAGAAACCAATGAGTTCTGCATCAATCCCATTAGACATGTTGGAATACTTATTGGAATATTTTATTTAAAAACACAAATCTATCATAAAGAATTTAGCAAACAAACAAAATTTTGTTTTTGGTGCTTTTTTGTTTTTTATGGAGGACAGCATCCTGCCAGTCATCTCTGGTGTTGCACAGAAGAAACTCACACAGGTTTCTAACAATGTGAGGTTGAGTAAACGCTGACAGTTTCAATCTCTTTAAAAAGCACTTGTGTATAAAGTTGGACTCACTTACATCATGTCTTTCTGTCTCCTTATGCAAGAGAGTCTGGAGCTTCGCCAACATGCAGTGATCCAGAGAACGGGCGATGCGTCCCAGCAGACCGCAGTTCTGACAACACCCTCCTATCCCCACTGAAATCTTTATTTACTGCCCCCACACCTCTCCCTCGCTAGGGCAATTAAACCACCGCTGTGTCAGACTGTGAGGTTGTGCACCTTTCTCCTCCGTCGTGCATGCGAGGATACACTTCATTTGTTTATTTGTCGTTCTTGCCCTGCTTCATTTCGCCAACTGTTACACACGGCATACTTCAGGTGTGTGTAGTACGCATATCTGCATTAGCCACTATGAGGGTTATCTTCAAATGTTATATTTAATTATTTCACAATAATATTGTTAAGTAGATCATAATTAGAGTTTCTAATTAAAAATAAAAGCAAATCCTGTGAAAAACTGCAGTCGGCAAAGAAATAGCTCAGTTGGTAGAGGTCATGGGTGGGGTCGATCCCAAAGGAGCCCATGCTGATCAAATTTACCTCGCAATGCACTGTAAACAATTTTACGTAAAAGCATCTTCGAAAGGTAAAAATGCACAAAAAATGAATCCTGCACACTTTGATCTTGAAAATAAAAATTGCTAGTGATGTTTCCAAAATCCTTGATTCAAACTTTAGCACGAACAATAACAGCTGTGGTATTGGTTATCGGCTATAAAATGAAAACAATTATCTGTTGAAATATCGCTATTGGCCAAAATTTCCATTTGTGGTGTGCAGGTAACGTAGGTGGATCATTTGGAGCTCACCACTCAAATGCATCTTGGTTATTCAAGCGTTCCCGGCCTGCCGGTTCATCACGAGCACAGTTTAGTCGTGTCCCCCGTGGAGATCACAAAGGATGTAATTGCTTTAGCCTGAGCTCAATTGCTCCAATTTGAGGCAGTCTTACATGCCAGTCAGCTGTGCGGTATGAGCGTGCTGCCAGGGCGAGCTATGCATTACCCGCTTCTGTGCTGTGATGAGTCTGAAAAATAGCACGTAAATCGAATTTGTTTTGAGACGGAGGCATGCGGTGAAGAATCGCCCGCACGCTGCTTTTAAAATTTTGTCAAATTGCAGCCATATAGTGACTTTAAAAGGATATCATTGCTTCTGGAAATGGCTCGTGTAATTCTGCCGTAATGCAACTGTGGTAGTTGACCACGATCTTTAGACTCAATTTGTAGGTCGTGGCGATGATGAGGGCAAACTGTTTGGGACACAGCTGCTCCCCGAGGACGCAAAGGACATCTGCCAGCCCATTTTTATCTCCTTTTTTTAGAAAGTTGGATACGATGCAACTTTTCAGACACCTCCAAACATGATCAGCAATTCAGGAGCACAAATCAACGTCGTGTTTTTTTTCAAAAAATTTAAATATTGTCATGCAACCATTAAAGATACCAGACACACATCTTAACACCACTTAACATTTATTTTCATGAAGGTGATGGCAAGAATAGCAAATAACTGCAGATTTTCAACCGTTTGGATTCCTCGTTTCTGTCTTCCTCTGAAATCCGTGACATTATGGAAACGAAGGGGAAGATCGACAAGACGACCTGAAGATTACAGAAGGTTGTGTTAAGGTTTGCCTCTAGGGAACAGTTCTGCCTTGCAAATGTAACCACCCTTCAACATCTCTTTTCTCCCACCACCCCGCCTGCATGGCTTTTACTGCGCTTTTAACAAAAACGCACAGCGATCCCAACTGTAAATCCACCTTTGGAACGGATGCCTGAGAGGAAATCGCACAGAGTTACGTGTCACAAAGGCTACTCCGTATCTAATGCCAGACCTAAAGCACGGAGCAATCTCACGCAGGCTGTTAATGCGATAAGAGATCCTGCGCAGGTTGTTAATGCGTGTTGAAAATGAATATATTCCTTTATGAGCCTCTGAAGACTAATTATGGAGCTCTTAAAATGTCACAAACATATGATTACAGCCTTTAGCGCACACAATAAAGATTTGCACTTAATAAAGAGCTCACAGCTGCGCTCAGCTGTTCCCCCATAAATCAGGGAAGTTATCGGGAAGTATAGTGTGGAGGGGAACATGTGGAATTCTTTGATTCCCTGCTCTGTCTCCCCTCGTGTCGACGGGTTTGGGTTACCGTGGTGATCTCAATCCGGCAGATTCTCCCCAGTCGGACGCACCGGCCCGGAGAAAGCACCTACGCCCCCTGTTGTCACAGAAGCCGACCCCTGCAAGTGTGCTGTTCCTCTGTTTTTTGTCTTGTTATCCAATACAAATATATCTGAGCCTCCTTAAAAAGATTTTGTTTACTTAAGAAGCAAAATAAGACAGTGTCTTGCTTTTTGCAGATCTAATAAAATGTTGTGATGTTTTTGCTTAAAACAAGAAAAAGCTGCTTTTCTCATTTTAAGCATACATTTCTCAAAATTTGTTTAGATTAGAAATCAAAACATAAATGTTTTGGCTTCTCAAGTGAATATATATCATGTTTTAAGGAGATTACGATAATTATGTTTTTAAAAAATACAAATCGCTTTGTTTTATTTTACTGTACCTCACTTTTCTAAGTCGATAAAAGTGTCTGTATAAATGTGAAAAAACAAAGTTAGAAAATGTTTTTTTACGAAAATTGACCATGTTTGTTTTTTGTGGTTAACTGTGGGTTTTTTTGGGTGTTATAATTACTATATTTTACTACACTAACCATGGTTTTAGAAAACCATAGTTGTCAAAACCATGGTTATTTTGTGGTTACCATGGTTTTACTACAGTAACCATGTTTTTTTTACTGTAGTAAAACCATAATTTTAGTATTAAATAAAGTATTTTTACATGCACCAGAATCTGACAAAAAGTGGGCGGTTATATTGAAGCTATTAGGGTTGAATATTTTTATTAGCCTGCATTAAGTGCAGTATAATGAGTGCAGTATCTGGCACAACACAAAATATAGATTTTAATTAAGGTGGCACTATTAAACTCAGATAGATGTAATCTTGTAGCTTGATGGAGCCTATTGCATGTATTTTTAAGTAACAACTACCGTAATAGTGTTAAACAGCTTAACTAAATGTGAAGTTGGCTGCATTGCATAGTCTTCATAGGTGTGCAAGCATTTATGATTTTATGTGGCAGTATTTTCATATGTGTTATGTGCATACATGCATGTGTCTCTGCAGCACTGCATGTGTCACACAACATGGCAAAAAGCGCATGAGCGGCCTGTGAGCATCATATTAGTGCCTGCGACCATCGATCGGTTCTAGCACTTAAATTTCAAGCGTGACAAAACTGTAGGCAAATTAATTGTTCTCCGGAATATTACACATCAGAGTACATTAATCCTCTCGAGCCGCACGCCGTGTGAATACTAATAGAGCTGCCAGACGCCTCGCGTCCTCGCGCGCGCGCCTTCTCCTCTCTCTCTCCTTTTGTCTTGACGCGCTGCGCGCTCTCCCCCCGGTCTCTCTCTCTCTCTCTCTCTCTCTCTCTCTCTCTCTCTCTCTCTCTCTCTCTCCTCTCTGCCTCTCGTCTTTTCTCCTTCAATTGCGAGTGACATTAACTGGCAACAACATTCATTAATATTCATCTGCCTCCCCAATACCTGCAGTGTCTGCGAACGCGCGCGCGCACGCACACGCGTCTCCTGAAACAATCTCTGTTGTTATTGAATCGTTTGAAGTGTTTCCTTTTTTAAAAAATAATTGTCTGTAAAATTGTGGAAATGACATTTGGACTCATTCGCGTCTTGCTCTTTATGAGTCTTGGCAGGTAAAATGTGGAAATTAATAAATAAGTAAATCTGAAATTGGATTATTTTTGGTAAAAAAGAAAAGGAGACAAATGCTGCGTCCCAATTCGCCTGCTATGTAGTAAAAGTATGTACTGTTTTTGTTATGGGAAAGTAGCAAAACAGTTTGCAAGTTGTAGCACACTCGGGCCTACTAACACATAACAGAAGTTAGATGCACACATAAAAATACAACTCCTTATATTACAGCTTTTTTCATTCATTATTTTATATGTGATGTTTACTATTTAATTTAATTTAATTTATTACATGTAGCATCTCCCAACACTCGTGCATGCGCAAGAATTGTGGGTAACATCATCCGAGTGTGCATGCATGATCTACACCACCGAAAAGTACACGAAGGATACTCATTAATGCACTATGATTTAGGACACGCTAATACTATTTAGGACGAATACGCAAATTGGGACATGAGGCAAAATCTTAGGTGAGTTTCACAGTAGGAGCATTATTGCATGTTAAAGTCATCAAATGAAAACAGTGTGCACCTCTGCAGTGTGTTTTCAATTAAAAGTACAAGGTTACGTGTTAAATAATCCAGTGAAAATATGTGTGTGTGCTCATGTATGTGTGTGCGCGTGTGTTTTTTCAGGCCAGTCCAAACATGGGAGTAATTCTCAGATGACAGCCCCCCACCTCCTGTGTTACTCCGGGTTCAGAGAGGTTTCTCTTTAGAAACGTACACAAGTCTAATTCGAGCGTTTGAGTTCGAAAATCTCGGAATAACCCAAAAGGGATCAAATTAAAATTCCAAGACAAGCAAGTAAAAAAAGAGATATGTGCTTTGGAAGTGGCCCCTGCTTCTTTAAGCTGGATTTAAGTGATCAAAGTACCATATGAGGCAGCCATTGGTGGTATTGAGTTACGCTAATGGCTGCCATGTGCTACTGCCGATGGGCCCGATCCACGAACGTCTCTTGGGTGTCAGGCACAAGACAGTTGTAAAAAGAGGCTTTACAATAGAGAAAGGGCCCCGGCGAGCGAGATCGGATAAAAACACATGCCTCGTGTTCTTTCGTGATACTCTGTGCGTTTTTTTGCGAATGAACTCCAGATTTTTTCAGATGGGCCGTGCCATCCGAGTGTTTCTGGCCAAACAGTTATTTACTGATGTGTGGCTTCGGCATTCACACTAAACTGCAGGAGACACAAGTGACAAAAAAGTCAAACACTTTGTGGTTGCCGGAGCGCTGGCTGGTTATTAGTATGTAAATGAAATCATCACAGCTGTTCTGTGCGCGGTCTGTCGGAGAGGGGGAGCGGAGACAACGAATCCTGCATTCTGATGTGGTCTCCTGAACAACCATCAGGCGCTGGCCACCTCCTCTATACCCTGCAGTCAAGTCATAATGCATGCGATTTAATTATGGTGAAAATATAGTACAAAAACGCACACGGGTTAATTATCAAACTGATATTGCTTTAGTTCAGTGAATGCGTGTCACCAGGTTATTGCGGTAACGTGTTATCGTAAAAGCTGTGTACTTTCTCCTATCCCAGCTTAACACAATATATCAATTTAGCTTCGACATTGCATGTGTGCATCAATTCACAGTAGTAAGGCAAACATATATCAAACTTGTAAACATTTTTTGTAGAAATTACAGTATTACTGGGTATTACTGGCAACTATAGCTGCCGGTAACTTACTGTAGATTTTACATTTATGTTATTTACTGGCAACAGTTTGTACGAAGTTAAATGAACATGAAACATTTTCAGTCTTTATCTTTTACAGTAAGTTACTGGCAACAGCTGCATAATTACAGGTAATTTTTTACAGTAATACTGTAAAAAATTGCTGTAGTTATGCGGCTATTTGCCAGTAACTTACTGTAGATTAAAATCTATGTTATTTACTGGCAACAGTTTGTTTAAAGTTAAATAAACATTAAACATTAACAAGTCTTTGTCTTTCCAGCATAAAATTATAAAATAAAAGCCTCATGCAAATCATTCTGGGAACCAAAAATCCTCATCAACCTTTTTCTGTTTTTTTCCTTTAGATTTTAGTTCCCAAAATGCTTTGCATAAGGCTGTTAGTTTATAGTTTTATTCTGTAAAAATAAAGACTTGTTAATGTTTAATGTTCATTTAACTTTGAACAAACTTTTGCCTCTAAATAACACTAATTTAAATCTACAGTAAGTTACTGGCAATCCGCTGCCAATAATACTGTAATTTTAAAAATATACATATTTTACTATTTTTCTCAAGTTGCCATCCCAGAGCCATATAAGAAATGTGAGGCACAAGTTGATACCATAATTTTTGAAGCTGTATCACAATCAAATCTTTAAATAAAGTAATCTTGCGAAACCGTCGTATAGTCATCATAACGCAATATAAATTCCAACGATCAAAATATTGCGATGTCAGGTTCCATCCAAAATTGTGCAGCTCTAACGTGTAGTCAACTATAAGCAAAAATTATAAAGACTATCAAAACATTTAACTTTTTCATCCCATCACGTTACTCGTTCACAGCGGGAGCGTTTCGTGTCGTCTTATTCTGTGCCTTGTTATATTGGTAACTTCAACACATTTTTTGCGACAAAAACCGAAAGTGACTTGATTTACACGAGTCGTAATGTTTAATTGCCCAAAACTCATGTGTGTGTGTGTGTGTGTGTGTGGAAACCTTAAAGGAACGTCGAACTTCCGTGCAAAATTTCCTTTGTTTACGGAAAGAGTGAAATAAACGATGTGCTTTGCATGAGGTTTTTTTATAGTTTTATTCTATAAAGACAAAGACTTGCTAATGTTTAATGTTCAGTTAACTGTTGCCAGTAAATAACACAAATTTAAATCTACAGTAAGTTACTGGCAAACCACTGCTAATAAAACTGTAATTAAAAATATACATATATTTAACTCTTTTTCTCAAGTTGCCATCCCAGAGCCATATGAAAAATGTGAGGCACAAGTTGATACCATAATTTTTGAACCCCTATCACAATCAAATCTTTAAATAGAGTCATCTTGCGAAACAATTGTACACTGTAAAAAAATTGCTGTAATTATGCAGCTGGCTGCCAGTAACTTACTGTAGAAGATAAAGACTGAAAATGTTTCATGTTCATTTAACTTTGAACAGACTGTTGCAAGTAAATAACATGAAAAATCTACAGTAAGTTACCGGCAGCTAGTTGCCAGTAAAACCCAGTAATACTGTAATTTCTACAGAATTTTTTTACGGTGTATAGTCATCGTAACGCAATATAAATTCCAACGATCAAAATATTGCGATGTCAGGTTCCACCCAAAACCGTGCAGCTCTAACGTGTAGTCGACTGTAAGCGAAAAGTATAAAGAGTATTGAAACATTGCTCTGTTTGAAAAATGTCCAATGGCGCGAATTTGGTAGGGACTATTTGTCCAACCGAGGTAAGCCTTTGGTTTAAAAACGCACATTTTCAGAAATCTTAAGAGGAATCTCTGCAGCTGTAAAAATTTCCTCTGAACTGGCGAAAGCCGCACACATTCAATCTGTTTATTTAAGGCCGTGATTTAGACCGAAAGCATCTATTGCGTGCTCTCCGATTTCAAGCCCGAATCAGAGGAAAACATCGAATTGTTCTTATTTATTTTCTCTAAGGATAATGTGATCAGAAAACTCATATTTTTTCTTAGACAGTAAACAAATGCATTCCCTTGAAAACTGATTTCTGCCACAAATGAAACATAGGCCGACATTAGAGGCTGCCAAATCTCCGGCTGAAATTGTTTCCATATCTGCACCATGTATTCAATGCCCATCTGCCCGAACTCCAGCGCATACCGCCAGCAAAAACACAATGAGTAATTCTCTCCAAACATAGCCATAAAACCTGCTGTTTCTATTCCATCAGGCTCATACACACACACACACACATCCCTGCGGTACATTTGAGAGAAAGAGAGAGAGAGAGAGCGAAAAATGTCTTGTTTAGAATTGTCCACTTGAGAATACTAATTAGGCCCCGGTTCTGGAAAATGTTACACACGGAGGGTGAAACGAATGCTTTAATCAGACGTCTTGGGCGAAATCTTGAGATCGGATGTGTTGAACTTAAGTAGGAATCAAAAGCGTGCAAAGAGCTTTCTGTCTAAATAAAAAGAAGTGGATTTCAGCTCGGCCCATCTCGGCCTGGTAAATAAATAACGCTCTACGACGTCGTCGACGGGCGAAATGTCAAATTGTCTGCTATTTAAATGCATAGAGGTGTGATGAGTGAAACATATGGGAGATTTGAGAGCTCGTGCCGTTTCCAGCCTATACAGTGCATTTTGCCTGCTTTTGACAAAGTAATTCTTAGATACGTGACAAGTTTTATGTAAAAATATGCTAAGATGCTATCAGCGCGCATCGTCTGCCACGATTCATTAAGCTAAATTGTATGACGTGTCCCGTTTAAAACTGAAATTCCATCACGTTACTCGTTCACAGCGGGAGCGTTTCGTGTCGTTTTATTCTGTGCTATATTGGTAACACATTTTTTAGACAAAATTTACACGAGCCGTAATGTTTAATTGCCCAAAACTCTTGTGTGTGTGTGGAAACCTTAAAGGAACGTCGAAACTTCCGTGCAAAATTTCCTTTGTTTACGGAAAGAGTGAAATAAACGATGTTCTCCGCCCGTGAATCGTTTGATACCGAGAGGTTACAGAGTGAGAAGCTTTTGTTTGTTCGCCTCACCTTCCCTCCTACATTCTCTTTCCCCCTGTGATTAAAAAACATCATCAGCATCTCATTAGCACTGATTTGCATAGTAACAGCATGAATATTGTGAGTGTGTTTCTGGGGGTAGGGTAACTTAATGAATGCGACAGCCTCTTCTGTTTAACTAATTTTTAGCCTCATCCATATTCAGATGACTCTTGGAATCAGACAGCAGTTAAACTTTCACGCCGAAGCTATGCGGACGTGATCCAAAGAATGTTGCACCTGATTCCTGAACCCATGAGGAGAAATGAAATGTGTTTGCTCTTTTTTATGGCTCTGGAGACGACGTGGAAGCAAAACGAACCCTACGGTGTTTACTTTCTTAATGCATCTTTGTGTTTTTTGTTGTTTACGGTCGGTTGATGCTCATTTTCACACATAAAAAGACGTTTGGCGCTCTTCGTCAAAACGTAATAAGCTGCTTCACCTCTGAAATGACATTTCTCATTGGCTGACATCACATCCTCGGATTTTTCACTTCCTCCCCTCCAAATTTAACCATCCCATCAATTAATAATGAATTAGTCCATGGCCTACATTTAGGTTGGATATGCAGTTTCACAAAAACATATGTGAGATTATGGGATAAAATGGGTTATTATGGCATATCCTTACGAAAATTAACCATATTTTTATTGTGGTAAAAGTGTAGTAATCATGGTTTTACTATGGTTGTCAAAACCATGGGTATTTTGTGGTTATCATGGTTTTACTACAGTAACCATGTTTTTTTTAACTGTAGTAACACCATGGTTAATTTTCTTAAGGGTTTAGTACAAATATCTAAACATTCTTAAATCAATATTTAAGTTAGTTTCTTAATGAGCAAAAACGACCTAAAAAAAATAAGTTTAATTTATAGGCAAAAAATATACAATTTAAGTGAATTTGTGCTTAAACAAGCAAAAAATTCCCCATTGGGATAAGAAAAAAATCTTATTTTTTTCCAAAAACATTTAATTCAAGACAAAAATATCTTACACTATTGGCACATTTTTTAAATACATCTTGATTTAAATATTTTTAGATATTTGTACTGAAAACAAGACAAAAATACTAGGTAAGAGAGTCATTTTTTGCTGTGCAGGTCCTCAAATCCTCCGGAGGAATAAATAAAATGAATCACAAATGTGTTAAACATTCGATTCGTGTGATACCCCAAATGAGATTATTACTGTGGGTTCACACCAAATGCAAGTTCAACGATTTGCGTGAGTACATTACATATAAGTCGATGCAAAGATGCGATCAGACGCGTCCTCGCGTGGGGCGATGTGAATGACGCGATATGAGCGGCGCGTTTGCCGCGAAAACACGCTTTATTTACCTCAAATGCATCTTCGCCCAAGTTGAAAATATTCAACTCGAGCGAAAAAATGGCATGATACGAAGTTAAATCCCGCGAATAATCTAGAGTGAGTAACGCGATGCCCCGTGTTTGATGTGTACGTAGCATAAGGGACCTCAATATTACCGTGGGTTCACACCAGCCGCGTTTGAGGCGTCAAATTTGCATCTACCGCGTCTAGTTTGCCGCTTGAACATTTTGAGTTTACTCGTTTCATTCACGCGTGAAATTCTAACTCTGAGTTCACACCAGATGCGAGTTCAATGATTTGTGCGGGAAGATTACATACAAAGTCAATGCAAAGACGCGATCAGAAGTGTCCTCGTGTGTGGCGATGCAAATGACACGATATGGGCAGCGCGTTTGCCGCGAAAACGCACTATTCGTCTCAAACACGTCTTCGCCCAAGTTGAAAATATTCAACTTGAGCAAAAAATTTGCATGACACACAGTTAAATCTCGTGAGTAATCTAGAGTGAATAACGCGATGTCCCGCGTTTGGTGTGTGCGTAGCATAAGGGACCTCAATATTACCGTGGGTTCACACCAGCCGCGTTTGAGGCGTCAAATTCATGCCTACCGGGCCTAGTTTGCCGCTTGAACATTTTGAGTTTACTCGCTTCATTCGCGCATGAAAGCCGCGCGAAATTTTAGTCATCGAGAAATTCACACGAAAATTCGCGTTATGGGAGGGGCTTCTGCGACTCCGCTTGCTTCCTGTAATCCCATCACTACTAGAGCAAGCTCCTGATTGGTTAACGCGGTGTGTTTTTCCGCCAAAGTTCAAATCTCTCCCGCAGCTACGCTCAATTCTTGCCATTCGCGCGAACGAGGGGGAATCGCGTCTACCATGTTGCGCTAAACACCTCATTGGTGCCGCAAGACCTCCAGACCCACGTCTTTACATTAAATTAACATTAAAATCACTTGCGCATGACGCCTCTACCGCGGCTGGTCTAAACGCAACCTTGTGCTATGTACACACCAAACGCAGGGCATCGCGTTACTCGCTCTAGATTACTCGCGGGATTTAACTTCATGTCATGCGAATGTTTCGCTCGAGTTGAATATTTCCAATTTGGCAAAGACGCGTTTGAGGCGAATAGCGCGCTTTTTCACGGCAAACGCGCCGCCCATATCGTGTCATTCGCATCACCCCATGCGAGGATGCATCTGATCGCGTCTTTGCATTGACTTTGTATGTAATCTACTTGCGCAAATCGTTGAACTCGCATCTGGTGTGAACCCACAGTTAGAAGTTTTCATTTTCATCTCATTGTTATCAAAAAGAGACCTCAGGTGAAGTTGTTTTCCTAAAACTCTGTAGGTCTGAACGCCAGCCGATTTTGGCACCGTCCTTACTGTGACCAAGTAAGCGACCGCATGACGGATGCAGTGGCCAAATTGGAGTGTGCAGCATTTCTGCAGCAGTTGATTGCAAACCGTCTTTGGATAACGTAATTATTTACACTGACAAAATAATGTAAAATGATTAACATCCGCTCATATTCATACTTATATAAATCACCGGCCCACGTCGAGTTGATGGTTAGAGGAGGGCGGGCTGCCGTCTTGCCCCGAGATTGAATGCGAGCCAGAGAAGAAGAATATTAATCGCCGTGATGTGCCGCATGGTCGTTTAAAACTTTAAGAAAGGCGAAGCCCTGGCACGCTGTCTTTGGCAGAGCGATGGTTTCTGGCTCGGGCGGGCACACACACACACAGAGAGAGAGAAAGAGAGTTTAAGATGAATTGCCATCCTCCAAACGTCCGCGTCCACACCTGACTCCTCAACATACTGTAGCTGTCCTACCTGTGCATGAAATAAGGCTTGACCGGCCAACGCGCACTTTTTCTAACCATTTCTCCCCAAAATGAGAATTACAGCAGGGAGGCTCTGGACAATTTTATGTAGGGCTAGAGAACAAAAATCAATATTTAATTATCTGTGAGCGTTTGGTGTCACTACATCTTTAGATCTGTAGGGTGGAGAAGACAGGGTCACCGGGCCGGTAAGTGAGGCCGTCAGTGACGAGACCGTGGTCCTCCCAAGGCTCCGATCGGCCCGGTGTTCAATCACGGCTGGAGCGATGGCTGACAATTCATTTATGAGTCGAAAGATGTGCGAGGAGAAGGCCACCTTAACAACGAGGTTGCGTGACGTGTGTACAGTCGATGTTAAATATGGCTTTGACCTATTAAGGAAACGTGGCTTCAATGCCCCATCTAGAGGCAAGATGGGACAGTTACTGCTTTGGTGGATAGTGAAAATGAAAGTTAATTTTAATTGAAATATTATAATAGAAATAGTTCTCAATTGCATGTTATACATTTTGGTATATTTGACATTTGTCTTCATTTTGCATTTGAGATCAATCTCAAGACGATCTCTCGGCTTCAAGGATATCTGACCTTTTTGAAGTCTCCTCACCTTTGAAGTCGAATCTTACATGTGGTAAGCGACTAAGAAATGATGCAAATATTTCTTCCACGTGTTACATCATATCTTTACTTTGTTTAACTTTCTTTTTTCCCAACTTGTCTCAGTGTTGTATGTGCATCCATGATATCACTTTGGGTGTAATGTAATGCATACTTTTGTAAGCATGCAAAATTGTATTTTAATAAGTAAAGAGCAAAGCACCAAAACTGCTTTTCATCTCCTTTTTGTTGGATTTAGGAAATATTTAAGTAGCGTTACGATCCATTTGCGCTATCTATTATGATTTATTTAACGTGTCATACGGTGTCTTCAAGCATACCCAAAATGTTAGCCAAGCACCACCGTAAAACTACATTATGGCATAATAATAGATAAAATGGACATTAAGGCAATTAAAAAATTTCATAGACGCCTGCCGTTTGTAATAAATCTGTTGAATCCGTTCATTTGGCTAATGATTTTTCACGAGGAGAAAATGAACTTTCACAGACGTGAAATGCTCCCGTAATTGCTAACCGCACTTCTCTTTGTTGCCGCCGCAAGTCTGGCTAAGGGAACGAAACGGCATTTGGCGAAATGACCGGTTTATAAGAGACACTTTCCTCGAATGTCCTCTGGACTTTCCGTTAGAGGACACCCAATCGGGACCCGTCTTGAGTTTAATGGCAGCGCACAGCCAATCGATACACTTCAGCTGTGACGGAACAGTTGAGGGACCAAAGGCCCAAACACATTACACGCTCGTCAAGGCCAATAGCGATCTGATGTTGAGGTTAGAAAAACACAGTAAAACTGTTAGCCTTTAGTTTCTCAGCTGGACTGCTCCAGTAGACCAATCTGTCTTTGATTTTATCATCGTCACAGTTCGTCTAAGACTTGTAGAAGTCCTTTTGTTAAAGCGTCAATAAAGCGTCGTTGTGTTTATAGAAATTTTGGTCTGAGTTTGGAGAGGTACACTGGTGTGGATACAGTATGCATTGCATTGTGGGATGCAATGCCCAACAAAGTGGTTTACAGTAGCAAGCAAATTTAGCATGCATATTAACATAGTGAGCAGTATGCATACTATATAGGCAGCAATAAGCATTAAAGATAAATGTCATGCAGGAAATGCATGTGTGTGAAGATCACTCGCTCAAGCGGTTTCAGTATTCTCCTGTAATGCTTACCCTTGCAAGTTCAAGCCAAATTAAGTGCCTCATCTTCATTGCAGGCTGTAAGGCGATTGATTTGTCCCTTTTAATCAATTTATTTAATTAGTCATACATTCAGCACTTAACGTGCTCGGCCTTTTTTCCTCCGCTCGTCTCCGCGTCCGGGTCTCTAGAGATTATCGGGGAAATTATCCAGGAGCCCCCACTGATGGAAAACTGATAAACAAAAGTCTATTAATTCCACACTAGCGATAAAAGATTGTAAGCTAATCAATTTTTAAGCTATTATTTTCTGCCAGTCTGGAATAAAGGGACGGTTTTCGCTTCACACGAGATTGCAGTTGCCAAACATTGCATTTAATGTTTACAAAATGGTTTTGTAAGTAGTGATGGGTCTCTGTATATGCTAAGGTTGTGTAAGTCTTTCTTAAAAAAAAAAAAAATGCTCATTTAAGGAATAATTGAAATTTAGTGGAAACTCATTAAAACGTGACAGAGATGAATTTAATTATAACTTTCGCTTATTTTTAAATTAAACTCATGATCTCTCTCAGAAGAGAAACAATCTTCATGTCTATATGAATTAAATCCAGAAGTTAAATCATTTTCTTTTATTATAAAAAAGTATGATGCATCACCATGCAATACTAACAAAATAAAATAAACAATTTACACCGACCCCAGTCAACATCAGACGTCAAATTAAAAAGTAAAAAATATTTGTATATCAGGACTGTGGTCAAGAAAAGCTCATGTTTGCATATACTGCTGGTGTGTGTGTGTGTGTGATGTCAGTCTGTCGGTGTGTGCATGTGTGTGTGTGAATGTGAGCGTTGTGGGAATTGCACATTTGTTATTCAGGAGGCATATTTGAAGCCCATTTAATCAAGCTGTGATGAGAAGATGCAGAGAGGATGAGATCGCCCCTCGCATTGATAGGGTCTGGTGAGGGCAGCCGATGAACCACCTGAGGTCTTAGCTGTAGACAGGCACGGCAGAATTATGGAAATGGATTCCGCTCGGCTCATCTCTCGGTTTTCCCTTCAGGTGCTTCTTTCTGGAATGTTAAACAATAGCGCATTTTAAACTCGCAGGTAGTGTGTCGTTCTGGAGCTCACGGGAACGATGGCATTCCTCAAACATCTCAAACCATTAAAAGCTGTTTGTGAGACATACACACAGTTAGTTGAAAAACACACTGAAATGAAAAACTGTCATTTGTTATATTTGATATTTTTTACAAATGACTTCACAAAAATTGCCTTCACAATCTTCCTCCTCGAAACGATCTCTCTTAATTTCCGGTCATATGGCATAGCAGGTGGGCGGGGTCCGGGAAAAGATCACAGCGATGAGCAAATGCAGGGTTCCCACGGGTCCTTGAAATCCTTGAAAGTTTGTAAATCTGGTGGAAATTATTCAAGGCCCTGGGAAGTTTTTGAAAATATACATACATAGATACAGGTCATTGAAAGTGCTTGAATCTATTTTATGCATGAAGATTTCTGGAAAAAATCCATATTATTCCCTGTGTGGTGTAGGATAATATCATAACATTTCTAGCCTTTTGTGTTTGACACATGAAAACGTCTCGGGTTGCGTATGTAACTGTTGTTCCCTGAGAAGGGAACGAGACGCTGCGTCTCTCTTGCCATACCTTACTGCGTCCCTGTAACGCCGTCTTTGGCAATATTTCAGATAGCGATATACTTCCTGGCTCTCGCGTCACCCTGTCTTTGTCGTTAAGCCTCATCATTGGTTGAATTTGATATACACATTCAGTAGAGGCGTCCCCAAAGTGTCACCGCAGTGACGCAGCACGAGTTCCCTTGAAAGTGAACTGTAACAATGTATCTTTAAAGGTAACACAATGTAACCTTGCTCTCACATGAAATGATCTGTCCTTGAATTTGAGGGTATTGGACCTGGAAAGTCCTTGAAAGGTCCTTGAATTTGAAGTTAACTAAGGTGTGGGAACCCTGGTTTATTTTCAAAAACTTGTTTATCACAGATTAACAAATTTCAAGTACCTGTGGGAACCCTGCAAATAGCAGCATGACCTCACTTTAAACAATCCAATCAGTTCTCGATAGACAAATTTAAGTCCAGCCCTACCTTTATTTATTTCAGAAACTATTTCACTCAGATATACGTCATACCGTAGGGAAAATAAGACAATCGCTACTTCCATTTCATGGCGACTTTCAGAGGCGGACACTACTTTAGTATTTTAAGTAAATTTACCAAGCATCTGTGCTTTATGTTTGTCTTGGAAAAAAAATTACTTTACTTTATTAAAAATTTTCACTCTAAAGCATAGAATCATACTGTGTATTCCTTTTATATTGCATATTAAAATTGATTTAATACATAAAAAAAAAAATTCTTGAGTAAAGGTACCAAAGTACTTTTTACTTAAGTAAAAGTAAAAAAACTAGATGTTTAATGTACTTAAATATTAAATATAATCCAAAAACTTGAAATTATGAAATGTAGTGGAGTAAAAATTATGATAATATGCTTCGGAATATGTTTTCCAAAGAAAAGCACTGTTAAATACAAATACTTAAAAATGTACTTGTGTGTAGAAAGTAAAAATACTTAAAGGTGCAGTGTGTAAATTTTAGCGGCATCTAGTGGCGAGGTTGCGAATTGCATCCAATGGCTCAGCCCACTGTTCTTCCCTTGCTTTTGAAACACAGAAGCTACGGTAGCCGCCACCAGAAAAACACGTCATCGACGAAGACAGATTAATACAAAAGTTTGTCCGTTAAGGGCGTCTGTAGAAACATGGCGGCACAAAATGGCGACTTCCACGTAAGGGGACCCTCGGTGTATGTAGATAAAAATGTCTCGTTCTAATGTAATAAAAACATAATTGTTCATTATTAAACGATCTTTATACACCCCTGATAATATAGTTTTGTATATTATTTTGCATTTCTGTCAAGAGATCCTTTTAAAAATTACACACTGCACCTTTAAGCAGTGTCCGCCTCTGGCGACTTTAAATACCTGAGAGAATCTTCTGTATAGTATCTAAAAGGAAAATTTTAACAGATAAATATAAAAATATTTAGTTTGAACAGAATGAAAACAGTGATCAAAAGCTGTAAAGGAGACAAACAGCATGTAAGTATCGATGAATGATGCGTTCCTCTAGACATAAAACAAGCTTTATGTGAGGAACCGATTCTTATTCCCAGGTCTAATCAATCAAAACTCTCTCTCTCTCTCTCTCTCTCTCTCTCTCTCTCTCTCTCTCTCTCTCTCTCTCTCTCTCTCTCTCTCTCTCTCTCTCTCTCTCTCTCTCTCTCTCTCTCTCTCTCTCTCTCTCTCTCTCTCACACACACACACACACACACACACACACACACACAAGTACGCACGCACACATCACATACATATATTAACCATTGTGAGAAAGGCCAATGGTTAAACATAATGAAAGAAAATATTTTTAGAGTAAAATTAAGGGAGCTTAAATAAAAAACTGTTATTTTGTTACTGGTGCAAGTAAGTTAATTACTTTTTCAACCTTTAAAAAATGTAAATGCTTAAAATATTTCATGCAGCATTAAATGAAACAGTTGTTTTGAGTATACTGTCGGATAATACACTTTCAATCAGATAAGGATGTAAGTGGTTTGTTGGTTTAAGGGAAATATTTCAGTCTTTATATTGCCACTGATCATATCTATACATCAAAGTGTTGCCTGTTACGGATAGATACGCTATTGCTTTATAAAGCATTCAAACTAAAAAACTCATCTATCAACACATCTATAGACAAATAAAAGCGTTGAATTCTCTTCTGCTTAACAGAAATATAAATATTTGTACTTGTTATCTCAATCTTCTGTATCTCTTTTCTTGTTAGAGGATATACAGTTAGTGCTGAATTAGTGTTTATATTTGATGGTGATGAAGAATAGCCGTGTGTGTGTGTGTGTGTGTGTGTGTGTGTGTGTGTGTGTATTTCATTCTGCTCTGGGTAATGGCAATGCTAATGTGCTTGTTAGAAGTGCTTGGATCAGCATATTGTGTTGCCTGTTGCTTTTAATCAACGGTAAGTAGAAAAAAAAGAATGGCTCATGAATGCCGTAATTATCTATTTATATAAGCCGTGGTGTTCGTGTGAAGTAACTACTTTTAAAATATGACTTTGCATAGGCCTGACACTACCGAGTCCTTTCATTTTAAACCCCTCCCATCCGTGCACCTGTCATCAGTGGATCTCTTCTACCTTTTTTGTCATGTTTCGACACATCACAGAAACATTACGCCTATTTAATGACCTGCGCCAGCCCGTCCATAATTAAATTTACAGCTCTGCGCTCATCATTTACATCAATCGTCTCATTTCTGCGCATTTTTATTTCCTATAGCCAACACATCTAAGATCATATTTGAATAATTCACAACAAAGACTGCTGTTAAGTCTTCTATGCTAGTGTCTTGAAAATGAAGGTGCTTCACGATGCCATAGTAGAATATTTTTTGGCTGAATGGTTCCATATAGGGCTGTCACGATTTTGAAATTTGTCTGACAGTTAATTGCCTAATAAATTGCAACGATTATACGTTTTATTGCTTTGACATTTAATTATTTTATGAAATAATTTTCACACATTGTTGTAATTATTTAAATTAAATCTTTTGCAAGGTTTACTTGGCAGTAAATATAAATACACATAACACATATTTAAAATTACTTTGATACTGTCTCGTTTAACAGGCACTGCAGCTCCCCCTTGTGTTTTTTAGAGAGATGTGCAATCATTGCGGTGATCTGAAATCAGATTCAATGACGATTATTTAGTCATTGTGACAGCCCTAGTTCCATAAAGAACCCTTACGAAAATTAACCATGGTTTAATTGTGGTAAAAGTGTAGTAACCATGTTTTTTGGGGTATTGACTAATATCAGCAAAACTATGGTTTTTGTACACTAACAATGGTTTACTATAATTTTTGATCCAAAACCATGTATATTTTGTGGTTACCATGGTTTTACTACAGTAACCATGTTTATTCATAAGGGAACCTTTTCCAGACAGTAGACAACTCCGGGCCGGATCTGCCCTGAAGCCGAAAGGGTTCGGTTTTGGTCCGAAGGGTTCGGTTTCAGAAAAGCAGGGGTGCCCAAACTTTTTGCTACCAAGGGCCAAAAATCAAACCTGACTAGGGGCCGTGGGTCGAAAGTAAATGTTGCTGTGTTATATTAAATTTAAAGTTGCCCTGATTCAACTCGTTTATAATTTTCTAATGTTTAAAACATAAATAATCAAATATTACTCTGTTTATGCAAAATTAATAAGGTAACTGTTGCAAAAAAGAAATCATTTTGCCAATAATTTTTACATTTCCTTTTGTCTGTTTGCCACTGGCTCGACCTCTCCATTATTAGCCTATAGTACCCGAGTTCGTTGAGTTTCGTGATGCATGCTACACCTTTAAGTATGCATGTACAAAAACAAATTTATTCACTTTAATTCCTTGCATTTAATTTTAATTTACATTTTTGTAATGTTACATTTAAGAAAATGTTTAATTAGAAATTAGGGCTGGGTATTGGCAAGGGCCTCACAATACGATACGTATCACGATACATGAGCCGTGCTACAGTGTGTCACGGTATGGTGCGGTGCGGTGTGATACGCTGCCTGTTGCGATACATTGCAATACTGTTTTTTATCAAAGATGTAAAAAAAAATACAGCTGAAATTTTTTTTTTACTTTTTTTAAAGCCAAAAAACTTTGAAAGCTGCAGGTGTTTTAAAATTTTCTGCCATTTTCTCACTCCCACTAACTTCTGAGACATTGGCCGAATCGCCGTACATGACAGACAACTGGACAGCGACAACTACAGCAGCGGCGGAGGAGGTTGTTTGACGCGCACAGAGGGATTTGATGGGTTTTTAAAAATATCGATAGTAGAGATCTAAATATCGATACAGTATTGTGGGAAAATTATCACGATAGTTAGCTGTATAGATATTTTTGCACAGCCCTATTAGAAATATGAACATCTGCGTCAATGACGTTTATCGTTTTTCCTTATCTTACATGGCATGATGGGCCAAATTAAAGGTCATTGCGGGCCAACTTTGGCCCTAGTTTGGGCACCCATGCATTAAAGGATCTTTAGAATATAAAAATGTATTATAAAATGGTTCTTGTATGTAATCACAGTGACAAACTCTTTATAGCACATTTATTTTTAAGAGTGTAAGAAACCACAAAATCCTTGGATTAACCTTAAACCATCTACCAACAACTAACAGTGACCATTTTCTAAAGAACCTTAGTCAAGGTTCATAAATTAAAGAGAACCTTTTATTTAATACAAAACTGTTTTGTACCATAAAAAGTTTTGTAAGTTTATACAGCAGCTCGATCAAATCTTCTTCCCTCGTTCATAAAGCAATGCTCCAAACTTTTAATATGAGCGTGGTCAGTCTGTGACCAGTGATTAAATGACAGTTTAATCGTATACGGTTATAGACGCCGGGAGCAGAGGGCCTTTATTTGCATTAGCAATCTCTGTGAAACTTTCCTAAATTGGCCGTAGTAGAAATCTCAGCTAATGTGATCTAATTTAGTGCTCGCCGCTCTGCTGTGAATGTCAAACATGTACGACCTCTCCTGTTAGTTATCCAGACAGCCACCGTGAATCCCGGCCCGGCACACCGTGCATTTGATGAGCCCGGAGTATAAATAGATAACTAGATTTTTACGTGCTTGTCCGTGCAAAATGCAATATTAACAATGAAGCATGCGGCGCTAATGAAATTCTGCCAATAGGATATGAGGATTTGTTTGATTTCAATTAAACCTGTTTCTCTATTATTGTTCATCTTGTGAGATTACAAAGCGGCTAGATATGAAGCGGCTTTTGTCTTCTTCATCAACCTACAGTGTGAGACTGCTGGTATTTTTGTATAATGTAGGCATGCAGCGTGTTAGCTCAGAGAATGAGTGATAGAGAGAGAGAGAGCGAGAGAGATAGAAAAGGAGAGAGAGAGAGAGATGGTGATCTCCTCCATTATTCATTAGGACTCGTCTCATACGCTAGAAGAATCCGTAGTGAGGTGGATTTGTGAATTATTATTATGATTCCGGTTAGCCAGCTCCAATAAGACCTTTAACTCCAGCGAGCTTAAGGCCTGTCATCCCCCGTTGACTTTAATTATAATTTCTATTCCTTCAGCTTTATGCAGCTCTGTGATTTTCAATCACGCACACACACACACACACCTGTTCGGCCCCTGCGACCCTCTCTAGAGGGGACGTGTGGACTCTGACAGGCCTATAAAGTTGTTAATGGCTCCTGCAGCTCATGTTTAAAAATTATGCTGAATCGCAGTAACACGACGCCCGTGGAAAGCCGACTGATTACAAATCTTCGGGCCCTTTTCTTGACACAGTTTTACTGATTTCACCCGCACGATTCAAAGTCAAATGGTGTGTTTTTATGAACATTTCCTTTTGTGTGTCATGTGGACCGGAAACTCTTATGCTGACTAGTTTAACATCAACTTCCGGTTTGTGTCACCCTGTCACTGTTAAGCATAACAATCAAAAGCAAAACAAAAACATTATAAATACACACACACATATATATATAATTATATGTACAATTTATCATATATATATCCAAACACACATATAAATCAAATATCTTTAGATATTGATAATAAATTAAAAGGAAAGATAAATAGTTTGACTGGCTGTGTAGGGAAGGTGTGCAGCAGGAGCGACACCTGGTGGAGAACATCTGCTTTGCAGCTTATTTTTTTATTTCTATCCCCTGGTTTCACAGACAAAGCTATTTGAGCTTTCTCAATTAAAAAAATAACTTGCACTGACAGATCTTTAAAAATGCCAGTGATGTCTTTTTCAAAGTCATGTTTATGCTTAAACATCTTTTAACTAAGGCCCAGTCCCGGGTTTAGCTAAGCCTTGTCTGTGAAACCAGGCTTATATTGAACAAAAGGTTTAATAAATAAAATCTCTTTACATATTTATTTTATACATTTATTTAGTAAGAATTTACAATAAGAATAAGGCTGTATTTGTTAAATGCATTTGCTACACTGCAAAAAAAAAGGATTTTCAAGAAAAAACTTACTTAGTATTTTGTCTTGTTTTCAGTAAAAAATATCTAAAAATTCTTAAATTAAGGAGCTTTTTCTTGATGAGCAAAACGACCCAAGAAAATAAGTCTAGTTTTTAGACCAAAAATATCACATTTAAGTGATTTTGTGCATAAAACAAGCAAAAAATCTGCCAATGGGGTAAGCAATTTTTTCTTTATTTTTTTTAAATTTAGTGTTTAAGGAAAATGTGCATTGGCAGATTTTTTCCTTGTTCTATGCACAAAATCACTTAAATTTGATATTTTTGGTCTAAAAATTAGACTTATTGTCTTGGGTCTTTTTGCTAATCAAGAAAAAGCATCTTAATTCAAGAATTTTTTGATATTTTTACTGAAAACAAGACAAAAATACTAAGTAAGGTAGTCATTTTTTGCAGTGTATTGACATGAACGAACAAATAATAATAGTTGCTCATCATTTATTAATCTTTGTAAATGTTAGTTAATGCCAAAACAATTGTTTATGTTAGTTCATTGTGCATATGTCAACTCATGTTTAAAGATACAACTTTTGATTTTAAAAATGTGTTAGTAAATGCTAAAATTAACATGAATGAATAAGCTGTAGAAGTATTTTTCACTGTTAGTTTATGCATTAACTATGGTTAACAAATACAACCTTATTGTAAACACTGCAAAAAAATGATTTTCAAGAAAATATTTTTTTAGTATTTTTGTCTTGTTTTAAGTAAAAAAAATTGATATTTGATATCAAAAAAATCTTAAATTAAGATGCTTTTTCTTGATGAGCAAAATGACTCAAGAAAATAAGTCTAGTTTTTGGACCAAACATATCAAATTTTAGTGATTTTGTGCATAAAGCAAACAAAAAAATCTGCCAATGGGGTAAGCAAATTTTTCTTGAATTTTTCTTGAATTTAGTGTGTAAGAAGAATGTTCAAGCCTTTTTGGCTTACCCCATTGGCAGATTTTTTTGCTAGTTTTATGCACAAAAAATATTTTATATTTTTGGACTTTTTTCTTGGGTCGTTTTGCTCATCAAGAAAAAGCATCTTAAATTAAGAATTTTTAGAAATTTTTACTGAAAACAAGACAAAAATACTAAGAATTTTTATTTCTTGAAAACATTTTTTTTGCAGTGAAGTGTTACCAAATTTAATCATGCATACATATTTCTGTTATGTGTCAACGCATGATGTGCATTACCTCTGCTCTTCATTGTTGAATTGCACGCATGTAATTTATAAGAGAATAATGAATAATATTGAGGTACCAGATCTGCAGGTAACGAGAAGTCTCGCATGCCCAGAGCGAAATGTGATTAGAAGTCTCATGCGTGTCTCACGAGAGCAGCTCATGTTAAACAGTCAGTGATCACTCGGTGATCTCCATGGTGTCTGTATCCACATGTTTGCTCATTAATGCAACAGAATAGAGACTTTCCACACAGACAATTAATGCAGCGAGGCCTCCGTCCCCCTGTGATTTCTCCAGGAGCAATACCAGCATGCACTGCGCTTTTCGTCAGACCTAACTGATCATGCAAAACATCTGCAAGATTTTATGTGAGATGTTAAAGTGTGAGATACCCGTGCTGAGGTTGTCAACGCAATGCGGGGGTGTTGACTGAGGTTGCAGAGGTGTCGCTATGAGGTTGCTGAGGTATTCTGGGTGGTTGTTAAGGTCATGACAAAAACTGTACGTTTGTAGTGCCAAAGCATTTGCAGGCTGTGAACAATGATGTGCACAAAAAACACACATGAACAGTGATGCCAGATGAACCATTTTGGGTTCCTTAAAGAACCAGAAGGGTTTTTGAATGTTCTTTATGGAACCATTAAGTCATAAATGATTCTTCTATGGCATCATGATGCAGTAATGCAAAAACATAATATTTACAAATAAAAATAAAATATCAGTATAAAATTAAATAATTTAAACAGAAAGATACAAATAATATAAATAAATAGGAATAGGGGCACAAACTAATGCAGGGTTAATTGTAACACGGTTACTTTACATATTTCTACAGGGTCGAGCAATCTGTGATTTTAGGATTTTTCTCTTACTGTCAGAAGATGAATTTGTGAAAGTTTTGATGTGTTTTGGTTAAGATATTGAACAAAGAGTGTTTTGGAGGCATGAAAGTAAATTTCTTCATCTTATGTTTTTTATTTCTGAGTTGGGTCACCAAATCCAACCTTATATTATTTTAATCACTAAAACATAACAGCATTTTGAAACATGTGAACAACTTCTAGTAACTGATAGCTGGGATTGAAAACATTTTTACACAGCGGGGTTATCACAAAGTGTTACAATTACATCTCATGTATACAATGATAATGAAATGAAAACAATGTAAATACTATTCTTTGAAATGATAACTGTTAATATAATATCAGGGAAAATTACTCACAATTATGATTTTTTTGCCCTTTCAAAAAATAGATTTCTACCAAAATACTATAGTATATTATAGTAAAATTACAATAGAAAAATGTAGCAAAATTACTCTAGTAAATACTATAGTGTTTTTGAACCATACTATAGTAAATGTACTACAGTAAACTGTATTAAAAGTACTGTAGTAATTTATAGTAATCTAACTATAGAAAATTAAGTAAAATTACTCTAGTAAATACTATAATGTTTTGTAACGATACTACAATAAATATACTACAGTAAACTGTATTAAAATACTATAGTAATTTATAGTAATCTAACTATAGGAAATTAAGTAAAATTACTCTAGTAAATACTATAGTATTTTGAACCATACTATAATAAAGTAAACAGTATTAAAATACTGTTGCAATTTATGGTAAACTTACTATAGGAAATGTAAAATTTCTCTAGTAAATATAGTATACTACAATACAAACTAAAGTATACTATGGTACTTACTACAGTTTATCAGTTTACTATAGTTAATACTATGGTATGTGTAGTAAACTAAATACTATAATATCCTATAGTATACTACAATACACTATAGTTTACTGTAGTAAGAACTAAAGTATACTATGGTACTTACTACAGTTATCAGTTTACTATAGTTAATACTATGGTATGTGTAGTAAATACTATAATATACTATAGTATACTACAATACACTATAGTTTACTGTAGTAAGAACTAAAGCAGGGGTCACCAAAGTGGTGCCCGCGGGCACCAGGTAGCCCGCACAGAGTCTGTGAGGTGCCCGCCAAAGCACATTCTATTAATAGTCTCAACTGTATTATGTAATCATTACATATTTTTTTTATATTAGCTTGGCTTGGTTTACGTATGTTAACATTTTAAACAATACAAAAAAACATAAACAAGTAAAATAAAATAAAATAAACAAGTAAAGCAAAAAAGTTTTAAGTAGACTATATCAAAAAGTAGCCCTCCAGATTTTTTTATCCATTATTGTAGCCCTTGCTCATAAAAAGGTTGGAGACCCCTGAACTAAAGTATACTATGGTACTTACTACAGTTTATCAGTTTACTATAGTTAATACTATGGTATGTGTAGTAAATACTATAATATACTATAATTTACTACAGTTTACTATTGTATAGTAAATACTAAAGTATACTACAGTATTTTTTATGTGGTTATGCATTGATGCATAATGCATAGATGAAGGATGATGTACAAACAAATTTTAAGTGTTCATTTGTAGCATACATGTGTGTGTTGATTGTGTAAAAAAATGATTCATCTAGCTTAAATATTTTTTGAATGATAGAGCCAAAGCCAAAAAGCGTTACGCACTCCCCTACAGAGAGATATCAATTTGAAGATTAAAGCGAGAGAGATTTTGTACAGTATGGAAGATGAACTCTGCTGAGCATGAATGATGGATTTTCTAGAAATCTCTCCAGATAATTCCCTCTCCGCTCACTAGTGGTTACAGCCTCTATTTATGCCCATAAGTACCCGAGAGAGCGTGTAAGGGTCTCTGTGGTGTAAATCTCTGTCAATATGCCCCACTTCCACTTACACATTACTGAGATGAACTCGAGGAATAACACAAGCCTGAGATGACAACGTGGAAATCCTTTATTATCAGCGGTTTTATTCTGGGACTCTTGTATTCTTCACAATGTGAAAGTTGTGTCGGTGAGTGTTTTAAGAAGATTAAGATATTATAGAGTTGATGTTCAGTGTTGAAGTGTGCATGTGTTTGTGTTTAGCAGGTAATGTCAGTTTGTCAGTATCTGTCAGCACAAACTCGACTCTGCTGGTTAACTGGACCAGTGGAAGTATTCAGACAAACCAGTGTGCATTGCTCATATCAACAGAGGGAAGACAAGAAATTTACATACACCTTTTACCAAGGTTTTATATTTGTTTATTTATAGTGAATCAGTTATTAGGAGATATAAATCACGGAAATGATCTCTTTTACTTTAGGTCTGGATCTCTCCTCCTGAAAAACATCACAGAAAATTGCAAACACTTTTTCTTATGCACCTGTTTCACACAATCTCAGGGACTCTTGTGCTCACAGAACATAAGCATTGTGACAGGTACATCATGATAATGAATAAAGTTTTTTATCTTTACTATCATGCTAACCTTCAGTGATGTTTATGTAACGCAATATCTGAGTGCAAGGATGCTTGTGTAAATAATTGTAACCACACTTAAAATGGAAATTCTGTCATCATTTTCTTTATTTTGATGAACACAAAAGAAGATATTTTGATAAATGATGGAAAGCACACAGCTGACGGTACGTATTGAATTTCATCATATTTGTTTTCCTATTATTTAAGTCAATGGTTATAATCAGCTGTGTGCTTAACATCATTTATCAAAATATATTTTTTTGTGTTAATCAGAATAAAGAAATTCATACAGATTTAGTACAACATGAGGATGAAAAATACGGAGCCTCTAAGAGGACATGGAGCAAAAATTAAATGAAGTTTAGTTTTGCGTGCGCACGAGATAGTTTCACGTTCAAACGCAAAACTAAACTAAACTTTATTTAATTTTTGTGAAAACTATCCAAAAATTAGTTTTTTGTGAAACTACCGCATGCACACGTGAAACTATCGCGTTTAGTTTTGCGTGTGCACATGAAACTTTTGCGTGCGCACGTGAATCTTTCGCTCTCACATGCACATGCGATAGATTCATGCACACGCAAAACTAAACTCGATAGTTTGACGTGCGCATGCGGTAGTTTCACAAAAAACTAATTTTGTGATTTTAATTTAATAATTTTCACAAAAATTAAATAGAATTCAATAAAGTTTAGTTTAGTTTTGCGTGCGCACACGATATAGATTCACTTGCGCACGCGAAACTAAACGCGATGGATTCACGTGTGCACACGGTAGATTCACGTGAGCACCCAAAACTAAACTAAACTTTATTTAATTTTTGTGAAAACTATCACAAAATTAGTTTTTTGTGAAACTACCGCATGCGCACGTGAAACTATCGCGTTTAGTTTTGCGTGTGCACATGAAACTTTTGCGTGCGCACGTGAATCTTTCGCTCTCACATGCACACGCGATAGATTCATGCACACGCAAAACTAAACTCGATAGTTTGACGTGCGCATGCGGTAGTTTCACAAAAAACTAATTTTGTGATTTTAATTTAATAATTTTCACAAAAATTAAATAGAATTCAATAAAGTTTAGTTTAGTTTTGCGTGCGCACACGATATAGATTCACTTGCGCACGCGAAACTAAACGCGATGGATTCACGTGTGCACGCGGTAGATTCACGTGAGCACGCAAAACTAAACTAAACTTTATTTAATTTTTGTGAAAACTATCACAAAATTAGTTTTTTGTGAAACTACCGCATGCGCACGTGAAACTATCGCGTTTAGTTTTGCGTGTGCACATGAAACTTTTGCGTGCGCACGTGAATCTTTCGCTTTCGCGTGCACACGCGATAGATTCATGTGAGCACGCGATAGATTCACATGCACACGCAAAACTAAACTCGATAGTTTCACGTGCGCATGCGGTAGTTTCACAAAAAACTAATTTTGTGATTTTAATTTAATAATTTTCACAAAAATTAAATAGAATTCAATAAAGTTTAGTTTAGTTTTGCGTGCGCACACGATAGATTCACTTGCGCACGCGAAACTAAACGCGATGGATTCACGTGTGCACGCGATAGTTTCACATGAGCATGCGATAGATTCACGTGAGCACGCAAAACTAAACTTTAAAAATAAATTCTCCACATGAAGGTTTCGTGTGAGCATATAAAAGTTTCACGTAAGCACATGAAACTAAACTTTTGATTTTTTTACCCCAATGTCACTTTAGGGGCTCAAAAAAGACAGATTTTTTTGGGTGAACCATCCCTTTAATACATTATAATAATGAAAAATTCATTAACTGTTTAAAGATTGCAGTATATATTAATTTAAGATGAAACAGTGATTAAGTAAATATTATAAATTGTGTTCATAAATATTAAAATATTCAATGCATTAGATTGTGAACTATAAAGAAATACATTATAAATACATTTGCAATACATAATTTTTTGAAAATAAAGTGAAGTTATGTATCTGTGGTAGCCCTTAAGATATATTTATGATAAATAAATCTTGTATGATCATCTTTTTTTCTGATAAAGGTGCCATTTCTCCAGCACCTCTGATCCTGGCCGCTGATAATTTATCTTCTGACAGTAACATTAACATGTAAGTTTACATTTCTCACATTCACCTGTATGTATAACTAAAGTAAGAATTCATTCTTAAAGTGACAGTTCACCCAAAAATAATTTCATTTACTCACATTTACATCTAAACTGATCAGAAGCACCATTGACTTCCATAGTAAGAGAAAGAATAGAAGTGAATGGGGCCTCTGATCGGTTTGGTTTTAAACAGTCCTTAAAATATCTTCTTTTGTGTTAATCAGAACAAAGAAATTCATACAGGTTTGTAACAACAGAAGAGTGAGTAAATGATGACAGAAATTTAATTTTTGGGTGAACTATCCCTTTAAGACTTTACTATTTTTGTCTCCCTGTGTGAATCACCACCAGATGGCAACATGATACTGGAACATGTGATCTGAAACATTTCAACAAGAACATGTTAGGCCACATTATATATGCATTAACTCCTGAGCTGACTTTTTTATATTTCTTTTTGTAATATATATTCTCTAATTTGTAAGTCATTTTGGATAAAAGTGTCTGCTAAATGAATAAATATATCATACGAATTCTTTCAAATGAAATTCACTGATACAATTCTTTATTTTTCATGAATGAATCATTCTTTAGAAGTGATTCTTTTTATTGGTTCAGCTGAACTGACTCGCAAAGCTTTTTTAGCTTGACTTAAGAAGAAATCTTTATTTTGAAATATTAATTTGGGTTCAGGTTTTTTATTATATTGCACTTTTTTTTAAATATTTATTTTAATTATTTATTTATTTTTAATTAATTTAATTATTTTAAAGCTGAATATGACAGATGAATATTTTATACATTTAATGTATGCTATTGATCATATTTCTCAACATATATTAAATTGAATTAATTTTCATCCCCTGAACAGTAAAGGTGAGTCAATAAAACTTCTGTTTTCCTTTTACATCACTTTGTTTTTACTTACAGAAATCTGTATTTATACCCTTCACTCCTTATGAGTCACCCTGTTTATAATCGTTTTTATTTTAAGAGCGTAGCTGTGCATCAAAGCCTGTTTTCAAAAGAGAAAAGTCATTCTGTGGGTTGTAAACAAAATATGGCGTATTCATGCTCTTCTCTAAATGTTTAGGTAAGAGAGTTAGGGTTTGTTTTGATTCATCTAAACAGGAAACAGTCTCTTGAGGGAATCGTGCTGTGTGATTGGATACTAAAATCCCCTCTCTGATGTTTTCGTAGATATCTTACAAGTAGTCGATTGAAAATTCCCAAATGTATTTTCATCTGCTTTCTTTCCTGGAAAAGCAATGTCACTTGTTATACTGGAACTTGCCTCATTAAATGGCCACGTTGTTGACACGTAATTAAATGGCATTTATGCATTATTCATCTTCTCGTCCAATCAGAGCGAGCGACATCTGTGTTTGGACACGTGGGAGTTGTTTATTCGAATGCTGATGAGGTTTAAAACTCACAGCCACCCAAAAATAACCTCGTGACCCGTGATGCTGCGTCTGTCATGAGCTCCACTTACTCACGCTCGTCTGTGGACAGCACCTGCCGCTGGATCATGATTTATTCCAGAAAGCTTTGTTCCTCCTACAAACAACCGTCATCCTCTCACAGAGGTCACTTTTGTTTATAAACATCAGATGTTGGGCTTGTTATTAACCACGTTCGGTGGGTTTAAAGAGATTTTTTTAAGCAATTTTATAACCATTCCAGTCATGATGCAATCAACGATGCTTAAAGGGACAGTTCACCCAAAAAAATCTGTCATCATTTATTCACCCTCATGTATTCATTTTTTTTTTGTTCTGCTGACAAATGAATTTTGTACCAAAGCATTTTTTCATTTTTCATTTTTGGGAGAACTATCCCTTTAAATACACTCAATGGAGAGCTCAGCTGCTTCATATGCAATGGTTGACATATACATATAAAGCTATAAAAGCAATGCATGTATCATTAGTTATAATAATTTATTTATTAATGGATTTAAAAAGAAAAGAAGTTTTAATTGCAGATCTGATTTGATGATCTTTGTAAGTTGCTTTGGATAAAAGCATCTGCTAAATGCCTAAATGTAAATGTGTAATTCTAAGACACTTTTGACGTCTCTTCTGAAACTGACAGAAGATACATGCAAGAAAAGAAAAGCGAACAACTTCGGCAAAACTCCTCATTAAACCTTTATGTATTAAAGGTGCAGTGTGTAAATTTTTGCTGCATCTGGTGGTGAGTTTGCGCATTGCAACCAACATCGTCTGAGACGACAAAGTTAAAAATAATTTGTCCATTAAGGGTTTCTGTAGAAACATGGCGGCACAAAATGGCGACTTCAATGTAAGGGGACCCTTGGTGTATGTAGATAAAAACATCTTAATCTAAGGTAATAAAAACATAACGGGGCATTATGAAAGGTCTTTATACACGCCTGATCATATAGTTTTGTATAATATTTTGCATTTATGTCAAGAGATCCTTCTAAAAAATTACACACTGCACCTTTAACACTTGGTCAGGAGGTGAATAGATTTTATTATGGGAACGTTATGCTCTTCATTCATTTTATTATTAATGTATTAACTTTATTGTCCCCTCCAAAAAAATGTTTGCATGCAACATTATTTGGAGGACCCCCAATAATACCATCATGGACCCCTGAGGGTCCCCGGACCACCTGTTGAAGATCCATGCGATATGTTGTAATGATGGTGAATTGTGTGTTTGCAGGAAATGGTTAAACAGTGGTGTGTTTGGGACGACTGTAGCCACATGCGTGATTCTTCTGATCTACATTATATACAGAAGATGGACTGGAAACGGCATTGTTAGACTGCGCCTGAGATAGAAAGAGATTGGCCTTGGACTCGATAAACAAAATAAATCATTTCCTGAGTAGATTAAGATAATATTTTTTCACCAACATTTAATTCAACCATCAGTATATTTATGTATCATTAATATATGAAATAATATGAAAATGGTTGATGTAATGAGTTATGTATTGTTGATTGATAAAACATTTACTGTAACATTTAAAGTAAACACAAAATTTGCTGTCCTGTTTATCTGTGAAAGGACAAAATCATTGATCAAGTTAAAAAAGCACCAAATCCAGTATTCAAGCAACAATTCGTTGGATATGAAGGTCATTTTTTGCACTTTAGGTAGTTTATGTTTCTGGTTTTATGAGCTAATAAATCAGTTTTTGGGCAAACAATTCAAAGCATGAAAACACACTTGAACATTATCTAGTACAGATAGTGTGGTTGTTTACTTTCATTGGTTGTAAAAGCAAATGCAATTGTTTGTTTCTTAAGATTTGTTTTTTTATAGCAAATGTTTCAAATTAAGAGCAAATTAAGGGTCGTGTGCTTTCAGCTCTTAATAGATGTGCTCAAAATAACCGTGATTAAACACGAAGCCTGTATCTCTGTCCCGGATCTATTAAACACAAAAATACAGATAAAAAAGATAAAAATAACTGCTTTTACATTTAAAATATTTAAATTTGGGCTAGTTGTCACTCTTATTATTTCTTTATATATTTATTGAAAGCCAATGCTATATAAATAAGCCATAAAGTTATGAATAAACATAATTAATTAAACATTTCAATAGTTTTTGCTAAAAATAAAAAAAAAAAGATACACTTAACACACAAAGATACGTTTAATACACTTCTACCATACAGTGGGGCATGTTGTCACAATCCTGATAATGTGGTAAGGGGTTGTGTTTCAAACCAACATACAAAACCACTGCTATAGCAAACAGCACTTTGTGTAATTGTTCTTTTCATTCAAAACCAACAAAGTTGCTGAAATATAGCCACAGTCTGCTCTGTATATATTTATCATTAGCTTTGCATAGCCAAATACTTTTGTTCTTCACTAAAAAACAAATCAATGCAAATAAGCATCCCTTGGCATTTCCCAACATAATAAACAACTTTTTCCTGCTGTATGTTTTGAGTTTGTCTTAAGGAGATGTGAAATAGATTGTGCAGTCGGTTAGCTGTTATATGCAATGGTTTATTTATTTACATAATAACCTGAATGTTATTTACCTTAGACCTTAAAGAGATAGTTCACCCAAAAAAATGAAAATTCTCTCATCATTTTCTCACCCTCATGTTGTTAGACCTGTATGAATTTCTTTTTTTTTTAGTAATACAAAATAAGATATTTTGATAAATGATTGCAAGCACGCAGCTGATTGTAACCATTGACTCCCATAGTAGGAAAACAAATATGATGGAATTCAATGGGTACCGTCAACTGTGTACTACCATCATTTATCAAAACATATTTTCATCATTTATCACAATACTTCCATAATATTTGTTTATTTCTACTATGGATTACAATCAGCTGTGTGCTTACCATCATTTATCAAAATATCTTATTTTTTGTTCTTCAAAAAAAAGAAAGAAATTCAGGTTTAGAACAACATGAAGATGAGAAAATGATGAGAGAATTTTAATTTTTGCGTGAACTATTTCTTCAATAGATTAACATGGACCTGCAGTATCTCAGTGTCACCGCTAGATGACGCATTTTCGCTGAAGCCCATTCGTGAGTTTGTGTTCATTGACTGAAACCGCTGCTAAACTGATACTAAGGATAGAATAAAAATTTTATTTTACCACGAGTTAGGATTTTAATGAATTTTAACAAGACCATCTGCATAGTAAAGAGATGCCATGCAATGTGTGAATTCACTTGAAGACATTACAACAGGAGTCATGCAGTATGTATGTATGTATCTTCTTTCTGTTACTTTCAAGCAAAGTATCAAAAATGTATAAAAGGAAATTGGCCGTTTGCCGAGATGATCATTGGTGCTGGTTTAACGTGATCTAAAAATCGGAAATATTTACAACGCCATTTTTGGCCTAAAGCAACTTACAGGAGTGCGCGGACGGATCAGTGTGTGACAGTGAAGTATCGCGAGAGCAGACTGATCCGTGTTGAACGAATTGTTCTCGCGATACTTTGATGTCACAAGCCGATTGCTTCGCGCAAGGTGATTGTTCTTCATGCGTTCTACGAATGCAATGCTCATTAAATTAGAGAGTTTTCTAGTAGTCTTGATTACTTTCCATTAAACGTCGGGGAGGTTATCACATTGGTAAACTGCTGTGTCGGCATTTGACTCTTATTGTGAGGTATGGATTATCTGTGAATGATCGATACACATGTAGCATAACTCAATAGTTCACAAAACATAGAGATTATATCAGCAAAGCAGACATGATTATATCACATCTTGACATGGCTTTTGTGTTTGCATGTGGAAAAGATGTAGGCCTGCACCAGGGGATCTCAACCTTTTTGAAATCTACATCAAATTTCGACACAATAAAATAATCTGTAGTATAAAACTTAAAATAACCAAAGCCTGAGAAATATCTTATTTTAATGCTTGTTCTGTGCTTAGTTTAAATAAATTTTAAGAGCTAGTGTGACCATACAGTACCGGATGCATCCAGTATTTCGGGTTCATCTTCCGGAAGTCATATTTGTCCACCACATATGTCATCAAGGTTCTCACATTTCAGTTAAAAACATAAGACATGCAATCATAATTTCATTCTTAACTTAAACTGTAACATTTGCTTTTCTGAAATAGAACCTAAAATAATAAACCTCGATGACGTATGCGGTCGACAAATACGACTTCCAGAAGACGCACCCAAAATCTTGGCCAGGGAAGAATGGCATGCCATGTATGGTCACCCTAAAAGAGCACCTATTTTCCGATTCACCATTTTCACATTCTTTGGTGTGTACACACCAGTCGGGGTAGAGGCTTCAAATGCAAGTGATTTTAATGTTAAGTCAATATGAAGACGCGTTGAAGCGCGTCTGGAGGTCTCGCGGCGCGAATAAACGTGATTCCGCCTCATTCGTGTGTCTAGTTTGCACGAATGGCGCGAATTGAGCAATGCCGCGGGAAAAGCGCAAGTTGAAAAATTTGAACTTTGGCGGAAAAACCGTGGCGCGTTAACCAATCAGGAGCTTGCTCTAGTAGTAACGTGATTACAGGAAGAGAGCGGAGTCGCAGAAACCCCTCTCATGACGCAAATATCCACGTGAATGTCTCAATGACTAGAATTTCACACGCAAATAAAGCGAGTAAACTCAAAATGTTCAAGCGGTAAACTAGATGCGGTAGACGCGAGTTTGACGCTTCAAACGTGGCTGGTGTGGACCCACAGTAAGTGTGTATTAGTACATGTTTACATTATGCAAAAGGTACAAATCTCAAAGTAAACAATGCATAAATCTCTTTTCTTGGACTACAACAAACACACAGATTGTATGGTACATTTACTTCCTGGACCTGTTGACGTGGACACGACAGTCATTATTATAACTCCGCCCACTTCTGACTCACTGTAAGTAAAAGTCAGTATTGCATTGCAAGCAAATCTTTTAAACATGGTAAGGAGTGTCAGATTTTCGGCTGACGTCAGAGGTATTCAGGCCAATCACAACGTTCTGGTTAGCTGGCCAATTGGAGCGCTTTTCAGAACAATGAGCTTTGTAATCAACGCGTTTCAGGGAGGCAGGGGATAGAGGAGCAACAATTATGTGGGTGTTTCTCACGAAACCATTGAAACACCACGGCACTAATGATTTAAGCTTTAAAATGTGTAATATAGTAACATTAAAAAGCATCAGAATTAACACAATACTGTGTTCTACCTTGCACAATGTGTGATTTCAACATAAGAATTTATAATTGTAAATTATATCTCATTTTCTGCTGAAATGCTCATTACCGCAATGTGTCCGACTGTGTTTGAACATGCGTTATGTTGTAATTTAATCAAATTAACAAAAAAATATTAAGAAAAAAAAAATAAATGGATGTTTTGCTAGACTACTTTAGATGACAGAAAAAATATTTACTGAATATTCATGTATAATAATAATGAAGAAAAATTAGGAAAATGATGTGTCCATGCCTGATGTTCTCATCCTCCGCAACACTTTTGAGAACAGTTTAAGCACACATACAGAATTTTAATAAAGTTTGATTTTGAGTGACCAAGCACATGGACCAGTTACTTCAAGATGGCTACCAGGTAAGATCATTTTTTTACAGTTAATTTGAAATATTGTCTTGTCAGAATGCTTACACGACATTTTGATTATCATTACCGCAACATATGCTTATTAAATGTTCATTTAATTAATAGAAGCATAATACTTTGATTTTAAATGCATATGCAGAATCTCCAAATTATGTTCTTTCAGGTTTGTCATGTCATTTTGAAAATATGTCAGTGTTGATGTTTTCTGACTGTTCCGGTAATGAGATATTTTAGGACTCATTTTTTAAATTATGTTACAAAAAGTGTTAAATGATAAGTAAAAGTTTTTAAATTAATGTTCCCATTTACTCCAGACTTTGTTTTTCAATGTCTGGTGGGAAAAAAAGGAAAATTTAAGCAATTTTTACATTTTCATGCTTGACATTTTTAAAACCAAGTTTTCGTGAGAATCACCCGTGTACAGTATGGAAAATAATGTGTTTTATACACCAAATAATGTTGTTTTTAGCAATGTAATAGGTGCTCTTTAAGTCATCTTGGAAGTTTGTTGAGCTCAGGCCCCCTTGTTGAGAAACACTAATGTCCACTTTTGAATCATTCAAAGTAATGCTGCTATTGGTTGGTCTGATCCTGCTGATTCTTTAAAGGCTAGTTATGCGTGCTGTGTGTAGCATTGATGTTGACTTTTTTTGTCCATCAGCTGAATGCTTTAATCCCAGGTGCAGTTGTGGCCTGCAGCGACGGGTGAAACACTCAAAGAGTGTTTTTATTCCCAGTTATCTCTTTTGTGGTCGTTGGTCTCTCTGTGTTCTGTGTTTGCGATACAGTGGATGGTGAAAGGAAAACCTTTAAGGGATTATGTTCATCCTCAGGTGTGGATCTGAGTTGGGGACACACACTGTGGCTTTTCTGTTGTGGATAATTTGATCTGTTAACTTTTTGCCCATGCTGTTTTGTCAGGGCAGGTTTGGAAACATTCCTACCTACTAGCTTTAGGAAATGGAATGTAGATACACAAATTGCTTGCATGGCTGCCTGTCCACACAAGCCTAAATGGAGGTGTACATTACTGCAACCTACCATTACGAAACATTCAATGGTATTATGGAAAAATTATGTTTTTGGATACTGTTGTGATGCAGGTTCCTGTACACAATTAGGTCCATGGTATTTAAACACCTTCCTTCTTTACCATCTATGTACCATGTTTTACATTTGTTTGTAGACGTTTTTTATCCAAAGCCACTTACAGTGTATTACAAGGTTTACATTTTTTATCGGTAGATGTGTTCCCAGGGTTCAGAATAGGGCTGCATAACGATTAATCGCAACTAATCGTTTGTAGAATAAAAGTTTTTGTTTACATTACATATGTTTGTTTACTGTGTATAATAATAATTATGTATATATAAATACATACACATATATGTATCATTTTAAGAAAAAAATTAATTTACATATTACATATTTATTAGTGCTGTCAAAAGATTAATCGCGATTAATCAAATACAAAACAGTTTGTGTTTGCATAATATATGTGTGTGTGTGTGTGTGTGTGTGTGTGTACTGAGTGTATAGATTATGTATATATAAATACACACATACATGTATACTGCAAAAAAAGATTTTCGAGAAAAACATTTCTTAGTATTTTTGTCTTATTTTTACTGAAAACATCTAAAAATTCTTAAATTAAGATGCTTTTTCTTGATGAGCAAAACGACCCAAGAAAATAAGTCTAGTTTTTAGACAAAAATATAAAATTTAAGTGATTTTGTGCATAAAACAAGCAAAAAAAAAATGCGGTAAGCTAATTTTTCTTGAATTTTTCTTGAATTTAGTGTTTAAGAAAACTGTTCAAGATTTTTTTGCTTACCCCATTGGGAGATTTTTTTGCTTGTTTAATACACATAATCACTTAAATTTTATATTTTTGGTCTAAAAACTAGACTTGATTTCTTGGGTTGTTTTGCTCATCAAGAAAAAGCATCTTAATTTAAGAATTTTTAGATATTTTACTGAAAACAAGACAAAAATACTACGAATTTTTTTTCTTGAAAATCATTTTTTGCAGTGTATGAATTAAATGTTTTTTATTTAGGTATATTTGTATTTTTATTTATATAATAAAATCTATTAAAATATAAATAAATGTTTCTTAAATATGAACATTAATGTGTGTGTTTTTATATATATAAAATAATTACACACAGTGCACACACAAATTATGCAAACAACTTTTATTTTGTATGTGATTAATCGCAATAAATCTTTTGACAGCCCTAGTATTTATATATAATAAAAATTATGTATTAATATAAAAATGTATATGTACACATAATTTCTTAAAAATATATAGGCTACATGCATGTATGTGTATTTATTTATTTATGTATTTATTTTACACAGTACACACATATATATGATGTAAACAAAAGCTTTTATTTTGCAAACGATTAGTTGTGATTAATCATTATGCAGCCCTAGTTCAAACCTATGATCTTTTACACTTATAGTAATCAAAAAGATACATTGGTATTACACTAATGATATGTTTATGCATTAGCGCAGCATGATATGTTGAAATGATCAGAATACTGCAAATGTGCGTATTGCGATTTGCAATAAATAAATGATTTTTAAATCAAAAAGATTTGCATATAGTATATTTCATCATTTAGCAATTTAATCGCATTCTTCAATACCATGCAGCCCTACTTGTAGGCATGGTCTAAATGAGTCACATATTATAATAAACAGGATGGCACACTAGACAAGATGCTCCCATGCCATTTAATATCCGTATGCAAATCAGAAATTAAATGACAGTGGCACTTTCATCATTATTTATGAATACGATAATTATTGAGAGCCATTGGATAGTGCATGACAGCACTGCTTTCTCTAATGGAAGTCATGATGGTTTTGTTTTGCAGTTACTGTAATGATGTAATATGGAGCGAACAGCAGAATTTTACCTCCCGAGGACGATTAGCTAACTCAAAATGATTGCATTAAAGCAACGATGAAGTTCGGTGAAAATTTGTGCTGTTACCATAGCAACTAGGCCATGAAATCGTGTCACCTGCTGAAGGATTGTCTCACTTGGAGCAGCATTTAATACATCACAGTTCACTCTTTATGGATGTGCAGATAATGTGTGCAGCTGTACTCTTGGTGTCGATCTGTTTTTGGTTTGATGTGGTTGTCAGCATGTAGTGTGAAATCTCAGAGCAACTGGGCCATGAGAGGAAAATTAAAGGGTGGGGGGGCTTTAGATGTTTGTGTTCCTCTGCCAACCGGGCAGACTGACCTTCAGCCCGGTCGCTAATCACTTCAAAGTCGTTCTCATCAGCATCTAAGATTGAACAACAATGATTCATCACAACCATTAGAGGAGATATGTGGACCTCTGTGGAGGGCACCGAAAATTGTGCCAAAGTTTTGGCTGCACTTGACTGAAATGTTTCTAGCAATGATGCATTGGTTTATAAGATTTTTTGGAGATGGTATAATGTGTTACTATGATGTTTTTTTCTGAGTTAGCTCTTTGTGATGTTTTAGATAAGTATTTGTTTGGTTTTCCTGTTGGACACTTGGAAACTACCCCATCAAGGTGATGCATAGATCGTTCTCATGAAATCCCGAATGACCTTTTAGGAATTACTGAATGCTGAAAATGTTCTCCCTCTTTCTCTCTCTATATATTATATATCTCACTCTCCCATTCTGTCTATCTCTCTCTCTTACTCCCAGTGTATTGCAGGCAGCTGTCTCCGGGATTCATTTCCAACTTTCTGTGAAATCGATACATCCACATGCCCGCATTAATCCAGAGCTCCAGTTGTTTATCTTGTTTTGTGAAAGAGGAAACTCTTGTCATACTGTGCCGACCATGTGTCCATGGGTGAAGAGGTTTGGTTATACAATTCTGACATCTGATTGAATTATTTTATTTTTAAAGGAAAATATGGCCTTGCCTGAAAGCTGCATGTGCCTGACATCTTAATAGTCAAGAAAATAAAATTAGCAAAAAGTGAAACACAATTAAAATGGGTGTCGGCAGGTTATTTATTCCAGCATAGATTGCATAAGGTCGGTCGTTTTTAAAAGCTTGACGTAAATGATTGCACGAGGGGGGCGTCAGCAGAAGCCCTCAGGGCGAAATCTTAATTACTTTACACTTCTGATTTGGTTTGTGCTTCGGGTGCAGGGCCATTGCTGACAGAAACATATTTACGAGCTTTGAACCATTTACAATAATAGTAAAACATTTGAAGAGCTCAGATGCAAAACCGTTTAAGTTTGTCTGCCATGTTTTCTTGTAAATTAGCATTTTTTTATCAGACTCTAAATGGATTCTGCCAAAAAAATCGGTATTTCTGAATGACCTGATTTAATGAATATAATACGTGCATTCGGTTAATATCAATTTATTATTTTTGACGGAGGTGGTGTTTGGCGGCTTTAGCATCAGAGCACCTCATACAGTCTCCCTCTCTCTCACTCACTTCCTGTGTACCCAGACATCCACAAATTTATTATTTTGGGGGGTCTTGTGGGACTGAATGGATCAGATCATAACCTATGTTAAAGGGTTGGTGAGGACACAGGAGAAAAAATAATATTCATGAAATTCACACATACGTTCACACGTAATTAATTGTGAAATTCACATAAATTCTTTCCCTGCCACCATTTTTTTTTTAGTTGCCAGCCACCATTTTTTATTATTTTCACAAAGAAAATTCTTCATTAAATATATAAACATACAATATATCAGATTAAAGGAAAAAAGTTTTATCCTATCTTCATCTGTTCCCTTTTTATCACCTCTCAAATATAGGTTTCTTGTAAAATGGGGGCTTTGAAATCGGACCCAAGAAACGCAAGCAAGGTCCAAAGTACACTTACAAATCAAGTTCATATACATTAAGGTTTCTTATGAAAACATTTTAATTATTATTTACATAAAATAAACGTAATACAGCAACACAACAAACTTATGAAAATATTTTAATCATTATTTGCATGATAATTTTTTAACGCAGCCACACAAAATAAATAAAAACTATCACCACAATGCTCACACAATGATTTCCCTTAGCTCATGTGTTAATATTTTTTATTGTAACAATTTTTTTGCAAAAATAACCACTGACTTTAGACTAGTTTTTTTCTGGTCAGTGGCGCAATTGTTTTTTGAAACTGCTAAATAGCATCAGGGATTGTTTGTGCCGAAACACGCCTCCTTTTTTGCGCTGAACCGCCCAGGGAGCCCAAGTTCATTCCCTTGTTTGCCGACATGCGTCTGTTGAGGGAAAACCTGCTGTGCGCCGGTGCAAAATACGAATGATACATGCGTCACTGACAAAGTCAATTGCGCTGGGTGCAAGATAGGGCCCATAGAGTTTTTACTGTTTTTGAAACTAAATGCCTGCGCTTTATATGTTGAGTAACAGTGCCACCTAGTGGATAATAGCCGAAATATGGGTTGTTGTAAAAACTTGTCATTGGCAGGGAAGCGGTTACTCTTAATTGACGAGATAACTCGTCAATGGTGGGATAAGAGTTATGTACGTGTGAAATATAGTGCTGCCTCACAATATGTCCCAAGTTCGTTTGCCGAAAAAAAGTTTTTGTTTACGTAATATATGTGTGTGTACTGTGTATAATAATTATGTTTATATAAATACACACACATACATGTATAATTTTAAGAAAAAAAATATTAATATAATTTGCATGAGTATATACATGTTTATATTTATATATAAAAATTAGGGCCGGGACTCGATTAAAAAAATTAATCTAATTAATTAGAGGCTTTGTAATTAATTAATCGAAATTAATCACATTTTAATCACATATAAATATTTGACCTGAGAACATTGAGAAGCTATTTTTTCACATGGATTTTTAGTATACCATGAATAATGACTGAATACATAAGCTTAAGCAACAAAATATTGTTTATTTTTGTTCAACCAAGTCGTTGTACTCGGAGTCGGGCTAACGTCCACGCTAGCTGCTATGTGTTTTGCATT
Source organism: Misgurnus anguillicaudatus (assembly GCF_027580225.2). Classification (NCBI taxonomy): domain Eukaryota; kingdom Metazoa; phylum Chordata; class Actinopteri; order Cypriniformes; family Cobitidae; genus Misgurnus; species Misgurnus anguillicaudatus. The sequence continues at coordinate 39,103,298 of NC_073348.2, forward strand.
GAGATGATACTTGAGGCTCGATGTGCTGCGGTGATATGTGAATTCCTTGTTGCATAGCTTACACACAACCATGCTCTTATCGACGCTTCCATCCGTTCTTTTTTATAAAAAAAAAATTCCCATTCATGGGGCCAACCAAAGCGATCTCATCAGCTTCTTCGTTCATGTTCACTGTGGTTTGTTGTTGTCTGAAGTCATGAACGCTAGTTGGTGCTCCAGTATAATCGGTCCGCCGAAACTCATCCAATGAGAAATGTTCCGTGGTGAAAAAATAAGTGTGATTAAAATGCGTTAAAAATGTTTAACATGTTATTTTTTGTGTAATTAATTCATCTTAATTAACGCGTTAAGTCCCGGCCCTAATAAAAATATCTATATAAATATTTTTTATATTATGTAAACAAAAACTTTTATTCTGCAAACTTTAGTCACAACTAATTTTGAGGCAGCACTACACATTTTTGACATGTATTTCATTTGTTAAAACTTCACGTATATTTGAACCACTTGGCCTTCCATAGGCAGGCGATGCATTTCACTGTGGTTTATACTTGACGCAACTGTTGGTGTGCACTGTAAAAATGTCATTGCAGAGAGGGTGGTCGTGCGTGCTAAGTGCACAAGAAAGACCCCATTTTGCGTGGCGGTAATTAACACATTTTTTCTCTGTGGGTAACACTGCATGAGATGCTTTTAATTCTGATTGACTCATCAGGAAATAAAATGTTATACATGTTGTTTTAACGTCCCACTCACTTCTCAAGAACATCGGTTTGGATTTAACAAAGATGTGCTATCAAATACCAACCATACCATACCAACTACTACTTGTGTATACAGATCTGCTATTGTGCTGTAGGCTCCGACATCTTGTGAACGTGACCTTTGATGCTTGTTGGCACTGATATTTTTGCCTCAATGGAATCTCTTACAGCAGTATCAAAATGTAAATTGCATGTTACATTTGCCAAAGCCGCAGTAAATTTCTGGTTTCTCGCTCTGTGATCCTGTGTAATTGTTTCTGTGATCTGTTGAAAGATGGATGCAACAGCTGTATAATTTAGTGTTTGTAGCTTTACTGCGAATAATTGCAGGAAATAAAGCAGTGATCGGTAAATCTGCTGTCTCATTTGCATGAGCTCTGACAGTCACGTAAGCTTCATGTTAATGCGACGCCTCCTTCAGAACCGCTAATAAGATTTCTTCTCACCTTTCAAACCGACAATGTGTTTCATCGGCCTTAATGAGGCTCGACCAGCAGATCATTAAACCGCACCAAGCCGTGTGCTCGCGTTGTAAATATATGCTGCATAATTTATTGAAGAAAGCACTAAATAAAATCTGTATTTACTCACACTTATTTCAGGCTCAAACATAACAATATAATTTTTTTTAAATTTTTTTTTTTAGTAAATATACCCGACTATGACTTTGTTAATTTGTAACTGCAAACATATTTTGTTGTTTATCTTTGCAAATAATAATGAAATTACATTTTCATTTTTAAATTTCAGTTTCACCAAATATTTTAAAAGCAACCCAGCAGTACAAACTTGAATTGTTGAAAAAAAAAACGCCATGAAAATTAAACTAAATCAAATTAGCATAATATAAATGTTCAACATATTGCAACATTAGCAGCGGGGCAAAAGTAACAAGTGTTACATTCGACCCGACAGGAACTCCTGACATTTAAACCCAATTTACTTTTATTTTGAAAAACTCAAAATGAAACTTCAGGATGTGTTAGAGCACTAAATAACCTGTAGATTGATCAGTACTGTAACTCATGAAACCAGAAAACATTGCGTTATAAGAAAAAATGAATGCTTTAGGAATTTACTTATGATGGTTGAAAACAGCTTTCTGGACCTACACGCGCAAAACGGTGAGTAAATAATCCAATATTTGTCAGCTCTGTTTGTGTGCTAAAAATGCTGTCTCGGAGAAAATCACTTTGTTACTTTGTCCCGCATTACTTTCTCACCGGTTCTCACCTAATTAATTTTTTTGCAAAGATAAGGAGACAAATTATGTTACAGTAAATTTAATAAAAACAAGGTACACAAAAAATCTATCTTGTAATGTTGTGTTACTTTTGACCCACCTGTGTGTTACTTTTTATCCCAGCTTGTGGGATCGAAAGTAACAGTGTGCCACTTCTGTTCAAAGTGAAATCATTTTACATTTGTTTAAAATACCACCTTGCATTGATAGACCACACTTGTTAGTTATTGACCACATAAAAATATCTCTGTCTTAAACATTTTCTTTCAAAAATGACATTTTTATAGAAAAATTGTACTTTCACCGCTGCTCTCCCCTATACTACCCAGCCCACATAGAAAAAGCTATTTTGAGAATTTCTTCATAATTTCTTCATGCAAAACATAAATGACAACATCCAGGACTGCAATTTCCCAGCATGCATAGTGCTGCTGTTTTCCAGGAAACCATTGTTTTATAGATGCACCGTGTATAATAGTGTGACATAAACGTGCTTTTGTCCTCTATACGAGCTGTGGTGTTCATCACATGTCCTGTATCTCCTGCAGGAGGTGTCTGATAACATCTGAAGTCGTTTAGTTTGTCTTTAAGTACTCAGAGTTTAGCATTTAATACATGCACATGGTGCATATTTACAACACAAACATACATTCAGATGAGTCTGGGAGAAATGTTTGCAGGGCGTAATAAAAACAAACAAGCAAGCTATTGGGGTTTGGGGTTGGTGTATGGAAAACCAGCATAAAAAATTAAGCAGTTTCTTTGCAAAATCTAAGTTTATATATAACATATTTATCCACTTAATCTTAAAGTGGCAGCATGCTTGAATATTTTAAAGCAGTAACCTCAAGTTTTTATTACCTCACTGGAATTTTGCCTGTTTCTATGGCTTGTTCTTTTCGATAATTATATTTTAAGTATTTACTGTTTTTGTTTGTTATTTTTGCGACTGATATGAAATTATACTTCAGAAATAGAAATCTATTCTTAGGTCTCAGAAGTGAACTCGTAAACAAAGATGATATCTCAATTTCACATTCCAAGATTGTTTGTTTGTGTTCTGTTTTTTTTTTTTTTTTTTGGAGCTGGACAGGATTTATTTACAAAGCTTTTACTTGCGTTATTGTTTCATTTGTCTAGATCCTTAAACCTTTATTGTTTCACAGATTGCGAGTTACTGATTTAACTTATCAAATTATGCTTATTCAATATTGCCGTTTAAAGGGGCCATGGCATGAAAATCTGACTTTTTCATTTAAGTGCTATAATTGGGTCCCCAGTGCGTCTATCAACCTAGAAAATGTGAAAAAGATCAACCCATTAACTTAGTTTTGGTAAACCATTCTCTACAAGCACATGAAAGCACATTCTCTCCTTGTGATGTCATAAGGAGCTCTTATTATAATAATACCGCCCATTAATCTGCACTATCCAATCACAGCACTGCCATTTAGTGCAGAGAAAAAGAGAGAAAGAAAATAATTCACAGCACAATTGAGTTTCAATTGCAAAAAACCACCATCATTGTGATCAGTGTTTGCACTTCATCCGCTTATTTGCATTTTAAAGGACACACCCAAAACGGTAAATTTTTGCTTACACCTACAAAGTGCCAATTTTAACATGTTATAATAAATTATTTATATGGTATTTTGAGCTAAAACGTCATGTATGTGCTCTGGTGACACCAAAGATTTATTTGACAAATTAAAAAAGTCTTGTGCCATGGCCCCTTTAAAGAATTGCATTGCATTAGCTATATTAACCATGCATATGGCTATAATAGTGAATGTTATGTAAGTTATATATTATATTGTGCATGTTTCAGATTGTGTATCCATTGGCCATCTGCTCTCTGTCATTGGAAATATCACACTTTGAACGCAGTGCCAAAAACACAACACAGCAAAATCGTCATATAAGGGGGGAATTTTTTGGATAACACATTAATCTATCATCTTCACTTCAAAAGGCGTTTGAGAGTGTTTATATGCTAGACTATTTTTTTGGCCAAGCTGATCAAACAACATGAAGAGCACAAAACCTGTAAGAGGAACTGAGCATGCTGGGATTCTGGGGTTTGGTCTCACCTCCGTCTCACCTTCATTGTACAGGAATGTGTGAGATGTATGTGTGCCTTACTGTCTGATCTGAGAACAGAGCAATAAAGCTTTGACAAAAATCCTTAAAGAAATGACAGCCAGCATTTGTGGCATGGTTATACCTCCACTGAAAATTTAACTGGTTTCCCGTGATGCTATGCGGTTGCTATGCTATTCTTTTTTGTTGCTAGGGCATGGTTAGGCGTTTGCTTTTGGTGTTTTGGGTAGTGACTAGGTGGTTAAAAATTGGCCGACGGTGTAGTGGGAAGTGCTCCAACATATGTCTCAGATTTGCTTTCGGTGACCTGTGTTTGATTCCTGGCTCGAGTTCCCATACCCCTCTCTCCACCCTGCATTTTTCTGTCTTCTCATTATCTATCCTTATGAAAGCTCTGACTCTGATGGGCACGTGTGCATTTATGAATTGAATGATTATGTTTCTCTTTGTCCTCCAAATAAGCCGACTGTAGGAAAATAGCATGCATTTTTCTCCAGCATGAATGTTGTTATCAGGGGGTCTCGTTTCAGTCTGATCTTCATGAATCAAGTCAGGCTCTTTACCTTTACTCGAGCGATTGGTTTGACGTCACGATTCCCCGTGTTGCTGCGCAGATTGGCAGACGTGAGGCGACTGCCAATATCTTTATGTCTCTCGCTCTGTCTTCCTCTCCGGCTGTCAGAGACGAACTCTATTTCTCTCCGGATGGGTTTCGGGCTCTGTCGGCGTGTGCGCAGAATAGCAATGACTCTGCGTTCACACGGTGACTGTCAGTCACTCGACAGGGCATCTACGCTGACTGCGTCACATGCTGTGTTTAATGAAGTGCCCTTCAAAGTGTTTGTCCCATATCTCGAGTGCTCACAGTTAGATGTAAAACATTGGCTGAAACACTTGTTGTGAGCTAAATGGGCCTTATTGTTTATTTTGTTACAAAAGAGTTTTATGTGCATGTAATATGCAGACATATTCTAATGCAAAAGTTCCTTATTGTATCTTGTTAAGAACTACTGTTTATGACATCACAACCATGATGACCTGTTATATCAGGTCAAAACCAGTTCATTTCTGGTCTGTCTTATAGAACGTGACTGTAGACAGACACATAGTAGCGATGAGACGTGCTAGTGACACAGTAACCTTCGGCGGACAATACTGTGAAACCATGAGACATGCTGGGTCTAAATATATATACATAACCGAAAGGAAGTATTTGGAGGAAGAAGCATTGTTTATGTCCGTGTTGTTTCCCAGCGTAAGAATTTCCAGTAATGACTGAATGATTTCCAGGTCTCAGAATAACATAAAGATGCTTTTTTTAAGAGTGATGCTCATGCAAGCGATCAGGTTTCAGCCGCTATTATTTTCGCCACACAAACAATGCAAACGGAAATGCTAAAGGGACACTGCAGTTACTACCAGATAAAAATAAATGGCTAGACGGCTTCAGGCGTGGAAAGTGTGTGTGAGAACAAGGAACCCTGCAGTGGTGCAAACTTGCCACACCCCAAGCCCTTCAGTCCTTGCATGAATCAAAGCAGTTTGGCATGTACGGCACGTACACACGATTCAGATCCCTCTTTCAGGAAACAAAACGCCTCAAGTTTAGAGACATGCACTGACTGCCAAAGCATTTAGATACTTAAGCCACATTTAAATATAGAAATGCCACCCTGTTTGATGATAAAACGTTAAACAAATATGCATGCGCAAGACGTGATTCCAGACCTAAATTAAGTGTTTTGTGCCATTTAAAAAAAATTTAATCGAGTGTGTTTCAGGGGATTTTTATGTCCATCCATACAGCAAAAAATATATGTTTAAATATATTTTAAAATATTTTTACAATTTTTTTCACCAATATGTTTTTTTGTTTATTTTGAAATATATTTAAAAAAATATACTGTATATTTTAAAGCATTTATATTAACATCGCATTAGAAGAAAAACTTTGTTACAAACCTATAAACATGTTAAAAAAGGTTCAAATTAAACTGCTGAACTGCAAAAAAAATTATTTTATACATACTTATACATTTTATATTTATATATAGATTTTATAAAAACTTTTATATGTTGGCCAGGAAAAATATATATTTTTTTGCCGTATGGGTTGTAAAATTAGAAATGTGTTTGTTGCCCCTGAAATACACTTTCAAATTCAAAAATATATTTAAATAAATTTTACTTTCTACAAAATGTATTTAGCATATATTTAAAAAATATTTTTGGCCAGATAATTTTTTTTGCCGTATATCTGTGTTCTGTTTTTTACACAAACAGCAAAGGTCAGGGGTTTGTTCACATCTCTAATCTCAGGCTAAATGTCAATGATGAGGTAAAAAATAAAAACTCTTTTCTTTTGGTTTCTAAAAAATGTCATGTACCCACAACAGTGTTTTAAAAAAGATCCATTGACTTTGACTTTTGAAAGATTGAAAATGACAAAAAAAGATTAAATACGACTAAAAAGGAACATAAATGACTAAAAAAGCTATATTGCGCCAGGCCAGTAGGTGGCGATGTTACTTTGTAAGAAACACTACATGCCTCGGCACAAACGCATTATCTAAAGAGTAAAAAATACAGACAAAAACATTGAGCAACTTTGTTTAGACTGCCAATAAGGTAGGTTTAATACTACAAGTGATCCTGACCTGCAAAGTGCTAAAATGTTGTAAACTTTGTTGGAGAAGGGTTAATAAACTCATTTTCTTGAGCATCACAAACACAGTCATGTAGGCCGCCATTGTTGTTTTGGTAATAATTGTGCATCCCTGTAGACCAGGGGTTCCCAAACTTTTCAAACCAAAGACCCACCAACATATATCATATCACAATCATTGCTTGTCATTAGTTGGACTAAACTTTTTTTGTGGCATTCGCTACCCACCTAATCCCATTGTGCCACCCACAAGTTAAAGGCGGAGTGCACAATCTTTGAAAAAAGCTTTGGAAAAGGTAGTCGGGCCGACTACCAAAACACACTTGTAGCCAATCATTAGTAAGGGGCGTGTCTACTAACCGACATCCTTGCCGGGGTTGCATATGTGTGGGGCGGGTCTATAAAAAGAAGGGCCAAATTCTATTGGAGTAGGGGCGTGTTTGTTTAGGTTATTTCAAATGTCAACGTTGGCTTTCAAACATTGTGCACTCCGCCTTTAAGTAGGTCCTGACCCACAGTTCGATAATCCCTGCTATAGACTGCATTAACACATGCGTGATGTTACCGTTATCACAGATTCATGTTTTCATAGTTTACATGGACTTCGAAACCCATTTGCATTTTTAGGACCCAAAAACGGCATTGTTGTGTAAACTATCGTCCAAAATGCATAAAGTTTCCCATTATACAGTAGGTGAAAACATTGTTGTGTAAATGACCCCTTAAAGTATGAGAGTAATAGCGATGCTTTACTTACTGTAGAGTTAATAGTGCACACTGGAGTAAAATCCTGTCTTGATGCCTCTCCAATTACATCATGCTTTTCCGTATGCTTATAAAATGTGTTTAATTAGAGTGTGTGGATGATTTACAGTTTCAGTGCAAGACTTAACAGGTCGACTGTGTTTACCTCGGGCTCTCACAGTACCCACAGCCGCCCGTCACAGAGGCGTTGGGTAATGTGCCATCGCCTCTAGACTCATCTGTAATGTTACATGCTTCTTATCTCCAGATTTATGCATGAAAATCGACTCGGTTCTGCTCAAAGGTGCAGCATCTCTCTGGAGGATTGTAGAGGCCTGATTTGGCATAAAAAGTTTGGACGTGCAAGCCAGAACAGTGCAGTGTTGATAGATGGTGACCGTCGCGGGGTGTTGGCTGCGTTTCACAGCATTGTTCTCCAGCTTTGCTCTCTCCGGTAGGAAGCCCCCACCATACCTTTATTCCCAGAGTTCTCCTTGGCGAGCACACTGTGGGTCTTTCAGGATACCCGGCCACCCTCCCGCCCTCCTACTTAACCCCGCCACCTTCACTTCCTCACCCCACACCCCTCCTCTTGTCCCACTCAAAAGCTCTTCCTACTTCCCAGCCAAGTAGCACAGAGAGGCCGTGCCAACTCCACAGCTGGTACTAACATCTTTCTTTGGCCAATGAAGATCAAAGATAAAGAGATTTTCACTGGGGTACGGTCCCCAATGCTGAGTTTATTTAGGAATTATATATTGTCTTCTCCATATGTGCTTGGAACTTTATGGTGTGTTATATTGAAGCAGTAAGCCACTGGAGACATCAAGGGTGGCTGTTAGACTCATAAATCAGATATAATAAAATAAAACAGTCCTGTAGACTTATATTGAATCATAACTGAAGACCAGAATATCTTAAGGAGAGTTACATCTTTAAACACCTAAAGGGATTTTTATAACCCCACATACATTGTATGCGTAGGTCGTGCATGCACCTAGCGGAGAATGTAATATGTACCCCAGAAAATGCATTGTATTTTGTGGCAATGCGCATGCATTGAACGTCTGTGTTCACGTACGAGTTAAACAAACTAGACTTTGCAAGGCTGTGTGTTCAATTGCATACACATAAAAAACAAACTATACTCCGGTCTTAAGAAACAGCGAAATGCTATCATAATGTTAGTTTATTATAATGAAAAATTCCTATTTGTTCTGGTGAGAAATGATGGGGCGGTTTCCCGGACAGGGTTTAGATTAATCCAGGACTAGGCCTTAGTTATTTTAGGACATTTAAGTTGTTTTTACAAACAAACCTTACAAACAACCATACTGATGTGTATTTTGAGACAAAACAATACTGATATATATTAAAATATGTCTGGGTGCGAGATGTTTTCAAATTAAGGCAACTCAATCATGCATTTTAGTCTTGGACTGCCCTGTCCGGGAAACCGGCCCATAGTTTATTACCCTTTCTTGTAGCAACATTGATGTTCTCATAACTTAATTGGTAAAAAAATCAGGGCAAAAATCCTTGATCTTGCAGCACGTTTTCTTAAAAAATGCGATGGAATATGTGGGATGTTATATTGCAAAAGTTGCGGGAACTTTTCAATGATGTTCACGTCACATAATCACGTCACTTCATAACGTTCCCATGGCAACAGGAGACATGGCTGTGCTTGTGTGAAGTAAATACAAAATTTTTCAACTTTCTGCTAAGATATATGTGATTTTTGCTACGAAAATGCAGGGATTATGAAATCATGCAAGCCCGCATATTTTGCGGATGGAAATCTGCAATTTATGCTGCGAAAGTGCAGCATATTTGAAAAAATGCGTCCCGTAAAGTTTGAATTAGGGAAAATTCGATGTTTGATAACTTGCTTAATGATAACCATAATGCAATACGGTATTGCTATGAATTTGTGCAATTAATTTGAACTCTTTAAAATATGTTTAAAAACTGAAAGTTATAAACAAACATAAGTTTTACATTCGTTCTTATAGTTTTTTGTGTGATTGTTGCGGGCAAAAATCATGGATCTTGCGGCACGGTTTCTTAAAAAATGCGATGGAATATGTGGGATATTTATGCAATTTTATGCGATGAAATTGCGGGAATTTACAAAATTGCGGGAACTTGCAAAAACTGTTTCAGCTTTTCCAGCTTTTCAATGATGTTCATGTCACATAATCACGTCACTTCATAACGTTCCCATGGCAACAGGAGACATGGCTGCGCTTGTGTGAGGTAATTGCAACATTTTTCAACTTTCTGCTAAAATATATGTCATTTCTGCTACGAAAATGCGGAGATTATGAAATCATGCAAGCCCGTATATTTTGTGCATGGAAATCTGCAATTTATGCTGTGAAAGTGCAGCATCAACTATACATAACATTTGGTATGTATTAAAATTAAGTTATTGCATATGCACATCTGCAATGTTTTTAATATTTTCAATATATTGTGCATCCCTATCTTGAATGCACTATAAGTCGCTTTGGATAAAGCCAAATGCATGAATGTAAAGTTTTAAACTGTTTTAAATATCTGATATACTGCACACACAGTTCATATCTAATGTTCTGTTTAATAATATATCATTTTTAATCTCATTTCATAATTTCTTGTTTTGTGTGTGAAACACACAGCTCTTCATGTGTTAAACATATAATCTGAATTATTGAACATGTGTGTTAGGCTGAAAACACATTACATGACAAACGGCGTTCAGAGAAAAGTGACTGCGACTTTAAACTGTATAATCTTGTGTATGCAGGAGCACTATAGAAAGCCATTAACGCTTTTCTGCATAATGTTCTGCACAGCACAGTATTCACTGCGGTGAGCTAATAACTAAACAGAGAAATGTGCTGTCACATCCTGAGCCCAAAAAACAACATGACTGACAATTAGAGAAACACATGTTCTGCTGAGGAAATGACTCGGTGAACTATAAAAAAGGTTATTGGCACAATTGGATGGTGCGTGGATAAGGGATTTTGGATATGCTTCTGTATGATGTTAACAATCACGGCTGTCCATCTCAAAGGCCAAAGTGTTACTGCAGGCTTTAAAATAACCAACGTGTCTGTACTTTAAATTTATATTTGTGGGAAATGAGCATTTTGCAACATGTGCGTATCTGATTTTTCAATCACGCTTACGAGAAGGAAGCGTATGCAGAAACGATTTCGAGTAATGATAGAGAATTGATTATTGCTGGGAAGTCTCACACATAGGAAGCCAACAACCATAGAGAAACTGGAGTCCTGTATCTCTCTTACACACACACATACACAAGATAACCTTATGTTATTTCGTCCGGTTATCAGTCTCATGTTAACAAGCCTGTGATTGTCATTTCCTGTTCCTGCTCTCTGATTGGTCACACCGGGGAGGACACACCCCTAAGTGCAGGGCACACTGTGACGTCTGTAGAGAGGTATAGTGTGCAGTTTACCTAAAGATAAGACGGAGTAAGGAAATGATTTTAGTGGCAGACTGTCACGAGAGTCAGTGCTCCACACTTTTTAAGAGACCCCTCATTTCCTTCTGTTTGGGGTGTGGAGTCTATAAACACAAATATTTTACAACTGAATATGTTTAAGTATGTGCATGTTAAAAGGATTTATGTTTAGAGTATGCTTATTCTTAAAGGGACACTCTAATTTTTTTGAAAATATGCTCATTTTCCAGCTCCAGTTAAACATTTGATTCTTAGCATTTTGAAATCCATTCAGCTGATCTCCGGGTCTGGCGCTAGCACTGTTAGCATAGTTTAGCACAATCCATTGAATGGGATTAGACCATTAGCATCGCGCTAAAAAATAACCAAAGAGTTTCGATATTTTTCCTATTTAAAACTTGACTCTTCTGTAGTTACATCGTGCACTAAGACTGGCAGAAAATTAAAAGCTGCGTTTAAAAGTTCAAACTGGCGGACTTTGCTGATGTAACATGGCTGCAGCAGACAAAGTGATATTACGCACTGCCCGAAAATAGTCCCCTTGGTTACTTTCAATAGCAGGGGACTATTTTCAGGCAATGCGTAATATCACTACGCCTGCTGCAGTCATGTTACGGCAGCAAGTCCTTGATTAATACGCCCGAATGAGAGTATAGTTCCTAGCCATATCGGCATAGAAAATAGCAACTTTTCATTTTCCGTCGGTCTTAGTACACAATGTAACTACAGAAGAGTCAAGTTTTAAATAGGAAAAATATAGTGTTCTTTGGTTATTTTTAGCGTGATGCTAATGTCCAACCAGACTCAATGGATTGTGCCAAGCCACGCCAAAAGTGCCAACGCCAGACCCGGAGACCAGCTGAATGGATTCCAAAACGGTAAGAATCTAATTTTTAACTCTAGTTGAGCTGGAAAATTAGCATATTTTGAATAAAAGTGGAATGTCCCTTTAAAAATAGGGGCTGTTTACACATTAAATCAGTTTTTGGCTGTTCATTTACACAACAATGCTGTGGAAACACAAACTTTTGAAGATGGATTTCAAAGAGGAAGCTTTTGAAAATGATGCCGCCTTATAAACTACAAAAACGTGAATAATGGCGACGTCTACAAGTATACAAAAACAACAATGGCGTCCTACAGGACTGTGTTTGTGCTGCTCAAGATACTATGTTTATTAACGCTTCTCCAACTTTATTGTCCAGGGTCAATTGTATTAATAAAATTATCTCATCGTTCATCTAAACAAATCTGCTCGATGCTTTTGCCTTCTTTATAGTTTGTATTTATCACACTGTAGACAAATGCATATGTGCGCAGACTTGTAGTGTTTCTTTATAAAGTAAAATCGCCATCTACTGGTCTGGAATGCATAATACTATTGAGTTTTCGTGTGAATGCGGATCTTTTTGACAGTGAAATTTATTGCTGTCGTGTAAACTGAGCCTTATTTAATTTTTTGTGAAGAGTTATTCATCATGCAAGTCATTTATTATTTGCATACAAATGCCCACAGCAGTGCAGATTGCTAAAAGCAAAGCAACTCAATGCAAAATAGTAACCAAAATGTTGAACTTATTGACATTGTTTTCTGTATAATGCACCCTGTCGGGCTTCAAAGAAAAGATACAGAGGTGCTAATAGCGTTGCTTTGTTCACAAGGACTCGGAGTGATTTTTACACAGATTTTTTAAGGTGTTGTTTTTGAATTGTACTGAGAATGTAATTTGATGTCACTTCAGGAGAAACAAATGTGAGATATGACTCACAGGCTCACATACATTCCCTGATGGCTTTCGACACAGCCACATGTTTAAAGAGGCGCCAAAACATTCCCTGAAATATATTGGAGAGATTTCTTTTACAGCATACCGTTACACGATGGTTTGCTTCATATAGAAACTTGGAATGTTGAAGGGAATTTTCCAGGTGAAGAAATATTACCAACCTATAATATTAAGCGGCCAAAGTTGCTAAGGGAGGCTCCATCGGAAACCTGGGTGTATCGTACATCTGAAAAAGTCATTTAACCGCTGCTCTTTAGCAGCTTTTCCCTGCAGACCCCTGCTTGAAGGAGTCTTATCTCCAGAAAACATGTCTTGAGGAAGAACCAGGTGACCTGCAAGGTGGTGGCAGAAGTGAGTTTGTGGATTTAGCGTTAGAGTTTTGTTTTCTTAACCCTACCCTGCACACGCGCGGACGCAGATTTTTTTCGTCTTTCTTTCATCTGGGATCTGGACGGTGGGCGGCACGCCCTGCCCTTGCATTCCATTCTGGCAAGTCAAATGAAAGTAAGGTGAGAAAATGAGCTGGCAATGAACATGACAGACTCCCCACAGGAAAGAGAAACACTGCCAAAGAGTGTCCACCCTAAACAACCAAACCCACATACCTTCCACCTTCATATTTCTAAAACCACACACACACATCAGCATCTGCAGTCATTGAGAAATGCTTTGCCATTTGAGATCCTCAAAAATCTGTTCTTGCATGTCAACATATTTACTACTTTGAAAATCTTTAATCGTGTATATTCAAAGTTTGTTGGTAATGAACTTTGTTGGTAAATGAAATAAATTATTTTCATGCAAATAAAAAAAGACATGTAGGACTGTAAGAAAATCTAACCAAACCATAATAATACCGAAACTTTTGGACAAAACATTGTGCTTTTCAGATGTTTTTCTGAGGTTCTGTTTACACGACAACAAAGTATAACAGAAAAGGTTTTCCTTTGCGTTTTCAAATAAATCGTTGCGTATGCCAGGCCAGTAGATAACAATTTACTTAGTAAAGATATACTACACGACTGCTCATGCTATGGAGCGATACATATAAACAAGACAGCAAAAGCATCACGTAACTTTGTTTAGACGGACAATGAGGTGAGTTTATTATTAACTTATAAAGCGGCAAACTTTTGTAAACCTTGTTGGAGAAGCGCAGCCATTGTTGTTTTGTTTATGCTACGTTCCAGACAACTGGGATTTAGGATATTTCCTAACTCAACCCGGAAATGATGTTTGGAACGGCACTCTTTTAATGTTACTTAACACTTTAAAATTTTTCATGTTACTAAATCATTTGTAACATGTTTAATGTAAAAATGTTTAATGTTACTTAATAAAAAGATTATATCTGGGAAATATCCTAAATCTGATCTGTCTGGAACGCAGCATAACACTTGAGCATGATGTCACCGTTTGCACAGATTCATGTTTACGTGGGAGACAACAAACCCATCTTTAAAAGTTTGAGTTTTTAGGGTCCCAAAATAAGCCTAACCGCATAAAAACACTCCCATTTACTGTTGAAAACATCTTGTAAAGCCTGGGGTGTAGTTTGTTTTTTAACATGCACAGGAAAGTATGTGTACGGTCGAATGCACAGCCTTGCAAAGCATAGTTTATTTGGTTCCTACGTGTAAATAGACATTCGAAGCATGCACATTGTGAAAAAATTCATGCATCTCCTGGACTACATATTGCATTTGTCTGCATGCAAAGTATGCGCAGTTACAAAAATCCAGCGGTGCACATACAGTGTGCGCATACTCAACAATTTCTCTAGCTGTACTCGAATTTGAAGAAAGTCCACAATCATGCGTTTCTATAAAAACTTGATTCACGTTTTTAATATTTTTTAAACTAGACAGACTTATCTGAGCATGTTTTATGATTTATGATGTTTCTAGCTGTATACTACTTTAGTTGAAACATTGAAATTTATTGCTTAAACATACCAGGAAACATCAAGTCTTTTGAGCTGTAAAAGTGCTGAACATTGCATTCAGAATCTGAAAAAATGCCACATTTTTGTTTTAATCCTCAAATTTTATTTATTTCATATCCAAGGTTCCCACAGGTCCTTAAAATCCTTTAAAGTTTGTGAATCTGGGGGGGGGGGGAATCCAAGGCCCTGGGAAGTTTTTGAAATATACATACATAGAATACAGGTCATTGAAAGTGCTTGAATCTATTTTATGCAAGAAGTTTTCTGGAAAAAAATCCATATAATTCTCTGTGTAGTGTAGGATAATATCATAAAAATTCTAGCCTTTTTAAGCACACGTGCTAAACTGTTCACTTTAAATGCTTATATCTTCTGTATGCCAATGTTGATTGATTCATACCAAAATGCTTTTTTGAATAGTTATGTTTGACAAATAAAAACGTCTCGGGTTACGTATGTAACTGTTGTTCCCTGAGAAGGGAACGAGACGCTGCGTCTTCCTTGCCATACTTCCTGCGTCTCTGTAACGCCGTCTTTGGCAATATTTCAGATAGCGATATACTTCCTATACTCACCCTGTCTTTGTCGTTAAGCCTCACTATTGGTTGAATTTGATATACACATTCAGACGCACTTACCTCTGGAGGCGTCCCCAAAGTTTCACCGCAGTGACACAGCGCGAGTTCCCTCAAAAGGGAACTGTAACAATGTATCTTAAAAGGTAACACGCTGTAACCTTGCTCTCACTTTAAATGTGTCCCCACATTCAGTTCTTGAATTTAAGGGGTATTGGACCTGGAAAGTCTTTGAAAGCTCCTTGAATTTGAAGTTAGCTAAGGTGTGGGAACCCTGCAAATCTTTTATATAGACAATTGTATCTTATTCTTTGGATCATGTTAAATTAAGACCAAAAACTTCTTCTTTTGTTTGAATTATGTCTTTGTGGCATATTCTCATTGACTACAGCCACAAACACATCCATCAAACTGTTCCCAGCACAGAAAATACTGAAATATTGTTCAGATCTTTTCTGGTTATCTTGTCTAAAACAATACACAGTTGTCTCTTCGTTTGCCGTTTACCGAGGGCATCTATTCACTCCGTGTGTCTTCATTTCTCATGTGAATGCTTCTGTTATCTGGAGGCAGTCATTACCGTGAGTCACATGACTTTTCTAACACAGCATACTAGTGCTGAACTAATGGATGATATTCACAGCCTCCAGGGATCATTTAGACACAGCTGCCACGCTGTTCACCACGGTAAATCACTCTGTTAACTCACTGTAGGTTTTGCCAGTGGAAGGAAAGATGTGAATTTTAATCTTTAGGTTGCTGCATAATCTCAGGCAAGCGCATTTGAAATCCCAGATGGAAATGCTGTGTCACGTCGACTCATTTTGGTATCAACTCTGTCTCTGTTGTTCCTCTTGAAATTCATTATATATAATATAAATTATAAAGACAAACAGTAAGATCTATGCAATGAATTTGGACAGCATAGCTCAGACTGTTTGGTCTTGTGAGAATGAGGAAGTTTTACTTGCAGACTTTGGTGTCTCTGCAAATCTAAGTACAAATGGAGAGAAACATGACATTATTGGAAACATCTGAGGCGCTATGATCTAAAAGTATACGGTTGCAATATCAAGATCTGGTTTAATTTGCATATCTGTCACGTGTACTGTCCCCCTGCCACTATTTCTGCCTTGATAGCTACAGAAGAAAAGCTTTTTGTTTGTGACTTTGTGTGCACTGTCTGATGCTCGGCCTGCTATAATAGGAGGTTGTTTTTAGCATCTGCAGATTTGAAAGCTTTCATTCCAAATTACTCACTGACATGAAAACACATTTCTATCAGTACCCATCAAAGCTGAAAGCAAACAACACAGATAACTGTAATGAGACAGACGTTTCGTGAGATCTCCTTCCTCACAGTTTAATCTCTGAAGACTTCTCTCATGTGATGTTTAGACGTTTTGATCCTTGACGTTGTCATTTTCTGTGGTGTTTCGAGTTTTAATTTACTGACTTTTTTACGCATATGAAAATATTTATTATTATTTTGCATTAAGAGAATAGTTCAAAATAATATGTTTTGCCAAATTATATGCTTTTCAAATAATAATAAAGCTGGATGATATACTACAAAGCTCCATCACCTAACATTATAAAATAATGTTTTTTTATTATTATTAAAGGTGCCAAAGAATGCATTATAATAATGTTAAATTGTTTTCTTATATTTACATAGTATGTGGCTTTATTTAGTGCAAAAATGATCCAGAGACAGTTTTACATGTCCATTTACAACACTAGGATTTGCCTTTGGAATGAAATGGTCTATTACCTTATTTGGAAGGGTCATGAATAATAATGAGGAGCTCTGCTCTGATTGGCTGTTTCTCAGAGCAGCTCATTCAGTAGCTCTGTGTGTATTATGTTTGAGTCTGTATCAGATGAAGATACAGATTTTGAGGAATAATCAACTGTTTGGAGATTGTTAACTCTTTCCCCGCCATTGACGAGATATCTCGTCAATCAAGAGAAAACGCTTCCCCGCCATTATCCACTAGGTGGCGCCATTCCGCAACTTTTTGGAAGTATTGCCCTATGGCAAGCTCCTGCATGTCCGTGTCTGTTTTAAAGATCGCTCTGAATGGTATCTCTATGAAAAGTCCGTCACAAAAATGGAATTATCTCAGCTTTTTGCTCAAAATGTGGTGTTTTTGCAGAAACCTACCCATCTTCAAAAGCTGATTACAAAAGAACTACTGAAGGTAGGATGAAACAGTTTTTTTTGTCTTTCATTTGGTATATTGTATGTTTATATATTTGAAGAAGAACATTTTCTGGAAGGCATTAAACTTTTGTGAAAATCATGAAAAACGCTGGCGCTGGCTGGCAACTTTTTTTAAAAACACGCTGGCAGTGAAAGAGTTAATGGACGTTTCTGAGTGGTAAGTTTGTGTTTTTTTAAGTATGGACCTGCAAAACGTAACTGTAACGTCAATAGAACTTCAGGCTAAACGTTAGCATATAGCATTGACTAGCATATCGCGCTAACTAAGCACCAGTCACGACTTCGTTTTTAGCATTGTAACAACATTGTACCTAATTGAATGTGTATTTAATGTCGTACATCTCGAATATAACGTCACAGTTGGTGTTATGTTGAGATATCCAGCGGTCTTTTGCATGCACGAGGTTTACATAAGAAGGAGGAAACAATCGTGTTTAAGGCTCATGATATGTCATTACCATGTACAGAACTATACCTAGAAAAATACTGTTTAACAATCTACGGCACCTTTAAGCCCAAGCACAAATATAGCAGAACTTATCTAACTCTCTGGCTTCGACCCGCAATAATACAGTCATCTTAGTGCAATATTATTATTAGCTCTCTACATATTAATTTAGACATTTGATCAAGTAACTTTTGAGTAAGGTTTTATGGTGATGATCAGCAGGGCTCTGCCTCGCAGTAACAGGCGGAGGAAGAGCGTCGATTTGTGCCGGTTTGGTGTTGATTCACAACTTTACACTGTTTACTCGCTGTCTGTATATCCTTAACACACAAAATTGATCTGCAAGAGTTTATGGCGGTATCAGCAGCTCATAAAGTCATTTCACTGGATATCTGTGCTCACCCACAGCCCTGGCACAGACTTCAGACGTTTGGATCAAGTTTTTGTGTTTTTGCGTGCTTGCCCAGATCTTCAACCTACAGATCTATAATAGCACTTCAAGTTAAAAAGAGCTCATTTGAGCTTAAATAGATAAAAAATAACAAAATTATCTTTACAATAAAGATCAATTAGTTAATACATAAGGTGACATTAACTTATAATGAATATAAATTTGAAAGCATTTAAAAATAAAAGCAAACTCTGCAACCCAGCATTGGGTAAAAAAGCGATGACCCCAATCTGTTAGTTTAACCTGTGCTGGGTTGTTTCAACCCAAAATGCTGTGAATTATTTTTTTTTGGGGTTAATTTAACCCAGTGGCTGCGTTTGTCTATTTTTGAACCAATGCTGGGTTAAAAATAACCCAACAATTTTTTTTCAAAAGTGACGTCAAATATCAACTGCATATCAATCAAACTTTTACGTTTATAAAAATGTGGACTTTTTATTATACAATTACTACCTTATGCATTTCATTTATATGCTGTTTGTGTTATTTTGATAATGAAAGTAACCTCATTGTAAAGTGTTAGCAATTTTCTCGCTTATCTTTTTCACAGCTTATCTTTGACTTCCTGTTGAACCTCAGATTTAATTCTCTGATTGTGCATCAAACGCCTCAAAATAAAGAACCACAGATTTGGGCCAAAGGAAAAGCAAACACCCCTCCCTGCCCAAATAGTAGAAATAAAGTGGACAAGCTATTTTAAGTGACTCTCGCGTTCTCATTTACTCCAAAAACAAACCAAACCCTACAGATAGCTGACATGAGATGCTGGGCCTGATCAGACTGTCACCAATGTGCTGAACCCAAAGTGCACTTCAAAGGGCGAGATGTTAATTGTAGCTTTGGTTTCAGTCCTATCATTAGTCGCAGCAGCCAGTAATCTCCAGTACAAACCCAATATCACCGAACTGTGTGATAGAGGTCATAAGCCCAAACTGAAGCAAAGTATTCATCACTACAGCTCTTCTTCTTCTCACAAAAGCTTTGGTGATGTTTTCTCCTGTGTGTGTAACTATTAATCATTGTTTGCTTTCAAACAATATACCGGGAGCAGAACTGGACTGTGTCAAGCACTCAGCTGTGGCTTTTCAACTTGAAAGGTGTTCAGAAATGTTGATCTGCGCTTTCTCAGGTTCACGGTCACGGAGATTGATTTATAAGCGCATGTTCTTCGAAGGACATCATGGAGACCTTCGTTTTTAACTACTGTACGGTATATTAGCGGCTCATCCATTCATCAGACTAATAACTAAGCGTGATTTCTATTCAGACACGTATTGAATAATATTCACATCACGTGGCAACATTCTTAAAAGCATTATCCTGTAGTTTCTGGAAGGCAGCTGGTCGTGAGGTCCGTGTCACTCCCACGTCCTGTTTCCTTGTGTTTATCATTCGAGCTTGAGGGAAGGATGCTTCATATATCTGTATCCTCCACAGCTGCACTATAAAGCAACGTTCCTCAGCGCTTATAAATGCCTCGCAGGGTAACGTAAGAACCTGAAGCTCGCAAATGAGGTCACGAGTAACACCCAACAGAAGTGTCAGGAACTTGTGTTCTAGAGGAAACTATATTACACGCCTCCCAGGATTTATGACAATGTCACGGCCGTGTTCCTTTAGTAGAGAGACCCACCAAAATCAACAATAAGCCAATTAACTCAAGATTTTAAATCTTTATTTTACAATAATGGGCTCTTTACTGGAGATTAATGTCTGTACATTAACAATAGCTGACTTTACATTTCTGAATATATTGCCAATATGATGCTAGGATGTTGTGACTTTGTTGCTTATATTGTTGCCGGGTGGTTGCTAGGTTGTTGATTCCCTTTTACGAAATTATCTTTAGTTTTATTTAGGGCTGCATGATAAATCGCACGTGATTGTCACGTGCATGTCGTCAGTAAAGCCGGTTCCTTGATTAGTAATAAAAAGCCATCAGCTGCTTTCAAGGGGTGGCATTTATTACATACAGCCATAGTTCACTAAAAAGCGGGAAAATATCGCATTCATAATCGCAAGCGTTTTATAGTCTACCGAGCCCCTAAGGTGACATTGGGGTAAAAAAAAACAAAAGTTTAGTTACATGTGCTCACGCGAAACCTTCATGTGCAGAATTTATTTTTAAAGTTTAGTTTCGCGTGCTATCACGTGCGCGCGTAAAACTATCACGTGCGCACGTGAAAGCGAAAGTTGCACGTGCGTACACCATGTCCCCTTTGGGGCTCCGTACGATTCATCCGCTATTATTAATGCGATATTTCCCCTGCTTGTCAGTGCGAGATGCTGATGAGATGCGCGTGACAATCGCATGCGATTAATCGTGCAGCCCTAGTTTTATTATACAAGTAAAAGTGTAGTACCCCTGATTTTTTACAAAATCATGGTTTAACTATGGTTACTGTAACAAAATCATGGTTAATTCGTGGTAACCATGGATTAGCCAGTAAACATGTTTTGTTCGGTTTGTTTGTAGTAAAATCACGGTTATTTTTTGTAATGGACTGCACTAGTCCTTCCTTTACTGTCTGTTTTTGGGTAGGGACACATCAAAGCGATGCCAACGAAGTAGCACGTTTATTTTGCGCATGCGTGGGATGGTATAATTTTCGGTACCTGCAGGTGGCAGTAGTTGTTTTTTATTATTAACCTTTTTAACTCTCTCGTTGTTGATTTGTTGAAGATTTTGACTAAAATGTTAAGTGTGTTATAAATAAAATTACAGTATTATTATTATTAATACTCAAACGGAAATTTTTTAAATATTTACATATTTGAATAAGAAATTGGGAAAAAATTATATGAGGGTTCTGAACATTCCTTCTTGATTTTGTCGTTTGCTTGCTTCACCACTTCCGTATTTCTTCTTGTTCACTGGTTGGCAATGATCTGACTCCCAGACAAGCGCCACCGCCGAGTCGACATGCTGAATCAGGCAAAAAAGGTGATGGTGCTTAAAGCTGTGCGACACAATCTCATTCATTTTAATAAAAGCTTGCAGATTTCCGGCAACATGAATGACTGTTGGCGACAAGACGTGGGCATGTCCAGCTATGCGACAAAGTTGAGAACAATTCAACTTAATGCAAATGAATACTGATAATAGTGGTCAGCAATAGCAAAAGTAATGGGTCTCTATTATTAAATAGCAGACAATGATTATGATAGCTAGGTTGGCTTGTATGTTTGGTGCAAAATGGGTGTGCAAGGGGTCCTAGCCTTATATTTTTTCATAGGGCCCAAAATTGCTAGTGGCACCCCTGTTAACATCATCTGTCTTTTGTCATTGACCACGTTTACATGCACACCAATAATGCGATTATTTCCAATAATGCGAGTAAGGTCTAAATCGCAGTAAGATGTTTACATGACTGGAGCCAACCTCTTCACTCCGGTTTACATGCAGTTTTTATTTTCGGATTATTCACACATAGCCCAATGCAGAGCACAAAGGATGTACTCACATATATGGTCCACTGTTTTAATTTACTTACGTTAAATGACAAACACGTTGTTATAGATGTATTTCATTATCCGGTGCCGTGATGAAGATATAAATATGACAGTGCCTGTAAAGGGCGTTCACATGATATAAAAACATAGTTTGAAAAATAGTTTTATATTAAAGATAATAGCAGAGCTCACACAACAACTATAACGATAGCGATTTTGGCACATAATGAAAGATAAACCATTGACAGCCATTTAAATCTATTTGAACTTGAAGTGCACGCGCACTTAAAATGCAGTAGAAAGCTCATTCATTGCTGAGGTTATAACATAAAATTACCTCAGGTATCCAGAGCTGATGCAGTTGTTGCTGTGAAATTTTTCTACCACACTGACTACGCCAAAAGGTAAGATATTAACCTACATTCATTGTTCAGTTACGCGAAACGCAGCGAGTTGAGGACATCTGCTGGTTTCCCGCTGTGTAAATGCAACAAGAACAGCATACATTCAGTGACATGTAAACAATTGCAAAAAGGTTTTTATTACAAGAAATATCCAATATTAGGTAATGCCGCGCTCGTTGAGGGAATTAGCATGAAGTTATCATTATGATGTGGTCACTAATATATTTATCGTTATAATTATCGTTATAATGTCCCTTAAAGCTTTTATACAATGCTGTCGTGTTATTTGAGCTGTTTCTGAATGAAGGCAGACTGCTGACAGACTGCTGACAGCGGGTCGTGTTGGCAGAGTTCACATAAAACTTCCTGAAGTCAAGTTTAAAACGAATTTGTGCTTAAGGTGCGTGACTAAAACACACGCGCACTTCAGTGCGGTATAAATGCGATTAAAGCGTTTACATGGACGCATACTGTGATTAAAAATGGCATACGCCAACTCTTTTAATACAATTATACTTACTGTGATAATGAGCTTAATCGCATTAGTTTTATCGAATTATTGCGTTTACATGAGGTAAAGTATAATCGCAGTATTGACAAAATCCCATTATAATCGCATTATTAGGGTGCATGTAAACGCGGCCATTGAGAGGACAGTTACACATTTGTTTATAGTTGTTATTTGTTACTACTATAATTAGGAATGCCTCCTAACGACCTCACACAACAAAGTCGTTGCCGTTACTGTGCGTGCACAACACTCCGAAAAGTCAATGAGACAATGCTCAAAACCTGCCAACCGTTGGATTGTCGCGTAACTAGCTTGTGGGATATTTTTGTCCCCCTATTGAAAATCAATTGATTAAGAATATTATACCATACACATCAAGGATCTTTAATGAAAGAATTGTTGCAGGATGAGTAATGCCACAATTTTAATACCTAGGTTTATGGATTTGTTCAGAGTATGAGCCACTGTAATAGTGACACATGGTTTAGCAAACACCACTAATACCTCAGGGCCCGAGACATCAAATGTAATCGTGAATCTATGTGGAGAAATGAAAGGAATTTTTGGCTAGTAAAAGACTCTTTCAAGTTGAAACTGAAGCATGCATTCCTCATTTAAGTCTTTTTTTCTGTAAGCTGTTCATCTGTTAAGGTACAGATCAGTAGGGGGCGCTGTGATTTCAGCCAAACATAACAGAAGAGCAGAGACCGAAAAAGAGCCATCCCAGCAGTCTTAAACCTTTCAGGTACAGCTGATGAAAAGACGAAAGCCCTTTTCAGAAGAGGAACATTGTTACGACCCAATATCTTACAAAACACACCGCGCCCAAACCAATTCTTACAGTGCCAGGGAAAAGGATTCATCCCTTTTGGAAAAACTGGAGTGCGCTTCTCTATTTGCAAACTTAATGAAGTAGAATAGACTTAGTGAATTAGGGCATGACGTCCAATTGTTCATTTTCCCTCTCCAAATTGAATAAGTGCATGATTTCTCCTGGAAGACTGAATGTAATTTAACAGGCGGAGGTAAATGTGATTGAGCAGGACAGGTGATTTATCACTCCCACCCGTCTTCACTTCAGCACTGCTGTGTTTACAGTGCATACTACTTTGAATACTGTGTAGTGTGCTGTATGTGTACTTCCAGCTTGTACCACAACATTGTAAACTCAAATGTTTGTCTCTTTGTTAAACATCCCACACTGCAATAATTCATTTTAGGGGGTAGACAACCCCCCCAGCCCTCTCCCCAAAATGCAACTGTATACATTATGACTGATTATATATAATGATATAATATTTAATTTATATGGTACATTATTATATTATGTTATATAATGACTTCAATACGGTAGCTATTCGGCTCTGCTATTGAAACCAATGAAAATTAATGATTGAATGATACCTTTAAAATCAAAAAAATTTTGACCCTTGTTAATTATTAATCTCCTTATCCGTTTATATGTGTGTATATACATATATATCTCCCAAGGGTTTTTCCCTTCTAGGACTTTTTTATTTCCTCGGCTAAACAGCCCGGGTTTTTTTTTTCCTATGGGGTTTTTTACCCCGGGGAGACAGCCTTCTTGGGCTTAACTTAGCTTCCTCTTCTAGACGTTACATTAGTAATATGCTCGCTTATAATGTCGAGTCATAGCCGCAGCAAATTTGACTGCTTATGCTATCGTGTAATATGTTGTGCTATCTGTCGTTTTTTTGTGCTTTTACTGCTTCTATTAATGTAAAGCTGCTTTGAAACAATTAAGTATTGTGAAAAGCGCTATATAAATAAAATTGAATTGAATTGAATTGAATTGAATTATGTAGGGTTTTTTTTCAGTTTTTGGACACTACGGTGTCCAAAAGCGAACACGCCCACAGCAAAAACTGATTGGTCTACAGTTAAAGAGACCATTAATGATTCGGTTTGTCTCGTCGCTCGCTATGACAAAGTCTCTTCAGACCGAGACCTTGTAAAATTAGTTAAAGGTGCAGTGTGTAAATTTTAGAAAGGATCTCTTGACAGAAATGCAAAATTATATACAAAACTATATTATCAACGGTGTATAAAGACCTTCCATAATGAACCATTATGTGTTTATTCCCTTCGAATGAGAAATTTTTATCTACATACACCGAGGGTTGCCATTTTGGGCTGCCATGTTTCTACAGAAGCACTTAACGGACAAACTTTTTTTACTAAGTTGTCTCCAACGATGAGATGTTTGACCGGTGGTGGCTACCGTAGCTTCTCTATGTGTTTCAAAAGCGAGGGGTGAGCAGTGGACTGAGCCGTTGGTTGCAATTTGCAACCTCACCACTAGATGGCTCTAAAATTTACACACTGCACCTTTAAACCTGACCTCTATAACTCACACATTCTCAAATAATTGATTCACGGAATATTTGACATCATTTGCAGGCATCAGGGATTTGCGGGAGACTCCCAGATGTCCAGGAGAGGTGGAATGTCTGGTACAGATTCCCTCCCGTGGTAGCATGGAGGGCATAGTAACAATCACATGTAAGCTGTGTACGAAATGTTAGCAATAACCAAGCAAATATTTAAAAACTATTATACAACAGTTCTTTCTGGTTCTCGAATCTGATTGGCTAAGAGCCATACGATATTGTGCTGATAACGGCACTGTAACCGCTTCACCTTTCGTATTATTCCGCCACCTAGTGAATGGAGGTCCTAAGCAGGCTCATCTCTGAATGGAAAAACACAGACGCGCTGTTTGAATCACTCTCCGTGTGTCTTATTAGTTTACTAGCTCATAAATCAGTCTGTGAATCCCCAATCGGAAGTTATTAGTCAAAGATCAGCGCTCTTGGATGTTACGTTAAAGTTAATGGGAGAAATGTCTTGTCACATCGTGTGGACGATTAACACTTGGAAAGAGGAATATAGACACTCGTTTTTTTCTGGAGCTATATTTCTTATCAGAACGCGAAAACACCGTGAAACAGCAGGTAAGCACCGCAGCTTTTAAATGTGGACATTGATCATTTACTTTATCGTGACCTGACTATTAAAACATGTTATGAGATATCGCCACTGGTATATTTATAAGCAGCATGCAAAAACATCTCTCTGACAAAACGTTTTATATAGTACTGACAAGAACAAAGTTTAATAATAATAATCGAGTGCTCGTATCACGTTAAGAATAAATGAGAAAGCAATAGTAACGTTATACAAGTATAGTTTTATTAACTTTTACCTCGCGCCAAAACAATAACAACACAAAAGACACTAAATATGAATTAAAAAACAAGTAATAGTTTGATCATGACACCAAATACTGCTGATTTGATCTCATTTTGACGATCATAAACAAACAAGGCCAACATGAGAGCCAGGGTATCTCTGTCAGAAATGTAGCCCAGAGAGGGCGGTGGTCAGCGGGGCGAGTGAACACTGACGTCCTCTCATGCTTTGGTTCTCATTCGTACCGAATCTCACTAAGCAAACGTTCAAACAGGCGCTATCTTTACTAATCGACTGCAGATTTAAATATAATACATATACATTCTCGACTGAACTAATCTTAAAACTACACTTTGTGACCAAGAAACGGTAATATAAAGTAACAGCTTTTCCGTCCATTGAGTTGTTATGAGCTTCAAAGCAGCCGAAAGTTTTACCTGTCATTCTGGCCGCCCTCAAATCCGTGGCGGAAGAAGTAGTTCTCAAACAAAGAGGCTTTTAAAATAACTCCGTTGTTGTTTTCTAGTTTTCGTTTTTCAAACGTGTGCCGTCGAACTGTTGTATAAAAGCAATATCGCTCTCGGAGTCGTGTGATATAGCTCTATATCATCACGGCTGTGATTGCCTCCGGCACTCGGCCTGCGGCCTCGTGCCTCTGGCCTAATCACAGCCGTGATGATATAGAGCTATATCACACTCCTACTCGAGCGATATTGCTTAACTATACAAACCCTACAGGTTTTAGCTGGTTTGCTGGTGAAGCAAGCTGGTCTAGCTGTGTTTTGGTCACTTTTTAAGTTGGTCTAGCTGGACTGAGCTGGTCAGGCTGGGAGGACCATCTTAAACCATCTCCTGCCACCTAAAACCAGCTAATGCCACCTTAAACCAGCTACCAGCTAATGCTGGTCTTAGCTGGATTTTTCAGTAGGGAAATGTCCGATAGAAATGCAACAAGCAGTTTCAAAACGTGAAAATTACACCTAAGTTTATGAAGTAACTATCCTGCCTGTTTTTCGGATGCTATCTTTCAAACTTGACTGTGCTCGGCCAATCACCTTTGCCTCTGACACACATGCACAGGATTGTGGGATTTCAGTGAAGGATGCATCTATGCTGCCTACAAAAAATTATCAGATGTAGATATCTTAACAGACAAGCAAACATTGGATTCAGATGTAGTCGTAGTATCACATGTAACATTTGTGCGCTGCTATTCTGCTATGATGACACGTAGCATATAACATTGTGTTTATCTTTTTTCATCATAAGCTAAACTGCAGGATTCCCCAAAATTTATTCTGCTCTATTTGGCTTTAAAATGATTTTTGGTCAACTAAGATGTACTTCAGCTAACAGTAAATTGGTAAACACTATAAAACAGCCTCGGTCTGGCAATCCCATCTGTAAAGCAAGAGTTGGAATGGGCTTTATGTTATTAAATCATCGGTGTTAGTTAAACTTTTCTGTGAATTGGATGAAATTAACCTTTGTTAATACCATTGCACAGTCTGATGGGAAGAGAGAAGATGCTAATTGCTGTCGGTGTCATTAGCACATGGTGTTGCTAATGGCATCTGGCAAAAGTCACCCATCAGCTGATCAAAACAACATCATCCAATCATCTATTGGAGAAATTGAATGGCTGTTTTTTGACCTACAGTACAGCTGAAGGTTTAGCGGTGGGCCGAAGGTTTAAAGTTTTATAAGCCTCTCTCTTTCCAGATGGCAAACAAGGACGATGACCGTAGCTCAGATTTGATCTGTTTTCTTCTCACAAACCTGTGTCCGGGGACCTTCAAGGTTGAATTAATAGTCAAATGCGGTGTGTCCAGCACATGAAGGTTTTTCTGTGTGCTATGTAAATTTCACTGCATATATTTGAAATTTAGAGCACTCCTGGTGCTTTGCATCGAGCGTCTGGCAGCTTGTGGTGTTGTTGTTGTTTTTTCTACGAAAGCTTTCGGTTTTGTGAAATACTGGAGCAGGAACTTATTGTGTGAGCCTCTTTGTCAGGTCTTGCTGGGAACGGTAAAACAATAGTGTGAACCGTGGACACCTCCCAGTCAGATACATGACAGAATGCCACGGGGAAACACTTGTTACTTTTTCAGGAAATACTGTTACTCACTCTCATTTATCACATGGGAATACATTTACGTTTACATTTAGGCATTTAGCAGACGCTTATATCCAAAGCGACATACAAAGATACGGAAACAATCAAGCGATTTGTCATAGGGAGGCAATAAGCCTACTTTCTCTCATACCTGTTGAGAGAGAAAGAGCGTATTTTTAAGATAGAAGTGGAGGAGTGTCTACAGTCAGTATCAATTTGTCATGTATATTTGGAAAAGCTTAGTTTTTAATCATTTTTTTGAATGTAGCGAGAGCTGGGCTGATCGGACTCCTATAGGAAGATCATTCCACCAGCAGGGAGTAGCCAAGGTTTCTGGCAGTTTTGGAAGGAGTAATGGTTGTGTTGCCCAGCTGAATGGATAGAGCATGCTTTATCTTGGGTTGTGCCGGAAATACACGCAGCTTCGTCTTTGCTAGGTTCCGCTGAAGGTGGTGTTTCTTCATCCAAGCTGAGATGTCTGTAAATGTGTGCTGCTATGGTGGTTTTGTCTGGGTGAAATGAGAATAAGATTTGTGTGTCATCAGCATAGCAGTGGTAGGAGAAGCCATGTGCCGGTATGATAGGTCATAAGGATGTCTTGTAGATGGAGAAAAGGAGGGGACCAAGCACTGATCCCTGCGGGACCCCAGTGGCCTGTGGACAACGTGCCCCTCCATGGCACCCTGAAGGATCTATCGGAAAGATAAGATCTAAACCGTTGAAGAGGAGTATTGAGATGAAGCATCTGATGTGACGCGTTTGCATCCTCCACAACTAAGCAAAAGCTGCAGAATTGTCCCGTGCAAACTGTAATTAGCACAATGCATGCAAATAAACAACGCTATTGGGGTGCACAGTTTATTTTTTTGTACATAACCGTATCTAAACTGTAGTCATCTGTTGCTATGTTTTGTATATTTTATATATTTCATAAAAATAAAGATGTACAGGACTCAAAAAAGAGAGCAGTGTTTTGTAACACATGTACTGCTGTATCCGGTACTGCACTAACAACAGTGAGCCTCAGAAATGGCAAACTTCATTGCCAATGAATCATTACTGTTGATCTGTCTGTTTATTTTGCCTTGAGGCAGTGGAGAGAACACAAAGTGCTGGATTTATCGATTCAGGCCATCAGCAAGCATTTTCTGAAATCTAGTGCGAAAGTTTTTACATATGATGAATTTGCAGTCGTTTTTGGCAGATTCTGTGTTTTGAGGGATTTGGGTTTGTAATTACAGAAGTCATTATGTCATGAAATCAGAAGTCCAGAGCGTACAAACAGCAATTCTGTTGTCATTGTCACCCAATTCAAAATAATCACACAGTATGAGTCCCTTTTGATTGCCAGGATCTGCCCTGATCATCGGCTGTTTTAACAATCGGCCAAGAAGAGGTGTGCTGTGAGTTATTTAAGCAGTCTGATCTATGATATTTACCTGGATTAATTAAATGCATAAACTTGCATTAGATTAACTAATATGTAGACTTTGCATTCTAGTAGATACTTGAAGAAGATTCTTGTGTGCGCCGAGCTTCCGTTTCCCAGGATCAGAATGTGTGAAGCCTCTCATCTTTGTGAGACGGTGGGGTCCGTTGCCATGGCAATGGAGGAAGAGATACAGAGGGGGACGTGCATTGAAGTGCGAAGTGTACTGCAGCTGTGCCTCGTGACGCCACAATGGTTGCCAAGGTAACACATTAGCATTTCCATATGAATGAATCAAATGCACTTTAACCTTATTGTGCATATTTTGAATATTGATCACATTTAATGCACAATTTGATGCTTGTGCATTTAAAGATTCCTCCTGCAGAGAAAGTGTTATGTTATCACTCAGATGACGCTCGTTCATAGATAAAGAGAGCAGAATTGAGTTTGACTGACTTTTGATCATAGACTTGTATCTTGGAGCACATTTGGACACCGTGACATCTCTTCTGAAACTCTAGATGTATGGCATGTGAGAGTACACAGAAAGGAGGAAATTTGAGGAAAGATCTTTATTTAATCTCATTGTTCTCCAAGAGAAGTTACTGAAATATTAAAGACAGGGTTCCCACGGGTCCTTGAAATCCTTGAAAGTTTGTGAATCTGGGGTGGGGGATTCAAGGCCCTGGGAAGTTGTTGAAAATATACATAGATACAGGTCATTGAAAGTGCTTGAATCTATTTTTTCTGGAAAAAATCCACATTATTTCCTGTGTAGTGTAGGATAATATCATACAAATTCTAGACTTTTTAAGCACACGTGCTAAACTGTTCGCTTTAAATGCTTATATCTTCTGTATGCGAATGTTGATTCATACCAAAATGCTTTTTTGCATAGATGTGTTTGACACATGGAAATGTCTCGGGGTTACGTATGTAACTGTTGTTCCCTGAGAAGGGAACGAGATGCTGCGTCTCTCTTGCCATACTTCCTGCATCCCTGTAACGCCGTCTTTGGCAATGTTTCCGATAGGCTTCCTGCCTCCCGCGTCACCCTGTCTTTGTCGTTAAGCCTCATCATTGGTTGAATTGGATATACACATTCAGACGCACTTACCCCTGGAGGCGTCCCCAAAGTGTCACCGCAGTGACGCAGCGCGAGTTCCCTCGAAAGAGAACTGTAACAATGTAACTTTGCTCTCACTTGAAATGTTGCACCTGGAAAGTCCTTGAATTTGAAGTTAACTAAGGTGTGGGAACCCTGTAAAGAGATCCCAAAAAAGATTTTTCATTTCTGTGTGACAAGCTCGAAACTGTTGAGAAGCTGATTTCTGTATTGATGGCTTTCTAAAGGATCAGATTAGAGGTCGAATTGTGCAACTGAAATGAACAAAAGTCACGACCGGCATCATTAGAGAAGCAGCTTGGGATTACACGACTGTCACGGGTTAAGCAGTGTAAAGTCTGGGGAATTTCGATCAAAACTAAGGCCTTTGAAATTCGATCTTTACCCTGTGACATTGTGTAACGTATCTGCGCGGCTGTAGAGACTCTTAAAGCTCGTAGCAATAGAGAAATGACTAAACTGACCTGCCTAAACCCTGCTGTGGCAGAAATATTGATGTCAGTAGAGAGGAGGCTGGTAACAAGAGATGTGTGAAACCAGCTGAGACTCGGTTGACTCTTTGTGATGAATTCACAGCCCATCTGAAGTGAAGATCTCTGACTGCTCATCTGTCTGCCTTCAGTCTGTGTAAAGAGTCGAGCAACAGTGGAAGAGTTGAAGTTATGTCAAAGATTTGTACTCAATCAAAGGGCTTTAGTATAAGAATACTTGACTAGAGCATAAGGCCGCATTGTACTTAACGTGTCAATACATGATTATCAATGTTGATAAGCATTACAGTATGACATACAGGATCCATAAGTACAATGATCTCTTATTCTGCACTCATAAAAGTGAATTAATATTAGTATTCAGAGCCACCTTAAAGTTGCTTAAAGCTGTTATTTAATTTTTCATTTCATAATTATTCTTTCACAGATTTTCACCTCCGTCGAGTAAATGATGCTTAAAGCTTGATTTTAAATCACAGCTTTGTGTAAATCTCCTGCTTCAGTGTTTTAATGCGCCGTGATTTGTGTAGGAGTAATGTATTACGATGAAACATAATCTTTGACCTCCTAAATATTTGCAAAATTGTGAAACGTTTGCTTAACTGGATTTGATAATAATTATAATCTTATGGTATCTGAAATAAACAGACTAAAAATTATATTGCTTGTGTCTTTTGAGGACACAAGCAGAAAATATATAATAATATAGCTAAAAATCATGATTTCTTGTGAGTGTCAATTCTGTTACTGCCAAACCAAAGTAGAGTAACAGTGTTGACAGTCATGTGAGAGAGAGAGAGACTTTATCTGTGTATGAATGTCATTTATGTTACATATTGTCAACACTGTTACATTGGTAACAGAGGTTGACGGTAACAGAGTTGACACTGCGGCTGCATCTGTAATCGCATACAGTGATAGTAGGTACTGAATTAGATGAAGTACCTGCTCATCGACTGTTAAAACTGTAGGTACTTTATAGTACTACATCCTCCATGTTGATACATCACGTGACATACGTCGTCATAACAACAAGTCAGTCGTTAACTGGAATTACGTTAAACTAGCGCAGTTTAAATATTTGTAGTTGCATTTGAATAAAAACGTGTCACCGCTTTCGGCCTTTTTTAATAGAATAATGCCCCTTCGTCGTCGTCTTCGTTGGATAAACCCTCTCCTGGAGGATCCTGGGATAGCAGAGTGTCCATCGAATGAACACTTCGGGATCTTGGCGGAAGTAGTAGGTCATACTACTTACCTTGCCTACTGCTTTTTGCCTACTATATAGTATGGAAGTAGGCGGTTTCGGACGCAGCCTGACTAATTCGGACAACAGAAAATCAATTTCAGCTATATTGTTTTTGCCTGTACCATCGTGTAATTCATGACAATGAGTACCAAAGAGTTAATATATATATATATATATATATATATATATATATATATATATATATATATATATATATATATATATATATATATATATATATATATATATATATATATATATATATATAACCATTTGAGTTGACCTGGACAACAAAAGTAAAAGTACCTGCAATGATATAATCATTCATATAATTTATAAACCATGTGGCCTTCAATTTTTGTCCATGCTTGACAGATTTACAGTAATTATACAATAGTGACAGCAAGATAAAGAAAATAAAGAAAGAGAAGCTCAGTCGCTCCATCAGTGTTTCACATTTATTCCCACCAGCTTTAGTGTCCCCATGTCATCTTATCTGAAATTGTTGAGATATGAATCCGTAGTGTTGCCGTGGGAGCAGCGCTGTAATGGCAGATGTTTGAAGATAACACATACAGACTGTGTCGCCTGAAGCAGGACCTGGTGTTGTTTACTGCCATTGTGAATTTAAATGAAAATATTTGGAACGTGGCAGTATCATACCATCTCTCTCTATCATGTATGTTTAGAATAGCATACTACATTATGCATAATATGCACATTATATGAATTTTTGGTAGGCATGGCTTGTCTGGATACCCTATTCTTGCTGAAATGAGTATACAGCAGAGTATATCCAACATACGTAACATAAATGCAGCTTACTACTATTTGCAAAATTTGTTAGTGTGTACAGCATACTGTCTTACATGCTATTTTTTAAAAAGCAGTACAGTATATAATGTGCCATAAGCTGTTGGTGGACCTGTTGGGTTATTGATACAACTTCATCTCTATAAGATCCCCTCACATCAACACTATACATTATTCAAGCTGTCAGTCTGTGAGAATTTGAACATGTGTGTTTTCTGCACTTTGCTGCATAACTTACAAACACAGTTACTTGTGAAACATCTTTTTGCTTATGCTGTTTAGTTTATTGCATAACAAAGTGGTTCTCAAACTGGGGCGGGCCCAAGATGTTGCCATGGGGGGCCCCAGTTTTATTATATTTTATAAAATACATTAATTTCATAATATCATAAATTCTGTGTAAAATTTCTCTTACTTAACTGATGGTAAGTTTCTAGTTTCAAAATAAGGAGTTATGTTTAGTTTTAGTATGATCTTGCAGGTTTAGTGAAGCTAAGCTAGGGTGGTTGTTATGTTTGAAGGTTGATTTTTTTAAGTTATATGTCTGTCCTCTGCTATACACTTCTACACTGTACACTCTGCTATACTTCATCAATACCAATTTTTAGTATAATAGAAACCAATGTACTGAACTGAAAAACCAATCATTCAACATTAGAAACTTTCTTCAAGATTGGTTATAGAGACGACAGTTTTTATTAGTACTCGGTTCCTTGCTGCACCTGCAAAGATTTATTAAAGACCTTTTTTACGAGCACACAGACCGAATCTTCTGTTGTCTGTCTAGTGCTCTCATCATGAGCTCTTATCTTCTCTAGGGTTTGTTTCTCGTAAGCAGTTTGCAGAAAATGTTCAAGGTCTCTCTTGATGTTCCACCCGCCCAATAGAGATGTGATTTTTGGGATTAGATTCTGCTGTTCTCAGCGTTTGGAGACCACATATGATCCTCTGCAGAGAAAGAAGAGTTTGAGATGTGAGAAGTTTTGAGGTCTCTTAATGCAAACCCTTTAATTAGTTTAATTCTCAGATAAGAAAACAAGATGCAAGCAAACATTTTATCAAGGGCATGAATGTGTTATACTAATATTTATTGTATGCATGTATATTATTATATAATAACTTAGATTTAGGGTGTGTGTTTTAGAATGCATTTTACGAGTTGGCTAAATCGTATGAATTCGTACAAAGCCAGTCGTACAAAAATGTACGATTATTATAAAAACATTAATTAAACCACACCCCTAACCCCACAGTCACAGTGGTGAAAGCATATCCTACCATAACGCACAAATGTGGTCGTATAAGTTATACCTCATAATAATACTGAGATTGCGTTGTGTGTGGAGCTCAAGTCAAGTCACCACACTGTATGGGGCAAGTTGTCACAATGGGAACTCTGTGCCGTAACGTATCCCAGTGTGGTTTTATTTGTTTATCCATCAGCCAAGAAGTAGCAATTATAATAGTTTTCTTTTTCAAACATTTTCCACCCTGATCTGCAACTCCTGCACAGCAGTTTTCCACAGGAAGCTACATGTAAATGTGTTGTATGGAGAGAATGCAGATCAGCGTGTTGAGCGTGTCGGTCATGCACCTGCAGTGGGTCGCAGGAAACACATACAATAGAGTTTGTGTCAGCTCTGAGCATCCTGCCCACTTCCTGTTTGGAAGGAAGTCAAGACTTCTTTGGATCCAAGCATGCACACACACTGACATCCCTTTCACTCTTTAACATCAGCATGAATCAACATTTGACTTCATTGACATCATCAGCGCTGGAAGTATTGATACGGAGATTGATTTGTCTGTCTCGTACATCACATTACAGATGCACTTTACATGGGCTGCAAATGCATTAACATGCTGACCTCATGGAAATTTATATAACAAACTGTACAGCAGTGATTTAAACAGTGTTTAGATTATTGCATAATAAAGTTAAACTGGGGGCGGGCCCAAGATGTTGCCATGGGGGGCCCCAGTTTTATTATATTTTATAAAATACATTATTTCATAATATCATAAATTCTGTGTAATTTAATCTCAGAAAAAATAAGACTACTAACCAACAGCATCAAATTGCATCATTTAATATGTTTTGTTATGACTTGAATTTTCTTTCAGGGGCCCTCAAACGGATGCACCCTACACTTCAGAAAGTTTGAGAACTACTGGCATAATGCAATTGTGGCCATTTATAATTATTCAATGTAGCTGTTGGTTTAAAATCCTAAATATATAAGTTAAAGTGATATATAATTTAACATTGCCTTTAGTCACAGCACTGAATTATAAACCTTGCCTATTTAATTCATACATCACATTACAAATGTACTGTGCATGCGCTGCAAATGCTTTTACATGTTGAC
The DNA here is from genome assembly GCF_027580225.2 of Misgurnus anguillicaudatus. Taxonomy (NCBI): domain Eukaryota; kingdom Metazoa; phylum Chordata; class Actinopteri; order Cypriniformes; family Cobitidae; genus Misgurnus; species Misgurnus anguillicaudatus. Next base: position 39,138,905 of record NC_073348.2, read on the forward strand.
CTCATGGAAATTTATACAACAAACTGTACAACAGTGATTTAAAATCCTCTTCATATTAAGGTGTTTTATGAAATGCATTTAACAAACACATTTTGCAAATCAATTTCTGTTCCCCAGGCAGGAGGAAACTGTAAAACAAATATTGATTTTTGTCGAGCCTGTAAACTCCAAAGAGTGGCCAAAAAACAGCAATGTTTCAGACTTGACGTGTTGCTCTGAGCATCAATTTTTATGCATTTATTATTTATGCAAAAATGTTTTTATCTTTATGCAAACTTGAATTATAGCCGATACATTTTTGTATGTGATTTTGTTAATGTATTTTGTAATTTCCTAATTGTGTGTATCCGTAGAGATACCGTAAGAAGGACATTTCCTAGTACCAAAATCTCTCTCTCTCTCTCTTATGTAAGTGTAACTAAGTGTCCCTGGTAATATTTTTAGTGCTTGTAATTATGATGGTGTGTTGATTAATGCAAAGCCATTGGCTTAAATGAGATACAAGATATGTAATTTCATATGTTGATTGAGGGCATGAACCTTTAATAACCGGCTGTCCTTCAGTGGAAAATGTTCAGAAAGTTGACAGGTCAGATACAGAAGGGATGTTCTTGTGATGTAACAGGCTTTAGTTTGGTACAATCACAAATCACCTGGACCCATGCGTGTTCATTTATTTGTCAGATAGTGATGTAATCATATTGTGAACATGTGGGTGTATATCTGTATCTATTGTATTCTGCACAGTTTGCAATTTACAGTATGTAAACTTCAACGCTTAAATCTCAGATTATTAGCTTTGAGATTGCAGGACAATTTCCATTTTCCATCATCTTTGGTCGATACAAACACATCTTGTCCACAGTACATCAAACGTGCATTGCAGTTGATTTTGTGGCAGAGCCGAAGCTTATAAAGATCTCACTTTATTTTCCTCTGTAATGAACTCATATTCAGAGTGTTTCTAATGAGACATGTTGTGTTTAGGACGGAGGGACGTTTTGGTATCTTGGCAGTATCTAAGATAAGCGTTTGTACTGAGATTTTCATTACTGGATTCAATGAAACATTCATAATGGGGTCATTTGTCTTTTCAGCGGGCTGTGATTTTTGATTCAAGCCCAAAGATCTTTTATCAGTGTCGCCGTGTGCCAGAGCAGAAAGTTCAGATAATGAAACGCTTCTACAGTCTGAAAATAAAGTGTCAAATGTCCAGACGGGTTCAGTGTGAGGGCCGCCTTAAATCGCTGTAAAATAAGGCGGGACTTAGTACCGATACATCATAAATTATATGGCAGAGAATATTTCATGATAAACAAGGAAATATAAAACTGTACTCTATGTACTCCTCAACAAATCATTTTGTTGCTGTTTGGTGCATTTAAAGGAAAACACCAGCGTTTTACAATATTTTATTATGTTCTTACCTCAACTTAGACAAATTAATACATACCTATCTTTATTCAATGCAAGCACTTAATCTTTGTACAGCGTGTCGTGAATGTGTTAGCATTTAGCCTAGCCCCATTCATTCCTTAGGATCCAAACAGGGTTGAATTTAGAAGCCACCAAACACTTCCGACCACTTCGACCTTGGGCCCAGTAATATTGACGGACGTTTGAGCGAGAGGGGGAGTAGTCAGGAGTATTTAAAAAATTGCCACATTTTATTTTGTGCCACCATACTTACTTGTGTAACTACTCATGTAACGGTGGTTGGTGTCTTGAAAAGTAAAGCCGCTGGCTCTTTGATCGCCCCCTGGTGGCTGACTGCAGTACAAGTCATAAACCCCGCCCTCTCCATTCAAACATATGGGTCTCTGCTCTACATAAAAAAATATTTACACTTCCAATAAACGTTTCTGAAAGATGGTTTTGGACCTTTCAAGTAGTTGTTATCACGCTGATATATGTTCAAGTGTTCATTTTGTGATAAGTTTCATTTTAGCTAGTAATTTGATGCTGTAGAAATGGGACGTGTCGTTATGATTGGCGTGGTTGAATGATTGGCGACCATGATTGGACATTTTTAGCTCCAATTCATTACAATGGAGGGATGCAACGTCCCTCTTTTTTACGGTCTATGGTTTGGATCCTAAGGAATGAATGGCGCTAGGCTAAATGCTAACACATTCACGACGCGCTGTACAAAGATTAAGTGCACGCATTCAAAAAAGACAGGTATGTATTAATTTGTCTAAGTTGAGGTAAGAACATAGTAAAATATTGAAAAACAGTGGTGTTTTCCTTTAAGCCAGAGGTTATCAAACTGAGGCTGAAAGATGGTGCGCAGAAATTTGCTAAAATACATTAAATTATTAAAAATAAGTCTACTTACCAATAGCACTTCATTTATTACCAATATACTACATAATTTAATATGTTTTGTTTAATTCAACTTTTTTAAGTTTTATGTCATGAATTGCACCCAAGGTTGCAAGCCAAAAATTTTGAGAACTTACTGAAAAATGTATTGCAATTTAAAATCAATTATGATATTTTATTCGTAGCATTTGCAAAAGAAACATACTCAGAATTGGAGTAAAGGTCAGTGCATTACTTCTTGTGTTACTTGTTGTCAAATAACTTGACATCATCAAATGGATATTTTGTAACCTCCCTTGGATATAAATGAACTCTTCTGTTGTGTTCAAATAAAAAAGTCTTTATAAAAAAAAATGTAAAGTCAATTAATAGAAATAAACGCCCAAATGATCTTGATTCAGATCGTGTGAAAATCATTTAAAGCACCTGTTGGCGTGTCTCATTGTCTTTCATTGTGATGTTGGCTGATGGGTTTTGTTCAGGCATGTTAGTAAAGGTACTTTCCTTTATGTTATGACTCAACCCTTGGCCTGGTGTCGTGTGATTTATCACAAGCGTTTATTGTCGTGTGTCTCGTTCCCTGAGGTTTCCCAGGGCGCACGCTTTGGTTTCGGTGATGTTCAGGTGTTAGGAATGTGATTCCAGAGGGTGTGTTGGGATGTGATCTTCAAACGGTAACCATAAAGTCAACAAGGTATTTAGTATATGTTTACACATGTGATAAAAATAAAAAAATTCAATCGCTCAATATTCCGCTAACAAATAGTTACCATGCAGAATGCATTGTTTACTTGTATATATATATATACCTTTGTGACTTTTGTTATTGTCTGCAGGTGAACATGTATATATTTTTAAGATGACTTATTCGTATGAACCAATACATTTTTGTATGCTTTGCTTTTGCTCCTGTGAAGTTGGGTTTAGGGGTGGTTTTTTATTTTTTAATAATCATAAGTTTTTGTACAATTCACTTTGTATGATTGTATGACAATTGGATGTTTTATCACAGTAAGAAAACGACGGACAAAGCCATAGGTGACCACCAGTGATGCGCGGGTCAATGTATAAACAACCCGCACTCGACCGACGTTTTCAACTAACCCGCCCGCAACTCGGACCGCAAAAAAATGTAAAATAAATAAAAATGTACCCGATCCGCAGCCGCAGGCACCCGCTCATTTCGGATCAACCCGCACATCACTGGTGACCACCAGTGTTGGGGAAAGTTACTTTTAAAAGTAATGCATTACAATATTAAGTTAATCCCCAAAAAAGTAACTAATTGCGCTACTTAGTTACTTTTCATGGAAAGTAATACTTACGTTAGTTTTAAGTTACTTTTGCGTTACTTTTACTTACCTGGCTGCAGCTTGATCTCTTTCAGGCCTTGCACATGTTTTCTATGCCCGAGAAGTTTTAATTAAATTAATTAAACTAAAAAGTAACTCAAATATTAATGTGGACATTTATAAAGTAATGCGTTACTTTCCTCGTTACTTCAGAAAAGTAATATTACGTAATGCACGTTACTTGTAATGTGTTACCCCCAACACTGCTGACCACACTGACATGACACGATCTGCCATTAATGCAAAAGCAAATAAAGTAAAGTCTTTCATATCAATAAACGGCCATAAAAATAACTTTATGGTTGTAAACACTTTAAGTAATCTTCATGATAACAGATGCTTTAGAGTTATCAGTAAATTATCCTTACATAATTTATAATCTGTCCATCTCTATTGTTGTATGCGTCTATTTTTAGAAATCAGCTGACCTGAAGCTTATACCGTCAAATTCCTATATCTGTGCTGCGGGAAAGCTGTTGGGTTATAATTTTACAGGGTTTGCTACTGAGTAACTTGTAAAAAATGTCAATGCTTTCATCTGTTACATCAGGGCAGAAATGACTTGAAGTGAAACTAAACACGTATAAAGATTAAAAACATTCATAGGAATCAACCACCCACCTTGTAAAAATCTGTAAAACCTGTATGAGCTGAAAGAACTGAAGTATTTTTTGTATGGATGCTTTTTTGGTTACTGTCTGTACTTTAAATCTCTCATCTGTAAATCTGCAATCTGTCAGATGAAATAGAATAGCATTCTCATGAATAGCTCATTGGTAGAGGATTGCGTTAGCAGTGTGAAAGGTCATGGGTTCGAACCCACATAGTGAGAAATGTATACTACTATGTAATGCACTGTAAGTCACTTTGAATAAAAGTGTCTGCCAAATGCATGGAAAGGTGGTGGTGAAATCTGAATTCATCCATTTTTCCCGTCTTTCTGAGTATTGGGTCTCAGTTGCATCATGATCTCAGAGTTCAGCAGAAAGACTCAATCAGTCATGAGCCAAACCTGTTTCCTCACCAATTACTGACACTTCCAGGAATTCTGTAGTGTGACTTTTCCATAGGAGTAACCCAACATCTCAACAATCCTGAATAACTGTGCATCTAACAAAAACATCAACACACTCAAATGAGGCCTTTCACAAAATCAACAGAGAAGTTTTATTATGTTTTGTTCAGGCTGAACAAATGGCATGCAAAGTGCTAAAAGCCATTTCAGTTTTCTTTGTTTCATTTACAGGAGCGAGATTCCTTTGGAATGTCACTTAAAGGGCCAAATCACAGATTTGGACACTTTATACTTAAAATCTATAAATGTTTACAAATAAGACACGTTGATTAGCAGAATATCAAACATGCTTGCAACTTAGGCATTTACACTGAACTGAACTTAAATTGACTTTATACTTCAGAAATGGCTTAGAAAAGAAAAGTTTCTTATAATAGCACACATGTAAAAAGTCGCGCAATACATACGCCAAATTCCAATTTTGCGTGCATATGATATGCGAGTCCTTTGTGTCATTTTATGTATTTTTGATGTCTTGTAAATTAGCATTTTTAGGCTCTTATGTTTAGATTAAGTAATTTCACTTTAATGATTATTATTTATTAGTTAATAATTGGAATGCCTTATTTTGACATGCCACTTTAGTCATTTTATTGGTGAAATGTCTTTCTCTGCAAAACCCTCTAAATGCATGCAAAAATCACTTCTAAAAAAGTCTACAGTCACTCCTCACTGTCCTTTCTGAATAAAGGTACAGTAAAAGGCAATATTCAACAATATCCTATTATATTCGGTAAACCTTTTTTTAACCAGATAAAATTTCTTGCACCTTAACATACACGCAGTCATTCATCAAGTTATTTTTCTGTGCACAAAAAATATTTGTGTCATTAAACGGATTCTGCCAACAAACCGGTATTTCTGAATGGCTTGAGGCTGGGATTAACCAGATTTAAAGCGAAAGTGTTTGAAAAACGTATAAAACGTGCCGAAAGCATTCAGTCAAAATCATGGTCTTATTTTTTTGACGAGGTGGCGTTTAGCAGCTTTTGCATCTGAGCTCTTCATATGTTGGAGTTTTTGAAAATAATAAAAGCTTTTTTACAATAACAAACGTTCTTTCTCTCTTTGTATACAGAGTTTTTACCTCTAACTATCCATTCACAGTGTGTGATCTGTCTGTGTGTGATCTGCTTCATCTGCCCAGCAGGAATGTCAGAAATGATGTACTATAATTAAACTGAAAGAAGTGTGTTAGTTACATACAGTATTGATGTTTGTGTTCAGCTCTGTTCTGTCTTGTGGAGTTTAGAAGATGGGAACCATCGCAGGAAGGTTTCGGAAATCTCTCCCTGAGGAAACGTTTATTGCAAAGAGGATTTTTTATAGCTTTGAAAGTAAGTCGTGCAGTATGAGTAGAGAGTTGTAAAATAAATGTGGATCGCAATGTTCAGACAATTTGGTTTTTAGTAGCGCTCGTGTTCATACCGAAAACTCTTGCTTGTGATTGCATATTTACCAGGACCAAATTATGTGACACAATCCACTGACATTACACTTAAACAAATGCTGGGTTATTTTCAACCCAGCGTTGGGTCAAAAGGGACAAACCAACGTTATCTCACGAGAATTCGTACATATTTTACGAGTTGGCTAATTCGTATCAATTCATACAACCACATTCATAAGTGTTGGTACAATTTGTCTTGACCCCTGTGACGTTGAGGTTAGGTGCGGGGTTAGGTGTTTTTTTTATGAAAATCATAAAATTTTGCACGATTAACTTTGTATGAATTGATACGAATTAACAAACTCGTAAAATATGTACGATTTCTCGTGAGATCAGGCTGGACAAACCCAATTGCTTGGTTTTAAGTAAGCCCAGAAAATGTTTGTATTTGACCCAACAATGGGTAAAAATAGCCCAGTATTTTGGGTTGAAACAACCTAGGATGGGTTACATTACATCCCAGCGGCTGGGATTTTTATGTAGTTGTGTTTCTGTAGCTTAAGCATTAGCAGTGCAAAAAGGTCTTGGCTTAGGCAACACACTTACTAATAAAATACGTAGCTTGTAATGCAATGTAAGTGGATTTGGATAAAAGCGTCTGCCAAATGCATAAACGTAATTAGAAAATATAGCTCTTGTACTTGTACTGTATGTTTGTTTCCATTTTTACTTCTCCTAAAGAATTTAAGTGAAAGATGAAATATAAATTTCAGATGGTTCTGGTCCACACACACACATTCAGCTTCATCCTAACATTCATCTATTAGCCTCCAGCATCTCCTGTTTAGTGTTTCCACTATATGTTTTCTCTCTGACGGGTGCGTTATGTTTGTGTAGAGATATAGCGTGCAATTCATTATATTTCTTTATGAATGGCATTCTGTAAGGTGCGTGCTGCTTTTGTGCTCTACTACGCCTTGGTTAAAGTCCTGCTTTAGCTCATGACGTGAATTCCTCGTCTTTCATCTGGCGCCGGCATTCACAGGACTTCAAGCGCGCTAGTGTTTGCATTTCTTAAAAAGATTAAACTGTCCAGATCTCGATGACTAGTAGGAACCTTTGAAGTATCTTCTGTGGGTTCTTTGAATTAACACATGTTTATAAAAAGACAGAAAACCATCATGATGTGATATTATTTTATTCTTCTGAGCGGTTTATTGTTACTGTAAATGTAATTCATACCGTAGTTTGATAATGTCTCATTTCTGCTCCTGCTTTGTCAGAACACCTGCCGTTTGCCATTAGATGCTATTGAAAATGTTTTTAAAAAGAGCTTTGATAAGCTCACAGCCTTCTGAATATACAGTTAAAGTTACCCAGGCACACCGCCTCTACAAATAAATAGGCTGTTTTTACTACAATACCATAAGATATCTACACTATATGTAAATGAATGGTCGCTGTTACAAAAACCTCACTGCATGTGAAATGAGAAAAAACACCCCTGCGTTCTAGACGAAAGAATTTTTGTAGCTTTACTGGTAGAGCATGTTGCCGACAATGCAAAGGTCATTGGGTTTAACTATACTAGGTAATGTACATAGTTATCATATACATAGCTTAGTTGGCCTTGAAGGGAGTTTTGCAATGTGAATGTTTAAGTATTTTTGCATAGTACATATTTTTAAGAGCCAGAAAAGTTTCCATAACTTAGCCCATTGAAAAGACGTATAATAGCCGTCTAAACACAGCCCAGGCGTCTAGACAAAAGCAAGGCTAAAATTAAATTAAATTAAATAAAATAAAATTAAATTAAATTAAATTAAATTAAATTAAATTAAATTAAATTAAATTAAATTAAATTAAATTAAATTAAATTAAATTAAATTAAATTAAATTAAATTAAAATGTAATAACATAAACAGTTTAATAAAATAAAAAACGAAATATAGTATTTTATAATGAAACATATATAAAAATAAATAAATAAAAATGTATAAAATAAAAATAAATATAGTATTTTATAAAATAAAAATAAGTAAAACAAATTATAAATAAAAATTAAAATAAAAAACAAAATAATAAAAAATAAAGACAAAAGTAATAAAATAAAATAAAGATAAAATGTAATAAAATAAAAATGCAATATAATAAAAATGTTATAAAATAAACAATTTAATAAAATAAAAAATAAAATATATTATTTTATAAATAAATAAAAAATTAATAATAAAAGAAAAATTTAATAAAACAAAAAAATTATAAAATAAAAAATTATAAAATAAAAAAATTAAATATAGTATTTTTATGAAAAAAATAAGAAAATAAAAATTATATATGTTTAGTTATTTTATCAAAAATGACATATAATCAAATTCAAGTTCATTTTGGTTAGAAGTGGGTTACTCATAGCCAGACTATATCGTGTATAGTTAACCTAATGGTGAAATGACGGCTAATGCTTGGTGGGAACATTTGTGATAACATGCTAAGTGTAGCATAAAAGTTTTGAAGGTAAGGAAAGGATAAACCGCACAATACGGCTCTTTAAGGAACCAAAAATGGTGGTTCTATGGCATTGCTAAGAACCTTTTAAGGACCTTTATTTAAAAAAGTGCAGCTTTGTCCTTGTGTATATTCCTTCGGCAGTCTGTCTCATTTTAAACATATATTGGTGACGCTTTCTGTTTTTAAAGAGATGACATTATGTGTGGCATACAACCTTTGTCATCTGTGACCTTACTGTATGAGGCAAACCAACCAGGATCATAGTCATTGCTTGTCCTCATCCATCATTACAGAACAATCGACCGATTTATGGTGTTAGTATGAAATTCTTTCTGATATAAGCTTGTATTTGATCAATGAGTCATTGGATTTAAAGCACACACACGGGTGTGTTTATTGATTAATGTAGAAGATTGTGATGCATTTGACATTCAAACTAAAATCTTTGTTAAAACACATATTTCATATGACTGTTTGTAAAAGAATTTTATTGTTAATCACCTTGACAAAATCAAAATTGGATCCACACGGATGTGGTAATAATGCTGACAGGTTTAACCTGTCAATTCAAAGACAAGAAATTCGTTGCTGGAAGATTAATGACATTTAAAGGAAATAGAAACAATCATTGTGCAAATGTTAACTGGTTTACTGAAGGTGGTAGAAAAGAAAGTAAATGTGAAGGACTCGTGTACTGTAGATGGAGAATAAAAACTCATGCACATGATGATAGACAACTGTGGGAGTAAGTTGTAGCAACCAGGATGCAAATTGTATTAAGGGGTCTAATTTGGGAAAAATAACCCAAATGCTGGGTTATTTTCAACCCATCGCTGGGTCAAAAAGAGACAAACACAGCCGTTGGTGAAGTTTAACCTATGCTGTATTGTTTTAAACCATTGTTGGGTTAAACGCTTGGTTGAAAATAACCCAATAACCCATGCTAAAGGTTTTTTTATGAAACCATTTAGCCCAAAATGGTTCTTCTTTAGCATCGTGAAGCACCTTTATTTTTTTCCCTTGGAATCCAACGCATGACCTTTTACACATTTCATCAACCTAATAAAAGTCCTTGTATAATTTGTTCGCTGGATGCAACCATTATAATGAGGTGCTACATGTGTGAGACAATCATTACCTTTTAAAGAGCCGTCTCCAAAATGTCCTCTTGCATCATGTAGACACAATTAAAGTGACACACAAAATAGTGGCACTGAATGAGCAACAAACAAAAACAACATTGCGATTTTGTGCTTTTAAAGGTTTTGCTTGGTGCATTAAACGTCTGGTTAAAGTTTTTAGTGATAAATAGCAATTATTATTCAACATGTCTTCCTGGAGGGACAAGAATTTCCTGTTACCATTTACGCTCTTTGGTTTGGATGGCATCTTGTTTTTCTCAAAAAGATTGGGGAGGAAACAAAGTCTTCCCAGTATTATACTATAAAAAGATCGATATATGCATAAATGATTATTACGATTACAGTTTTTGCTCTGTCTGCCCTTCCCTTTCTCCCAAGCTTATTTATTGAGCTATTTCTGCACATGCACGGCTTGCCCTGGTGTACCTGAAAACGTAATCTAAAAGTAAACACATATTGCATCTAGAAAATCAATTTTTTAATACTCTCTCCACAGATTCGATTACACCAGCAGCTCCTTTGGAAATGAATAAGTCGCCTTCGGGCGTCACAGGCTCGGGTTTTACCCAACAAGCCGATAAATGAAGATAAGTGGCATATGAAGCAAGATATTTGCATTCACATACCCTCATCCTGCTGTGATGCTCTCATTACCATTCCTCCGAGGACATGTAATAAAATCCCAGCATCAAACAGCCGGGTCCTGTCCTCTAGGCAAACCATCAGGTTCAGGGGAGCAAAGGAGTGTTATGACATTTCAAAACCAGTCCAGCTGCACAACTGGTCTCCCCGTGTGACCTCTTTCCACATCTTTTCATTTAGGGTGGTGAAGCTACACTTTAGCGATCTGAGGCCGCGAGCACACGCAGGTGCACTTCAAGCCCCGTCTAGTGCCGTGAACAACAGGTACATCGTAAAGTTTCACAAGATGATAGGGTGCTTATAGATTTGGCCAGAACATTATGTGCCAAGCTGCAACACCCAAACTATTGTACATAACAGCGTGTGAAATTACCCAGAGGAAAATGTCATCACCCAGGTTTTGCTCTTACACAGCCAGGCCCAAATGAAGCTTCTAGCAATTTACTTGCATGTGCAGAATTTGTGTGAATCTTTAATAGCTCAAGATGTATCTCAAAGTTTCATTTATATATCAACTTCAGTCTCAGATATAGGGTTCCCAGGAGTCCTTGAAATCCTTCCAAGTTTGTGAATCTGGGGAAAAAATTCAAGGCCCTGGGAAGTTTTTGAAAATATACATACATAAGTGCAGGTCATTGAAGGTGCTTGAATCTATTTTATGCAAGAAGTTTTCTGGGGAAAAATCCATATAATTCCCTGTGTAATGTAGGATAATATTATAAAAATTCTAGCGAACAATAAACTGTTTTAAATGCTTATATCTTCTGTATACAAATGTTGATTCATTCAAATGCACTTAACTTTGGAGGCGTCTCCAAAGTGTCACCGCAGTGCCGCAGTGCGAGTTCCCTCAAAAGTGAACTGTAACAATGTATCTTAAAAGGTAACACATAACCTTGCTCTCACTAGAAATGTGTCCCCACATTTAGTCCTTGAATTTGAGGGTATTGGACCTGGAAAGTCCTTGAAAGGTCCTTGAAGTTAACTAAGGTGTGGGAACCCTGCAGATATTTGTTTGGTACAGTAACATATACCGTAGCACAGTATTAATGCATTTGATAAGTGACGTGGTCACTGATAGGTGACGTGTTAATGTGACATATTTATTTATTTATGCGTTCAACAACTTTAAGGCAACTTAGTAATACATTTTCAACAGTCAATGCGTTCAGTGGGAATCGAACCCACGTCCTTGGCCTCTGGAGTTCACTCCTCTACAATTACTGTATACAAGCCCGCTATTATGCAACTGTAGAAGCCCCTTTGTGTGGCGATGTACATAACACACAGTACCATTGTGTTTCAACAATTGACTGCATTGTGTTTGATTCCTCTACTGTAGTAACAAGTGGACACATGGTGTAGGCAGCGAGCGTGCTTTACATACTGCATGCTGAGACACATTAGCAACGATTTCCTCAGAAGGAAATGCATGGAGATGTTGCAAATCACCCGGTCTGAATAACTGAAACTTGCAAAAACAACATTAGTCCGACATGCCAGATTTTAGTCACCTGAAAATACTTAAGATAAATGAGAAAACATTGACTCAATTTTCTATGTTGGTTTCCTATTACTCATTGGTCGCTCTTGAGGCTCTTGAGGATTTCTGCTGTTTTGCATCAATGTTGTCTTAGTTGTTTAAAGTGGACATTTCACAAGACTTTTTAAGATGTTAAATAAATCTTTGGTAATTTATTATAACATTGCCACTTTGTAGGTGTGAGCAAAAATGTGCTGTTTTTGGGGTGTGTCATTTTAAATGCAAATGAGTTGATCTCTACACTAATTGGCAGCGATAGTGCTGATTAAGGGGCGGTATTATCCCCTTCTGACATCACAAGGGGGGACAAATTTCAATGACCTATTTTTTCACATGCTTGCAGAGAATGGTTTACCAAAACTAAGTTACTTGGTAGATCTTTTTCATATTTTCTAGATTGATCAAAGAACTGGGAACCAAATTATATCACTTAAACATGGAAAAAGTCAGATTTTCATGATATGTACCCTTTAAGAAATCTTAATAAGACAATTGTTGACCTATAGCAGGGCTAGTCAACGGCCGGCCTGTGGGCCAAATGCGGCCCGCCAGTCATCTTTATCCGGCCCACCATTATCAGATTTTAAATTTGCATAGTTACTTTAAAGCTGTCTTTACACTGCATACGACAAATGACGGCTGATAACCCGGAAGTAATTTCTTATGGAGAGTCGCAAAGTGGCTGCGTAAGGTGGCAAACCATCTGCAAGTGCGTAATTTTCGTATCCAATTTGAGCTTTGGATGCTTTAAAAAAACTTTTGCGGCTACACAACATGTACTGTATGATATGTAAAATTTAAATATATATAAAAGGTAAAAATAGGGGTAAAAGTTTGGCCTGCATCAAATTAATTTTTTTTTAAATCTGGCCTTCAAAGAAATATGATTGAAGACCCCTGACCTATAGTATCATTATAAACGTAACATAAACGTAATAGTTTAGAAAATTTGGGTTTAGTTCTGCATGAGAAATGTTGGCATTCGTATTGAAAACTCTGATTTTAGAGTTTGAGGATTGTGGTGATCTCTTAAAACAATTGGGAAGATTAATGAGGTATTTTTGAAGAAAACCCTCAGAATCAGACGTATGCAGCATTCTCAATTAGTTGTTAATGTGAACTTACTGCTGTCTCAGAGAAACAATTGATATTATCAAAGAGATGTGGTCACGTGTCGTGTATTTCCTATGGTAAGCCACTTTGTAGTGTAGTAAATATATTGAGAAAGAGCTGTCAGGTGTGTTGGAATGTCAGGGTGTGGTTTGGAGGAAACCGGGCGGCCCTGAGCTCTGTTTCCCACTGCACTATGATGACATGAATCAACTTGTTACAAAGCCACAAATATGCAGTAAACACTTCTTCTGTTGAGGTTTCCCAGGTTCATTCATATCCGCTTAAAGGGCTGAACACTTTGATGTAGAGAAACATGAACATGTGTAAATCTCACAAAGATACACTTGGATTTTGATTATTAAAGATTCATTAAGGAAAATTAGGACCCCAAAAAGCCTGTTTTTGAATTGTGACATTATTTTTATGGCAGTTAAAGAGCATCTATTATCCAATTCACAATTTTACTTTGACGTGTAAGTGTGTGTTAGTACATGTTAACACTATGCAAAGGTACAAATCACAAAGTATACGTAAGTTGGAGAGTTATCGTCTCCAACTTTAATCTCTTTTCTTGGATTACAACGAACACAAGGATTGTAGGCAACAGTTTACTTCCTGGGCCTGTTGACATTAAAGGAACACGCCCACATTTTGGGAATTAAGCTTATTCACTGTATTCCCCAGAATTAGATAAATCCATACATACCTTTCTCATCTCCGTGCGTGCTGTAACTCTGTTGACGCAGCCCCCGCTAGCTTAGCTTAGCACAAAGACTAGAAGTGAATGGCTCCAGCTAGCAAACTGCTCCCTTGTTATTTGTACACGGTGTGACTATACAAATCACAACACATAAATAGGAAAATGTTCGTGTTATTTTGTTACTTATTGGGAGCAGTTTGCTAGCTGGAGCCATTCACTTCCAGTCTTTGTGCTAAGCTAAGCTAGCGGGGGCTGCGTCAGACAGAGTTACATCACGCACAGAGATGAGAAAGGTATGTATGGACTTATCTAACTCTGGGGGATACGATGAATAAGCTAAAGTCCCAAAATGTGGGCGTGTTTCTTTAACACGACAGATATTATCATAATCCCACCCGCTTTTGACTCACAGCCTGTGAGTAATATGGTAAGGAGCATCACATTTCCGGCTAACGTACTGGCTAGCTGGCCAATCAGACACCACGCCTTTCAGAACGATGAGCTTTGTACAAAATCATAGAGGAGCAAATAATGTACAGTATGTGAAAATTATTATTTTTTTTAACCATAAACCAAATGCACACAACCAAATACACAAAATAATGTTGTAGTGGCTCTTTAAAGGTGCATTGTGTAACTTTTACTGTGCATTCACACCAGACGCGTTAAATGCGACAAAACACAATATTCGAGCGTATTTGGACACTTGAACATTTTGAGTAAATTCTAGTCATTCAAAACATTCACGCGGAAATTCGCGTCATTGGAAGGCCTTGTGTGAATATCCACCAAAGTTCAGATTTTTTAACTCGCGCGTTTCCCGCGGCAATGCTCAATTCACGTGTAACGCGCCATTCATGTGGCGCCATTCGGGGTGAGCTGTGGTCTGAGCCATTGGTTGCAATTCACAATCTCACCACTACATGCCGCTAAAAATCGACACACTGCACCTTTAAGCAGATTTACATCCAAATTCTCATGACTGTTATGCAGCATAATGTTATATTCATTACTGTATGATTTTTCCAAATTAAAATGAATGTAATGTAAGGTACATTTGCAATGTGCACAATGCACACCATATAACATATATGTGTATAAAGCTGCCCGAAAAATAAAAATGTCTTTGCAAGACTGTAAAAAGGCATTGCACATATAATCTGACGTCTCTTAGTACAGTATATGAGCTACCAAATCAAATTTTCCTAAAATAAATAAAGCCCTGTTCGCTGTGTCAATATATTTTATTATTTCATATGAATCTGAATGTGGTTGGGCTTTGTAATGTTGAATTGTTGTCAGCCATCTAACATTGATCCATGCCTGAGTGTTTTGATTTTTACAAGGACGCCGTGTTCGGAGATTCAATCTACGCACGATGGAAACTTGTGAATGTGTCCGTGTAATGTAGGGCAATCGGACAAACTGCTATGAAGGCTATCGGAGTTGCTAGCAGATGGATGTTATGTAATTATTTGTGATTCACAGTCTTCACATGTTATTTGTCTCTCGAAAAATATCACGCAAGATCTGTATCCTTGTTCTCAAAACAATTCAAATGTTTAGATTGGATGGATTTCCTGTGACGTCCATGAGCTGCCAACTGTTTCAAACATGCATGAATATCATAATACGGATAGAAACCAGAAACCACATGAAGCTGGTTACAGCAAAACTTTACTTTTAACTCAAAATGAAAATACACCATCACTTGGTATTTGGTCTTTAAGTGACGTGCGATATGCAATGGCTCATAAGCACTTAATAATGATCATTTGCGTTGGCTTTGTCTGCATCTAAAGATGTGCTTAACAAACAATTGCAAAGATTATGATTATATATTCTGCACTTAAAAGCAACTTCATTAAGTTAATAAGCACAACGTGTTTTCAGCTTCTATAGTTTGTACAGAACATGATGGTTTATGCTTGCTTTCTCACGATCCACCTGACCTGAGCATTTTATTAATTATCATCATTAGTGCTTCTTGAGTTTTGGAGACTCATTAGATAAAATTCTCATAAATTGCTTAATTGTTAGTAATTAAAACATTTATTATAAAAAATCTGATATTTTTGTGTTTAACATTAATGCATTTGGCAGACGCTTTTATCCAAAGTGCACTACAAGGTATATCAGTATGTGTGTTCCCTAGGTTTGAACCCATGATGTTTTGTGCTGCTAATGCAATGCATTTCTCTGTGGATATCTTTGATATTGTGATGGTAAATAATATGCATGGACTGTGTGTTATGTAACTATAAACATGTTATTTTTGTGTATGAAGTAATCTTGCCTTCGCTCAGAAAAGACTACATGGCCTACATTTCACCCTAACAGATGATGCTTCAGGAAACCGGCTGTAGATCTGTCAGATTGTCTGTTCTTCATCTCGTTCCTCATCAATGCCAAGAGACTTGCATACATACACACCATGTGGCATGACATTAAGATGAAAGAGAAAAACAAGAGAGGAACTTGCTCACGGAGTTTTGACATAGTAACCGAGTGGCATAAATGTGAAGCAGTCTTTTCATGAGACGTCTTTCACTTTTAAACAAGGAGACAAGCATCACTCACAATCAAGTACTGTAGGATACAGTGATGATACAATGCTATCAGATTAAGCATGCTATATGTGACGATATACTGTGATATACTGTTTCGCTAGGGCTGCACAATTAATAAAAAATGTAATCGGGATTACAATTACATAATCGTCAATTACAGCTGTTCATTTTTGCTCATTTCTGTGTGTTTCGGCAGTAAACATTGGTGAATCAGAGAATTTACAATTGATAGGTTGACGTGTCCTTCAGCCATTCGTTTTGGTTTTTCTACTAACAATATAACGTAATGTTATTTACATTATATTGTTTAGTTTTAAATGTTTGGAATTTACCATGCAGCTGCTTTACAAAAAGTTCAAAATGTTAATGTAAAATCTATTAATCGTCAACAATAGTCACAATTACAATATTAAAGTGAATAATCTGAAAAAAGGATGATTTTTGTGATAATCGTGCAACCCTACTTTGGGCGTACCACAGTATTATTGTACTGTGGTGCCATTTGATTGATTACCATATTTATATAGCTTGCTTTGTAAAATATTTGTATTTATATCATTGTTGTGTCAAAACACACGGTATTGTGGCTTTTAGTCACTTTTTTAGATATACTTTTATTATAATACCGCATTATGGTTTTTATACCACAGGGTTGTTAAATGCTTTATTATTGATTGAGAAATGTTTCACGAGTATGCATTATTTTTCGATAACCGCACACCTAACCTGTCAAATGTCTTTAAAATAGGCACCAGAGCAATGCTTTTGGTAACCGTGGTATAAGCAGAATAATTAACTCCGGTCCTTTGAATTATTCAAAAATAATTCCACTTTGCGTCGTGCCACATTACCACCTTGGGTGTGCATTATTATTTATTATTTTGGAATAATTCAACAGCCTGTCGTCAATTATTACTTACATAATTCATTAATTAAATAATATTTAATTAAATGATGTGCATTTGCTTTCGCGTCATGCAGTTACACCGTAAGTGTGCATTATTTTTGAATAATTCAAAGGACCAGAGTCAATAATTCCTCTTATACCACGGTTACCAAAAGCATTGCTCTGGTGCCTATTTTTAAGACATTTGACAAGTTATGTTTGCAGTTTACAGAAAAATTATCAACAACCATGGAACATTTCTTAACCAATCAGAATGAAGAATTCAACAGACCCGTGGTATAATGGAAAATAATGCACGCCCAAGGTGGTATTTTCAAATAATTCAACGGCTCGTCATCAATTATTCCTTACATAAGTTGTGCGCAAGTTCTGTAGTTCATTTCATACAGACCCTTTATTTAATTCTATACTGTAAAACTTTGATGTACATTTACAATGAAATCTAACAGTATATTCTGCTGTAATGTCATACAGTGTCATACTGTAAACTGCAATACAATATTGGAGGTAATAAACCGGTTGTACAGCACTGTGGTACTCTCTGGTGAAAGTTTTTAAATATGGATATTTTTAAAAATCGCATCAATTACTCACAGAAGGCCTTTATTGTCTAAAGATGTTCACATTGAGAATTATCTGAGGTTTTCATGTTCGATGTTTAATTGAAAATAATGGATTCATTTGAAGTCACCATTATCGAGAACAGTGTTTGCTTTTGTTGGGCTCTTGGCGCTTTTCAATATAATTTTTTTTATAGCAGATTGTGTTTTTAAAACACATTTGTTAAGAGAAGCCAAGAGATAATGCAATCAGGTGTTGTTGTTTATGTGCTGACAACAGCATAATCAACGAGTGGCGACCGGTGACTTCTTTTCTTCGAGGGCGCACGATGCAAAGTTCGTCACAACATGTATGTAGCCCGTCATTTGTGTGGTTCGTAAATTCAAAATATGTGGTCAAGTGAACTTATGTGTATCACGTGTCTTGTCAAAATAAGTGCCTGCTGCAGGCGCGTCTAAAGGGTTTATCATAAACGGTTTTGACGCGTGTGCAGCAGACACTTATTTTGACAAAACATGTGATGCACATGGTTCACATGACGCAACAAACACATATTTTGAAAACACGAGCAACACACATGACACTCCGAACACTTATTGTGAATTAGATTTCCACTGGATTTCACTTATTTCAACCTGAAATTATTGTATGGATAAGTTGCAGAATGAAATTCTGTCATAGTTTGGGAAACATTTTGAACTACGCTACCATACAGATACACACAGAATCAGCTCATGAATCTCAACAATGGTGACATTAAAAGTTTCTTGTCGCAATGCATGCTGGATGTCTCTCAGCATGCATTTCAGCATCAATCATTTTGTTACCATTGTTGAGATTCATATGTGGTGCCAGCATTTTATCGTTTGTAAGTTTTACTACATCGTAATTCTAAATAAAGTGAAAAGCTGTAAATAAACGGTGCCTTGTGGGTGAAACTGCTGCCAGTTTATTACTATAAAGTTTTTACAGTGTATAGCACCTCATTATTCTTTAAATGTGTCCCTATATCTAGTTAATTTAATCTCTGCAAGATAAAAAAGATTTAGTTATTTGTGAAAGTAAATATGTATAGGTTTATTATGTAATGATTTTATTAATCAGCATCTTTATGCAAGTCTTATTCATGTTTATATAGCGCTTAAAAGACCCGAGGCTGATGGGAATCTGTTGTGAGCAGAAAGTAGGTGTTGAAAACAACAATCTCTTCATTACTTTCGTCCCCCTTTATTTATTTTTTTCTCAACCAATCCCTCGAGGTTTACGTAATAGACTGCTTTGGCACGAAGCTGTAGGCATTGAGGAGAAACAATGGGGTAATTGCTTTTTCCAAAGAAGAAATCAAATCCATCACCTCCCCGTATTATTCAGCTTTAATGTTCATACACACATCAAGACAAACGCCCATTGTGGGTTTGCATAATGAATTTGCCACAATTACATTCCCACGATGGCCTCGGTGGGAGATTCACGTATAAAGAGACAAACCGCCATGAGCAGTTAAATAACGCGTGGTTGAAACATCATAAACACTGACATTATTCTTTATTAAATAAATAAATACTGGGTTCTGACTGATAATAAGTTACGTCCACATAGTGAAATGCGACCGGTTCTCATCTTCCCGAACAGTAACACGATGATTGAGAAGAACCAACCGCGCAGAACAACAGCATCGGATGGTGTTCACAGTTAAATCTGCTCTCTAGAGAGCTACATCAAACCACCCTGCCTCGCTAAAGCCTCATTTTCTAGACGCTAACATCTCAGTTTGGCTTTAACAAAGCAAGATTGCATTTAAAAAAAATCGTTTCATCATCTCTGCATTCTCTGGTTCCAGCCCAGCACGGTTTCCTCTAAAAGTCCATTCTTTCCATCGAAAAATAATCCACTTGTAAACTCCTCCACAGCTCAACGCTCTCATCCAACTAGTTCACATTCTCGTCTATTTAAAGTCCAGAGTCCTTACGTTTAGTTGCATCTTTGCAACAGCATATTAAGCGCATAGTCCATGCGGCTGCGCAGATCTGCGGAGCAGCCGGATACGAGCAGGGTTCCTAGACTCAGCGTGGTGGACACGCGGTCCTCGTTGATGTAGGTCAACAGATATTCCTCGCTCTGATTGCACAGGATGATCTTGGTGTGATCGTGGTAGAAGTTCACCTGTGGAGACGGCACGGGTTTAGCCATCAAGTCATATAGACGTGCAGTATTAGCAAATACGAACGAAAGAAGTTCACCTGGAATGTGCCATCGTTGAAAAGCATCATTAATGCTCGGTCAGATTTGAGCCACTGAAGAAGGTAAAGTCTGGGCTTTCCGGTATCTGTCAAATTGGGTAAATCACCACCCTGTAGAGATAAGAGATATTAGGAATACCGAAACACAATAGGAGGGATGTTTAAACACCATAGAAAGAAACTTACATCCATCAGATTTTCCTCCATGTAGTGGGCGAAGTATTTTAGGATGGTGACCTGGCCGACAAACTGCTCTGGAGCTTCGCTCGTGGTAAAGACCGAACACTGTCCGAGCTCTGCGTAGTAATGCACCGTCCTAAAGTTCAACATGACGCGTTAGTCAACATCTATGTGCAGTGAATGTGCGGTAAAGGATGAGATTGCTCGACTTACTTTTTGTCAGACAGAAGGCTCATGTGAGTGCCGTTGTTGAAGAGAACGCCAACCGTGTGGTCCGACAGCTGGTACCCGAAACCGTACTTGTTGGAGTAGTCGACCCATTTCGTCACCCACTGAAAGCTGGAGTTTACGCTCTCCTTTGAAATGTTGTTCGCTGAAAAAGTGAATGAAAGAATTGATGCCTTTGCATATATTCATGGTGAGAAAAACATTCAAATTAAATTACTGATGAAACGTGACCCTCCAAGAATTAAAATAACATGTTCTAATAACAATATATGTTTGGAGAACACCAGATATTAAACGCTTATGTGTTTGAGAATAACAAGATCATCCAACATGCTCACCTTCAGGCATGTTTTCCAGACACCCTCGCAAAACTCTGGCTACTGTATCCGCAACACTTCCCATTGTGCTATCTTCAAGGCCTACCGACACATAAATCACAAATAACATTAGATATCTGCTGGAGAGCAACAAAACGCAACTCGCAAAGTTAAGAGAGATATTTACATTCACTACTGTTACTGCAACTGCCAAGAGTTCCCCGCACGATCATTCGAATGCCATCCCTAATCTGCCGTTTGCTGCTGTTGTCCTTTGCCGGGACAGCTGGGATGGGAGACTTAATGTCCTGTGGGAAATTAGGAAAGGAATGTGGGGTTGAGTTACAGACTTTTTACGGGCTAACAAGGTGTTGATGTTTTAAAGAGAAAGAGTACGAGGACGTTTTGGCTCACCTCAGAGGTTCGACTACAGGGCTGGGGTCCGACTGATGCTTTATGGAGGTCGAGGCATAGTTTATTTATGTCGTCTTCTTCCACCTTGGGTGATTTATGCTGCAAAAAGCAAGACAAGATCCCTTAGCACACAAATCAAGGGTATGCATTATGCAATTATAAGACGTATGAATTAAAAGTGCTTATGCTGAGCCTCGAAGTATTTGGCTTTGTCCTTTTTTCCACCAAACAGGGCTGCCGCTGCTTTTTTGAAGAAGCTCTTGGCTGGGCTGGTGTGGTGGAGGTCTGGTGCCGCGTGACAGCAGCTCGCAGACAGTCTGTCTGGTGTGATACCCTGATGTTATAGAAACACAAAACTTCAGAACCGACTCGAAGCCACATCATATAGCAAAGCGGGCGAGGAGACGCTCCGCTGACACGCACCTGGCAGAAGAAATCATGGTGAATAATGTCATCCAACCGTGGTCTGTCCTCAGGGCTCTTGGCTAGCATACTGCTGATGAGTTGCTTGGCTTGCGGAGACAAAGATGAAGGCATGGAGTATCGAGCTTCACGAATGCACCTGTACGTCTCCTTCAGGTTTGTGGTTTCGAACGGGGGTCTGCCCAGAAGCATGGTGTACCTGCGAGACATCAGATCATTTGTTATAAGGAATCGTGTCTAAAAGGGACTCTAGATCATTTAACGCTTTAACCGGTGCAGAAAAAGTGATGTTCACCTTCAAATTAATATTTTTTTTTTGGTCTACAAGCCTAATCTTGGTCTTGTTTTCTTAAAGTTTTCACGTAAGTGTCTAGAGTTGAAATAAAAATAATGCAATAAAGTATATTTTGTGCATTAAATTATCACCAAAAAATAAGGTTTGTGTTACACTTTTAGGAGTTTTACCAACAACGGCCACTAGGTGTCGACAAATTTAATTGCATACTCCTGTCACAAATTTATAAATTACTGTCATTGCATTATTATTATTACTGCTAAAATGTTTTGAAATATGAAAACTACATTCAAGATTAAAATTTACATGCAAAAGTAAATTCCGCTCACGGGACAGCGCCAGTTAAGCAAAAATGTTGATATTATGTCTTACATGACACATCCCAGGGCCCAGACGTCAGATTCGCAGCCGTGTCCTTGCTTGTTAAGGACCTCGGGTGACAAGTAGTTAGGCGTTCCGCATATCGTTCTCCTACGGTTCTCGACAGGTTCGAGTTTTGCAGCCAGACCGAAGTCGCCAACCTTGAGATCCATAGACTCATTGATGAAAAAGTTACCTGGGAGGAGCAACAGTTGACTCACGTTAGACTTAACCAGATTTACGTTACTTGAGTATTAAATATGTGTTGGTCGCTTACCGAGTTTGAGGTCTCTATGGAGAATTTCTTGTTCGTGTAGATACTTCAACCCGGACACTATCTGCCTTAGGTAGTATCGGACCTCGGGTTCTGTCAGCACCTTTCGAGCCTTTAAAATGTGTGCTAGTGACTGCAGAACGAGAAAGACGTGTTAGTTTTCATGCACGTTATTTATTGCAAGACAGACAGACACGTCGAGAGAACTCACCCGTCTACTGCAGTGTTCGAGTAAGATGTAGATATTGTCTTTGTCCTCGAAATGCTGGTAGAAGTGAACGATGTGCTTGTGGTGCAGAGCTCTGTGCAATTCGATTTCTCGGTCAATCTGTGAATGAAATGATTTACAACTTTATTCGACTGTAGACATGATGAGCCAATCACAAATGCATGATATTAGGAAGTTGTGTTACCTTTTCCCTTTGGTGAGGTTTGGAGACGCGCGTATGAGGAATGATTTTGGCTGCGTACACTTTCCCTGTGCTCAGATCTGTAAATTCATAGCATTTGGCAAAACCGCCCTGCAAAAAGAATGTGACAATGACAAACTGGATCAATATTAAAAATCTTTACATATTTAAACATGCTAATGTAAAATGTCATAAGATATCACAGGTTTCTTTCAATGACAGCAAGTACTGTATTGGTACCATGATGGTACAGTTTTGTGGTCATACCAATCAATGACTGCCACATTCATATACCATGATATTTATATTCATGATATATCTTTTAAGGTTTGTTAAAATAATACCACTCTGCTCAGACAAAGCATGTTACCATAGTAAAAAGGTGGTACATTTATATTACCACAATTCAGGTTTAATACATATATAATATTTACCTTTCCCAAAACTTTTCCTCTGCAGTAACATTTGCCCGTGACAGGGTCCGTGATGATGCGTGACATCTCTTGCGTGGCGTGCGCGTTACTGTCGTGCGATTTCCCGCGTCTGTGGTGCGTGTGTTCACACATCTTCTTACTGTCAAACACCGGCTGATGATGATGGTAATAATGGTGATGATGGTGAGTTATAGTCCTTAGTATGTCCATGCTCGAGTCAGACTGTGAGAGAAATCATCACTCTCCCTCACTCTTATAGACGCGCGCACTCGCTCCGCCCTCGTGCTTTATGTTCAGTTGCGCGTCACCGCCGGAATGGAAACGAGCGTCTCACAGCAGCCAAGTTTAAATAAAGTTTACGTCGTGAAAGTAAAACATGACTAAAGTAAATTAAAATTAAATATAAATTAAATACAAAATGTATGATTTTAATACATCTTCAAACCATCTATATTGCGTATCATGTAGCCTAATTTATTTAATTTAAGCATTTTATTATTATTATTATTATTATTATTATGCTTTATTTGTTTTTTAAGAGTATGTTAAAATATATAAAATCAGTATTTGTAAAGGTTTCATGAGAACATGTATGGACATGTTTTAATAAATCCTCCTCACCGTAGAGTTTTAGTGCCATCTCGTGGCAGGTTTGCATTAATTTTACGACTTTAAACAGCATGTAAGAATCACACTTATTTTTATTTTATTTATTTATTGTAAAAGGGACAGTACTCATAAATCAACAGTACAGACACAGAATAAGTCAGAGTTAGCCAACAGGCAAATTTTCATCTGTTGCCCCTGCCAGATTTTAAAAGGCAACCTAAAAAGAGAAATCATAAAAATAAAATACAAAAATAAAAACCATACATTATAAACCCAAACACAATAAGACACACATGCAATACATTTATTTACTGTCCTGATTTATGACAGATTTATGATTAAAGAAACCATTTCAGGGTTCAACGCAAATATTTTTTTATACTGGCCCGAGGTTTTCACTTGCCCTGCCAAAATTTTCACTGGCCCCAATAAAAAAAGTCAGTGTCACATATTTTAAAATAATAATTCAAAAGTCACATATAATTGTATACAAATTCTACAAACAGACATGTTCCAATGAAAAAGGCTCCCAACTTTTCTGCTTTACCTGTAAACTGACAGCAAACTGTGCAAAATATTGCATCGTTTCTTTCGTCTTGTTTTACCCAAGTAAATGTCTATATAAATATATTACTATATATATATATATATATTACTGGCCCGAACGTCTCTCATGCTTGCCCCGGGCAGTCCTTTATGTTGAGCCCTACATTTTAGCTGCTATAAAATCATTTAGCATTTCCTTTTTGTAAAGATCAATCATAGAGTCTAAAGTTTAAAGAAACTAATATTATAATCTATATACTAACATGTATAACGTACTGTTTGTCCCTATATATCCAAATGTATTAGATTTAGATTGACTAACTCGTTTCAACAAAGAAATAAACAAACAAACAAACAAACAGGCACAAGTTGCTAAAATTAAATCATAAAATGATATTATATGCAAATGAATGTAGCACATATTACATAATTCTTGCATTTAAAGTGATCTTCAGAAGTGAGGGAAATGTTTACTTCTGTATTGCATTAGTTCAAGTGTGTTCTTGCTGTTCTAAGAAAGTAGATTACTTGAAATATAAGTGTTTATAGACTGACTCATTTATTTAGTTAAATTCAACTGGAAAATATTTATATTAACAATTGAGTAACACATTCAAGTTTGTGTGTAGGATTATTTGTTTGGTAGAAATAACAAACACACAATCATTTTAGTGTTTAACCTGCACCATTAATGATCAAAGGCATCAGGGTGGACAATCTGGAGTATGTAAATGCGACAGATCTTATGTTGTATATCATGTTGATCTTATAAAGACCATAAGAGATTCATAAGAATATGATGAAACATAACCCAAAAACATCCCAACCACATTTAAAATAGCATGCAAGGTCAAATATTTTAGTTAGATGGGTAGGCATGAAATGATTAAAAATGCATGAACATGAAACATTTATTAAGTTTATGTTTAATAAATCAATCCTCATTATCTGAATCTTACAATGTTAAATAAATGAAATCTTACAATATAATTATGACAATTATTATTCATCATATCCTGATTTTGAAGCGTGGGATTTATGTCACATTTGGTAGCTTATACAAATTTTTTTTAGTTAGATGCGTGTCCATAAACAGGCTTGAAATGGATTGGATTGCTTGATAGTGACGGATTGATTCAGGCCTGTGATCGGTGAGGAGCTGTATTGGTTAACTCTTTAGCAGTGTGGACATCATAAGCCCAGACCTGGTTTAGTCCAGATCCTACAGTGCAGCTGTGGGGCCAGCGAGGAAACGGGAAACGACACACAATGACTCGGGCATCCTCAGGAAGTTCCTTTAACAATTTCTCTTCCAGAACCTCCATCTGTTAACAAATATAATATTCTCATTATATAAGAAAAGGTCAAAGTGTTTTATAACCCTAAATGAATAGCTGCACATTTGCTGACACCAAAATAAAGAGCTACAGTTGTGTTATCCAAAAATACGTCGGATAAGAGAACAAAAGTGATGTTGGCAATTTGCAAAAGTAGGATTAATTATATGATCTATAGCGCCTCCACATGGTGCTAACGTACCACTGCAGGAGCCAGAAACACGGTCACATTATTGTATTTGGACAGGTCGGTCTGAAATATAAGGAAAATTAGGTATTAGGAATATTCTCAAGAAATACAAAACACCCGTGCAGACATACACAAGGCTTACCCGCCAGAAGTCCTGACTGACAAAATGAATGTCATTGTGTGGTATGCCACGCCACCATGCTTTACTCCTTGAATAGGCTAATAACACTGAGTTTATTTCAAAGCCTGTGCATTGAAATCCTGCAGATGATGCAGCAAACACCTGCATTTCACCAAAGCACAGGTGAAGTTAATGCATGTTCATCCTGCATTGGTTGGTGACTCACCTGTCTATCAAGAAAGTTATTTCTTTGCACTTTGACATTTTATCTTTTCTTTTCACTCACCAAACGTCCATCGCCCGATCCCAGGTCAGCCAGGCGGCCTTTTCGTCCATCTAGAAGCTTGATGACATTTACGGTTTGTTCTTTTGTTGAAGGTAAAAATGGGACCTGAGAGAATTTATCATCAGACCTCTACATCCTGAGTTTATACCGCCTCTCTCCTGCAGTGTTTTACAGAGAAATTTAGGCTTTGTGTGGAAAGGCAATTACCTTCAGTCTAAAAGGGACCCTAAGTCCAGGCATACAAAACATGGCCCAGAGCCCATAGACACCAGCGAAGGCTGATCCAATCTGCAGTGTGAGGTTCTGACCGCAATGATAATGACTAAACCGGCTCATGTGGTCCTGCAGCATGATCTCAATGGAATCCTCCATAATGAGGTGAGTCACTCTGAATCTAGGAAAATATATGACACATGACATCAGTATATATCATAGCAAACTGGATTACTAACAAAGTTACTGAGGTTTATTTTTTAATTATGCAATTACACGACAAACCAATTTCTACAAAAATGATCTTTTTCAGACTCTTTTATCTAATCTTTTCTTTGATTGCATATATACTAGATTTTTTGGATTAATGTTATACATTTATTTGAATTATTCTGTGGGGGAATTACAATACAAAACATATTTTTTTTTCTTTTCTGGAGAAAACATTCTTTTAAAAGTCATATTTTCTTTTAAAATCTTATTATTTTATATGCCTGAATAAAAACTACATTTTGCACATGATGGTACTTTGCAATATTTACACATACACTGCAAAAAATTATTTTCAAGAAAAAATTTTTTTTAGTATTTTTGTCTTGTTTTCAGTAAAATTTCTAAAAATGCTTTTTCTTGATGTGCAAAACGACCCAAGAAAATAAGTCTAGTTTTTAGACCAAAAATATCAAATTTAAGTGATTTTGTGCATAAACAAGCAAAAAATATCTGCCAATGGGGTAAGCAAATTTTTCTAGAATTTTTCTTGAATTTAGTGTTTAAGAAAAATTGCTTACCCCATTGGCACATTTTTTTGCTCATTTTATGCACAAAAAACACTTAAATTTGATATTCTTGGTCTAAAAACTAGACTTATTTTTAGATATTTTTACTGAAAACAATACAAAAATACTAATATATATACATATTAGAGATGGGCATAGATTAATCTAGATTAATCTCATGCTAAATAAAAAATATTTTGCATAACATATGAGTTTGTGCTGTGTGTAATTATTATATATATATATATATATATAAACACACATTTATGTATGTATTTAAGAAACATTTACATGTGTATATATATTTATTTATATTTTTATATATTCTAAATTATATATAAATAAAAACGATACTTAAATAAAACATTTCTTAAATGTATATATATTTGTATAATAAACATAATATTTACACACATCATAAACCTATATATTATGCAAAAAATTACTTTTATTTTGTATGAGATTAATCTAGACTATATGCCCAGTTGTAATATATATAGTAGATTTTTTTTAATTGATATTGAACATTTATTTTAATTATTCTGTGGGGGGAATCAAAATACAGAAAAAATATGTTTTTCTTTCATACAATACAAAATAAACCACACAATATAAGTTAGAAGCATTTTATGTATTACTGTAAGATAGTACTCTGTATCAATATATTACACCGTCCTTTTTGTAAATATATTTTAATTTGGTCTGATTACAAATGGTCAACACTGTTTTAGGAAAAGTGAATATAAATATTTAAATGATATTTTATCACATTTATGCGATTTGTCCAAAGAGATTGTTTTCATAAGCAGTTTCAATAACAGTATCGGCCACTAGAGGTCACGCGCTGCTGTTACCGGAAGTGAAAACTCGAGTCTCATATGGAGGACAAACCAAAATGGATCTGCTGCAGTAAATATCATGTGTATTTGACAAGATAAACGAATCGTTTTTGCTCGTTACACTTGTGTATAAACGGCCCTTCAAAGCAACTGTGAGGGTGAAATCAAACTTACTAGAAACCCTGTCATCGTTACAAACGATACTGTAAACAGAGCCTGAAAGCCACTGAAATATTGAGCAAAATCTCAACATAAAATGAAACTAAAACTTTTCGTATTCTGCTTTTTAGAACGTTTTGCCGTACCTACCTCCTCTTCCCAGATGTACTAGTATTAACCGATGGACACGTGACAAACAAACCAATGAGATAGGGCTTGGGCGCCGCGTTGCATTCTGGGACGTGGCGGCCATGTTGGTGGCCTCGCGAATGTAATCATACAGCAAGTTGAACGAGGAGAAGCGGCAGAGTTGGGAGAATTAAAAGAAAGAAAAAAGATGTTAAAATCCGGAAAAGTATGTGTAATTTACTGGGATACGTTAAACAGGGAAGCAGGGACCGGTATGTGGACAAAATCGGAACTATTAACGGTTGGGATCCATATGAAAAAAGAGTCATTTAAGATAACAGCGTGGTTGTTGTAAGAGCACGATTTCACGCCAATCTGTAAGCAAAGTCACGTATGACCTAGCTTCACAACTAGCTTAGTTAATGCAGCAGTTTTTGCTGTCAGCAGAGGGATAGCAACAGAAAGATGAATGTTGAAATGTTCCCGTATTTTGGGCGAGTAAACCGGGACATTTCCCGTATGTTCAATGTTGACTTAAGCTATATAAATTAATATTCAGATGTTATACTTCACTGTCGTATATATAAATGTCATTTATATGTCATGTATACACATTACTGAGGGGTTGAGGTTAATGTTTGGTTTCCGATATTGAATAAAACATAATGAAGTTTTGTTCTTATCTGTCATTTTTAATGTAAATTACTTTTAATGTGTTACTTTAGTATTAATACAGCAACGGTTTACCATGGTTGAAAAAATAACGACAAATTAATCAAATTAAGACACACGATTGAGAGAAAGTATGTCTATAAACAGAGCGCAGCATGGAGCGCAGCAGTAAAGGAGGCAACCAACATGGCCGCCACGACAAGTAATGACGTCACGACGCCCAAGCCCTATTAAGCGTTTTGCTCTCTGGACTTTTTTATAACCGTTACACCATAATACAAACCTGTAAAATGTTTGTGTTTGATGTGTAATTCGTAATTTTTTTTATATTGAATAATTTCTGTTTAATCATTTTCTGATTAAATTATGATTTAATTTTACTGGCATTTTTAGTTTGATGCACAAACCTATAACAAGGTTAAATAACAATTAACACGTAAGCACGATGAAAACAGCATTTACCCTTTATTGCCATTCACGTTGATCCGTAAACAAGACAATAATCGATTACGTATGCATGGTACAACAATTTGTTTAACAAATATATCGCAAAACGTTAATCCAATATCACAACACCGTCACATAGAGATCTAGTTTTGCTTCATTATTTTTCATAACCAAGAATTGATAACATATCTTTCATTTAAGCCTTAATAAAAAAAACTTTAAAAAAAGAAAACGTTTTAAACAGCATTTTCTTGTATTGAGGAAAATACATTTCCCAGCAGCAAGCGCGCCAGGCTGACGTAGGCACGGCCAGGAGCGCGCACAGCAGCCAGTCATTGCGCGTTCTCTCTATCGCTGGAAGCGGAGCGCTGATGCTGCTGATCAGAGGACACGGAGGAGGTACACGAGCATCACCGGGAACCGACAGAAATCATCGGTAACATGCGTCAGGACGGATCCATGCAGGTCTGATCTTGCGTTTACAAACCTTTAATCGTCACGCTGGACTTTGATATAATACATTTATTAGTAAGAAATTCTGTACTGCTGAGCATTTTCGATTTCGAGGATAGCAATATGGATAAAGCGAAATGCTATATTTATAATTAGAATGTATAAGTGACATCATCATCATTATTATTAATGCTCTATTTATGGCCAAATGAATAAATGTAATGAAATGAAATGTGTTATAGATGGAAACACACCCTGCTCTCTGTAATGTGGGGGTTGGGGGAATATTCCTCTACTAAAGCCTTACATTTAAATGAATTGCATCCTCTCTGTAGATTTAACATGTTCTTAATTCAATCATATTTAATTGTATTGACTCTATTTGTAAGGTTCAATATATGAATTATGGTTACAGAGGTAATTGGCTGTCTTGTGTTATTTCAGACAATAAGCTAAAAATTTGGTTCAGTTTCAACCCTACGTGATATCTGACATATGTTTGTTTTATTTAGTGTTAAAACATGAGAAATTAGCTCGTTTTGTATGTATAATGTACAAATACCTTACGCAGGCCTTCACTTTTCAAAGCTCAACGTTTTCTTTGAACTTGATTTGTTATTGCTATATCCTTAGTTTTAAAATTATAATAATAGTAATAAATATATTAATGATAATAATAATTATAACGTAGTGCTATAAAATGATTAATCGTGATTTGCATAATATTTGTATTGTGTGTAATTATTATGTATATATAAATACACACACATGCATGTATGTATTTAAGAAACAATTACATATGAAAATATATGTATTACTGTATTTATATGTGTATATATAACAGTTTTCTTGAATGTATACATGTATGTGTGTGCGTGTATTTATATATACATAATAATTGCACACAGTACATACACATATATATTATGCGAACACAAACTTTTATTTCGTATGCGATTAATCGTGAATAATCATTTGACAGCCCTAATGTCATGCATAACAAGTTTTACATATTCAGTAATTTAGTACTGGTGTCCGAAAGCAGAAAGACATAGTCAATATTTTTGGGCATATATATATATATATATATATATATATATATATATATATATATATATATATATATATATATATATATATAAATAAGAGTGAAAATCACTGACCATCTTTAGGATACAAAAAATAACTAATTTAAATCAAATGAGGTGATGCAAAAATAAGTACACGCCGATGAATATGTTAGCAAAAAAAATAAAGAAAGTGTAATTAACAGGAATTCACTAGGAAATTATGACTATAATTCATCCAGGATCAGAAAGAGGTCATTGTTCAAGAATGGAGAAATAAAGATGTAACAGTATGTTGTCAACTTGTTTATTCAATGTCTAGAAGAATTAATGCTGTTTAAAAAAAATAACGGAGGTCATACAAAATATTATATTGATTTTGTTTGAAGAATTTTTGTAGGGTGTGCTCGTTTTTGCTCACCTCATTGGATTTAGATGTGTTGTATTTGGTATCCTTGGGATGGTAGGTGACTTTTGCTCTTATGTTTAGAAACATAAATGTTTAATAAAACTAGTGGGTAAAAATACACATAATATAAAAATACAATAAACATACCAAAAAGCCTTTTAAAGCTTTATAGTCACAGATATACTGCCCATATGTGATACTGAAGGTGTGTTTACTGGTTTCAGATGGCTGCGCCACAGAAGGACGGATCTGATCAAAACTTTGATTATATGTTTAAACTGCTGATCATTGGTAACAGCAGTGTTGGAAAGACTTCATTTCTCTTCCGCTATGCTGACGACTCCTTCACATCAGCGTTTGTTAGTACAGTGGGCATCGATTTCAAAGTCAAAACTGTCTACAAGAACGACAAGAGGATCAAACTGCAGATTTGGGTGAGTTGGTTTACATTAGACAGCAGATTTCATTGTGTGCCATTTTTTTGGGGTGAACTACTCCTTTAACTTAAGTCTAGTTGTTTTACAGTCAGGACACCAAGCACCATTCAAGGTCATCATAATTATTTAAAGGTGCTAAAAATTAATTGAAATATATTTTTTTAATTGTTCTCTGATATCTACCAGAAGGTTTGTGGCTTTATTAAGTGCAAAAATGATCCAGAGTCAGTTTTACATTTACAGAATGAAATGTTCTATTATTACCTTATTTGAAAGGGTCATGAATAATAATGTTGAGCTCTGCTCTGATTGGCTGTTTCTCAGAGCAGCTCCTTCAGTAGCTCTGTGTGTGAGTTAACTGACCTCATTTGAGTCCTTATCAGATGAAGATGCCAATTTTGAGGAATAATCAATTGTTTGTAGATTGTAAATGGAGTGATAAGTTTGTGTTTTTGTCAGTATGACTTACAAAACTTAACTGTAATGTCAATAGTCTAAAAGTAGCATATAGTGCTAACTCCGCAGTCACAACTTTGTTTTTAGCATTGCAACAACATTGTACTTAATTTATTGTGTCATTTAATGTTGGGGGTGTACATCTCGACTGTAACGTCACAGTGTTTGTGGCTCACGATATGTCATTATTATGTACAAGACTCTTATTTTTCATCTATGCCTATAGTTTTACATTCAATGCCACTTTTAGTGAAGTTGTTTAATCTATTGAATCACTGTTATAAACATGATTTTACATTCAGGGATTATGAAGCCGGCGCTGCTGTTTTACTGTGAGTTTATGACAGGATAAATGTGGTAAAATCATCTTCATGGTCTCTTTTATTCTCCTGCTGTATGAAGCAGATGAAGAGCACAGAAACAGCTGGGCTCAATGCTTTTGTTCGCATCAGATGATGAATCACTGAGTCTCATTCAGCGCACTGAGAGATGCTCATTTAGTGTTATAGATTTCTGCGACTTCATTTCTAGATTAAAAAATGAGAGTCAATCATTCCTGTGAAAAGCTTTTCAATGTTGAAAGTAGCGCATTTGCCCAGACATGCCATTTAAAGTGACAATGCGCATTTAATGCAAACATTGCATGACTCAGTCAGACTCTTGATGGTTCAGGGTTGCTGTATGTTTATGTATGAACATGAATGTTAAAATATCCAGTAACTGTCACTGGTGTAATTGGCAGAAGAGCACAAACTTCTCTTCGTGTCTCATAGAGGCTGTTTTCAGGGATGTAAATCGGACAGTTCATTCCGATATGATACAGTATCGATCGTCTCCGCCAGTGATGCCATGTTTGCCGATGCATCAAACATTTCTTCCATGCAATTACGATTCGATTCACTTATCAATACTTTAATATTACGTGCCTACACATCTGTTATATAGCTATAAATCACATGTACTGTAACTTCAAAATATATGCTTAAAATTCAGAAATGTTTGAGAACAGAAATGGCACAATCATTTATCTGCAGCTATTTTTACACTCGCTCATTCAACCATGAAGCCTTCTGGGAAAAGCTTGAGTTGACATCTTTTCATTCAACTGAGATTTAAAGTCTTTGTTTTTATCGTAAGTATGCACCGTTCTGGTGTCTAAAAGGTTTAAGATGTATAAATTGTACCTGTCATTAACATTGTGAGGTCTCATTATCATCTGTCACGGTTGGGCGTCTCTGCGCTGCGCACTTTCCGTCTGTGAAATTCTTTGCGAATGCGTGAATTGATTTTCTTTAACCTCAGAAATCTTCTGCTCCTCGTGCATTTAAGATGTCAGCTGTTTTCATCCCTCATTTACATTTACTGCTGATCTTAAGTATTTCAGTTCAATCCCAGAATGCACTGCTCTAAATCAGATCACCTGTCACTATCCAGAGGTTTCCCTGCTCCCGACGACCCTAGAGAAAGCATCATCTTCTGAACGATTCGCTCACATGGCCTAACGTTAATTGATTGGCTCAATGTAAAGATAAAGTAGCAGATCAATAAAGCTCAGCACAGGACTCCAGATGCATGCATGCAAACGGTTCGGCCCATCAGGATAAGAGCAATGCATTAACAAACATACTCTTCATTAGTTTAATTATAACACTGCCATTTGGAAAAATCTTTTGTGTCTTTACTAATTTCTTAATGCTTGGAATAGGGGACAGTGCAACACTCAGTATGTCCCGCCTTTCAGTTAAAAGAACCAATTATCAATCAATAAAGACGATAGATGATTATCTGGAGGAGGGGCTTTGTACAGAGTCAGAAGAAAGGTGTTTTTTGATAATGTTGATATCAGGTTGAATTGTTGGTCAGATTGTGATTTTAGCAGGTAATTTTAGAGATATCTGTCTTTCCCCATTCCAGTTGATAGGACTTTAGTATTGCTTGACTGAATAAACTGCAAAGATGGCCGCCTAGTGGCACGACTTCCCAAAAGGGACTTTGGTTTGGCTCAATGTGATACAAGCTATTGCTTACAAGACTCATTTTGATTAAAGTCTTACAGTATTTGGACACTAGTGTTAAAGTGTCTGCTAAATAAATAAATGAAATCTAAATGTAGGCCCACGAAACACTTCCTGATAGGGATGCACGATATATCGGCCAACATATCTTTATCGGCCGATAACTGCTTATTTTTAATATTATCGGTTATCAGTCTGATAGCAAAATTAGGCCGATAAATGAAAGCCGATAAATGATGGATTATTTCGGTTTGTTGAACCACTTCATTTGCTCATTGCTGGCCATGTGAAGTTTTGATTGGTGCTTTCTGTGACATAGCACGAAGATGACACGTGTTGCGGGCTTAAGAAGAGTATGCTAGTCTAGCGCAAAGACAAGATGTCCGCGGTCTGGGAGTTTTTCATTGTGAAAATAAAATTTTATTTATCGGCCTATATATATATATATCGGTTATCGGCCCCCAAATATAAAGAGTTTCCATATTTCCATATCGGTGCATCCCTACTTCCTGACCTACGTGATCTCATGACAGTTTGTACGTATTTTACGAGATGGCTAATTTGTATTAGTTTGTACGACCACATGCAGCATTTTTGTATGATTTGCTTTCGCCCCTTGCTTTTTTTCATAACAATCTTAAATTTTTGTACGATTCATTTTGTACGAATTAGCCAACTCGTAAAATACGTTCAAATTCCCATGAGATCAGGCTGTCCGACCATCTGATGCATTTTACATAAAACATCTTTTATATATTTGTTTCGATCTTAAAGCCGTAATGTTTATTTGGCATATTAGACTAAACATTTGCAGAATAAACCTTTTGTTTACATAATATATATGCGTGTGTACTGTGTATAATAATGATAAATGCACACATATGCATATATATATATATATATATATATATAGGGCTGTCAAAAGATTAATCGCGATTAATCGCATCCAAAATAAAAGTTTGTGTTTACATAACATATGTGTGTGTACTGTGTATAATTATTATTTATATATAAAAATCACCCAATCATGTATATATTTCTTAAATATATACATGAATGTGTGTGTGTGTGTATTTATATATACATAAAATTTAGACACAGTACACACACATATGTTATGTAAACACAAACTTTTATTTTGGATGCGATTAATCGCGATTAATCTTTTGACAGCCCTAGATTTATTTGAATGTGTATATATAATTGTATATATAATTTAGAATTGAATATAAATATTTATTATAAATTATATGTGTGTGAATTATACATAATTATTATACACGGTACACCCATATATTATGTAAACAAAAACTTTTGTTTTGCAAACGATTAGTCGCGATTAATCATTAGACAGCCCTACATTTTATTACTATTTTTAACTATTATCACACTGCCTTATATTATAGCATTGTTCACCTGTTGTTCATGGTGTTATTTTATTATTTTGAAACGAGTGAGCATAATGGCGATGACAGTGTTTCAGTGACTCACATTACTGTCATTAGCATTACATTGTTAGATTTGAAGCTCTTCTTCATGCATTAAACCCCAAAGGCTGTGAGTCCATCTGCTTGACTCGCATGAGCTGAAGGCTGTGATATAATAACCGAAGTGAATCTGTATGTGCTGTTGTGTGGACGGGGTCACCAGCACCTGCCGGGCGAGACGCCGGGTGTCTTTTGTTTTTATCTGTTTGCAGTTATTAGAGCCGTCCACCACAGTTTGTATGTTCACACAGCATCCATTTTATAATTGCTTGAGCCATTAGATCATAATACAGTCTCCTATTGGAGCCGGATGCTTTATTTTGTGCCTGGCTTGTGTGTGTGTTTGCTTTTGTTTGTGAATGTAAACATCTCTATTATGAATGTGTATGTGGTCGGACGGGTCTGGCTGTGGGAGATAAGCACACACATTTGACAGGTCCAACAGCACATGTGT
This sequence comes from Misgurnus anguillicaudatus, assembly GCF_027580225.2. Classification (NCBI taxonomy): domain Eukaryota; kingdom Metazoa; phylum Chordata; class Actinopteri; order Cypriniformes; family Cobitidae; genus Misgurnus; species Misgurnus anguillicaudatus. The sequence continues at coordinate 39,175,413 of NC_073348.2, forward strand.
GGTTTTGGCAGGGTGGGTAAACTGCAGCACACTAGAGGGCGCTGTTAGTAATTTGGGTATGCAGCGAAAGTCTATTTAAAGAGACAGCTATAACTGCAGGTTGGAGATCTTTAAATGGGGGTGTGAAACTCCAAAACAGGGTGGAAATGTTAAAAGGGGCGTGGTTTCCTCCCTGACAGATAGAGATGTCACAAGTAACCTCCCAGCCAACCCTAACATCCCGTTTTGGAGGTGCTGCTTGATCTCTGATAAAACCTTTTTTCAGGTCTGTCTGAAGCTTGTAAGGTTTTTACGGGCCATTCTGCTGTTTATAGACACGTTTAGTAAATTTACAGGCAATGCGCTTTTTTATAGTAAACTTCATCGCTATTTTAATTCGGGGCGGTTTCCCAGACAGGGATTAGACTAGTCCTAGACTAATATAAATGTCCTGAGCTGTCCAACTCAAAACAACTTGTACTGACAGATCTTAAAATACATCAGTGCCCTTTGTTGTGTCTAAAGATGCACACAAGTAATGTTTTAGTAAGGCATGTTTGATAAAACTAGTTTTATTTCCTTATTAAACTAAGGCCTAGTCCTGGTGTAAGATAATCCCTGTCCAGGAAACCACCATTTCATGTTTTGTTTAAAGCATTCGTTTATAAAAACTACCGATTAATTAATCGGTTATCAGCAGGTACTGGCCAACTTGGTTATCCGCACCGCAAAATCCAATATTGGTCGACCTTTGATGTGCAAAAACAGTCAGAATTAAGTATTTTTCACCTTTAATACGTATAATAAGTAGCAAACCATATTTCTCCTGCTCTTTTGAAAGTAAACAGTGATGTATTATTGTTGAAAATGTGAATTCAGTGATTTGCGCGAGTAGATTAAATGCAAAGTCAATGCAAAGATGCAAATAGACACAAACTCACGCGGGGTCGATACAAATGACGCGATGCAAGCGCCGTAACTGCCGCGAAAACACGCGCTATTCGCCTCTAACTGTGGGTTCACACCAGCCGCGTTTGAGGCGTCAAATTCACGTCTACCGCGTCTAGTTTGCCGCTTGAACATTTTGAGTTTACTCGTTTCATTCACGCGTGAAAGCCACACGTGAAATTCTAGTCATCTAGACATTCACGTGGAAATTCATGTCATGGGAGGGGCTTTTGCCCTGCTTCTACTTCCTGTAATCACGTCACTACTAGAGCAAGCTCCTGATTGGTTAATGCGGTGCGTTTTTCCGCCAAAGTAAAAAATTTTCAACTAGATGCATGAATGAGGCGGAATCGCGTCCGCCGCGCTTAACTCCTCATTCGCACCGCGAGACCTCCAGACGCGCGTCATTGCGTCTTCACATTGACTTAACATTGAAATCACTGTACCGTGACTGGTGTGAACGCAGCATTACACTGTATGCATTTTAAGCTTAAAATTTGCATGACTCAAAGTTGAATCCCGTGAGTAATCTACAGCTAGAATCGCTATGCTTCGCATTTGGTGTGTACGCAGTAAAAACAAAGCAGGAGTAAAAAACATGACTATGTGCTTTAAAGTCATAATCTTCTTTTATATTTATTCCATCACCACCTTGAACACTATGGTAACCGTATCAGGTCTCTGCTTCCCTCTGTGGTCCTTCCGGATTTGGATGTTAAATAGCTACTCGAATAAATATAATTTAGTTAAAAATAAGGCGTAACGCTTGAACGCTGATTTAAATACAGAACAAATTTTTTAAAGTTGTGTTGACTAGACAAGGCTGATGAAAATCTTTCTGGAGAAGTCAAATAGAGTCTTTTGTGTTGTTTAAGGACACGGCCGGACAGGAGCGCTACAGGACCATCACTACGGCTTACTATCGTGGAGCCATGGGCTTCATCCTCATGTATGACATCACCAATGAGGAATCGTTCGGAGCGGTGCAGGACTGGTGAGTGACCTCGACTCATCCAAAAACATCTGAACCTCAAAAACAGATTGTGTGCATTTTTACAAGAACTAAATGTTAGTTATAGTATTTTGAGATGACCATGACTGATATTGACAAATGTAAATGTGATTTAATTAATCATTTTTTGGCATGAGACCTGAAATATTAGCTCAGGAAGTAATGTCAGGAGGTGACCTTTAAAGTCATGTATCTGTGAGTTTTGGTGATTTTGTTTCTCTTTACCTAACATAAACTGGACTTGTGTGTTAAGTGTAAGAGACTTCAGAGGAACATTGGCTGAATCGAATATAAAGATCCAGCTGGTGAATATTTAATAGCCGTCATTTAAATTTCCCTTAGTACTAAAGGGCAGCAGGGCAGTGAGCTGATCTCAGGTCAGAGTTTTATTGATCACCTCATCTGTGGTCAGTGATTTAATGAGCTCGAGGAGAAACAATAATGATCGTCCTGAATCTGAACGATTCAAATGAAAAGAAATTATGACTCAGTCACTGTGTCATTACGAATACAACAGTGACTTACAGTATATCTGAGCTTTATTTGTTTGTATAACAGAATTGAGTTTAAACATGAACAATTCAAAGTCCTCAAAGACAGCGAAATAAAATAGAATGTAATTTAATACTGTTAAATACAGTACAGTAAAATGTAACGCAGTATGATGCAATACAGTATAATATAATATATTGCACTATGACATCACACAGTGTAACATAATACAGAATAGTGCACTATGACATCATAAAGTGTAACATAATACAGAATAGTGCACTATGACATCATAAAGTGTAACATAATACAGTATAGTGCACTATGACATCATAAAGTGTAACATAATACAGAATAGTGCACTATGACATCATAAAGTGTAACATAATACAGTATAGTGCACTATGACATCATAAAGTGTAACATAATACAGAATAGTGCACTATGACATCATAAAGTGTAACATAATACAGAATAGTGCACTATGACATCATAAAGTGTAACATAATACAGTATAGTGCACTATGACATCATAAAGTGTAACATAATACAGAATAGTGCACTATGACATCATAAAGTGTAACATAATACATTATAGTGCACTATGACATCATAAAGTGTAACATAGTGCACTATGACATCACGCATGAGCAGCCACAGTAATAAAGCTCTTGGATCAGCTGTCTGCCGGCTTTGATGTTGCTATGGCAACTGATGATGGCATATAATCTTAAACATCACAGCCTAAGGAAGACAACGTATAAAATATCTTTATTAGTGTAAATCTATAGTGCTTTTATATATTAGTATTGGTTGTTTTGGATCTAGGTCGACCCAGATAAAGACGTACTCCTGGGACAACGCACAGGTCGTCCTGGCGGGAAATAAATGTGACATGGAGGAGGAGAGAGTCGTGTCTGTAGATAACGGCAGACTGCTGGCAGAACGGTTGGGTTTTGAGTTCACATCGCAGAACCTCATTCATCTGTGTGACACAACTGACCAGACCACATAATGACCCAGATTATATGGGCGATGTATCCACACCGTCTTTAACATAGATAGTCTGTGTAGTCTTGTCTTGTCCTATTTGCCATTAGTGTTTTGTCCCTCTTTATTACTCTTTTATATGTTGCTGTCCTAAGTAATACATTATTATGTGGTTGTAATATTGTATTTGCAATGCAAAATATGCAGGACTGTTGCATTTCTGCTCCTACAATAGAAACACAATACATGAGAGGTGCAGATCAGCATAACCTCACTGTGCATAAATTAAAGCATATGGAGGATTTTACAGCTTTGAACTCGGGCGATAATTGAAACGCATGTAATTGGATCACACTGAAACATGCAAACAGCTTGTGTCATAGCAGACTGAACACTTGACGCTTACTGAATGTTTACAGGAATATTTCTCCCTCCGCCTTTCTCAGCCGTGTGCTAATAAACCGCGTGATTTCCATTTTGTAGGTTTTGAGTTTTTTGAGACGAGCGCCAAAGACAACATCAACGTGAAGCAGACCTTCGAGCGGCTGGTGGACATCATCTGCGACAAGATGTCAGATAGCTTAGAGACTGACCCGGCTGTTACCACAGGAACCCAAGGAACGGCCCGGTTAACAGACAACCCACCTCCAATACAGCAACCTAACTGTGCCTGTTAGTGCTCGGCTTATAACAGGGTAGCATAAGTGTGTGTGTGATACCTTTATACAGAAGAGTATATCCTTTAATGTCATAGATCAATGGTGCTGGAACAACAGGAATTGGATTGGTGAACATTACATGCCCAATGGGAACAGAGTTCTTGTTAAAAAAAAAGTCGGACTCGCATGATTAACTTTAGTGATCAAAAACAACAATACAGGTTTAAAGGGACTAAACCCAGGGGTCTGGAGGTGTAAACTTTAACCAGGTTTGTTCCAGCATCTTTGCACTAGACTCGCGTCCGTCTGTCTGTCTGTATGCTACCTACTGTAGTATTTAAAAGTTTAATGGCCTTGCAGATGCACTGTCATGTTATATAGTTAGATTTACATGCATGTGACGGATGTTTACAAACTGATCATTTTGAGCTACCTACAGACAGTACAAGCTGAATTTATCCTTATGTAAGCTCCGCCCATTGACATCTTAGCTCCGCCCACCCCATAGAAATAATGTTGAGATTATAGAAGTGGGATTATTAGGAGGATTTTAAGGTTGTTATCGAGACAGAAGGAACCTCAATAGCAAAACTACACAACTTTTGTAGTTCAGGAATTCTTGCCATATAAACATTTAGCATTTGGGACGTTGTCTTGTTCTTTCAGCGCCTGTAATATTTAATGTGTGTGTGTGAGAGAGAGAGAGAGAGAAAGAGAAATAGTAGTATAGATTAATAAATATTATGTAACCCATCTGGATATAATGCTATATCTAGTGTACAGATATTTGTATATACATATATATGTGGATTTGAAGTAGCTGTTAAATACAGAGGGAGTGTTTTTAAAAAAAAATATTGTAAATGAATTCACACTGAAGTTTATGTGCGTGTCTGAAAATAAAATCTTATAGGTGAAGTTTTATTTTCCCAAACCGTTGGTCCTTTATCTGATGGCTATAAAGTCCTGGATTTATCTCTGATCTCATTTTATGCTCTTTGTCAGATTCGTTGATTTTAGATGATCTTAGAAAGCTTTAGTCGCCTTGTAAAACCATCCAGTAATAGCCAAGAAAATGTGCCGGGTGTTTGAAAACGTGAGTTGGTCATCAATCAGTATTTAATCCGACAGTGACTGCAATTTTAATCACAGCAAATCAGTCACTACCGTAAACAAGAACCCTTCTAGAGAGATCATTTCTCTCATCATTTAACTCCAAAATCAATATAAAAAAGCATTTTGCATAAAGAAAATTAAGACTTTTTAAGGACCATTAACTCTTTACCCGCCAATGCCGAGTTTTTACAGCAATCCATATTTCTGCTATTATCCACTCGCTCTGAATCTGATCCTTTACAAAAATGCTCATATTTTTGAAGAAACCCACCTATATGGGACATCACCTGGTAAAATAAAGGGTAAATAAATAAAATCAAAAATATTTGAGAGGTGATAAAAAGAGAAAAAAAGAAGATAGAATGAAACGTAGTTTTTTTTTCATTTGATTTATTGGATGTTTATATATTTAAAGTAGAAAATTTTCTGGAAAGCATTAAACTTTAGTGAAAAGTTTAAAAAAAATGCTGGTGCTGGATAGTAACTTTAAAAAAATTTAAGTTATTAAAGGTGGTACTACAACACTACCATGATGTTAAAAGGCCTTTATCTGCATTACTGAGTCTTTTAATCAACATAATATTGTAAAAAAATATCCAATTGTCCTAAAAACAGATTTATTTGATTTGGGGGTGAAAATGATACCAGGCTACTGCATAATTTTTCGTGTTATGTTAGTGTTTAGTTCCCATAATTTGTCCAACCACCACCATGTGATTTAACATGTATTATAATCAAAGTAAACATGCACATTAAATGAAAAGAAAAAACCTGTTTATATTTGTGGTTTTGTGCGTGTAGTATTTAACATTAGGCCGACTGTATCCGGCATAATCGAAAACGTACCGCAATCACAGATTTATTGTAGACTGAACACATCAGTCTGTGTAAACGCTAATACTCGATCTACGTGTCATGACAAAATAGTAAAACGGTAAATATATCGATCTTCCCCACCGCAATTTATCACCAGCCCTGCATGAAACTGTTTGACATCTCTATTTATATGCTAACTGTATCTGATCTGTATAATCTTATTTATTTATGTATAATGTGTCCCTCGTGACGGGGGCCGCAGTGGGCCAGCAAGTGCAATATTTCTAAACCCTCTCTTGTACATAGATGTGTGTGTGTGTATGTGAATGAAAATGACACGTGAGGTTGAATCTTGTATTTTTGTGTGTGTAGAGGATGTTAATAAGCATCTTTTTGTGCCATGCTGATTTTGCACTATATAGATATATTCAGATGAGCGTTCTGCCTCGCCCCAGTGATTAAACTTGATTTGTGTTATGTTAGGCAAGATATGGAGTGTGTGTGTGTGTGTTTGTGTATATACTAATTGTGAAGAAAAGTATGTGATGTCACCAAGTACTTTTTGTAGTTTTTCTTTGTGTGTGTATGTACATCCCACTGAATAAAAGCATGTATAGGGCTATAATATACTCTGACTGCAGGTCCGTCTGTAGTTTGGAGTATTCAGTCGTTTTATTTTTAGGTTTACAGCATGCATAAAACAGCTGATTTTGTTTTTGTAAATGTAATTGTGGAAATGTTTGAATGGATGTACTATAACATGATACCATGGTCTATATTGTAATGAATGGCCTCCATATTCATGTACCATAGTACTTCAAAAATGATTATGGGTGGGTGCATTCCTCACATATAGCAAATTTAACATTTCCAGTTCCCAAATCATTTGAGAAAGACAACATTTTGGTGTTAAGTTGAGTTTATTTAAAATCTTAGTCTATAATAGAAATGTTACAGTGCATTATGTCCTCTGCTGGATTTTAAATGAAGGATTTAGAGCTGTATGTGCAAAGATGTACTGTTGAAAATACCAATAAATATGACTATTGTGTTGATACTCAAGTGTAATGCTATCACAAGTCATATTACTGCTTACCTTTCTGTTGTGGGTGAAAAATGTTAAGATTTCGAGATGATACAACTCAATGATTTTTGTATTTATTAGAAACATGTTTAACCTGTTAATTATAGGTTAGTCTTTCAATGCCCAAAAATCTAATAAACTATAATTCATATGACACGTTGTTTAACATTTGAATAAATTAATGATTTTTTTATTGTCATTGCACTCCAAAAATGATTTTCAAGAAAAAATCTTAGTATTTTTGTGTTGTTTTCGGTAAAAATATCAAGAGGTTCATAAATTGGGATGCTTTTTCTTGATGAGCGGAGCGACCCAGGAAAATGAGTCTTGTTTTTGGACCAAAAATATCAAATTTGGGTGGTTTTGTGCATAAAACAAGCAAACAAATCTGCCAATTGGGTAAGCAGAAAAAGAACATTTTTCACACTAAATTCAAGAAAAATTTGCTTACCCCATTGGCAGATTTTTTTGCTTGTTTTATGCACAAAATTACTTAAATTTGATATTTTTTGGTCTAAAACCTAGACTTATTTTCTTGGGCCTGTTTTTTAAGAAAAAGCATCTTAATTTAAGATTTTTTAGATATTTTGCTGAAAACAAGACATGCTAAGATTTTTTTCATGAAAATCATTTTTTGCAGTGTGTAACACATTAAAAGCCACTTTAATGCTAAAGGGATAGTTCACCCAAAAATGAAAATTCTGTCATAATTTTTTCATCCTTTTGTTGTAGTAAATCAGTTTATTTTTTCTGATGAACGCAAAAGAAGATATTTTATTAAATGATGGTAAGCACACAGCTGATTGTAACCATTGATTTCCATAGTAGGAAAAACAAATACAGTGGAATTCAATGAGTACCGTCAACTTTGTGTTTACCATCATTTATCAAAATATCTTCATCATTTATCACAATTCTTCCATAATATTTGTTTTCCTACTATGAAAGTTAATGGTGTGCTTACCATCATTTATCAAAATATCTTCTTTTGTGTTCATCAAAGTAAAATAAAAAAACACAGGTTTAGAACAATATGAGGGTGAATAAATGATGACAGAATTTTTATTTTTATAATGAATGAATTCTTCTAGCTGCTGTATTTACATGAACACACCGCCACCTACCGACAGCACAAGTTATGGCCGTCATGACAAAGCACATTGATTTTATTTTATCATTCATGAATTAAGAAGGTTTTGCATTTTATCAGTTCGTGTGTTTTTGCGGATCTTACCCCTAAGCTTTGTAGTATCCACTAAACTGCACCTATATAGAAATATGTATATTTATTTACATAACATATTTACAAATGCATTTACGCATTTTTCATGATTCAGTTTTGGTATCGTGCCATCTACATATACGTGTACAAATAATGAACAGTTTGCAATAGTGATGGGAGAAACGAAGCTTTTCGAAGCTTCGAATTAATTGAACCAATTCCTTCGCAAATTGATTCAGTTTTTCGAAGCGTTCGAAACACCATACACGCTGGCGACGCCTGCTGGTCAAAATAGTGTAAATGCAGCAAGATCTGTCCAAACATTTGACACTTTTTACAAAATAATAGCAAGATTGTTCTAAAAATATGTTTTTAAGAAAAATAAATAATTTAATTTAATTAAGACATAATTATACGTGTATTGTGTTTTCACATCCTTTAATTTTTTTTTAATCCGTATAACTAATCACTGTATAGTTGGTTGCCTCAGTACGCGACAACAACTCAGGTAAGAAAATGGATGGCTAAAAATACAATGATTAATATGAAGTGTTCACTGTAAATTCGAGTGTATATCTATCGGTGGCTCTTTTTGTTGTTTTTCCCCTCGTCTGTAGACACGCCACATAGGCTACTGTACGTTTTTGACACAAAAGTCCTCTTTTCTGGGTTTTCTTCTCTGACGGTATTCTGTAGAAGCATAGCCTAGGATTGTTTCCTCGTCCGATAAATATTCAGTATTTAGGCTAAACTAAAGAAATCACTCACCTCTTAACCTGCGGACAACCAACGGGGCGTTCCACTAAGTACGTGACGTCACATGAATACTGGGACGCAAGAATCGACAGGCGAAAGACGTCACATTACCGCGAGAGCGATTCGATAGCAGACTCATCGGTATGATTTCTCGAATCGCTCTCGCGATATTTTGATGTCATCTGCTTGCGGCGCCACATGAAGACGAACAAGCCTCATATTTAGCTTTTTATAACAGCCTAAACGTGCGTTAATGCTCAACATGACCAGCAGATGGCAGCAGAATTACACTATTGGCGATGTTAATTATTTTAGAGGAATGTACCTGGAGTTTTATTGTAATGAATTATTGTATTTTTTTAAAGATGTTATCTTTATTGATTTCACACCTCGGGTTTGTTTATTTAGTGTCTACCTTCATAATACAGCGCACTTGGACCAAAACATGTAAATCTACAGCAATTCATATCTTCTCAATCGTTTTATAATGGGGATAGTTCCCCCAAAAATGAATCGAAAATGAAATGAAATTCTGTCATCACTTTCTCACTCTCATGTTGTTACAAACCTGTCAAAATTACTTTGTTTTGATGAACACGACAGAAGATATTTTGGAGAATGTAACCAAAGAGTTTATGAGCCCCATTCACTTCCATAGTAGGAAAATAATACTATGAAAGTGAATGGAGCTCAAGAACTGCTTGATTTGAGATATTTCTTAAAATATCTTCATTTGTGTTCATCAGAAGAAATACATTTTGACAGGTTTTGTAACAACACGAGTGAAAAATTATGATACAATTTTCATTTTTGGGTGAACTATCTCTTTAAGTAAAATTCAAAAGTTTATAGTCACTAATTAGTTTTTTATTAATTTTTTCCATTTTTTAAATAAAAGTAATCTTAAATAAACTACAAAATAACACAAATTTTACTATATCAATTATGTTGTAAATAAAGCAAAATCAAAAGAAATCAAAACTATTATATTTTAGAGGTTTAGTCTGCTTTTGTCTAGAACTTTCATTTCATTGTGAGATAATCTGCCCTCTTATTGGCTGCTGTTCCTTAAAAAAAGGTTTATTTAAAAAAAATTATATATAAATATAATAAAAGTGATCTTATATAAACTGCAAAATAAGACAAATTAAACTATATATAATATATATACTTTTTATTTTATTTTTATAGTTTATAGTAAAGATCACCTTTATTATATATATATATTTTTTTTTTAATAAATGGCTTTGACTGATTAAGAAGGAAAAGCAGCCAATTATTACGTTTACACAATCATATTTGTGTCCACACAAAAAAAATCATTTTTAACAAACATCATTAAATAGAAAAGTTTTTAAGATCATTAGCAACATTTCAGTGAATCTAGACTTTTAAACTGTTATGAATATATTTAGGTATAATATAAATCAAGGGAAAATTTTGAAAACCCAGCTCAAGTAATTTTTTACATGCATACAACATAAAATAATCCTACATAATGTAATTCTGTAAAATTATAATCTTTATATTTTTATTAATATTGACTAAGGCAAAGATTAAAATCAATGTGAAATCAAACTTTGATGCTCCAAACATCATCATTAAATTGTGAGACTTTAGTCTGGATTTCACAAATTTAGCAGCAGTTAAAACTAAATAAACGAGACATTGACGCATTAAGTTGTCGTTTACAAAATGGCCACTAGATGTCGCGCGGAGCTTCATGCTCGCATCAGATTTAATAATGACTTTTCCCATGAAAGAAATACAAACATAGCACACATGTGAGGAATCAACCCATGCTTTTATTTCACTTGTTGCATATAAAATTGTCTTTTTAGTTGATGGATTTTAAAACCGGTTGAAGATGTTTCTCTACAGTACCCTTAAAAGAGACAAAGGTGCCAATGAAAGAAGTCCATTTCAGGTTTAATTAGCAGAACTTATGTTAAAATATCAGTTCATGAATCCCTTAAATGACATTGAAAAATATCAGTAATAATAATAATAATAGCCACTATTGGCTTTGGTCCAGGGCTGCTAAAATCTACAGTATGTGTCAGAAAATCTGCTTATTTCACATCGGAAACGTGAAAGACAAGGCTGGATGAGATGAAGGTAAGAGACGTACCTGAACAAAGATCAAGAACAGCAGAAAGATCATCACAAGCATCTAAGCACCTATAAGATAAAACTGCGCAGATCTGCAGGGTCTATTGCATCCGCTGCATTGCATACAATGCCAGCGGCGTTTACTATATGTGCCATAAACGAATGAATGTGAACGTCCTAAGCCCTGAAACCCTGAAAGCAAATGGGTTAGACACTCTCGGACTCTCTAACGTGTATACAGATAGACAGACAAACATTTTAAAGTTTAAGGCACAGCCCTGGGGCCAAATACCAATGCGACTTTTCTCATATTGTTTGGCTTTCCCCCAGTTCTCTCCAAGGTGACTTTTTTATCTTTTTCCTTTTTATACAGAATATGATTTCTTTGTACATCGGATAATATTTATAATAATAAACATTCTCTCTCAACAAGAGTTTACGAAATACAGCAACTCCATCCGGATCTGGGATGAAGTTTAGAATCTGTCCTCGTACGGCCAACATTACAATATGTACAGCGAAATAAATACATTATTGTAAACAGCGAGAAAACAACAACAAAATCCTATAAGTAAGGTCATCTGGTGAGGAAAGAAATATCATGGCACGAAACTTAAATAAAAATATAGATATTATATATATATATAAAACAAAATCAGTCCTACTGAAAAGCCAGAGTTCAAGTTTCTGTGAGCAGATCATATTTTCTAGTACAGACTTTTAAAAGGTTTGATCTATGTACACAACCAAACATACGCTAGATCTGGTAACTTGCAAGTGCTCACTCTCTATGCTACAGTTGATGGTCTACAGTACTGCTTTAAACAGAAGCAAAACATAAACAATAAATAAAACCATATATACCCACATAAATCATTTCTTATTAAAAGATGCGCGTCCCATAGTGCATGTCGGAGAGGGAAGTTTTGGCATGAAACGTGAAAATATGCTATTTGACGCTGAACTGCATCTAGCCCTAATATAAGATCTCTGATCTAATGCAATGAATCATTGAGTATTTCTGACTCGAAATGAAGTCATGTTATATCAAACAGCTAACGTATGTCTGTTTCGAAAGGCATTGCATGATATATTAGTATATCTGTGCACTGCAAAAAAATGACTTTCTTACTTAGTATTTTTGTCTTTGTTTTCAATACAAATATCTAACAATTCTTAAATCAAGATGCATTTACATTTTGAGCAAAGAAATAAAAGTTCAAGATTAAGAAAATAAAAGTTTAAGAAATAAAAGTTCAAGATTTTTTTCTTACACTGCAAAAATGACTTTCTTAGTATTTTTGTCTTGTTTTAAGCACAAATATCTAAAAATTTTCAAGTCAAGATGTATTTTCTTGATTAGCAAAATAAACCAAGAAACTAAGTCCAGTTTTAAGACAATAAAAATGTAAGTAAATTTTTGGATTAAACAAGCAAAAAAAAAAATCTTTAACATTTTTCTTAAACACTAAATTGAAGAAAAACTCAAGAAAAATTTGCTAACCCCATTGGCAGATTTTTTTGCTTGTTTTATGCACAAAATCACTTAAATTTGATATTTTTGGTCTAAAAACTAGACTTATTTTAAAAGCATCTTAATTTAAGAATTTTTAGATTTTTTACTGAAAACAAGACAAAATACTAAGAAAATATTTTCTTAAATCATTTTTTGCAGTGTAGTTTTTAGAAATATCAAATTTAAAATATAAAATTTAAGTGAATTTGTGCTTAAAACAAGCAAAAAAATCTTTGTTTTTTAATGATGTGTTTTTCTTGCCCCATTGGCAGATTGTTTTGCTTGTTTTCAGCACAAATTCACTTAAATGATTTGTCTGAAAACTAGATTTATTTTCTTAGATAATTTTGATAATCAAGAAAATGCATCTTAATTTAGATATTTGTACTAAAAACAAGGCAAAAATACTAAGAAAAAATTTCATTTTTTGCAGTGTGGTTATAATGCATTCAATTATTTTATACACTGCAAAAAATGATTTTCAAGAAAAAAAATTATTCGTATTTTTGTCTTGTTTTCAGTAAAAATATCTAAAAATTCTTAAATTAAGATGCTTTTTCTTGATGAGCAAAACGACCCAAGAAAATAAGTCTAGTTTTTTACCAAAAATATAAAATTTAAGTTAATTTGTGGATTAAACAAGCAAAAAAAAAAATCTGCCAATGGGGTAAGCAAAAAAATCTTGAATTTTTTTAAACACTAAATTCAAGGAAAAAAATTGTTTGTTTTATGCACAAAATCACTTAAATTAGATATTTTTGGTCTAAAAACTAGACTTTCTTGGGTCATTTTGCTCATCAACCAGGGTTAATTTTAGAATTTTTTTTTATATTTTTACTGAAAACAAGACCAAAATACTAAGAACATTTTTTCTTAAAAATCATTTTTTGCAGTGTAATGCATTATAACACACGATGTGACATTAAATGAATTGTATGTATTTTCAAAGGCCAAAAAATAAAGTATTATAACTGTGTGTGCTTTCACAATTGTGAGGTGCATTATAAGACATTATGACTGTATTAGAAATACCTTCATAATGTATGATATAACACAAGCTTAAAAGGTGTCATATGATGTTGCTAAAAAGCACATTATTTTGTGTATTTACGCGGTTTAACACATTATTTTCCACATACCGTACATTATTGTTGCTCCTGCCTTACTGAAACACATGGATTTTTACAACGCTCATTGTTTTGAAAAGCGCGATGTGCTCTGATTGGCCAGCTATTCAGTGCGTTGTGATTGGCCGAATACCTCAAGCATGTGAGGGAAATGTTACGCCGCTTACCATATTTTGAATATCAGCTCCCAAAGCACAGCATCTCGGCGACATGGTGGCGGAGACAACAATCCTACTACAGCGAGAATAAAAGTTACGCCGCCTTTATGTGCGTATACATGTGGGCGGTGTTATGCAAATCTTCCCACACAGTGATGTAGATATGTGGGGCGTGTTTGACCGAATATACTTTTAGACCGAATATCTCTTTGAGTTTGAGACTTTAATCTTTGCGACTTTACGGATCTTCTATATGCACAAACAGCTTTTAACACGCCAAAGAATAATATCGCATCATATGACCCCTTTAAAAGCTTTAAAGTGTTGCCAAAATCACTGTGTTTCTACATAAAGCATTTGAACTAAATTTAGAGGGTAATCGGAGGTACGTCTTTTATAAAGAAAACCATTTAAACAAATATCAAAATCATGTAAATTCAGCTGGTAAATGTGAAAGATGGTTTGTGACACAGCAGCCAACTCACGACACAACGCAGGATGACCGCCACGCTGCATACATGCAAGTTACCTTTCACATAAAGTCCTTTGAAACACAACAGCTGTTGTTCTGGTATTAAAAGTAACATGTAAAAATCTTTACGTATACCGTACAAAATCATTGAGAAGAGGCCACGACAGCTGTGAGCCGCTTGCTTTTTTGTCTTTTTACATTTGTTTCAGTCAAAGTTGAGGAAGACTTAAAACGGTAGAAAAAAGGTCTCTTTGAAATTCAAGGAAACGTGCTGCTGTTTATCTCCGCTGACCGCGCCTGCGGTCGTCTCTACGGGCAGATTGCTTTGTGCAGCGGCCGTGTACAGTAACAGCCCTCCGTACGGTCACGCGCGACCCGTCGCCAGAGATTTTCTCATGGTAGCTCACAGAGAACGGGTGTCCGGGCGAAGGTAAACAAAACCAAGCTTGAAAGAAAACCAAGGACTAAATATTATTCCTGAGTGCAAATAAAACGACAACCTACAGATGTCTTAGTGTCCTCTCGTCTCCAGGCAGCTCGTAAGAGAGACAGAAAGAGAAACGGAGAGCGAGAGAGGAGTGGCCGAGGTCTCGGAGTGCAACGTGCGCTTTGGAACTCAATTATTACATTTGCCATCACGGCATCGAGTCTGTGCCGTCCCGGCGCGCTGCTACGTGTCTGCGGGCTGTTCCTCTTCGTCCTCCTCGTCGTCGTCCTCTTCTACCATGCTGGGCTCCGTGGAAACTTCCTCCGAAGTTCCCTCCTCGGCCTCCGGGATCTCTGTGGATTCAGAGTCTTGCGTGATCAGAGTTTTGGAATCACTGCAGCTGTTGTCGTCCTCCTCTTCATCCTCGTCCTCCTCTTCCTCGGCCTGGCTGCCGCTGTCTTTTTCCGTGTCCGATTCTCCGTCCTCCTCCAGGGTCAGTTCGAACTGGAACTTCTCAGCCCCGCTGGAGCGATTGCTGTCCTCGGGCTGATCTGGAGCGGGCGAGGGGCTCTGGGGTATGGTGCTCTGGTACCACTCTCTGTTGTCCTCTAACGTGTCCAGGATGTCCTGGGCGTCTGGGTGGACGAGATCGGCCCACGTCTCCCACAGCGGATGCACGATGTAGTCAATAAAGCCCACCTGAAGACAGAAAGACTACTGTGAGTATCTCACCTTTATAATACGGACACTTTAAATGCACTTCATTAAAAAATACTTTATCAGAGTTTAAAATCGAAAGGACAAAAACATCAACAAGTGGACACTTTCCATTTGAGCTGTCGTCTTCTGAGTCATCACCCAGATACATCGATAAACAGATGACGCACACAAGCGTGGCGTACATCAGATTCAGGTAAGCGAGACCCGTCAGAAGGAAACTGAGGTGTTACCTGAGATTTCTCGACTGATGCGTTGTGTTTGTCACACATGGGGCTGATCTCCATCCCTCTCTCTCGCTCTCGATCGCCCTGACTGAAGAACTCCTCCATGATTCGATCCGTCCACTGTTTGTACAGCTGCAGGGGTTTCGTGGGGTTACTGAGATCTGCACAGTGAACCATGTTCTGTAGCACCTGAGGAACACACAACGCTTACTGAGCAAATCTGTGCATGGATGTAAAGATGGTAAAATGTGGTAAATGGAACTGAGAGAGTTATACAACTTTAAGCATTAAATGCATGATGTCTATAATGACTTTCTTACTTAGTATTTTTGTCTTGTTTTCAGTACAAATATCCAAAAACTCTTAAATTTAGATGTATTTTCTTACTGAGCAAAATGACCCAAGAAAACAAGTCCAGTTTCCAGACAAAAAACAACACATTTAAGTGAATTCGGGCCCACAACAACAAAAATATCTGCCAATGGGGTAAGAAAAAAATCTAAAAATAAGTTTATGGTTTGTTTAAACGCTTAATTCAAGAGAAAAATTCTCATCTATATGGCAGATATTTTTGCTTGTCTTAAGCCCAAATTCACTTAAATTTATTATTTTTTGTCTAAAAACTACACTTATTTTCCTAGATCATTTTGCTCATTAAAAATACATCTTAATTGAAGAATTTTTAGATATTTGTAATAAAAACAAGACAAAAATACTAAGAACACTGCAAAAAATTATTTAAGAAAAAAATTCTTAGTATTTTTGTCTTATTTTTAATGAAAACATCTAAATATTCTTAAATTAAGATGTATTTTCTTGATGAGCAAAATGACCTAAGAAAATAAATCTAGTTTTTAGACAAAAAATATAACTTTAACTAAATTAGTGCTTTAAACAAGCAAAAAAATCTGCCAATGGAATAAGAAAAAATTTCTTGAAATAAGTTATAAATAAATTTTTCTTATTCCATTGGCAGATTATTATTTTTTTGCTTGTTTTAAGCACAAATCACTTATATTTTTTTATCTAAAAACAAGACTTATTTATTTCTTCGGTCATTTTGCTCATCAAGAAAATTTAAGAATTTTTAGATATTTTTACTGAACACAAGACAAAAATACTAAGACATTTTTCTTGAAAATGTGTGTGCAAAAAATACTTACTTAATTAGTATTTATGTCCTAGTCTTAAATTAAGATGTATTTTCTTGATGAGCAAAATGACTTAAGAAAATAAGTCTAGTTTTTTGACAAAAATTATAAAATTTAAGTGAATTTGTGCTTAAAAAAATCTAAAAATAAGTTTACGTTTTTCTTAAACGCTTAATTCAAGAACAAATTTCTCACCCCTATTGCAGATATTTTTGCTTTTTTTAAGCACAAATTCACACTTAAATTTTTTGATTTTTGTCTAAAAACTTGACTTATTTTCTTAGGTCATTTTGCTCACTAAGAAAATACATCTTTATTTAAGAATTTTTAGATATTTGCACTGAAAACTTATTTCTTAGTGTTTTTGTCTTGTTTTCAGTAAAAAACATCAAAAAATTCTCAAACAAAGATGTATTCTATTGGTGAGCAAAATGACCCAAGAAATAAGTCTAGTTTTTAGACCAAAAAATATAAACTTTTAAGTAAATGGCTTAATACAAGCAAAAAAAATCTCCCAATGGAATAAGAAAAAAATTCTTGAAATAAATGTACTTTTTTCAAAAAACACTTAATTCAAGAATTTTTCTTATTCCATTGGCAGATTATTTTTGCTTGTTTTATGCACAAATTCTCTTAATTTTTTTTTTTTGTATAAAAACTAGACTTATTTTGCTAGGTCATTTTGTTAATTTAAGAATTTTTAGATATTTTTACTGAAAACGAGAAAAAAATACTAAGTAAGAAAATCATTTTTGCAGTGAATAATCCTCTTTCAGTATGGGTGGAAAAATTTTATTGTGCATCTTTAATATACATTGTTTGATACAAAATGAATTTAGTAAGACAAAACAAATCAATAAAAGATCAATAAAAGATTTTCTGCACCAGCTGCATAAAAATATAAACTTCAGTCTTACTTGTATTCGGTCTGAGTAGTTATCCAAGAGTAACACGCCAGAACTGGTGACCTTCTTTGTCTCGACCATCGTCTTCAAGTCGGCCAGTAAGTTCATGTGTTTGGACATGTCAGTAGCTAAAACCTTCGAGAAACATACAAGAGTTATTTCTCCAAGCAAACACTCAGACTAAAAATAAAAACAAAGCCATTATTAAGCGTCGTCAGACGTACAATGTCTATGACCATCTTGCGCAAGGATTGTCTCTGTTTTTTGGTCAAGTTTTGAAAGATGTCACAGTTCTCCTCCTGCAGGAGTTTGAAGCCCACCGCGAGATGATGGTTCTCCAGCACTGATGAATCGTTGTACATGAGCGCCAACTCAGAGTCTGCAGATATAAACATAAAACATGTAATTAATATAACCTTGACCTTGTGCTAGTCTGAGCAAGCTTCTACTTTGACTGACGGTTCAAAGGTCCACATCAGCAGCGGGACTCCATCACTGGCTGTGAGATTACAGTGTGTGACGCAGGTGAGGAAAGCTCTCTTACACAAACACACAGTCTAAAGCCTCTCGCAGACAGACAGTTACGCACCCATGAGGCTTAAGTCGAGTTTATCCGTCATATCAGGGTGCCGGTTTTGCTTATGTCACATTGAAGTTATGTAAGCAGACAGCCGGTGAGGACAGATGTGTTGCTGGTCTGATGGGATTTAATCCAAAACACTATCTGATTTATCTGCTCAGTGTGTTAGAAAACCTACAGTAATAAGATGCTTACATCGACAGCATTTTATTAAAGTGCCTTTAATGGGGCGTTCAAAGCAGACGCGATTGAAGCGTTAGGCGTGAGTGATATATATGTTACAGCGGGGAAAATAAGTATTTGACACATCAGCATTTTATCAGTTTCTAAGTGGGCTATTGACACAAAATTTCCACCAGATGTAGCCATCAAGCCAAATACTGAATTCATACAAAGAAATCAGAACATTTAAGTATACAAGTTGAGTCATAATAAATAAAGTGAAATTACACAGGGAATAAGTATTGAACACACTTTATTTAACACTTTGTAAAAAAGACAAAGTTAACAGCTTCTAGACGCCTAGAATGGGCCAGAATCACTCCTGAGCAATGCAGATGACTGGTATTAAAGTATTAAATAAAGTGTGTCCAATACTTGAAGAGTTTCTTTGCAAAACGAGATAACTCCGCTTTTTTTTTTTCAGAAATCTCGTTTTTTGGTTGTGCATTCCAATTAATATCAATTCAACTGCAGTTGGTTTGTTTTGATTTAAACCTTCATAATTTAAAAAATACAGCTAAGTAGCACCATAAAACAAAATAATAACATGATAATAAACATGTTTTCACAAAAACGTTACAAACGGATTGATCTTGTTTTGCAATGAAACTCTTCACTTATTCCCTGTGTCATTTCACTTTATTTATTATGACTCAACTTGTATACTTAAATGTTCTGATTTCTTTGTATGAATTCAGTATTTGGCTTGATGGCCACATCTGGTAGAAATCCCGTGCCCAATAGCCCACTCAGAAATCCCCCCACTGACAAAAATGCGGATGTGCCAATACTTATTTTCCCCGCTGTAAGTCAATGCAAAAACACGATAGACATCCTGTGGCGCCATTCACGTGAATGAGGCGGTGCAAATTGACCGTTTCGGGCTTTGACGCACATATCACGTCAAAAATCTGAACTTTGGCCAATATTTGCAATATGTTAACCAATCAGGAGCATGCTCTTGTAGTGACGTGATTCTGACGTGATTAGTCCTGGTTTAAGCTAAGCCCTGTCCGGGAAACCACCCCTTAGAGACTACAAGCTAGCTACATGTTGTAATTTTCTGTCCGTATGATCTCAACTTAAATAAATGATTATGTTGAGACCAGATTGTGGGCTTTTCTTACTTGGTTTAGTATGAAGCACCTAACAACGACCCAGATCACCCTAGCATCCACATGGCAATGCACCCAGAACACCCTGATATTCATGCATTAATCATGTTAATCATGCATCTTGTGTGCGTTTATTTCTTTGTTGGGTGGTGAAGGTTATACGTTCATAGAGGACTCACTGGTATTAATGAGGAACTGGTTGGAGACGCCTGGGTGGTCGACGTCGTGAACTGCACTTGCGAAAATGGCAGCAAGAATTTCAAGGTCTGTGAAAACCGCCTGAAAGGGAAGAACATATGGATGTACGGTCAGCAATTATCTTTACCACATAACCCATTATAGATTCATATAAACACAGTAAGTAGGACACAAGGTCTCTCTCTCTCTCTCACCTCTAAAGCCGGCGTGGAGAGCAGCACATGTGTTGACTGGGTGACATCAGCAGCGTGGATGTTGTTGTGATAAGCAACATCTGCGTGATAATGGTCTTCTAAGGTCATCAGGTAGGTTATGAAAGTGTCCAAGGGTATTTTAAATGTTTTGAGTAAGTCTCTCTCCTGTGAGGGAAAAAAAAACGTGTGATGTACTCTTAATATTCAGCAGGAGATCAATAAAGGTCAGCAAACAATACAATTGGTTAATATACTGTAATTTAACCACATGGCCTTGGTTGAAAAAGTGTACTTGTTATTAATTGTGCCGGACCTTACCTGAAATATAGTGTACATCATCACCGTTAAAGGCCTGTTGCCTGAAAACTCTGTGACTTTAAAAACGTTAAGGCCCCATTTGTTAACGTCCTCCAATTCCTGAAACACATCAACATTACATTAGACACAGTTTTATGACAAAGCTTAAAAGAATAGTTCACCCTGATATGAAAATTAGCCCATATTTTACTCAACCTCAAGCTATCTTAGGTGTATATGACTTTCATCAAAAACAAATGTATACAGTTATTCACTCTTTCCCGCCATTGGTGGGTTAACTCTTCAATTAAGAGAAAACACTTCCTTGCCAATTACAAGTTTTTACGGCAATTTGTATTTCCGCTATTATTATTATTATTACACAACTTATAAACCCCAGAAGCATCCACTAAGACCAAACAGTAAAGACTCCAAGTATTTTTTGATCATCGCTCTAAATCTGATGTCTAACAAAAGTCCTTTACAAAAATGCAATTATCGGTATAAAAATATAATTATAAAACGGCTCGTTCTGGTTCTTCATTCTGATTGGTTGAAACGCGTTCTAAGCCGTGATAAAATACCCTGGTAAACCCACGGTTCAGACCGCATCACAAGTATCACTGCGCCACTGTTGCTGCGTATTGATTTATGAAAATAAACACCACAGTCTTTAATCATTTTTTAATTTTTCTACCTTTGCACAATTATGGCGATATCCAGATAAATTTCAATAAATAAAACATTTCATCAATAAAGAGAAAACGTTCTCTGAAGTTTTTTTTGTCTTATTGATATTTCCGCTATTATCCACTAGAGGGAAATCTTACCCAACTTAAACACTGAGGCATTCACTCGACACAACAGCGTTGTGGATTTAGCGTGTGTTTTGATCAGGCTCTGAATCTGATCTCTAAGTTCTTCACAAAAATGGAATTATCTCCGCATTTAGCTGAAAATTTGAGATGTGATAACTGATAAGACAACAAATGAAGGTAGGATGAAACGTTTTTTGATGTTGTTGGAAAGCGGATGGACTGTTCTTTCATTTGATATCTTATGTTTATTTAAAGAAGATCATTTTTCTGTAAGGCATTCAACTAAAACTGGGTGGCAACTTTAAAAAAAACGCTGACGGGGAAAAAGTTAAGCATGCTTACAAACATATTTGATCATCACTTCAACAGTTGCACGATATAAATGTTAATGTATAAATTAGATGAATGTTGATATATAAAAATAAACACCACAGTCTTTAATCAGATATTTTCATTGTGCCTTTGCTGCTTCTCTGTTGTTTGTGAACTGCGCTCTGTTGCAGCCACACTTGATTCTGAGGAACTACTTTGTTTGGCGGAAGAGTAATATTTATACTAATATAATTACAACGTATTTGTGTTTTATTTCATAAAATCCCGCTAACTTTATGCATATGAAGTAACCGTTTTATAAACGCAATAAACCCCTCGAAGCGTTGGGTTACCAGTGCATTTTATAACAGCTAAGGGGGTTTAGGCACTCCGCTTCGCGTCGTGCCTAACAACGCCCCTTAGCTGTTATAAAATGCACTGGTAACCCACTGCTTCTTGGGGTTTATTGCTTTATTATTTGGTATTTTGAAGAATCCGACCCATATTTGAGAGGTGATAAAAAGAAAACAAATGAAGATAGGATGAAACATTTTCTTTGTTTGAAAGCAGATATATTTGCAGAGTTTGGTTCCAAAGCGCGAAAAATGAAATTTGTTTAAAAATGAGTTATCGCAAAATTAATCAGTATTGTATCAGGTCAGTATTAAAAAGTAAATTCTTAATTTGACGCAAAATCCAATATCCGTCGTGTTATTCTGTTATCTTTTCTCCCATTTTCACCAAACCTGATAAACGCCACTCCTCCTTTTCTGCAGAATGCAATAAATCCGCTTAACCAATCACAGCGCACCATTCCACGTATTGTAAACAACAATGGCGGCACTTCAATACACACAGACTCCTAGTTTTCCTCATCTACTTTGTACTTCATGATCAACAAACAAACAAAAACAAAATAGTAATTTTGATGGCATTGATAAACCTGTGGTGGTTTTCTGTGACGGGGAAGAAACATAAGCCTTATGAAAAACTTTAAATTATTTTACTCAAAGTCAACGAAAATCGACCAGGACCAAAATATTTTACAGCTGATCGCTGTCAAAAAAGTTCAGCGACGCCGTCAAGTATAACCGCTGCAATGACAGAGTTCTTAATATGACAAAGTAAGTGTTTTGATTAATGACATTAATTATTATTTTTTAATCAGTGTATACCACTAGTCAACTAAATTAATATAAAAAAGATAAATAGATAAATAAAAATAGATTTATAGCATTTTGAGAAAAAAAAACTTGTCATGGATTTATAGCATTTTGTGGAAAAAATAATCAGTTTTTATAATAAATCTTTGAAAATCAAATATGAATAAGAATTTTTTTTATAATATAAAGATGCTATGTGAAAGTTTGTAACAGAAAATAGTGGTTTTCATCTTGTCACTTTCTTATATAGAAAGAAGCCGAAATTAGTCAAAATGGATTTATTGCGTTCTGGAACCAAACTCTTCATTTGCTTTTCATTTGATATTGTATACTTATATATTTAAAGAAGAACATTTTCTTGAAGGCATTAAACTTTTGTGAACATCATAAAAAAGCTGGCACTGGCTTGCAACTTTTTTTAAAAACACTGGCGGGAAAAGAGTTAAGTTTCCTTTGAAAATCATATATATCTAGGATAGGGTAAACCATGGGCTCATTTTCATTTTTGGGAAGAAGATTCCTTTAAGCCACAAACATATATTAAAAACTATACAAACAATGAACGCCATTCGTAACACATAATGTTTAAATACTAAAAATATGAATATTATTATCAGCATGCCTCATCGTCTAGATGTTGTCAATGCTGCCAGCAACTTTCACAATAAACCAATTTTTAACATCTAAACATGCTGGCCAACTATCTTCAGCACATTTTGCTGGTGAACCGCATCCATGCTGATCTTTTCAGCAGTGTTTTAACGTCACCAATGTCATATCGTCAGTCTACATCATGAAACAAAAAAACCCTAATGGCCCATCTTCAATGATCCATGATCAGATCCACTGCAAAAGAGCTTAAAGGCGCTCTCTAAAATAAACCCATCCATCGATCCTTCGCCTCACCTTGGCTAAAGAGTCTTCTGTGTCCGTCTTGACTCCAAATCGAGGGATGTTGGAGTTGGTGAGGCTGGTGCTGTGCATGAGTTTCTTCACGCCGCTAATCTGACACATGGGCTGGTTCTTCTTCTTGTCTTTCTCCTCTCGCGTCTGTGGGGTCGGCATCTCCACGTCATGCTGTTTGTCTGCAGGGGGAGGAACGTAAACATTCATTTGACACCAACACATAGTGAACTCCATTTAAATTTGTGTGTTTTTGTGAATAATGATGTACCTAAAAATGTGTTGGAGATGTACTCTGAGACCTGGTTCCCCGATCTGCTCATCTCAGACAGATGGGTTAACTCCCTGTTCAACATCCGCTTGAACTGAAGACAGACAGACAGAAAATTAATCAAATGCATTGTATACTTTATATTACACTGCAAAAATAAATGTCTGACTTTGTTTTTGGTCTTGATTTTCAGCATAAATCTCTAAAAATTCTTAAATCAAGATAAGTAAGAAATATTAATTCCCGTTCTCTAAAAAATTATGAAAATCAAGTGAGTTCGTGCTTAATTTTTTTAGGTAAAAATATCTGCTACACTGCAAAAAAAAAAAAAATGATTTTCAAGAAAAAAAATTCTTAGTATTTTTTGACTTGTTTTCAGTAAAAATATTAAAAAATTCTTAAATTAAGATGCTTTTTCATGATGAGCAAAATGACCCAAGAAAATAAGTCTAGTTTTAAAAAAAAAAAATCAAATTTAAGTTAATCTGTGTTTTAAACAAGCAAAAGAATCTGCCAAAGGGGGAAGCAAATAATCTTGAACATTTTTCTTTAACACTAAAATGAAAAAATTGCTTACCCCATTGGCAGATTTTTTTGCTTGTTTTATGCACAAAATCACTTAAATTTGATATTTTTGTTCTAAAATCTAGACTTATTTTCTTGGGTCATTTTGCTCAATTTTTTTATATTTTTACTGAAAACAAGACAAAAATAGAAATAATTTATTTTCTTGAAAATCATTTTTTGCAGTGTACTGGGGTAAGGAAAATTTACTTGAATTAAGTTGAAACTTGAATGAAGTTTCATAGCAAAAATGTTTTAAGCATAAACTCACTTGATTTTTATTTTTTATTTAATAAATATATGTTTATTTAAAAATATTTCGATATTTATACTAGAAAAGAAGCCAGAAA
The DNA here is from genome assembly GCF_027580225.2 of Misgurnus anguillicaudatus. Taxonomy (NCBI): domain Eukaryota; kingdom Metazoa; phylum Chordata; class Actinopteri; order Cypriniformes; family Cobitidae; genus Misgurnus; species Misgurnus anguillicaudatus. The sequence goes on from NC_073348.2 coordinate 39,200,286, forward strand.
TACTAAGACATATTTTTTTTGCAGTGCAAATTATTTATAAAAAAGTGAGAAGCATTATACTCTATATACATTATACTTTAAACAAACATGCGCTTTACCAAAACAGATTAAAATATTAAAAAAATAACAAAAAATGTAGATTTGATGAAAATAAAGTTTGCATTTGTAAACCACAATAAATCATTTAAACGCCTCTGGTTTATTTCATCTCTTTTGAATTGCAGTTTTTATATTATTGTAGGTGAACTGTATTTAGGCATAAAAAACTTCAAATAAACAATCAATCAACAATGCATCATAATGCTGTATATGCAAAAGTGTGTTCAAGAATTATTAGTAACACTTTACAATAAGATTACAATACAATGGGGCGGTTTATCCTAGTCCCAGACTGAAGTTTGTATTTGTTAACATTATATCCAGTGGCGGGTCGTAACTGCTCTTACAACGGGGGCAAATTCAAAATATGTGTTTGTTGCGTCATGTGAAACTTGTGCATCAAGCGTCTTGTCAAAATACGAGCCTGTTGCACACGCGTCGAAACCGTCTAGGAGAAAAGAGACACTGACATTCACAAAAATCTCGCAAGACACTCCCTTAACACTAAACTCTGATTACACATGAGATTAAGCGAGTATCTGGCCAACGCAAGCGTCTCTTTATAATAAAAACAATTTAGACGCGTCTGCAGCAGGCACTTATTTTGACAAGACACGTGATGCTACATACATGTTGTGACAAGCTTCACATCGTGCGTCCTCGAAAAAGAAGTCACCAGCCGCCACTGATTATAAGCATTAGCTAATAAAGACCAACATCTTTTAAAATTATTTATTAATCTTGGTTAATGCACAATGAACTAACCTGAACAATTGTACTGGCATTAACTCATGTTACAACCTTTGATTAAAAATAACATGAACTAAGATTAATAAATGCTGTTTATTGTTAGTTACTGTGAAGCGTTACCGAATTTCACACATTGTACATCTATGATCCTATTTGGTAAGAGATGTAAAATACTCTACTAGTTTCCATAATATTTACATGTGGCTTACTGCACATTGTTTGAATATATACAGTTGTGATCACAAACAGACCTCATTTAACAAATTTAACAAACTATTTTGTTTAGTTTTCATGCATCCAGCATCTAAGACTACAGACACATACAACCCAAATTCAGGACAAACCTTTATATATCCCCATGAGACCGATAGCAAATAATTCGCTTCTGGCATTTTTGTCGAAATCCAAAACGAAACCCGCAAAAAATCACCACTAAATCCTTCAGATGGTGCAACACAAACGCTTCTGTCGTCTCAGCCCATAAACTGCATCTCTAAAGCTGACACCAGATCAGCTGGAGGTGCTGAGGCTGACAGACATGGCTTGGCTTCTTTCCACAGCACGATGGGAGAGATGCTGTGAAGCTCAACGCCTTCCAAATATGGAACTGCTCATTTAATCAATACAGCTCGAGCCCTCGCCAGACCACAGCCAATCACAGCTCATTACCAAGAGAGGAAAGGGGGCTGGAACGTCTGTCATCCACTGATGGAGGATACAGGCCTTGAGATCGTGGTTGTTTTCGCAGCTCACCTTGTACCTGGTATAATCATACACGCGGCGGTGAGCTTAGATGACTCATAAGAGCAGAAACGTCTTCCCGGTAAGATGTATTCACTCACGTCTACAGCAGTCACAGACCAACCAACAGACCGATTCATCGTCTGGGTACTTTACAATAATCAAATCACAATTTTGTTTCAATATTAAGTGATTTCTTCATATTGAGTGAATTATGTTTTCATCAATGTTGAAGTTTAATCTTAAGAAGCAATCCAAATTCTTCAACTGAGCAGCCTAGTGCCATTGTTTGGGTATATACAATACAATACATTACATGTGTTGACGTCTGACGAATTTGTAATGCTCAAATTTCATATTTCTAATTCACTTAATAGCATTTGATAAATTAATAAATGCACATAAAATTACAGCCATTCTGTTAATATATTCAAAAGCAATCATTATTTTTATCAAGATGCGTGTTAAAAACAGGGAGTATTTAAACTTGCATTTTCGTACAAATATTGACACACTGATCAAAAGCAAATCGACTTTGATAAAGTAAGGAAAATCTTTCATATGCACATAGTGACCTCCACTTCTAATCTTAATAATAGAGATAGGACAATATATAGGAGATGCCGATATATCGGCCGATATTTGGCTTTTATTATTATCGACATCAGCCGATTAATCTTTTCAATCGGCCAGTAAATGTCTCTATTACTTAAATTCAATACCCTCAAATTCAAGGACTAAATGTGGGGACACATTTCAAGTGAGAGCAAGGTTACATCGTGTTATCTTTTAAGATACATTGTTCCCTATTGAGGGAACTGCGGTGACACTTTGGGGACGCCTCCAGGGGTAAGTGCGTCTGAATGCGTATATCAAATTCAACCAATGGTGAGGCTTAACGGCAAAGACAGGGTAATGTGTGAGCCAGGAAGTATATCGCTATCTGAAATATTGCCAAAGACGGCATTATAAGGATGTAGGAAGTATAGCAAGGGAGACGCAGTGTCTCGTTCCCTTCTTAGGGAACAACAGTTACATACGTAACCCGAGACGTTTTCATGTGTCAAACACAACTATGCAAAAAAGCATTTTGGTATGAATCAACATTCACATACAGAAGATAAAAGCATTTAAAGCGAACAGTTTAGCACGTGTGCTTAAAAAGTCTAGAATTTTTATGATATTATCTTACACTAGACATTTTAGATTCAATAGATTCAAACACTTTCAATGACTTGTATCTATGTATGTATATTTTCACAAATTACCCAGGGCCTTGAATTTTTTTGCCCCAGATTCACAAACTTTCAAGGACCTGTGGGAACCCTGTATTAAACATGACGTTATGTTGTGTCACACACAACACCGCACTAGTTCAACCCACTTATTCAAACAATACCGTAAGTTGTCAGATAAATTATGTCTTGTAAATATGTTTTAAGTACTTCCAAAGGGTATATTAATAAATGTTTTTTTTTTGTTTCATTCATTTTTTATGTAACCAGTCTTGTGAGGTCCTCATTTGAAAAACAAACAACAGATCAGTGGTTCTTTTATTAAAGCAAATAGCCATTGGTCGGATTTGTTTGGGACAAATTTGAATATGAACCTGAAAGGCACAATACAGCACTGAGACTTTACTATCACAAGGAATATGAAACCGCAGCGCTGGCGTTTTACGTCAAAACATTTCTTTATGCAAAGCAATGAATTATGTAAGGAAATGCTGTGTATGTCCATTTATTTTCCTGTATATATATTATGCTCATAAATGCTCACAGCAAAAATTATCTGTGCATGTACTTATACGCTCTTTAACCCCCAAATCAATTTTATGCCATTCATGAATGAAACTACAGTATAAGCACTGTTGCAGGAAATTTTGCCCTGTATGCATTGCATTGGATGATGATGAATTACAGACTGAAGTTAACTAGCATTAGTGTGGTCACGCTATAGGAAGAGTCTGACTACAGGCCAGTGTTGTGTTGATGGAAATGTTAATGCTATAGGCAATACTATATTAGCTGTGTGGAACAAGTAAAAAAAAACACTGACCACAACCCAAAATCAGCCTGGAGGTCTCCATCATCAGAAAAACTATTTTTGGAGATCTACTTCATCTTGAGCTCCACTTTTATTGGGAAAATGCATAGATTACACAAATACTGAACATAAGTAGACAACATCTATATATTTACACAATGCGATATTCAGTGACTTGCTAAATAATACGCTATATGATAATGCTTTGTATTTGTAATAAAAATTTATATAACAAACATACGTTTAACTTCCTGATTGTTGATCATCTTCCACACATTTGAACACAGACAAGCACAATATTTTTGTGGAAAAACCTTGACTATACACAACCTTTTGTAAGTAATAAAAAAGTTGTTGCGAATAATTTCAATATGCATTTTGCGCCCTGCGTTTGTTGCAATATATTGTGCATGGCTATGCAATTATGTAATATATCTTGATTTTTAAAGATGCAGATGTTATCTATTCAACGTGGCGTTAACAACCCCAACATCATGGTTTCGATTTCCAAGGAATACAAGCTGGCAGAAAGTGTACCTGGAGTGCTTACACAAATAAAGAATAAGTATTTACTGCTTAAATATTATGAATAATGACTTAAATTCTTAAAACTATGTTAAATCGAGAAATACATTTAGGGCTCTGTGATCGAGGAAGGCTGTTTTTCCTTTAGTGAGGTAAACAGACCTCGTGGTTTTCTGTGAAGTAGTTTGGTGAAGTCTGGCAGAGACAGAAGCCTTTAGCTGAGGCCTTGTGTGGCTTTGATTAAAGCCGTCGGCAAACTCTTTGAGTATCGTTCAACGTTTCGTGCTTCGCAATCCTCTCGCCAAAGGACCAATGGGACGTCGGAGGTTTTACCACAACGCGCGTGCAGGATCCAAATAATTGAAAACCTAACTTGCCACAGTTACCCCCCACTCCCACCACAGCCCAGATGTTGCCTTTTAGTATTGCTTTACTTTGGGTTTCTGCACACTGGGCGTTCTGGGGAAATTGGGTACTTGGGTCACTCACAAGATTTGCTGCAGTATGAATATAATGGATATAATCGAAAGATAACAAACAAATGTACAGAATAAGGTCAACAGTAAACTTATGCCACTTTTGTGAAATTACAACGTTTCCGCTAACCGATGATATGCGATTAAAACATACTTTTTCCTGTCGTGATAAGTCTATACAAAAATCACGTTGACAGAAGTTGGTTATTTTAAGACCTTAGTTTAAATCAAAGAAGACGTATGAATGTTATCCAAACATTACTGGCAAGGAAAGCTTCTTATACTTGGGAGCAAACAGTTATGAGGTGTTTCTGAGAGGTTTTAGTACATACGACACCATCTTCAAATAATGATCATGTGATTTACATACATAAGTTGACCTGAAAATGCGTAATAAACAGTTTCCATTGCAGTTTTGGGAAAAACACCTCTTGCTCTTCCGAATTGCCTCAAAAACACCTCATGCATGCTTAAAGCAACACTAAAGAGTTTTTTTTACCTTAAAATAACATTTCCAAAACAGTTTCAGTGGCTCATTCACTCGAAACAGGGTAAATGGCACTTTCACATTCGCTTTGCAGCCCTCTATCGGCCAAAACCGCACTAAAGAAGTTTCCAACCGTCGGGTCGTGGTCCTGTAGTTCGACTAAAACTACTAAATTTGCTTTACGGCAGACCTACAATCCAATCAGAGCCAGCTACGCTGCAGTATTTACGAGAGTGGTAATGGACAATTCCGCTTCTAACCTGTAGGGGGAGCAAAGAGCAAAAACTCTTTAGTGTTGCTTTAAAAAAGTTTTTTGCGATATATGGGAGTTTTTGCAAAATTGACGTGTTTCCATTGGCCGTATTTTCAATTCGCAATGTCAATCTGTGCAATTTGAAGGGTAATGGAAATGCAGCTAATGATATAAGTCGTGAACTACCATAAAAATTAGGGCTGTCAAAAGATGAATCATGATTAATCGCATTCAAAATAAAAGTTTGTCTTTGCATAATATATTTGTGCGTATAATAATTATTTATATATAAAAACACAGCATACATGTATAAATGTAAGAATTTTATATATATATATATATATATATATATATATATATATATATATATATATATATATATATATATATATATATATATAAACACATTTAAAAAACATACATGCATGTGTGTGTTTTTTTTTAAATCATACATGCATGTGTGTGTATTTATATATACAAAATAATTACACACAGTGCACACAGATATATTATGCAAAAACAAACTTTTATTTTGTATTGCGATTTATCGCAATTCATCTTTTGATAGCCCTAATAAAAATATTGTCGTTATCTAAAGTCATACATCATCACAAATAATTAACAACCTAATACACATAACGGACTAAAGATATTATTAACTGTACACTGAAAAAATTATTCATTCAATTTACTAAATTTTTTAAGGTTAGTGATTGCAATCAAATTATTTAAGCTACATTTAAAAAAATAATTAGAAAAACAAAACAAAACAAAAAACCTTTGTTTAAATGTAGCTTAAATAAATTGATTGCAATCACTTACCTTAAAAAAATTGAAAGTAAATTGCAAACTGATAAATAAAGTATTTAATTGCGAAAAAAGACCAGATTCCCTTAAACATCCAGTACAAAATATTATGTATAATAAATACATGAATTTATCAGTGCTTATTAAATGTTTTTACACCTACAGTAGGCAAAACAAAGGACTGAATCAGACGAATCGCTAAGATGCAAAGATGCTCCTGCATGTCTAAACAGGCCCAGACTACAGATTACATTTGGCTTTAATGTTAATTCACAAAAGACACAAACCCAAAACATCAAATCTAATGTGACGTAAGTGACGCAACCGTGTGACAATCACCACATCCTAAAAATATATAAAATCTAGTTGTAATATTTTAGATTTACGATCCCAAATAAGATGCTTTGATGTTTGGCATCGAACCTCATTAACCTTTCAGTAGGGTGTCTTTCTGCTGAATATAGTGTGTGTATGTGTGTCGTCTGCGCTCGCTCGCAGCCCACTGCAGGGCTCAATTTGTCTGCGTCTCCATGGCGACTGCAAGCATGTGGGATCCTGCACTAGTGTGTTTGTCTGCGCTGTGACAGGGAGGGCGTGTTGTTGCTGCGTGCGTGCGTGCGTGTGTGAAGGTATTCGTTCATCAGTATGCAGCGTGGCAGGTCTATGCCGGTTATTCAGACGCATGCTCAGTACATTCAAAAACAAACCATAACGCAGGCGGGTGAGAGAAAGAGAGAGAGGGGCCGTGAAGGAGCGGTGGTCTTTGATTGGTCCTGTGAGACGAAATGTAAAATGCATTCTGTGGCATCATAATAAGAAGCCTTTTATGTGTTTTAACATACAGACGATGATGCAAATCAAGCCACAGCTTAGATGTTTACTGCGTTTCTTAAAAACACTGTGCAACGAATGCAAATGTAAGCGTGTCATCTGAAGTGTCTTGTTGCTATAAACATTTTAAAACATTGAATTATTGTAGTGCATAACATCGGAAAATTATCTTTCTGTAGGTGTAGGTGTCAGTGTTAATTTAGAGACATTAAGAATCGGGTTCATGTCTACCATGACAATAAAAAAACAAACAAGCAGAAACTAAATCCCATCACTGTTTCTATTATTCATAGGTTAGTGATTTAAACAACCCAGTAAGGAATCGCCCCCAAAATTCCTTAGCAACCAACAAGTATCAAAAAAGCTTTTGCAACTACACTGAACAAGCTAGCAATGGCAAAGCAACACCAATAAAACCACCCTAGAATTGTGCATGGGTGAGTGTTACCGAAAATAAAATCTAGGTTAACTTATATTTACGATAACTGAGCCTTAGGACACCCAGTTGGGTGATTCTCGCGAAATTAGACTTATGAGGTGTCATGAAACATTTTGATTAAAAAAGTAAATGCTATCAAAATAAGAAGCATAAATACAAACATCTCTTCATGTACTATTTTCCACATGATTTCAAATGACATCATACAAACCATTTTTTTCCCATTTAAGTGGAGAAATGTCATTACCGCAATGTGTCCATGACTGGATTTGGGTTCTTTAACATGGAAATATTTATAATTAAAAAATCTAAAAAATAAAACGGCTTCAGTGCATGTTATACTGTAAACATTTACAGTAAAGAAACATGTGGTATTTGGTGATCATTCGTAAATAATAAGGAATATAAATGTGTCCAAGAAAAAATTTCTCATCCTCCGCTACAATTTTCAATCATTGTTTAAGCCTTCAAGGAACTAACATTTTCAAAAAAATAGTTGGAAGGGACATAATTGACTGTGACACACAAGATGCTACCAGGTAAGCAGTTCTTATTTTTTCTCTCCAGATAAAAGTTAAAATTTTGTTTGTCATAGTACCTACACAACTTTTTAGTTCTCATTACCGAAACATGAGTTTGTAAATGCATATATTTAATGTTATATTATGTTACGGTAATGATGATGTTTGATAATGAAAAAATGTAAATTCTATAGGAAATGGCTTTTTTAAAAAATCTGATGCAGGACACCTTCTAAGTCTGGATTTCGTGAGAATCACCCAGTTTGGTGAGGATGTAGTTGGAAGTCATTCACAAGGTTACATGCGTGACACGTAAAAGTTTTTGGGACCGCCAGCATTTAGCCCAAAACCAGTTTATCATTTCATAAACAGAACTTATACCGTATTCAGCGATAAAAGATGATGATGTTATGGTAATATGGTGATGGTTATTTAATCACAATAAACACAGTTTATGTAACCAATGCCTATACTCAGCAAAATCAAATAACGGTTATATATGTAAACAATGATTTGTAAAACATAAACTGTCATTACATAAGGCACAAATACCTTCACAATGTTACAACTACAACTTTATATACTAACTTGCTTTATTATTTGACTTTTGGCTAAAATCGCTAAAAAAGAAATTGATAAATGACATACACCTGCTTGGATGATAAAACCAAAGTTTCTTTTAGTTTTCTACATTAAATTATCCTACATAATGTAAAGAATATTCTGTGAAAATATAATCATGATATCTTTAATATTGATTAAGATCATCAAACGCGTTCCTGTATAGCATTTGCAACGCAAAACTACATGGGTTCGAACCCAGGGAACACATACTGATAAAAATGTAAAGATGATGCCAAGAAAGTCAAACTTTCCAAATCTCATTATTAGATTATGAGACGTTAGCCTTGATTTCACAGACAGGCTCACATATGTATTTATTCAATGATGTACCATAAAGTCACATTGTGGAGACATGAAATCCAAAAACACCAAGCAAGAACCCAACAACAGCATAACCGTACCACTTATATCCCCTAACATTGAGTTTTGCAAGGTCAAGCACTAAAAATATTAAAATCGAATTACTATTACATCTACACAAATCCAAGAACAACGCACATGACAAGAAGCATAATGTCACCCAGTCTGTATGTGAAATATGATACGTGACCTTCATTAATATCAGCCCCCTTTCCTCCTGCGCCAACCACATAAAACAAAACAAGACCTCTACCCCATATCCCCCCTAAAAACTGGATTATAGGGAAGTTTTGGTTAAGACTGCAATCCTGGGCTCATGCCACATTAAAAGATGCCTATTTAGTCCCATCAACAGATGTCCCAGAATTCAAATGAACAATGACGAAATGTTTAAATTCTAGTACACAGATGCATGTGTGCAACAACACTCACATACAAGCCTACATTTGATTCATTTCCTTTATGGTGTCGGCTCATCGCACGTATCAGATAACCGGGGGTCACCGTGCCAAAGGAAAAATCAAGACAGATGATCCCAGCCAGCCCGACTAACAATCCTGCACGTACGTACGTGGATTGTGTGTATATCTCCCTGAAACCGTAACCCCCTGGGCCAGCCATCTTGGCTCTACCTGATAACGTCTGCGAGCCAACGGCCCTGCCAAATCACACCAATTACCTGAACTCCCCCGGGCGGCGGTAATAACATTAAGTCAAGGGAAGCCCTTCGTTCTGAGGTGAGCGGCTCTGATGTAAGTCTCGCTCTCCCCCGAGACAGACGCGAGCGGAAAGCACCGTGCAGTCATGAGGCAGTAAGTTTAACAGTGACTCACCTTATTGGAGGCCATCTCGCTGACGGAGTGTCGGGTCTGCAGGGTCTCCAGCTGGTCCAGACACCAGTCCAGCTCCTCCAGGGTCTCGGTGGCGAGCTTCTGGTAGGCCTCCTCTGGAGGGAGACAGGGGAGGGGATGGTCAGTTTTGAGGCGTTTGACCGGGCTAGCCGAGGCTTCCCGAACATCGTCCACGTCGTAGACAGCCATGTTGGGATGTCCAGGATGGACACATGGGTGACTCTTCATGCCGTGCTGAAAAAATCACTCCTATGAGGGCTACGAGATCAAATACGAGCACTCGAAAAAGCTTCCTTTATATTCCGAGCCGGTCGACAATGACAATTAAACGTTAAGGATACATCTCAGTCCGGCAACGCAGGGCTCCTGGTGTGGAGCCCCATGCTCCTACAAAAACAAAAGACACACACATACAAGCACAGAGATTCCCTTTCTCAATCTGCTTTCACTGATCCGGAGTCAGCCCCTGTTACAGTTGCATGTCCCCACAGGTCCATCGGGTTGTGACAGAGGACGGCAATTGATGTTGTCTCTCAAAAAAAGAGGAAGGCAGATGCAAAGCCCCCCCACGAGCCTCCTACCGTCACGCTTTTATATTCCCCCCAGTCAGAGATCCCGACCCCTGTGTGACGTGCTCCGTTTTCCTGGAGAGCTCGCACGCCGGCGATATTCACGGGCTGTGTGAAAAAGCTTTTGCAGGTGACACGGTGAGACGGGCATGCAGAACCTCAGCTACATAGACATGACATAGGAGGCATTGCTTAACACAAACACGAGCAGCTTCCTGTGAAACCACAAACCTACAGAGCTGAAGAGCACGACGCAGTGAGAGCTGCAAGATCCGGAGCGGAGCGCTGGAACCGGAGCTGGGGATCTTTGCAGACTCACTGTTGTCAGCAAAACAGAGCCTGATCTTTGTAACAAATGGCAATTAAAAATGCATGCTGCATTTCTGCCCCAGCTCTAATAGGGTTTCAAAACAGCTGTATGGTTCAGTGTCAGTGAAAAAAATAAAAACAATAAGTGATCAACTGGATTTTTAAATACTTGAACAATAGGTTGTCTGAAAATTATCCTGTATTATTTCTTCGAGATCAACTTATTTTTTTTCTAGACTGTATTCCTAAGTCAGGGGGATTTAAACTGGGGTCCGGGGAAAATTTTTTTTTACTCTAATTCCTTGTTACAAATATTTTAGTATTTGCTTTGTATCTTTCTAGTGTGTTTTCCTTATAACAGTGCCCTTTATCACACTTACTGAGGTTTGTAAGGCAGGTCCCTTGTGAAGCTTTAAAGGTTTATTGACAAAGTTGCTGCTGTACAAATACATTCAAATTGTAAAATGTTTCTCTTAAGGTTTATACATCCACTGAAGTGTAGCCAATTATACTTTTTATACGTAAATTGATATATAGTTTACGTCAACTGTAAAAAAAATATTTGCTGCCTTAACTTTTTAACTCTGATTTACAAGTCATTTCAATTTACTATTATTTATCTAGACAAGAGATGAGTTGTTATAACTTAAAAAAATAAGTTGACTTTTTCAACTATATAATTATTAGGGCTGTCAAAAGATTAAACGCGATTAATCGCATCCACAATAAAAGTTTGTGTTTACATAACATATGTGGGTGCACTGCGCGTAAACACTATGTATATATAAATACACACACATTCATGTATATATTTAAGAAATATTTGCCTTTAAATACTGTATATACATTTATATAATTTATATGATATATAAATATAACCAATTTTTTCTTAAATATATACATGATTGGATGTGTTTTTATATATAAATAATAATCACACACAGCACGCACACATATGTTATGTAAACACAAACTTTTATTTTGGATGCGATTAATCGCGATTAATCTTTTGACAGCCCTTAAATTATATAAGTTTTTTAAATATGTGTGTATATCAAATATATATATATCTTGTCAAAATAAATAATAGTAAGTTGACTTGACTTGTAAATCTGAGTTGATTCAACAAAAAAATTTAAGGCAGCAAAGTTTTTTTAAGAGTGTAGGGGTCTCTCACAAAAGGTTAATCATATTTGGGTGAATTTCATATCATAAATTGCTTAATGCAGTATTTAAAAAAAATAATTTTTATAATTTTTTATCATTTCTGTGACCATGGTTATGAGCTACTGTATAACATGAAAAAATTATTGACTATCAATATGGGGAAATGTATTGGTTTCTATATCCAAAAAACATAAACATGCATACTAGACTGCAAAAAATGATTTTCAAGAAAAAAATTCTTTAGTAAAAATATCGAAAAATTCTTAAATTAAGATGCTTTTCGTTTCTTGCAAAACGACCCAAGAAAATAAGTCTAGTTTTTAGACCAAAAATATCAAATTTAAGTGATTTTGTGCAAAAAAAGCAAGAACAATCTGCCAATGAGGTAATCAAGAAAAAGCATCTTAATTTAAGATTTTTTTTAGATATTTTTTTTTACTGAAAACAAGACAAAAATACTAAGATTTTTTTTTTCTTGAAAATTATTTTTTGCAGTGTAGGGTTGCACAATATTTGACCACAAAATCAGTCAAAAGGGTCAATTATTGAGATTTATAAATAAGCTTTCCATTAATGCATGGTTTGAATAAGACAATATTTGGATATTATTTAAAAATCTGGAATCTGAGGATAAAAAAATCTTAATATTGAGAATATCGCTTTTAAAGTTGTCCAAATGAAGTCCTTAGCAACACATATTACTAATGATAAATACATTTTTATATATATTTAGGGTAGGAAATTTATAAAGTATCTTCATAGAACATGATCTTTATTTAAAGGCGGGGTCCATGATTTTTGAAAAACGCTTTGGAAAAGCACACTTATAGACAATCAGCAGTAAGGGGCGTGTCTACTAACGGACATAGTGACCGGGGTTGCTTATGTGTGGGTCGGGTCTATCAGGTGTTTGTTTAGGTGATTTCAAATGTCAACATTGGCTTTCAAAGATCATGGACCCTGCCTTTAATATATCCTAATGATTTTGGGGATTAAAGAAATCTATAATTTTGACCCATACAACGTATTGTTGGCTATAGCTACAAATATACCCGTGTGACTTATAACTGGTTTTGTGTTCCAGGGTCACATTTATAATTTCAGCATAGACATCGCAATGTACACATCTGCAACAGTCACAACGCAGAACACGCAGAGCATTTTTTTCTAAAGTATGAGAATGGTTTTAAACAGCTATACAAGAAATGCAAGGCAGAAACAGAGCTGGTGAAGTCATGCAGTATTTCTCATATGGCAACATACAAAACGAAATACCACAGTGTCAATTCCCCTTATATCGTGCATACTAGATCATACTTCAGACAGCCTATATCAACCTGAATAAACGTGCACTGGGAAAGCCACACACGTCTCAATAGATACCAAGCACATTAGCATCAGATTGCTTTACTCATGAAAGGCAGATCTGCTCTTTAAAGACCCACAATTCTCCTGGGAGGTTGTTTGCGACACCGTTTCATTGCAGACAACTGAGATGCTCGAGGATTACTGTACAAGACAGTCAATTTATGTTAAAATGCAGTCGTAGACCAGATTTAAATTTTTCCCATAATCCAGGATTATAAATACGATGGGCTAACTTAACCTGCGTCATAGGTCAGGCATGTGTTTAATGCTCAAGTGTTTTAAATATGACAAACAGTAACCCAAAACGAGCTATTAAGCGAGCGTACGTGTGACAATAATAAATGCACTTCAGCGGTCATGGGATCTTGTCACTATTGTTGCAAGGCAACCCTTGGAGCAACATGCCGGGTTGATTTGACACGCAGCTCGACGCATGTGTTTGTTCAACCTCTGACTCAGAGCGCGCTACACGCACGGGGTCAGAAACAGCTTTTCTCATCATAAAGCCAGAAAAACACAATCCCACGACGAGGCTAAAAAGGAGGTTTATCAAATGATTCACACATTATGTGTCTCTTCCCAACCCCCATTTCTTTTGGCCTCTTCTCAAACGGCTGTCCAATCACTCAAAGGAGATTTCAAGAGCAGGGGTCCGCTATCCTCGCTGACAACATCTCCTCTGACGTCAATGGCATTCTTCTCGTGTTTAGTGCGACACCAGAGGCCGGCCCCTCAGAAACTGCTGTTACTGCGAGCAGCGCAGGACCGCAGCCAAACTCTGGAGCGGATTTACAACAGAAGATGCGAGAACGAGCATGCATGTCAGGGCCATGCAGGGAAAACGTCACTTCTTGCTCAATTAATTAATGCATGAAACCAAAGGCTAAACAATTCACTGCAAACATTACTTGTATTTTTGTCTTGTTTTCAGTACAAATATCTTCTTAAAATTCTTAAATCAAGTCTAGTTTTTAAACAAAAAAAGGGTATACAATTGAAGTGAATTTGCGCTTAAAACAAGGAAAAAAAAATCTGCCAATGGGGTAAGATTTTTTTCTTGAATTTTTCTTGAATCAAGAGTTTAAGAAAAAAGTTTTTTGTCTTGTTTTTACTAAAAATATCTAAAAATTCCCAAATTAAGATGCTTCCTCTTTGATGTGCAAAATGACTCAAGAAAACAAGCCCAGTTTGTAGATCAAAAATAGCAAATCCAAGTGATTTTGTGCATAAAACAAGCAAAAAAATATGCCAATGGGCTAAGCAAAAAATTTGGATAAACACTAAATTCAAGAAAAATTCTAGAAAAATGTGCTTACCCCATTGGCAGATTTTTTGCTTGTTTTATGCACAAAATCACTTGAATTTGATATTTTCGCACAAATTCATTTAATTTTTTTCTCTAAAAACTAGACTTATTTCCTAAGGTAATTTTGCTTATCAAGAAAATTCATATTAATGTAAGAATTTTTTGATATTTGTACTGAAAATAGGGCTGCATAACGATTAATCGTGACTGATCATTTGCCGAATAAACATTTTTGTTTACATCATATATGTATGTGTACTGTGTATAATAATTATGTAAATACACACACATACATGTATAATTTTAGGAATGTATAGATTAAATATTTATATATAATTTAAATAATATATAATTATTTATACAATATTTAAACAATTTTTATATACAATTTAAGTGAATGTGTGCTTAAAAAAAGCAAAATGGTGTAAGATTTTTTTTCTTGAATTTTTCTTGAATTAAGAGTTCAAGAAAAAAGTTTACGTTTTTTTTCTTACCCAAATGGCTGATTTTTAAAAAAAAATGTTTAGCTTGTTTTATGCACAAATACATTTAAACTTTATGTTTTTTTTTAACTAGACTTATTTTCTCAGGTAATTTTGCTCATCAAGAAAAGCATCTTAATGTAAGACTTTTTAGATTTTTGTACTGAAAATAGGGCTGCATGACAATTAATCGCGACCGATCGTTTGCCGAATAAACATTTTTGTTTACATCATATATGTATGTGTACTGTGTATAATAATTATGTATATGTAAATACACACACATGCATGTATAATTTTAAGAAAAATATATATTTATAGATTAAATATTTATATATAAATATAAAATGTATGTACACATGTAAATACTTCTTAAATATGTACATGCGTGTGTATTTATTTATACCTAATTATTATACAGAGTACACACACATATTTACGGAGATCCTAAGGGGACATGTGTACGTTTCAAATGTGTACGCAATAGTTTCAGGTGCGCACGCTATAGATTTAAGTGCACACGCGATAGATACACGTGGGCACGCGAAACTACACTTTTTTTTTTATTCTGCAAATGAAGGTTTCGCGTGAGCACATGAAACTAAACTTTAGATTTTTTTACTACAATGTCACCTTAGGGGCTCGGTACATATATGATGTAAACAAAAACCTTTATTTTGCAAACGATTAGTCACGATTAAAAAAGTCATTTTTTGCAGTGGTATCAGGTTATGAGTAAATGAGAAATTATAATTTGCAAAGACAATAATTATTCAGAAACAAACGTATGGTAAACTAACATAACTACCTATAACATCAACCCCCTGCTCCAAAATTTCCAGTGCTCAAGTTATCATCCTATAAATACAGAAAACTCAAATGTAGATGAATGAAATCCACCATCTCTGTGTCAGTGACCCAAACCAGTCATAAAAGCACAAGCAGCTCAGGAGTTTAGTTTTGCATTTCAGATAAATCACTCACAGCCAGCACCTGACACAGTCAGATGCCAATCGGTTTAATTCATTCCCTCAGTGGGTCAACAGCCTTAAAATACAAGTAAGAGCCCTACAGAAATATCAAGAAAGCCGCCGTGGGAAATACAAGCCTTGGGCTGACGCAAATGCAGACAGCGGACACGACAGACAGCGGTCGGGCAAAAGTTCCCGCGTTAAAACGAGGTCATTCTCGCGAAACTTCATCTCTGTGAGATCGCACCATTCACCATCAGGTTGCCAGGCAACCGCAGCGGGATCATTAGAAAGCAAGGGGCAGGACCTCTCGGTTTTAAACAGATGCTATGTATAGCAAGAGCCGATAATGATTCAAATCCATCTATACTGACAGGTGTCATTGAGGAAAGTGGTACAGTACATTGATTTGGGGTGAAAATGACCTCGTTTTTCACACCTGCTAGTAAGGGTGCCGTCCATTCTTAAATCACACGGGGTTACAAGAAACACAGCTAGCGGTTTGTGTTAACAGACATCCGTGATTGACGGGCTCATCTTGAGAGAAGTCATGGTCTGAATGCACGTCTCTGGCCGAGCGTGAAAGTGAGCTGGCGTGTACAAGAGGATCGTGTCAGTTTGCTGAGCTACCAGCTGCGTTGCGTCTATTATTATCATCTTTGCACAATCTTGAGAAGGGGGTCAAAGATTCATAAAGCCATTGCAGTTTATTTGACCAAAACATTGCATACACTTGGCTATAGAGTTACATCTTCTATGAATATAAAAAATATGTATATTATGACATTATAGCATCAATATGAAGAGACATGTACTGACAAAAATAGGCTACTGGTGGTTTGTCTCTCTCTAGAGGTTAAATGATGCTATGACATGCAAGATTAAAATATAAAATTATACATAATAATTGTGTCTCATTTGTTTTTCCTGGAAAGCAATGAAATGATTTATGTAGAAAGCAGTCAATCAATGAATCAAAAAATTACTCGAGGGGTCACAAAAATTCAACAAAAAGGCACCAAACTCTACAATCCACCAGTCAATGATATCTCAAGCATTTCTCAATATCTTTGAAAACTCAAAAGACGGACAAGTCGCAAGTAAAATGTACAATGATATTAAATCAGTTATTGAAGATTATTTAGTATTAAAGTATAAAAGCCATGTTGTGGAAATATTTGATTAAGCTGAATATATGTGACGTCTCACCTGTGAAGGAGGTCTTTGTGAGGGGTGTCTGATTACACATGGGCGACCGTCTGTAAAAATTCATATAAAAAAAAACATTGCATTGCATTGCAGTAAAACTTTGCATAATCTGAACTAAAACGCTCTTCTGTGGATGTCATGTGAACTCACTTGTTAGTTGTTCGGTCTTGTTGGAGGTTGGTTAACGTTGCAAAGTTATTCCGTACCGTCCGCAAACTAGCCAGCACCTTTAGGAGCAGAGCACAGAGTTAAAATCACATTTTTAGGAAAAGAGTGTTAAAGTAAATACTAAAATGTTTGTGGAACGTCCATACATTTTTGAATGATTGTTTAAGGCTTTATCTCTGGTCATATTACATGGTATATACACTCACCTAAAGGATTATTAGGAACACCTGTTCAATTTCTCATTAATGCAATTGTGTAATGGTGTGGGGATGTTTTCTTGGCACACTTTAGGCCCCTTAGTGCCAATTGTGCATCGTTTAAATGCCACGGCCTACCTGAGCATTGTTTCTGACCATGTCCATCCCTTTATGACCACCATGTACGCATTTTCTGATGCCGTATACTTCCAGGAGGATAATGCACCATGTTACAAAGCTCGAATCATTTCAAATTGTTTTCTTGAACATGACAATGAGTTCACTGTATAAAATGGCCCCCACAGTCACCAAATCTCAACCTAATAGAGCATCTTTGCGATGTGGTGGAACGGGAGCTTTGTGCCCTGGATGTGCATCCCACAAATCTCTGTGCAAGATGCTATCCTATCAATATGGGCCAACATTTCTAAAGAATGCTTTCAGCACCTTCTTGAATCAATGGCACGTAGAATTAAGGCCGTTCAAAAGGTGGTCAAACACAGTATTAGTATAATGTTCCTAATAATCCTTTAGTTTAGTGAATGCCTGATCATTTTATTATACGAGATGTTTTTAGGAAATCCTTCCTGGGTTACTGACCTGTGCAAATGGCGTAACAATGAGGTCATCGCCATGGCTGCAGGAAAAATGACAAAAAGACTTGACATCAGCAGTGTGACAACATGCAGACAACACCTCACCTCACACCGTTACAATACATCAAACACATGACCGTAATGCTGCATGCATTTGTCATAACAAACAAACCATATCATAAAGCCAGTGGAGATTTTTTTAATAAATAAATCACAAAAACAAGCAACAATGTGAAGGAAGATTAAGATATGGTTTGTTTGAGTGACAAGAAACAAGGTAGGGACACGCTTCAATGCTAGTGAACATTAACTACCAATATGATCACAAACTAACCAGATGCTCCTTCATTTCAACACACAGTTTTATTGTCTATTCACGCCTGCCACAATGATATTCGACTGAATAACGCTTGCTATCATGATTATTACATGAAACACTGATGACACAACATGATGATAATGAGATACAAAATATAGAGGTGGTTTCCCGGATGGGATAAGCTTAAGCCAGGACTAGGCATATTTAATTCATTTTTAAAGCATCATTTATAATTAAACACCTTCTTGAGACACAACTCTCGCACTGATGTATTTTAAGATATGTCAGAGGAAGTTGTTTTCAAGACAACACTAAAATTTAAGTTAGTCCAGGACTAGGCTTAAGCCCTGTCTGGGAAACCGCTCCATAAAATAATGCACAAAAGAAAGCAAACACAAAAATTAATTAGATAGAGATGCTTTCATAAAAGCAAGAACAAGAAGACTGAGATGTTGTGGTTCATTTTGCCTAGCCAGCAAGCAATCCTGTGTTTAAAAGACATCTATAGCTGCCCAAATGTCTACACTGCAAAAAATTATTTTCGAGAAAAAAATCTTAGTATTTTTGTCTTGTAGGGAAAATATCTAAAAATTCTTAAATTAAGATGCTTTTTGTTAATGAACCAAACAACCCAAGAAGTCTGATTTAAGTGATTTTGTGCATAAAACAAGCAAAAAAATCTGCCTATGGGGTAAGCAATTTTTTTTTCTTAAACACAAAAATTAGCTTACCCCAGATTTTTTTGCTTGTTTTATGCACAAAATTACTTAAATTTGATATTTTTGGTCTAAAAACTAGACTTATTTTCTTGGGTCGTTTTGCTAATCAAGAAAAAGCATCTTAATTTAAGAAGTTTTAGATATTTTTACTGAAAACAAGAAAAATATAAAGAAATTTTTTTCTTGAAAAATTATTTTTTGCACTGTAGGCTAAAACGAGACAAAATTTGTTAGCGAAAATTGTATAAATATCAAACCATAGCCCAAAAAAAATGAAACCCAAACATCTTGTAATCCCTGTTGACGTTGCTTACATAATAAAAAGCCATACATCTCGCAACTTATTTAATCAAAAAAAGAAATTCAAGATTATTTTGGCTAAAAGTGGGTTACTCATAGCCAGACTATATCAATTCTATAGTTAACCTAGACGGTGAAATGGGGGATATTGTTTGCTGGGTACCTAGCCGGGATTCCTACTTGAGGTGTTTCAAGTCGACATTGTTTTAACCATCATAGCCACGTGCAGGACCTGCAGCATTTTTGGGCATTGAAGGCCAGTCTGAAGTGAGAAGCATTTCTATGCAAAAAGCCATCAGCGTGTGCTTATGATGCCCAAAAACGCAGGTACCTGAATCACCTGCTACTGTTTGAGCGTTTGCATTCATTGCAAAAATAGTTGTGATTTATTGCTTGTACAAATGTGTCTATGGTGGTCAAATATGTTCCCTAAATAGGCAGCTCAACAGGTATTGAAACAGCTTCTGTGTGTTTTTGTGTGTATGTGTGTGTGTGTATGTGTGTGTGTTTAGAATTATTCAGATTCACTCTCATCTCACATTCAGCATCGTCTCACTCATTTCTCATTTACCCTCCCTTTAAGTGTGACCAAAAAAATACTTCTCAGATTTCCTTCCACCACCTGGTAAAATTTCTCATGACCTTTATACGCGTAAAACTGTCAAACCTGTGAAGTTCACAAACTAATCCCTTTAAACATGAAGATAATACGGTTCTCATCTAAAAATGCAGTTAATGGCGAAAGCAACAGCAGGGTTGTCATGCATGCACGGGGGCGGACAGACGGTGGTGTTAGTGGCTTTGGTGAGGATAAGGGGTGAAG
Organism: Misgurnus anguillicaudatus; assembly: GCF_027580225.2. Taxonomy (NCBI): domain Eukaryota; kingdom Metazoa; phylum Chordata; class Actinopteri; order Cypriniformes; family Cobitidae; genus Misgurnus; species Misgurnus anguillicaudatus. Next base: position 39,220,599 of record NC_073348.2, read on the forward strand.
GGTTACAGCGGGGAGGGGGTGACATGGGCGAGTCGGGATGTTTACTCTTCCCAGGGGTTTCTCGAGCAAAGACCTAGTTATCCAGAACACCACGAAACGCAACATACCATCTCCGCCTGTCATCTGGCTGGCTGAAGAAGCGCCCGATTTCACGCATGGCCCGTGTCCGCTTTAGCATGTGGGTTTCGCTGACGGTCCTGCGCTTTAACATGATGCCGTTCGTCCGCGTGTCTATGTGTGTGTATGCATGCGGGTGCATGTAGTATGCATGACGGGTTCGCCCAGCGCAGCATTTCCACCCAATGTCGAGAATAAAAAGGTCACCGACGGGAAGCGTGTAGCCTATCACGCGCCTCCGTCCAACTGCAGCAGTGTGGAATGCGTCGCTAAACATAGCACAAGACCACGACTTCAGCAAGTGCAACAACCTGCTGCTGTTTTATAACTTACTGTATAGTAACTATCAAAACTTCATACTTTTAGGTGTCCTTAACTTTTTTCCTTCACTCAAAAGGTGCAAATAAATATTAAACCACGTATGCAACAAAGATAATGGCATAAAAACATTACTTAACACTCGTCATAGTGCATTAACAGGGCATTGTGTTATGAACTGCATCCTGGACACGATAATGTGTGAAATCAAGCAACAGTATGTCACGTTCTTGGATAGTTTAGGTTCGGGCATAATGGATGTCTATCTATAACAATAAAAATAAACTACACAAAAAAAGTTGTGGGCAATTTAAACATTGAAATGAACCATCCGAACAGCCAGACCAACTAAAACGATTAATCACAGTAGTGTGAAACGGACCAAAAGAGTCACGAACTAACAAAATCTCCTCGCTAATGTGATATTTCCTGTCATTGCGGCCTGAGAATGGATTATCTGGCAGAATGAAATGAAAACGTGCGTCTGCCGCCCCTCCTGAGACTCTGTATAATGCATGAGCTGGTGCAGGGTTACATAGAGAAACACTTTCAGTTTGCAAAGATCAGGTCAGAGAGAGGAAGTGAACTTATCTCACAATTCACTGTCATTGTGATCCCCAAACAGGGGTAGACAGTGTGTAAAACCTTAAATTTAAAGGTTAAAGGAGTATTTCACTTTCATTAAAAAAATCTGATAATTTACTCAACCACATGTCATCACAGATGTTTATGTCTTTCTTTGTTCAGTCGAGAAGAAATAAGGAAAACATTCTCTCCATATAGTGGACTTTATTGGACCTCAAAAGTTTACAATTTCAATGCAGCTTAAAATTACATTGAGCAAAACCATTGTCATTTTCGCAAAAAAAGTACTTTTAAACCACAACTTCTCGTCTTGCACTAGCCGTTTGACACGGCAGCGCAAACTTACATATTACATAATCACATCGCAAGGACACGCATGACGTATGCAAAACTATTGTTTATTGTATAAAATGGCCTTTCCACATCATAACGCAATACATAAGGTCACGCTGGCGGGACAAACAAAGTTGCGGTTTAAAAGTACACAGCAAAAAATGACCCTCCCACCTAGCACCTCTGTGTTGTTTTCAGTATAAATATCCAAAAACTCCTCAATCAAGATGCGTTCTCTTTATAAGCAAAATTACTTTAAAAAAATCTTAAAATAACTTTTTTCTTAAACACTTAATTCAAGCAAAATTTTCTCACACCATTGGCAGAAATTTTTGCTAGTTTTAATTGAACAGTTTTTGTCTAAAACGTATTCTCTTAGGTCATTTTGCTTATCAAGATAATACATCCCGATTTAGGGATTTTTAGATATTTATACTGAAAACAAGACAAAAATACTAAGTAAGAAAGTCATTTTTTGCAGTGTACATATTTTATTTTATTTTATTATCAGTTTTTTTATGAAAGTGAAGTAATCCTTTAAAGACTAACATTCAAACCAGATTAATGTATTTCATTAGATGTATCTGTGCACCTCATAAGTCAATCACTGTCTTTTGTGGACGAGCATTATCATAGATTAAAGGTGGGGTGTGCACTGCAAAAAATTATATATCAAATTTAAGTCAAAGTTAATATCAAAATAAATTTTTCTTGAATTTTTCTTGAATTTAGTGTTTAGGAAAAAATATTTTTTTGCTTACCCCATTGGCAGATTTTTTTTTTTTTTGCTTGTTTTATGCACAAAATCACTTATATTTGATATTTTTGGTCTAAAAACTAGACTTATTTTCTTGGGTCGTTTTGCTCATCAAAAAAAAGCATCTTAATTTATGAAGTGTTAGATATTTTTACTGAAAACAAGACAAAAATACTAAGTAAGAAAGTCATTTTTTGCAGTGTGTGATTTTTGAAAAACTCTTTGGAAAAGGGAGTTGGGCCGGGTACCAAAACACACTTGTAGCCAATCAGCAGTAAGGGGCGTGTCTACTAACCAACATCGTTGCCTGGGTTGTGCTTGTGTGGGGCGGGTCTATCAAAAAAGGTCCAGATTTTATTGGGGCAGAGGCGTGTTTGTTTAGGTGATTTCAAATATCAACATAGGCTTTCAGAGATCATGCACCCCGCCTTTAAGCATTTACCGAAAACTGGATTCAAATTACATTCATGGCTCCTGTGCACTCCAATGTAATTTCTGAATCGGAAGAGTCAGCCCATGCAATAGGGAAGAAATTATTTGTTTATATGCATTTCATCGTAAAAAAGGTGGGAAACAGTGTTATAATGATACTATTGTCCCCCCTTCTGTTTAAATGTGAAAACTGCAACTTGCAACCCAATAAAAGTGTGTCAATATCTGCAACACTTGACATAAAGCTCAAACTAACTTACATGTTTTTCTCATAGTTTTTAATTAAATTATGCAACAGGATGATGAAAACAATCACGTGGGTACCTCTAAAATACTGTTATTGGTGTCACATGCAATGCAGGGTCATGGCAAATTATGAAAAGTGAGAAACGCAAACACACGTTCATTCATGTCCAAGCCATGTTGTAGCAGCAATCCCATCATTCAAATGCTGACGTCTCCATGCGAAATCCCTCTCAACTCTCCCCTACGCTATGACACGCAAGGTTTTAATGCTCAGAATCAACTTATTTCCTATTAGATAAAGGTAATCCAATCGTCATTCTGTGCATTAAATGCTGAGGGGTTGGGGGTGGCAGGCTCTCAATGCATGTGAGACCATGATGCTCATGTCTACGGGTGAAGCGAGGTGATGCATAATATAGACAAGCGAGAGCATTCTTAAGGAAGAGCAAGGCCAGGAGCTGTCGTCAGAACCAGAACTTACTTTCCACTAATAACCGGCTCAGATCTCCGAGAGACCAGGCCAGGCCTCTGCAGTTGGTTATTCCTATCAATAAGGACACAGTTTGTAAGACAGACACACACACACTCACACATACAGAGAAGGTATCACACACATACGGCAAGTGTCTTTGTGGTTTGACAAGTGTCTTATATCAAACAAAGCACTGAAGAGTCATTTGAGTTTTTTTGGGCGGTGTGAACGGATCTGGTGCGTCAGTGAATTAAATAAAGTGATGACTAATGCTTCGTTTGTCTTTTTAAATGCTATTTTAAAGTAATAGTTTGTACAATAATGAAATGTACTTTTCTGGTGATACATAAATAAAGCAGAATGTCAAGAGTGATTCATAATGAAAACCGCAGCTATCGAGCTCCAAACAAAAACAAACACACCATGAAAGGAACGCAAACATAAAAATAAAGATGCTTAAAAGGTTCCTCACAGCGATGCCATAAAACAGGTTTTCACAAACTGGGGTTCATGAGACCGTGGTGGTTCGCGGGAGAATTGCAGGGGGTTCATGAGTTGATGAAAAAAAATTACAATTAAATCATAAAATGTAAATAAATAATTCTATCTTTCATTCTAACGATCTAAATTAAACTCAGATACTAACTAAAAATATTTATTTTATTATGATGAAGATCAGTGGAACAAATTGGTTCATGTGTCAATAAATTTTGATAGTGTGTGGGAGTACTGATAAAAACTTAAAAAATAAAAGTTTTTAAATTTACACATGCTATATGCAGTTGCAAATGTGCTTTTAAAATACTGTAACATTTATTTAAAATCACAGGGGGTACATCTATGGAGCCCCTAAGGGGACATGGAGCAAAAATTAAAGAAAGTTTAGTTTTGCATGTGCATGCGAAACCATCGCGAGCGCACGCGAAACCCCCGCGTGCTCACGCGAAACTTTCGCGTGCTCACGTGAAACTTTCGCGTGCTCACGTGAAACTTTCGCGTGCTCACGCGAAACTCTCGCGTGCTCACGCGAAACCTTCGCGTGCTCACGTGAAACTTTCGGGTGCTCACGTGAAACTTTCGCGTGCTCACGTGAAACTATCGCATACGCACGTGAAACTATTGCGTGCTCACCTGAAACTTTTGCATGGGCACATGAAACTATCTTATTTAGTTTTGCATGTGAACGTGAAACTTTTGTGTGCTCATGTAAAACTATCGTGTGCGCACATGAAACTTTTGCGTGCCCACGTGAAACTATCGTGTGCGCACGTGAAACTTTCGTGTGCTGAGGTAAAACTATCGTGTGTGCACAGGAAACTTTTGCGTGCGCACATGAAACTATCGCATTTAGTTTTGCGTGAAACTTTCGTGTGCTGAGGTAAAACTATCGTGTGCGCACAGGAAACTTTTGCGTGCGCACATGAAACTATCGCATTTAGTTTTGCATGCGCACGTGAAACTTTCGTGTGCTGAGGTAAAACTATCGTGTGCGCACGTGAAACTATCGTGTTTAGTTTTGTGTGCACAAGATAGTTTCACGTGAGCACGCGAAAGTTTTATGTGCGCACACAAAACTAAACGCGATAGTTTGACGTGCACTACTATCGTATAACCATTTTTGGTTCCTTCAGAAAATATTCAAAGGTCCTTAAAAAAAATATTCATGCATTTTTATAATCTAAACAACCTTTTGAAAGGTTCTTCAGATGTTAAAGGTTCTTCATGGATCCATTCTTCTATGGCATCGTGTAGCACCTTTGTTTTTAGGAGTGAACCTCACAAGTTGTTTGCGATTTCTCTTCATTTCTGGACCTCTAAAGCCTCAGTCTATACAAACATCTCTTGACATTGTGCAAGACGTCTTCCTTTGTTTCCCATGGAAGCAACAAAGTCTTGAGTTTTTAACAATGTGAAGGTTTAGCAAAAGGAACTATCCCTTAATAAAAAGAAAAAAGTAACAAACACTAAACAATATATTATTACGAACTACAGAAAACACTGCCTGTATATGAAAGCAAAGTTTTCTCTTTTTTGAAAATTTAATTTCTGTTATATAGACACATTTCGAAAAGACACATAACCTCAGGCATTACTATGAAAACGGTTATGTGTATATAAAAGACCTTGTTCTTCGCATTGTGTGTGTAAGAGAGAGAGAGAGAGAGAGAGAAGACAGAGCTTGATGTAAGCATGAGACGAGGTCATGTGACAACACAACAGAGCACAGGAGACAGCACACATGTACATACACACAAACTCAAACAAACGGGAATCATCAATGTCCTTAATGAGTGCAACATTTATCTATGAGATATAAAACTGACTGGGCAACAAGTCAAGCAGCTTTTTAACACTTAAAATAATGAAATGAATACTTCACTGGATGCAGAGGCGTAAAGATTACAAGTTATATTTTCATTTCAGGGTGTGTATGTGTGGAAAAATTTGCCTTTTGATGGAGCAAAATAACATTTGAATTATTTGAAACAACTAAAGAGGCAACTCAATTGACCCAAATAAAAAGCAGATGATTATGAGAGAATGAAAGCAGTGGGCTTGAGTACTCACATGTCACTTGCGATGGAGGAGTTTCGTGACATGGACTTTGGCGACAGGTCATAATCGCTGTCGGAGCGGTAGAGGAAAGACTCCCTCCGCTGACTGTGCACGAAATTGGCCTGAAGGACCAGGCCTGACCCCGGACTCGTCATGGGATCCAAGGGACTACGTCCTGAAGACGTGCCATTGTCCACGTCAAAGCTACAAACAGAAAGAGAGATACAATGCTTTAAACAGAAAAACATACATCGCAGCATTGCAAAAAAGCATAGCAGAATTGTCAGAAAGGCTACAGGGTTCCCACACCTTAGTTAACTTCCAATTCAATACCCTCAAATTCAAGGACTAAATGTGGGGACACATTTCAAGTGAGAGCAAGGTTACATTGTGTTACCTTTTAAGATACATCGTTACAGTTCCCTTTCAAGGGAACTCGTGCTGTGTCACTGCGGTGACACTTTGGGGACGCCTCCAAGTGCGTCTGAATGTGTATATCAAATTCAACCAATGATGAGGCTTAACGACAAAGGCAGGGTGACATGGGAGCCAGGAAGTATATCACTATCTGAAATATTGCCAAAGAAGGCGTTACAAGGACGCAGGAAGTATGGCAAGGAAGACGCAGCGTCTCGTTCCCTTCTCAGGGAACAACAGTTTCATACGTAACCCGAGACGTTTTCATGTGTCAAACACAACTATGCAAAAAAGCATTTTGGTATGAATAAACATTCGCATACAGAAAATATAAGCATTTAAAGCAAACAGTTTGGTCAATTTTGTCTAACTTTTCCTAACCTTAAATAGGTCCTGTAGAGGGCGCTAACTACTTCACCTGCATAAACAAAAATGAAAGTGCAGCAAGCGGGCTGTATTTCTGAGTACACGGGGATAACCTAACCTAAACCTTAAAGCTACTTATCCTGATTAATCTACGCTATAAGACCCATGTGATGCAAACGAGGGTTTCCCACCGTCTAACATGGCGTACACCGTGGAGAGGTTTAGCTATTGTAATCTCTGCCCGGTGTCTGAGGTCCATCGTGTTAAGAGGCTATTTGGCAGCTAAAGCAATGTCATCAGCAATGACGCCTTAGTGATTCATCTGGTGACCGTGTTTCCCTGAGCGTCCTTGCGTAGTTCATCTGAAACCAAAACAAACTCCAGTGGCTCGTTGATTATGTCTGTTTTAAAGATAAGCATTTTCCTAGAAAGCATGAATGGGCAAAGCCTAAAAAGCGTTTTTGTTCTCGATTTAAACGAAGAAAGGAGAGCACATAGACAGCATGAGGCCTGTGGTCTGAAAAATAAGGAGTGAAATGAGATGTGCAGAAATAGTCAGGATGCAGTGTTCAGACAATGATAAATCACTATCTCTAATCACGGAGAACAAACTTGAATTCCTCTCCTAAAAAGGAAAACTGCCGTCAGCTTGGTGACAAACTAAATGTACCTAGACTTGGGAATACACTCCAGTACACTGTGTTTACATTACATGTGCAGACTGTCACATTAATCTTTTCTGCTTTTTTCAAGCAAATGATCGTTCGACTGATGTTCATCATCATACTGCGGTAACAGGTTCACGTAACAGTCTGCTAAATATCTTTTATACATTATGACCTCTCCTCTATTTCAGACATGTTTTTTTGATCTAATATATGACAGAAGTCTATTTTTACCAAAAAATTTGACTTTCTTTAAAGGGACACTCCACTTTTTCGAAAATATGCCCATCTTCAAGCTCCCCTAGTGTTAAACGTTTGATTTTTACCGCCTTAGAATCCATTCAGCCGACCTCCGGATCTGGCGGTACAACCCTTCGCTTCGCAATTAGAAGTTCCCATTTTTAATTTTCTGTCAGTCTTAGCAGTGTTGTTTTCGTCAACGATGCCGATAACGAAATTATTTCGTTGACGCACCGTTTTTATGACAATAACACTAGCTAAAAATTGATCTAAGGTGACGAAAACATGACGAGGCGCTTTCGAGTTTTCGTTGACAAGACGAAAATGTTTATAAGTCTGACGTTCACAATGCATGTCATTTTTGCTTATTTTGCGTGAAATCTGTCTGTTTTTAGCTAAAAAGTATCAGCACTGCTGCCGCTTCCTATCTTTGTTTTGGGTACGCCCACCACCCGGCTGCCGCCATGCCGCACATGCGCACCAGATTTCACACAACAACAACACACCTGCGGCCTTGGCGAGTTTGAAGGACCGTGGCCTAATAAACGGAAACGACAAGATGATTTATGGACATACTTTCGGTATAATCCATCAGAAAGAAAAACGGAATGCATATTGGGAGATGACGGTAAATGTGGCCACAAACTAGGTGGGAAGAATACTACCAACCTCAAGCGGCACCTGAAGGCTCATAATACTGATATTTTTATTAAATGTAACTAACAAGTCACGCTGTTAACATATCATATACATTCAATTTACTCGACAATCGGCTTGTGACACATTTCATGGTAAGCTTAAGGTTTTACATGTATCTACTTGTCAAACCTAAGCCCCTTTCCAATACTTTTTAAACTAAATTAAAGAACTCTTTGGTTATTTTTAGCGTGATGCTAATGGTCTAATCAGATTCAATTGATTATGCTAAGCTATGCTAAAAATCGTACCGCCAGACCAGGAGATCGACTGAACAGATTCCAAAACGGTAAAAATCAAATGTTTAACTCTAGGAGAGCTGGAAAATGTGCATATTTTTGAAAAAAGTGGAGTGTCCCTTCAAGGCTGCGACGTGGTGCCCGGAGGTCCCCGGAGGAACCCACTTCGCATATACCCGACAGCCCCTCTTTGGGGGGCGGCGGAGGGTCGGGGAAGTCTGACCAAACGGCCAAATCTTGGCTGGGGATTGTCCAACGGGCTCGAGAACGGGCTTTTCGAAAGGTCTCCCCGGCAAGCCTGGGCTCGAGCTAATACGATTGCAGGGAAGGAGCTACAGCCGCTCAAAGTTTTAGAACGCCTGCGTTGGGTCGCACCAACTCGAGACGGGTCGCACTCGGCCCGAAGGAGAACCACCCAAATTCGTCTAGCCGTAGCTTCAGCCCCTCTTATTCCTGATTTACATTTGGCCATTACTCAAGTCCTGTACAGTGGTTGATAAGCACAGCCCACTTACAGTAATATCTGCGAACCTCAATGCTTTCTCCTACTGACCTTGAGAGGCACAGTGATGAAAGAATGATCCAGAAATCAATGCCCTCCTGTTCTGCAGTCACATTATTAAGCGTGCTGACTTGAAATGTGCTTAACAAGCTCCCTGTGTTACACTCACATGGTGCATTGTGACTATTTACATCACAGCTCGATGAAGGTTGGCAAACATGTATCACCAAACATTTACTCAGTTAATGAACACGAAATAAGTGTGCCGGTCAGGGACTCTCGAATGCACCAGCATGGTGAACAACAGCGAGTAAACCCCAAGATATCTGGTGACGCACAACAAATTACACATAAGGGAGAATGGAAGTCATTTGTCATCAGGTTCCCAATTGTGCATTTACACAAGTAATTGTCTTAATTTATATAAGATTTTGTGATGCTTTTAAAGGCTTTGTATTCATTTAAAACTAAAGACATATTTTGGACTTCAGTGCATCAGCCAAACGGGAAATTGAGACGTTGTGTAAAATGTTATTGGCCTAATGCACTTCTAGATAAGTGTGAGACCCCACGGGTGTGTAAGGATACCCGAGTCTCAGCCGATACTGTTGGAGTAGTGTATTGTGATACGTCCTCCAGAGGAGAGCGGATATAGTATATTAGTTCACCTTCTACTCGTATAACCAACCCACAAATGCTGCGAGAATACAATTAAAGCAGTCTGAAGGTTGTTTATCTTAAACTGTCACCATGGGAATGTGCACTTGAGATTCTTACTCATGTCAAAGTTCACTGCAATGGCAAAACGTTTGGTGTACTGTAGGTTAACATGCTATTTTACAGGAATCATGTAAAGGTTTTTATAAAAATAAGGAAATGTTAAATGGAAATAGCGGATCAAGCATTTTGATGAGTTAGAAACAAATATGCATGAATTAAAATAAGATTTTATTACTATATAGAAGCATAACTTCAATAATCAGACACTGAAAGTTAATGTAAGCCATGACTTCAGGAGCATCTGTCTCCTACCATTCATGTATCAAGAAAATGGGGACATCAAGTTGCTTCTGACATACAGTAATGTATTATATTTAAGGCAAAAATTTCTTTGGTGGAAAAACAAATTTTGGACAATAAGATCAGGCACATTCATTAATAAAGCAAACAGTCCATTTTAATATCACATTATCTATAAAATGTGCATGCACCTAGTATGTACTGTATACGAATAAGAATACTTTATAAAATCGCATGCATTTAACAGTATTAATAGTAGTCTTTAGTTTAATCAGATTTATAAAAGAAAGATTAACTTTACTGATTCTTTCCGATAACGTACGAAAAAATAAAGAAGGAGGAGTTACTACCGCGGGAGGAGCGAGTACAAGTCATGCAACACTATACAACACTGTTTAACTTATGATTCACTACATGTTCGTGTCATTTATATAATATGCACGTGCCTATTTCCAGCACAAAAGTCTTACTTACCGCATGCAACTCATGACCCGGTTGGGACTTTTCAATGAAATCCAGCGCATCAAACACACACGCAAAACGCCGCTGCTACCCCGGATAATAAACTATATCAATTGTTTCCATAAGGCTGACTTACTTCTCCTTACATCCAAAAACACACTTCTTCATTAATGCCATTGTTGAGTTTTGAAATTAAACAAAGCTGTCGCATGATGTGATGTTTGTAAGTTCTAGCGTCTCCCGCTGATTGACGGTGGGCGGGGTTTTCCAAGGGAAGTGCCTATATAAAGAAGTGATGCGTATAGAAACCCCTGAAACGTCAGCTGGACCCGTAATCGAACTTTCCGAAACTTGTACGAACCCTGGCGAAGTGCATTCGGCACAGAAATCCTCTTTAACACGCCCAACTGCTTTTTTGACACTTTGCCTACATTTAGCATGAGGAAACAACTCTCAAACATTTGTTAATAAGTCAGAATGCATGAAATACCTTAAACCACCTATTTAATGTAGTAAGGAGACATTAATACCAAGATCTTCTGCATAGACCAAAAACACAACACACTCCTAAAAACTCCATCCAACAGGCCTGACACATCCAATCTGCCTCACCAAAGACTTAACGTCATATGTGGCCCACATCAAAAATGGCACACTTTATCACTAGGGGGCATTCACATTTTTCCCTTAAAGGCAAGCAAGGTCAGATAAGTTAGTGGTGCCCTGGCATGTATCTGTCCACCGGGGCCCTGCCTATGTAAAGAGGGAGACTCTGACGCAGAACAGGGGCCCAGGACTCCTAGTGGGGCCTCTCTAATTGGACTGACCGCAGACCGCAGGCACGTAGACGACAATGAGTTTATTTATAAAGGTACAAAAGATGCATGAGAAGATGCCCTTGGCCTATTTTGGCAGAGGTCGTCCGTGGATAGATCACGGCGTCCAGAGAGACAAACGAGAGTATGCACGAGAGGCGGGGATGTCGTTTGGTGATGTGCACCGAGGTGATGCACTTGCGTATTTGTTAGCGTGCGCAGTGCGGCCCGCTGCATGTTTCCAGGTCATAGCAGAGCTCCCACAGGCGTATGGTGTGAGACGAGAAGTGGGGCATTTGAAGATATCAGTTCAAAAACAGCTGACGATATGCATTGTAATTGTTTATTCAATGCTGTTGTAAATAGCCCTGACATCTCTTGCGTTGTAAACGGTCTCTCGTGGCACATTTTGAAATCTGACTCAAGTTTCCAGCTGATGGGATTATGAAGGAACAAGGGGTCCACGGTCAACGATGAGAAAAGATTCACTTCTTTTTTTGGGCAAAGATATTTTTGCACTGCATTAATGCTGCAACGCACAAAAACACACTGCAGACTCACAAACACCCACATACATACAAAGTGGCTCACGTGTGGTTAACAGCATTCGATACACTATACAGATGACTTGATTTTAACCAATCCCTCTCAAGGATGCAGAATAATCAATGACTATATCAGTATCTGCCTATATTAGCATTCTTATAAGTTATTAATATCACTGACTGGATATAGAAATCATAACGTTTATCATTATTTCAATAAAAATGTGTCTTTTTGATCATATGATTTACAAAACGTTTCAATGTCCAAATAAAAAAAAATCAACACTTCTGATAAAAGAATAAAAATGTATCATAATACCAGCAAAATAAAGTTTGTCTAGTGTTCATAAATGTCTATTAACACAGCTGTTTTGAAGTTAAAGTCTCTGGTAAACATACAAAGTTCACACGTATTAAATTGCATCTGGCTCTGGTAACACATTTAGAGGAGCAAATGAAACTTTACCAGATCCCCTCCGTGTTCCTGAGAGAGCTGGTGGAACGCGACCGTGGTTTCATTATGATACTCATGTTGCAATGTTGTCCGTTTTCTGCTTCGTCTCTGTCACTTTTGCTTTCTCACGACTTCCTCAAAGTCCGTCTTTCTTCGCGATAGACATGCTTTCCTCCAGATAATCCACTGCTGTGCTTAAACTATGCTTATGAAGTGAATGAGTCTTTCACTTACACACACTCCCTGTGTCTCTCTCTCTCTCTCTCTCTCTCTCTGTAAGGTTACTGGAGTGTATATCATATTTCTAGTCTTCGCTGCTGTACCTCTCATTGGATTGTGTTGTACTAGCAGTGAGAGTCTGTGTGTGTGTTTATGTGGGTTGTGTGTAGGGGGGTTAAACCCTCAGGGTCCTGTGTGAGTGTTTGTGTTGTATCTCAGTAAGGGAACGGGGTGGGGGTTTGGTTCAGCTGGTGACAGCGTCAGTGCCCACTGCTGAAAGATATGGAGGGCAAATATACAACATCACGGGACAGGAGAAACAAGGCCCGTAGGGAAGAAAGACAAGATTGTTAAAAGCTCAATAGTTACTTCTAGTTGACATATATGCAGATAAACAGCCTGATATCACAAGAGTTTGTATGTACACTGCAAAAAATGACTTACTAGACTTACGTAATTTTGTCTCGTTTTGAGTACAAATATCTAAGAATTCTTACAAATTCTTGCATTTTATGAGCAAAATGACCTGAGAAGTTCAGTCTAGTTATTAGGCAAAAAATAATCAATTTATGTGAATTTGTGTATGAAACAAGCTAAAGATCTGCCAATGGGGTAAGAAAGAAAATTCTTAATTTTTTTTCTTAAAGGTGCAGTGTGTAAATTATAGCGGCATCCACAGCTCACCCCTCGCTTTTGAAACTCAAGCAGCTAGTGTAGCCACCACAGGACAAACATGTCATCGTCGGAGACAACTTAGTAAAAAAAAGGTTGTCCGCTAATGGCTTCTGTAGAAACATGGTGGCACAAAATGGCGACGTCCATGTAAGGGGACCTCAGTGTAGATAAAAACGTCTCATTCTAAGGTAATAAAAACATAAGGGTTCATTATGTAAGGTCTTTATACACCACTGATTATATAGTCTTGTATATTTAATTGCATTTCTGTTAAGAGATCCTCCTAAAAATTACACACTGCACCTTTAAACACTTCACATTGGCAGATATTTTGCCAATTTAAAGCACAAATTCACTTAAATTTGATATTTTAGTTTAAAAACTAGACTTGGTTTCTTAGGTAATTTTGTTAATCAAGAAAATGCATCTTGAGTTAAAAAAATGTAATATTCGTACTTAAAAAGAAGACAAAAAACGAAGTAAGAAAGTCATTTTTTGCTGTGTATTATACGAGTTGACAAAATCGTATGAAGTGAACGCTGCAAAAAAATATTTTCAAGAAAAAAAATTCTAAAATATTAAAATATCTAAAAATTCTTAAATTAAGATGCTTTTTCTTGATGAGCAAAATGACCCAAGAAAGTAAGTCTAGTTTTCAGACCAAAAATATCAAACCTTAAATTCAAGAAAAATTGCTTACCCCATTGGCAGATTTTTTTGCTTGTTTTATGCACAAAATCACTTAAATTTTATATTTTTGGTCTAAAAACTAGACTTATTTTCTTAGGTCATTTTGCTCATCAAGAAAATGCATCTTAATTTAAGAATTTTTACTAAAAACAAGATAAAAATACTAAGATTTTTTTTCTTGAAAATCATTTTTTTGCAGTGAAAAACAATAATGAAACCCTGCCTACCCCAACATCACAGGGCACTGCAAAAAATGATTTTCTTACTTAGTATTTTGGTCTTGTTTTCAGTAAAAATATCTAAAAATTCTTAAATTATGATGTATTTTCTTGATGAGCAAAATGACCTAGGAAAATAAGTCCAGTTTTTAAACAAAAAATATAATTTAAGCGAGTTTGTACTTTAAACAAACAACAAAAATCTGGCAATTAGATATTTTACTAAAAACAAGACAAAAATACTAAGTAAGAAACTCATTTTATGCAGTGGGTCGAAAGCAAATCGTACAAAAACGCGCGAATGTGGTCGTACGAATTAGCCACCACGTAAATACGTAAAAAAATTGCCATGAGATTGAATAGGAATAAATATAGATGTAATTGGGACTAAGTTTCATGTGTCCCTAACTCAAATGCAATAAGGGAAGAATAATTTTCACGTAAAGTATCTGTAGGAGAAACCCATTACTGTACGTCATCTGAGCTATAAATGAAAAGCTTCAGAGCACTAAGATTTTCCTCTCGGAGGGCTGAAGACAAAACGTGTGAGAAGATAAAGAGCAATAGCTTGTGAGAGAGTTGGAAAATAAACTTGTCCCTGGATAAAAGATAAAAATGGACAAGTGGTGGCGTGTGAATGAAGTTCATGAGAAGAGTCAGTAGATAAGAAGGTGTTTGTGCGGTGAAAGCTTGAGTTTATTGTGTTATTCTCTGAGTTGTCATGTCTAATCTACACAAAACTAAATTTTTAAATCTTTTAAGAAAATGTGAGCAATGCTTGCTCATACAAAACTCACCACCAGGATGTCAAGGTGGTGTGGACGATTGCCAGACTATCAATGTGTGATCGCTGCTTGCAGAAATACTGTACTGTACGTCAACATCAAATGTGATCTCAGTATTCTGCTTTACTACACTCTTCAAACTCTGAACCTGAGATGCACTTACAGTCATTTTAATAGATGGGAATACAATTGAATTTTCTTACATGCTTACAAGTGCAAGTGTATGTGTGTAAGTGAAATTGCCCAGCAGACCGTATCTGATCGAATAAAAAGACTTACTGATGCATGAAGCAGCGTGTAACATTGGAGGATTCAGTCTGTGACATCAACTTCCTCTTCTAAACTATTTAACCCAAACACACATACACCTCCTTAAAACTCAACATGTCAGTCAGATGTTAAGCAGATGGTGGATGGATATGTTATGTTTGTTTATATTTATAATAACAGATCCAAGCACTAGACTAAGAAGCAGAATATAAGAAGATCTTGATGCTATAGCTGCCATCACTTTTGATGACAGATGAGCATGTCCAGTTATAAACTGCAGGTGCACTGAAAAAAATTATTCATTCAATTTACTAATTTTTTTTATGATAAGTGGTTGCAATCATATTTAGGCCACATTTAAACAAAGTTGTTTTTTCTATTTTTTTCAAATTTTTTTGTTGGGCCACGAGCCTAATGCACGAACAGATAGCATTCAAGTTTGAGCCTTGAAGGATTATTGGTTGAAAGTACTGAACAAACGCTCTTCAATGAACGAGTCAAATGAGTCAGAGCGAGAGCTTTAAAGATTTAAATAAACTGATACTGTCATTCATAGTCCAGTGTTAAAACAATATAGGGTAAATTCAGGCATTGATGAATGTAAGAAGGGTCCAAACCAACCTGAATAAAACCTACTGGACACTAATTACTGGACTATTAAGGCTATGACTTGTTTTTTTGGGGGATATATAAGAATATTCATAACACAACTAAAGGTGTGACGGATCACAAAACTCACGGTTCGAATAACATTGCCGTTTTTGAGGCACAGATTGAAACATTTTCCAGATTAGCAAAAAAAAAGAACAAAGCTGGTAGGTCTAAAATTAACATTAGGCACAGAAATCAAATCAAATGAATAATATCCTGTCAAGGACAGAAAGATTTTATGTTCGCTTGCTTTTTGAAACGCGTCTCTCCGTGTATGCACTTTTTAGTGCACTTAAACGCACGCACACACACAGATGGATGCCAATTCCAAGCAGCGCTTCGGGAAAGATATGCAGCATAAACAGTCAGTCCACATAAAGTGAAAATTATGTTGCGTAAATCACTTGAGTGTTAACATTCGAAAGCCTTTGAATCATGTGCAATGATAAACTTTCCCTATTTAAGTTTGCGAATTAATCTGCGAATCGCATGCGAGTCAAACTGTGTGTCGTGATCTGTACTGATCATTGATCAACTGCAATCCGGTACACCACTAATCACAACAGTTACGTATTTGTCAGCATGGCACATTCAAGTACACAATGACACTAAATTACATGTAAACCCATTCAATTTTAGTCAATTTTAGTTTAATCTAGCTGACTAAAACTAAAAACAATTCAAATGACTATGACTCAAAAGGCTATGACTAAAACTATTTAAAAATCTGGTGTCAAAATTAACACTGCTATGTTGAACAAACCCTCAATGGTCAAGCAGTGTGTGAAACTGTTAATAACAGGCGTTAATGAAATTCTGTTGAAAACTGCTGCGCTTTCAGAGCAGTTCTGCGAGCACAGATACGATGTGGGTGCGTACTTTGAATAGTAGCCAAATGCACATAGACAGCATACTGCTTGCAGTCTCTTATCATCTATATTAGTGGATAACTTCAGCAATAAACTTCCATAGATGAGTATGGTGTGTTTCTACTAATACTAATAGAGCAGAGATGAATGACTCTGTATTTTCAAGATCTCACACTGTGTGGGTGATAAATTTTGCTTCAATATGTTGCAGTAAGTGTTCAAATTATGTCAAATATTATGCGGGGTCCCCTTGCTAAGTCATTATAGGGTCGCCGTGATTTCACAGGTAAGATGTGACCCCGGATCAAAAAATTTTGTTGGTCCTGGATCAATGTTTTAATCATAGAAACGCTAAATTACCCTCAACTCAAACCCATAACAATTTTTACCCTTCAACATATTGTAAAGCCCCAGCCCCCCCAATTCGTACACGGGTTGCAAAACATTTTTAGTCTGAGCGAACTAAAGTTGTCTAATCTGGTCCCTCGATGTTTATAGGAGGTCCGGGACCACCCCAGCCCCCCCCCCAATTCGTACACGAGTTGCAAAACATTTTAAGTCCGAGCGAACTAAAGTTGTCTAATGTGGTCCCTGAATTCTTATAGGAGGTCTGGGACCACCCCAACCCCCCCCCAATTCGTACACGGGTTGCAATACATTTTAGTCTGAGCGAACTAAAGTTGTCTAATCTGGTCCCTCGATTCTTGTAGGTCTGGGACCACCCCAGCACCCCCCAATTCGAACAATGGTTGCGGAAAATTTTTTGTCTGAGCGCAATAAAGTTGTCTAATCTTGTCCCTCGATGCTTATAGGAGGTCCGGGACCACCCCAAACACTGGTTTCAGTACATTTTAAATCTGAGAGAAATATAGAGTATAGACAACCCTGAATGGGATTTTTGTTGTCCTAAACTTAACCTTGGTTTAATCTTTCCAAGAAAAGCACATCCGATCGACCAAAACGCATTTTAATATCAGGTGTAAATGTGGTCTCAGATTTAGGACATGAGGCCCTCTGGTGGTGAACACAGAAATGACTCTGTCCTCAGTCCTAGGACTACACTAATTTCACTGATATTAGATGTAGCATATAACACTCCAACTGCACAATTTATATGTATTGAAACTCTAAACAATAGATAAACGCAGAGATAAATGCATGTGTTTGTATATGCAGTACATTTCTACTGTACGTGTAATAGCTAATGTTTCTGTTAAAGGAAACTCAAAATGCATCAGGCCAAATCTTCAATACACTGAACCAAAACCAGCTTCCTCTTTCACAACTAATTTCACACAAGTCACCACATCCTTACATGGCCTGCAGTCTTTCAAATCTCAAGACGCAGTGGTTAAGCTAAACCTGCTATTCTGACTACAAAGACAAAGTATTTACACAAAAGCATGATGAAAAATGATTGAAATCTTTAATAAGAACAACAGTACTGTACAAAAACAAAATTTATTTAGTTATTCAGATTAAAAGCAGTTGACAATAAGTTTGAATGGATCAATAAATGTTTTGGCAATAATAAACTCTTTCCTATCTTACCCTTGTATGCACATCCAATACACATTGAAACAAATGCTGAAACTGTTAAATACTTCCCAGCTTTTTTTTCAAATACCCAGACAGGATAATAAGAGAGAAATTGTAAAAACTTTACAACTAATCTCCCACAATTGACAGAGTATCACTAAAAAGAACATGCTTGAGTTTAAAACAATGCAATCACTTTAAAATAAAGCTATCATCACATCAATGCACTATGCAAGTGAGAGATGTCTAAGCGTGTGCATTACCTGTAGGATTTCAGGAGGCGTTTTCGCTTCATACCCCTGCTTATGGTTTCACCCGGCGCTATGAAATTATCCATATACTTCCTCTGTAAATCCATGACGAGAGACAGTCTGTCATTCAGAGCGACGGACTTAGTGCCTCGTCTTCTGATGTCAAGTGTTTCCTGGAGTCTCACAAGCCACACCCCTCCTTTTACATTTAATGACAAGATCCTTTGGCCCTTGATAACCCTGGCTCCTCCCCCTTTCAGTAATCTTATTAGCACTTAAGGACATGGAGTCTAGCTAAAGAAACTCTTACCTTTGCTTCCCCTCAATCTGTCATAGTACTGTGTTTTTATCTCTTTTGCTAGTTGACTGACAGCTGAGACAGCACACCTCTTTTTCAAAGCGACACTCACATACTTAAAAACCAAAAACCGCAGACTCGCCATTTAACATCTCAATATAGACCCACATGTTTGTGAGGTGCATAAAATAAACCTGTGCAACCAAAAAGCCCCATGCAGTGAAAATGCTTGTGGTTAATATCCTCTTTCACCTTTTCGCATTCCTGTTTGACCGCAAGTTGCATGTCAAATGAAAAACCAAATCACTTGCTCTCTCTGTGGTTAAGCTTGTGAGCCTCACATTTACCTAATATGTCAAGATGCACACAAGGGAAGGAAGCGAGTTGCTATAATTTGCTGATGGGTTCATGTCTGTCGATGTGAAAGTAAAGCGTGTTGTGGCCAAAGAGGAGAAACAGCCGAACCCCATCAAGTCCTCAGCAGGTTTAATTAATGTCTATCATACACTAAGTTTACCTTTATAAATCTAAATGGCACAATAATGTGGCAGGTTTGCAGACTGAATGTGTCCCAAAAGGAGCTCTGCAGCGTTTTAAAATCTCAACCTGTCTTGCTAAAACGCGCTGATGCTTCAAATTCTCACCGTCTTAAGCAGCTTTGCAGAGAACATAATAAAGCAATCAGATTAGCTTTGACATTTACAGCGTTTCTGGAAAACAGTTGGCACAACATTCGTTTCGCAAGATTGACAGTAAATAAACTACACTGAAATTATGCAAAGTAAGGTTAAAATATAATAAACACCTCTAGCCTACTCAAAAGTTAACCATGTTAATGGAGGAAATAAAATTAGGGTAACATTCAAGTCGCAATGACATTGAAAAGAATATATATATTAAATGCATGCCCTCATAATCTTTAATCAACAGGGTTCCCACACCTTAGTTAACTTCAAATTCAAGGACCTTTCAAGGACTTTCCAGGTCCAATACCCTCAAATTCAAGTACTAAATGTGGGGACACATTTCACGTGAGAGCAAGGTTACCTTTAAAGATACATTGTTACAGTTTTCTTTCGAGGGAACTCGCGCTGCGTCACTGCGGTGACACTTTGGGGATGCCTCCAAGTGCATCTGAATGTGTATATCAAATTCAACCAATGGTGAGGCTTATGACAAAGACAGGGTGACGCGGGAGCCAGGAAGTATATCGCTATCTAAAATATGCCAAAGACGGCGTTACAGGGACGCAGGAAGTATGGCAAAGGAGACGCAGCGTCTCGTTCCTTTCTCAGGAAACAACAGTTACATACGTAACCTGAGACGTTTTCATGTGTCAAACACAACTATGCAAAAAAGCATTTTGATATGAATCAACATTCGCATACAGAAGATATAAGCATTTAAAGTGAACAGTTTAGCACGTGTGCTTAAAAAGTCTAAAATTTTTTATAATATTATCCTACACTACACAGGGAATAATATGGATTTTTTCCAGAAAACTTCTTCCATAAAATAAATACAAGCACTTCCAATGATCTGTATTTATGTATTTATATTTTCAAAAACTTCCCAGGGCCTTGAATTTTTCCCCCAGATTCACAAACGTTCAAGGATTTCAAGGACCCGTGGGAACCCTGAATCAAAAACACAAATCTTCTCCCCTCCTCAAAACGATCTCTCTTTACTTTCGGTCTTATGGTATGGCAGGTGGGCGGGGTCTGGGAAAAATCGCAGCGATTAGCAAATAGCAACATGCCTCAACTTCAAACGATCCAATCGGATCTCGATGGACAAATTCAAGTCCAACCCTACCTTTATTTATTTCAGAAACAATTTTACTCAGATATACGTCACCATGGGATAAATAAAACAATCGCTACTTCTGTTTCACGACAATTTTTTTACTTTTTTTGTTTTGATAATCGATTATTCGGATGAATATTTTATCAATTATTCTGCTAAAAAGCAAAACATCTATTCAATTAGATTCTTCGCTTATTAAAATTAAATAAAACCCTTTATCAGAGTGTTCATGTCTAGACGTTTACAATAAAAAACATATTCAGTTTTAAGCCTTAAATAAAAACGTTTGTCCAGTTTTTAAACAGTTAAACGCCTTTAAAAGTCCAAATTATAAATAAACAAAATGCAATGAGTTGTAATCTTTAGAGATGGTGATTAATAAACTTATTTTGATCTTTAACTTGAGACTTTTTCTACATGTTTCTGTTTATTAATCAAAGGGAATAAGCCAGATGACATGACAGTGAAAAGACCTCTGAATTTTCCCCTTACTTTTAAACAAATGCTTAGTTTTTGGTTCATTATTTGCATGAGAACACAAAAACAATATAACAAGACAAACTCACTTTATAAACTTCACAGACCAACTAATCCATAATGACACTTTCATAATCAATTATTTTACATTTAGCTTTTTCAGATGATTATTTTAAATTTTATCCATTTGTTGTAGTTAATTTGGGGCAAACATTATTTCATTTATCTAACAGTAAAATCCTATGACAGAAAATCTTGTTGTAAAGTAACAGCACATAAGATGTCATTCAAATCAGTTGCACAAAAAGTGAAGGACAGTGAAGTTTTAGGACGGTGAGGATTTTTAAATCTATGACTACGAGTATAAGCAATAATAAATGCAATGCTTGGTTCGGCAAACACCACTAATAATAAAACCATGATCCCATGAAAGCAGATGTGTTCCTCCTGTGGATGAATCACCGCAGGTCTTTCTCGTGATACAAATCTATTAGGCATGTAATTGTGTATGTGATTAAGCAATGATGAGATAAACATATTTAACATTATTAAACATTACCAGCTGAGCTTTGCTTTCTAATACTGCCTCTCAAACTTTTAAGAAAACACAAATACACAACATACATCCAAACCAAAACTTAAAAAAACAGCTGCTTGCTTTAGTTTGTCCATCTTTACAAAACAACTGATCTGATTAAAAACAGCAAATAACAAAAGTTACCATCGTCTCCTGGCTTTAATGTCGATGGGTTTGTTGGTGGCAAACGGCGATCCGCTGGCGGACATGCGGGGAGGTTTTGCTAACAGCTCTAGAGAGAGGAGCTCGGCGCGAGAAGGTAAACTCATCTTTGGTATCGGTACACTTCTTTTCTGGTCATCTCTTTATGAACACACCAGAGGGCAATGTGATACCCGCTGCTTCAGAGACACTGAACATTCATAGTCATATTCAGACACCTCGCTGAACCTGTGGAGGTGACACTATCTAACACATTGTACCTGCATCTGAGACTAACTTCTGTCCAACAAGCCTGCCACATATACAGCTTATATGACTGCTGATGTCTCATGATCACTGAGCTGTTTATGGAAGCTGCTGTATTACTGCATAGGCAAAAATATGGGCCTGGGCGGTATATGGAGTTTTTTGTAATATATCAAATATAATATATTGAAGCTTTGTTAGAAATGTACACTAAGACGTAAGCTTTCAGACATGAACTTTACAACTAGCTTGCATGTTGTGCATTTTCAAACATCTATCTTTGAATTTTATTTTCATCATACGCTGTCTTAATACAGATGTTTGTGATATTTCACACAGGGCTTTGACTTGCATGTAAACATTTACTCCACTTTGCAGAAAATATAAGAGATATGAGCTTCGGCCAACATCGGCCAGCCAATGAACCAGCAAATATTCAGTCATTTTGTGATAATCAACCAAGATTGTCCATTAGGTCCATTCTGTGTTTCAGTGGAGATCAACTCGAGTCAGAGTCAAGACCAAGTCCAGGTATATCTGAATGTGGACACACGCTTTACTCGCACTCGCAGGGTTCCCACACCTTAGTTAACTTCAAATTCAATTACCTTTCAAAGACTTCCAGGTCCAATACCCTCAAATTCAAGGACTAAATGTGGGGACACATTTCAAGTGAGAGCAAGGTTACATCGTGTTACCTTTTAAGATACATTATTACAGTTCCCTTTGAGGGAACTTGCGCTGCGTCACTGCGATGAAACTTTGGGGACGCCTCCAAGTGTGTCTGAATGTGTATATCAAATTCAACCAATGGTGAGGCTTAACGACAAAGACAGGGTGACGCGGGAGACAGGAAGTATATCACTATCTGAAATATTGCCAAAGACGGCATAACAGGGATGCAGGAAGTATGGCAAGGGAGACGCAGCGTCTCGTTCCCTTCTTAGGGAACAACAGTTACAAACGTAACTTGGGACGTTTTCATGTGTCAAACACAACTATGCAAAAAAGCATTTTGGTATGAATCAACATTAGCAGACAGAAGATATAAGCATTTAAAGTAAACAGTTTAGCATGTGTGCTTAAAAAGTCTAGAATTTAATGATATTATCCTACAATATACAGGGAATAATATGGATTTTTTCCAGAAAACTTCTTGCATAAAATAGATGCAAGCACTTTCAATGACCTGTATCTATGTATGTATATTTTCAAAAACTTCCCAGGGCCTTGAATTTTTTCCCCCAGATTCACAAACTTTCAAGGATTTCAAGGACACGTGGGAACCCTGCGGACTCGACTACAGTGGTGTGTTTAAATGAATGACTTTTCGTATCATTTGCTAATATTTAGTTTCTAAAAAATAGCATTCAACCATTTTAGGGTAATTTTTTAAAAAAACAACCGATATAAAATTTCTGTATATATGGCAAAATACACTTGACTGCAGTTACTGTATGCATTCATCACATGTGTATCAGACGAGTGAATTCATTGTTTAGATATATAACTGTGATGAGAACATCAGTGCAGCAGATGTTTGTGAGAATCATAAATCCCTGTCCTCTGACTATTAATTTCACTACAAAACAGAAAACTATGACTAATTCACATCACCAACAGGGAGGAAGATATGACCTCATTGATCCCATCTGCTCTAAAAAGTCATCCCTGGGTCATCCCTGTTTATGTCACCGGCAGAAATTTGCAGAGCTGAATACATAAGATGAAAGACAAAAACATTAAAATGATATGCAGGTACAGCTGATAGGTCTATTTCACAGCATGACGTGTACAAGTTGGAAGTAGAGTAAAATCTTTTCCGGTCAGTGCACCATCTTCGTTTTCCTTGCAGTAACATAGCGGAGACAAAAAGCTGTCAAGCATGAACAATGCAATTTATGTCACAGTTTAATATGATACAGATTTTTTTTTAAACCGATACCAAATATTTGGCTGCTTATGTGCTGCGATTTAAATTTACTGTTATACTTCACTACTGAACTGAAACAAAACCTATTAATAATAACAATCACTCCCTCTTTGCTTACAAAGTAATAAATGGAGGGGTCTGAAAGAGTGAAGAATAATATTAATTTAATGAAATAAAACATTGTCAGGAAAGTAACAAACAAAACAGCTTATATATCATTGCATTTCTTACATGCACTTCAGTTCGGTATAGATGCAATTAAAGTGTTTACATAACCTGTTTTAATACGATTATACTTGCTATGATTATGAACTTAATCGCATTATTTTTATCAAAGTATTGTGTTTCCATGAGGTAAAGTATATTCCCAAAATCCCATTATAATCGCATTATAAAGGGGGATTTGAAAGTAAACGTGGTCATTAAATTTATAAGTGTCTTTAGTGCAGGTTGGACACAAATAAATCAAATGTGCATTTAAAAGCTAGTGAAGCAATGCAATCACGTAATAAAACAAGGCCACACAACATGTTAAGATCATCAGATCACAATTAATAATCACAATTAACACGCGTATTAATAGGTATGTCTCATTTTTTTATTTCAAATTTCTATAAACTGGAAAGTAGCTGCACTCTTAGAAATAAAGGTACAAAAGTTGTCACTGGGACAAAAAGGTACACCTTTGTACCCATAGAGTGCATATTAGTACTTCAAAAGGTACATATTAGCAGTTTAAAGATACATATTTGTACCTAAATGGTACATATTAGTACCTTTTTAAAGGGTTCTGCCACAGTGACAGCTTTGTACCGTTATTTTTGACAGTGTGTCTAACAAATATACAGTACCTTGATAATATGAAATGCCTTTCCAACTAACAGTAACTAACCCTACTTCCGGTCCATATTGTGAAATAGCGCTATTCAAAGCATGAAATAAACATCATGTAATGTTAAATCAACATGCAACAAGTAATTTTATATAATATGATATATGTTGTATAGAAACCCAATGAAATAATT
The DNA here is from genome assembly GCF_027580225.2 of Misgurnus anguillicaudatus. Taxonomy (NCBI): domain Eukaryota; kingdom Metazoa; phylum Chordata; class Actinopteri; order Cypriniformes; family Cobitidae; genus Misgurnus; species Misgurnus anguillicaudatus. The sequence continues at coordinate 39,245,527 of NC_073348.2, forward strand.
GATAAAATAAAGCAAAGCATGCCCCTTTAGGTCATTTATTTAAATAACTGATCTAGTGATTGCATGCATGTGCACGAACAGCTAGCTCAGGTGTCATGGTCAAATATCTCTTTGTAAACAGCTCATCTATACTCTGGCTTTAATCTCTGCATCTTTCATCAGCGCTGTAACCATAGAGAGCAAACACTGCCACAGGTGAAGTGTTATGAAAAGAGCCTGGGACATCTGATATTAGGAAAGTTTAATGTTTTCCTTTATACACCACTAGAGGGCAATACTCTCATATCTGCAAATCGAATGTTTAACAAACTTTCAAATTGCTTGTGTTTGCAATCCTCTTTAAATGCTATCATTAAAAATAAATCTAGATGAACACACATCCAGACGACTATTTAATTATCTTGCACATCCTCAGCTTTTATTAACCTACATATAATAAATTATTTCCTTGGTATTTCTGTCTTGTTTTCAGTGTAAACATCTAATTTTTTAAAATCAAGATGGACTTTCTTAATGAGCAAAATAAGAAAATAAGTCTAGGTTTTTAACAAATAAATATCAAATTTAAGTGAATTTGTGCCTAAAACAAGCAAAAAATAATAATGCCAATGGAGTAAGAAAAAAAATTAGAAATAATTTTACTCTTTTTTCAAGTTTACACTTAATTCAAGAAAAATTCAACAAACATTTTCTTACCCCATTGGCAGCTTTTTTTGCTTGTTTTAGGCACAAATTCACATAAATTTGATATCTATTGTCTAAAAACTAGACTTATTTTCTTAGGCCATTTTGCTCATCAAAAAAATTCATCTTGATTTGAGAATTTTTTGATATTTGTAATAAAAACAAGAAAATATTTAGTAAGAAAGTAATTTTTTGCAATGTAGTCAACATGTGAAGTGGATCAAAAAAGTTAATCAAGACAACAATGGGTACTGTTCAAATACAACTTGTTTGAATACAACTTTAATGTTGACTAGTGTAACTATCCACCTTATATGATATTAAAATGCAAATAAACAACACTGCTGCAAATCTAACCTACAATTATAAATAGCACTGCAAAAAAAGATTTTTAAGAAAAAAATTACTTGTTTTCAGTAAAAATTCTTAAATTAAGATGCTTTTTCTTGATGAGCAAAACGACCCAAGAAAATAAGTCTAGTTTTTAGACTAGAAATATCAAATTTAAGTGATTTTGTGCAAAAAATAGGGATGTTAACAATAAATCGATCTTCGATTAATTGTCGATAAGAATTAAATCGATAAAACTTAACGATTGTCGAAAAAGCAAGTGTGTGCGGCGCCTAATTTGTGCGGCTTGCATAATTTGACATCCCTAGCATAAAACAAGCAAAAAATCTGCCAATGGGATAAGCACATTTTTCTTGAATTTAGTGTTTAAGAAAAATGTTCAAGATATTTTTGGTCTAAAAACTAGACTTTTTTTCTTGGGTAGTTTTGCTCATAAAGAAAAAGCATCTTAATTTCAGAATTTTTAGATATTTTTATTGAAAACAAGACAAAAATACTAAGAACATTTTTTTGGAAATACTTTCTTGCAGTGTAAAGTGAAAGAAAATGGTTGCTGGAGTAGCATCGGCCTCACGTGTGATCTGTTTTTGCCAAGCAACTCTATTGATTTGTTTAATTCAGTGTCTACAGAGGAGACTCAGAGACGACGCCATCACAACCTGTCACTGTTCATTTAGCCCTCGCTCTGTACGGATCCACCTCGCCACCTGTGCTCGACTGCATTGCCATGAAGCACATGTGTCCCATTGGATGGCTCCTCCTCAACGGGCTGTTCACACTTATCATGGGTGATCTAATCATCGAGTATCGAGTTCACTTGTGATATTATTAGCATGCATTTTCAGACCGTGTCTCCACTTGTGACTGAATTTCATTATGTGTATAATGGCTAACACGCACATTTTATATTGCATTTACACTTCATACGCCTCACACCCAATCAACTCCTGGCAAAAAATGCTCAACTCTTCTGTCTGATATATCAGGAACTTTTCACTAATACATTAATGGAGGTGAATTTAATCAGTAGTTAAACGACTGTCTTACCTCTAACAACAGCTTCCTGATTGTTAAAAGACTGCCATGCTAAACAAAGAGCTAACTTAGTAGTGTTTTCTGTTCAACAATAACTCACATAGCTTCCTGTTAATGGTAAAGTGGTGATTTGTAACTGGCTGACATCACTGAACAATACATGAACAAATTCACTGATGAGATTATTCTTGACTACTTGGTGTTACAAAACTCGTGCTCAGCCCTTGGGAATGAAACGTTAGCACACTAGATCACTCCAGATGTAGCTTAATCAAAAAATCGCAGTGAATTGGACATCCTAAAAGATCAGTGTGTCCACTGGAAAAGCACCCAGGATTCCTTTGGAATGTTTTGCTTAGATTAAGTTAACTCATGTGGCTCGGATCTAATCCCATCCTCCCTGGACTACCGACTGAAGATCTCTTCACTGATTAAAAACGGTCAGCGCCTGCTTAACAAACATGGGTTGGTCGAGCAGGTACAGTTACAGTCTCAAAAACACTGACTGGTAACATCAACGGTCTGTAACGCAAGATGACCGTCTCTGCTGATGGCACGTTACATGATACAAGCTTTTTACTTAATAAACTAACCAGTCTTTAATTTCCACAGCCGTCACAGACACGACAGGCGAGAACTGACAATCTGCGTCAAAATGATACAATTACGTCTCGCTTTACATATCATACTGTGTTCCTGTAGCACAACTGCTGTTACAAAAGCATAGCAAAGGTCATGTAAAATGTATACTGTAGATGTACTGTAAGTTGCTTCGGGAAAAAGTGTCTGCCAAATGCATTTTTGTAAATGTAAAGCAATAGTTATCTATCTATTAAACCAGCATGGACTCTTACTAGCACCTGAATTTGTGATGTGCATGACTTGGACATTTTATTGCACTAAAGAGGTTGTTAGGCGCACAGGAGTTTAAAACAAGTGAGTTTCAGTGAGTTCCCGCTCACCTTAGTTAACTTCAAATTCAAGGACTAAATGTGGGGACAAATTTCAAGTGAGAGCAACATTGTGTTATGTTTTAAGATACTTTCGAGGGAACTCGCGCTGTGTCACTGCGGTGACACTTTGGGGACGTCCCCAGGGGGTAAGTGCGTCTGAATGTGTATATCAAATTCAACCAATGGTGAGGCTTGACGACAAAGACAGGGTGATGTGGGAGCCAGGAAGTATATCACTATCTAAAATATTGCCAAAGACGGCGTTACAGGGACGCAGGAAGTATGGCAAGGGAGACGCAGCGTCTCGTTCCCTTCTTAGGGAACAACAGTTACATACGTAACCCGAGACGTTTTCATGTGTCAAACACAACTATGCAAAAAAGCACTTTGGTATGAATCAACATTCGCATACAGAAGATATAAGCATTTAAAGTGAACAGTTTAGCACGTGTGCTTAAAAAGTCTAGAATCTTTATGATATTATCCTACACTACACAGGGAATAATATGGATTTTTTTTTCAGAAAACTTCTTGCATAAAATAGATTCAAGCACATTCAATGACCTGTATCTATGTATGTATATTTTCAAAAACTTCCCAGGGCCTTTAATTTTTTCCCCCAGATTCACAAACTTTTAAGGATTTCAAGAACCCATGGGAACCCTGTCCCTGGCACGCAAGAAATTTGGGCTTTATGACGCGTTTGGTTTTAAGATGGATGCGGTCATGACAGTGTTGGCCTTGCTTCTTTTTTGTCCACCAATCAAGTGACTTGTCATAAAGGAGTTAAAAAATGTTCAAATAAATAAATTAGTAACTACTGCCCCACCAATTTCTCAGGCTGACGATAGGGAGATCTCAAAATGGGGCATATCACCCAACACTAACTTGTATGCGTACCGTATTTTCCAGACTATAAGTCGTGTTTTTTCATAACTTGGCTGGTGCTGCGTCTTATAGTCAGGTGGGTCTTGTAAGTCAATGAATTAATTTTGAAATTATGAGGCAAGAGACAACATTACCGTCTACAGCCACGAGAAGCCGCCATATGCTGCTCCTGTATTTATGTAATTCAATGGATTCAGTGATGTGGAATGATGAGCCTGCAAACTTCATGATCGTTGGCTTGTTCGGTTAATTTAGACTATTCAACCTTCCAGGTAAGTTCTGTATGCTATGGTTTATCGTTTAAATAACTTATAATATCACTTTAACGTACAGACATCTATTCAGCCTGCTGTTCTGTCTGCTATTGTTATGAATAACTTGGCTTTCCAGATTAAATGTCTGTTCTTTGGCTTGGATTTTGTGAAATAATTTTCTAAATAAATGCAACGTATAGTCCAAAGTGACATATATTTAATTTCGTCTTCATGACGCATTTTTGAATGTTGCGACTTATACTCCGAAGCGACTCGGGTACATGCACCTTGTGACAAATTGCAGTACCTTTCCTAGCCTAGATACTTCTGTGGGCGGGTACAAAAATGTGGCGCTGACGCATGTGTAATAAGTCAAATATACCCATGCCTGTAGAAGTTGGGCAAGAGTACAAGACGTGTTAAAAAATATGTGGTATTGTGACCATGGGCCCCTATCTTTTCATCTTTGTTGCTTTACTTTTCCTAAAAATCTCAGGAAGTTAAGACACGGGTAATGGGAACACACATGCATGCTCTTGGGTTTGTTGATAAGGGCTACAGGAAGATACGGATAGTCTTGACTAATCTTCACAAGATCTTATCTTTCTAACTACACTGATAAAGATCAGATTTCAAGTTGAGATTAATTTCAGTCCAGGAAACAACTACAGTACAACAATCCATTAAAGTATCTATGACTGCTAACAAAGTTTTGATTTCATGAATCTGTTAGTGAGCAAAAAATAAGTGCCACAGTCTCTTTATGCACCCTGATGTCTGCTTTGCCTAATTTCCCATCAAAGGCTGCAAGTTTGTCTTCCATTTACCCGCAATGCTTTAATCATTAAATGCAGTAAAGAAGATGCCAGATGATGAAGAAGAAAGTGTGAGAGGAAAGAGTTTGTTGGTAGTGGTATACTTTCATTGCACAGACAGGTTTAATTAGTACCTGCCATGTGGCGGGTCACCTGGGACTAAAGTTACTGCTGGTGCAATCTGCCAACTTCACCGACTGTCTCACTGTGTCTCACTCCATCTCACTGCTTTAATGATCTTCTCCACAGGAGACCGACGTCTAACTTTCTCGCTCGGCAGGCACGCCGCAGATGCTCGAAAACATCTTACTGAAGTTTCAGAGCAGTGCATTTTTGACAACAGAGAGCGCTTTCAAGCGTTTATCAGGTAGACTTTAGTAAAGATCGTAGTGGGTTATTAATAGCATGTTATGTCTAATACGTCTCCCTGGTTGGCATCACCATCAGTCTGTAATTTATTTTCAAAGCTTTTCCATATACGACAATAAGCAGAACAGTCAGGCACCAACTATTTCTGGACAAAATAAATAACGCGCAGCGAAAAGAGATGAAGGGAATTTAAAAGGAAAACATTCTAGCAAGCTCAAATAAGATTAGGTCTCCATATAATTCAGTATTAGGTCTGGTGAGAAGACCACAGGGGCATGGATGGAAACTAAAGGAGAACAAAAGAAGGTTAAGCCACATCATCCCCTCAAATATCTTCAACTGCGTCAGTCGTGCAGCACAGATAACACGTGTTTCAAATATACACACTATCCAGTGCGATAACTGATGAAAATTAAAGCCATCTACCCAACTGAAGTGGCACAATCTTGTCTCATACACATGCGCGAGTATCATCAACATTTCAAGTGAATTGTTTACATCTGGGAGCACTTTCTTAAAGAAACATTCCCATGCGCCGTTCCCGAAAGGCCTACATCTTAATGTCTCCAACCTCTGAACCAATAAGGAAACAAGAACCTCCGAGCTAAAGAGACAGAAACATGAGTAATAATTTATCATTAGTAAAAATGTAAACAGACAGTAATGAAAAGGCTAAATGTGGATACACTGCACATAGTCAAAAGCTTGGGACATTATTGAAGATGGACATTGGACACAACCAACAAGTTATCTGTAGCATTCCTAGAATTCCAGGCCTTATTTGCATTGTCAAGTTCCTGCACTAATTCCTGGAGGGCTTTTCCATCAACGCAGCAAAGTCTAATCCTTGCATTAGCGTAGCGCAAGAGTGGCCGATTGTCTCACATTGGCGTATGTACTTGAGGTATTAAGACATGGGTGAGGTAATGGGTTTATTAGTTTTGCTGTTGGACAGCCGTTAATCCCATTAAACCCTACCTATGTGATGTCACTGTCCAAACTTTCACAGACTTATGCGTAGATATGGGCTGTCCCAGGGATGCCCTCTCTCCAAAGTAAGCCAGGGAAGATCTCTAGACGTCACAAGCTACATACAGTACGCTATCTGTCTTTTTATAGCACCATGTCTGCGATTACCGTGTCTTATCCAGAGGGTCTACTTACGTCTGAAAAACATTGTGTGAAGTACATTATGTAATTTGACATGTTTTGGAAAGCTATTAGAAATATTCGTACAATCTTAAGCGCGTCAAAGTTAAATATGCCTGTTGAATCCACAAGGCCACGTTTAATCTCCCCAAAGCCACGTTCGTATTAATAAGCAAGTGTTTGATTACAGCTGTCTCAGGTAGTTTAAATAAGTAATGCATTAAAATCCAGTGGATGCAGGTGTGTCAGGCTGAATGAAGCTGCTGGGATGTGCTGAATCAGCTTGCGTCTGCACTCTGAGCAATATGAAATAATGGCCTCTGCTTTTTCATTTGACTCCAGGATGCTGCAGTGCAAGACTCTGGGACAAAAGCAATGAAGTCATGGGGTTTAAAATGCATCTTTACTACTACTAGTGTCAAATCAATGCTGTTCACTGTAATGTTAAAGCATTTATCTTATGCCTGCATTCATACAGCTCAGTGGTAGAGTCCTAGACTAACAGCGCAAAAGGTTGTGGGTTCAATCCTAAGAAACACCCATAATGATAAAATGTATACTGCGTGAAGCACTGTTATTCGCTTTGGATAAAAGTGTCGGACAAATGCATATGGTGCTTTTCCACAACATGATCTTCCATGGTATGGTCACGGAATATTTTGCTCATTTATCCGTTTCATTCACTGCAAAAAATGACTTTCTTACTTAGTATTTTTGTCTTGTTTTCAATCGAAATATCTAAAAATTCTTAAATTAAGGTGTTTTTTCTTGATGAGCAAAACGACCTAAGTAAATAAGTCTAGTTTTAAGACAAATAATATACAATTTGTCCTTAAAACAAGCAAAATTATCTGCCAATGGGGTGAGAAAAAAAATTGTGAAATAAGACTTCTTTTTTCTTAAACACTTAATTCAAGTAAAAATTTCTCACCCCATTGGCAGATATTTTTGCTTGTTTTAAGCATAAATTCACTTAAATTGTATATTTTTTGTCTAAAAACTAGTATTATTTTCTTAGGTCGTTTTGCTCATTAAGAAAATACATCTTGATTTAAGAATTTTTAGATATTTCTACTGAAAACAAGACAAAAATACTAAGTAAGAAAGTTATTTTTTGCAGTGTTGTCAAGGATCTCCGCATTTTTCCGTGTCCGTACCACACTGCAAAAAATTATTTTCAAATGTATAAATGTAACTTGTTTTCAGTAAAAATATCTAAAAATTCTTAAATGAAGATGCTTTTTCTTGATGAGCAAAACGACCCAAGAAAATAAGTCTAGTTTTAAGACCAAAAATATCAAATTTAAGTGAATTTGTGCTTAAAACAGGCAAAAAAATCTGCCAATGGGGTAAGCAAATGTATCTTGAATTTTCTTGAATTTAGTGTTTAAGAAACATTTTCAAGATTTTTTGCTTACCCCATTGGCAGATTAAATCACTTAAATTTGATATTTTTGCTCTAAAAACTAGACTTATTTTCTTGGGTTGTTTTGCTCATCAAAAAAGCATCTTAATTTAAGAATTTTAGATATTTTTACTGAAAACAAGACAAAAATACTAAGAATTTTTTTCTTGAAAATCATTTTTTGCAGTGCAAGGCCTTTCTTTTCTGTGTCAGTTTCACGTATTGCTTACTCAATTGTTTTTCCAATTTTTAGATAATTTTCATGTGGGTTTGGGTTAGGATTTCACTTTAACTATTAGTTTATACTAGGGGTGGGCCGATCCAATATTAAGTATCGATATTATTCCGATATTGTCGGAAATGGCCATATCGAATATTGTAGAAGTCAGGGAGTGCAATCCGATACCAACACGAACCTTAACTGTCATGGCAACTTGGTGTAAACCGCGACTGAGCAACATGAATTTGCACAAAGTTGCACCTTAAATTTCACTTTGAATTTTTGTGCTGACTAATTAAAAATGTTGCTACAAGTCTATTTGAAACATTTAAATAAAAATGAAGCAGCGGAATTGCACAATGTTTCACTAAGTCATGAATTTGAACCATTCTTTGCACAGTAAAACATTTGAGTTCTGTAGCTCTGATTAAGCATGATGCTTTTTGTATGGCTAACAAATTTGTTATTTGCAGCTTAATTGATTAAAAGGGCAATAGAGATGGTATTGGATTGGTATCGGTTTTGACAGATACTCAAGGTTGTGGTATCGACATCGGTATCAGACATGAAAAAGTGGTATCGGCCCAGCCCTAGTTTATACTATTTTTTCCGGATTTTTAAACAATTTGGGTTAAACAATTGAGTAACCAATACGTGAACCTGACACGGAAAAGAAAGTCCGTGGTATGGACATGGAAAAATGCGGAGATCTATGACAATAATATGGATAAATGAGCAAAATGTTCGGTTACTATAACACGGAAATTCGTGAGATCAGGTTGTTTTCCATTGCATGCACGGTACGGCTCGGTAGAGCTCACTTTTGGGAGGTTTTCCACTGGTTACCGTATGTACCACCTCAATTGAGGTTCCAAGCGAGTGCACCGTTACTAAAACATGACGTGTAAATACTGTAGATAACTGATTGGTCAGAGAAAGCGAGTTTACCCGTTGTACCCCGCAATGGTGCCAATATACACACTAGACCGCTCCAAGAGCATTTGGAGGGCTCGGACCAACTAGGTGCGAAAACACTCAGGAGCTACGATAGCCATTACAGAAAGCTGAAGCAGAGAAGTGTTGTTCATCCCTCATTATTTCACTGCAGTGCTTTGTTGCTGTAATTGATTGGACCAATTAGTAACAGCACAATGGTGCACAGAAAGGTCCAAGGTTCAGCCAAACAATCTCATCCATGAACGAAGAGAACAAATGAGCACATTCATGTGAAACCAAACCGTATGATGTGACCCAAGCTGACCACCTTTGACCTTTATAAGCTGCTTAGAGCTCATCTCTGTAGATCAGTGAAAATACTTTAAATGCGGTCGAGCTTTCAGCCTATGAAAACACACAAGAAAGCTGCCAGCCAGTTATCTAAAATGCTAAACATTTCGTTAGGTTTATGATTAGGCTATAGGAATTATGATCAACTGTATGCGTATATGTAAAATATGAACCCATTTCAATATCTAAGTCAGAGTTCAACATAAAGGGCCAGCGTGAGAGGCACTCGGGCCAGTAAACAGTATCGATCGGTATTGTCATTAATATATATTACTAATATACATTAGTGCCTGTGGCCGTTTGTCTGTATGTATTTTTATGTGATGTTACCATCGAGACACATTTTAAGTGCCGTGAACGTTAACTTCTCAGTGTCATGAGGTTTCTCCTACTTATTTGTTCTGGGGGACACTGTTATTGTGAAATTTCAGAGTATAGTTTGCATTTAAATTTGCCAATTGTCTTAACACATGATGAATAAAATGTGTATGTATACAATTATATTTAAATATGTGACACTGAAATCTTTTTTTTTGTGGGGCCAATGAAAATTTAGACAGGGCAAGTGAACCTGAACCAAATAAAAAAAAAATTGTGTTGAGCCCTGTAAGCAAAGATTAGTGTGCGAGTGAGAGAGAAGTGAAATACAGGGGATTATGTTATTTTGGTCGTAGCGATAAAATGCTTTACATTCTTGGTTTTCATTGTCCGCACATTTGCCATGTTTTCTCATTCAGCTTAAAAGCTCCATTGAAATGGTCCAAAACATGAAATCAAACTTGTTTTTAGGCAAATGATGCATAAAGATATTTCAAAAATGTGACACTGGACCACGAAACCAGTCATAAGTCATACAGGTAAATTTGTAGAAATAGACATAAATCCAATAATACATTGCATGGGTCAAAATGATAAAAAAAATTTAATGCCAGAAAATCATTAGGATATTGAGTAAAGATAATGCTCAATGAAGATATTTGATAATTTTCCTACTGTAATAAAAACATTTTCTTTACCATTAGTAATATGTGTTGCTAAGGACTCCATTTAGACAACTTTAAAGACAATTTTCTCAATATTTAGATTTTTTTGCCATATCTTTACAAACCATACATTAATGAAATGCTTATTAATTCAACAAGATGATGTTTGAGTCAAAAAATTAACCCTTATGATTGATTTTGTGGTCCAGGGTCACATATTGTATGAGACTGTCTGTGAAATGCTCAATATTGTTGCGTTCACACCAAACGCAAATAGAGCGTCTGGCGCAAATTATTTCAATGTTAAGTCAATGTAAAGACGTGTTTACGCACACTTGGAGGTCAAATGATGTGAATGAGGTGTTTAGCGTGGCGCGGTAGATGCTAATTCGCCTCATCCCACGTTTAGTTCGTGAATTACGCGGATTTGCGCCTGATGTCCGATTTGAAAAAAATTTACTTTTGTGAATTCGCACCGCGTTAACCAATCAGAAGCCTGCTTGCTGCTGTGGAGGCAGGCCCGCTTGGAATCACTTATTCAACATTGAGGAACGACTGATATTTCGCATCAATTTCGCTTCAAATGCTTGCTTTTTACACGCGTCTATTTTGTTCTAGACGCGCAAATGCATTTAAAATGTTCAAGTGGCAAACTAGACATGGTAGACACAAATTTTACGCTCTCTTCGCATTTGGTGTGAATCCAGCATAATGATGAGATTAGGAGCATCAAAGTTTGATTTTTATTATTGATTTTGCATTAATTTCATTCTTGACATGACATTACTCAGTCGATATTAAAGATATCAAGGTTATATTTACACAGAATGTTCTTTATATTAAGTAGAATGATTTTATGTAGAAAACAGGAAATCACAAAACATGATTTTAGCTGGGTTTTCAAAGGCATGGTCACATATCGGGAAAAGCATGCATAAAAGTATGTAGACATTACAAATACTGTATGAATATTGTGCAACTGATGAAATTTAGGCAAATGTACTATTGTTTTTACAAAAACCATGTATGTATTTTCTACTTGGAGCCCAAATCATCTCAGCTACAGATGATGGGCAACAATTTGTGACTGAGGCGTCTATTTTGCAAATATACTCTAAAAAGGATGTGTTAATTATTATTATTGTTAATGCTATATAACACATTATGTGTTGATTTTGTGTTAAAATAAATGAAAAGGTAACACAAAATGTGGTGTTCCAATAATAACACAGATTAAGGACAAGACAATATGTGACCCTGGACCACAAAACCAGTCATAATGCTGAGTTTACACCAACCGCGTTTCAGGCGTCAAAATCGCGTTTACCGCGAGTGGTTTCCGGCTTGAACAATTTGGATGCATTCGCGCGTGTAGAGCGGAGTAGACGCGTGGAAAAAGCAAGCATTTGATGCGCCTCAGAGGCAAACTCCACTTCTTGTGGGAGGGGCAAGTGCTATGCGGTTGTCTGTTTGCAAGATTAATGATTTTGATTGTGCATTTAGCGAGAGAGTTACCAGTTTGTATTTGGTAACCTTATAGGGGGGAAATAAACGACGCGGGTCGATAAACATCACGTGATTCAAAAGTGAAGTGTGTATAACAACGTACCAGGTTGCCCAATGTCCTCACTGACACTCTTTCAAGCGAGGTCCTTTTTATTCCTGTCTCCTCTATAAAAATAAAAACTTGTGTCATATAGTTCCGGTGCATTGGTTGAATGAGTGACTCCGGGCGGGGCTGCCACCACAGCGGCAAGTAGGCTCCTGATTGGTTAACGCGGCGCCAAAAGTTCAAAAAGTTCAAAATTTTTAACTCGGGCGTCAGCCGCAAATTCGCGTGATCCGCAAAATGCACAAAAAGCACATTCGCGCGTACCGCGCACAACGCTCAATTCGCAAAGAGGCTGAAACGCCTCTTCCGCGCCGTGGGACCTCCTGACATGCGTCAACGCGCCTTCACATTGACTTAACATTGAAATCGCACGCGGTTGGTGTAAATGCAGCATTAGTCACACAGGTATATTAGTTGCAAAAGCCAACAATAGATTGTATGAGTTAAAATATAATTTTTTAAATCCAGAAATCATAAAGGTATTAAGTAAAGATATTTTATAAGCTTCCTAGCGTAAATATATAGAAAAATTTATGTATTGTTAGTAATATGTGTTGCTTTTATTTGGACAACTTTAAAGTCGATTTTCTCAATATTTAGATTTTTGGCACCCTCAGATTCCAGGTTTTTAAATAGTTTTATCTCAGACCATCTCAACAAACCCGACATCAATTAAAAATGTAGTTAGGAGTCATTCCAGAAAAACGCAGAATTTTTTTTGTGATTGTTGCGGGCAAAAAATGCGCTTAAAAATGCGGGATATTTATGAAATTTTATGCGATAAAATTGTGGGAACTTGCAAAAATTGCGGGAACTTGCAAAAACTGTTTGCAGCTTTTCAATGATGTCCATGTCACATAATCACGCCACTTCATAATGTTCCCATGGCAACAGGGGACATGGCTGCGCTTTTGTGAAGTAAATGCATAATTTTTCTACTTTCTGCTAAGATTTTTGCTACGACAATGCAGGAATTATGAAATCATGCAAGCCCTGTATATTTTGCGCATGAAAATCTGCAATTTATGCGGCGAAAGAACGGCGTATTTGAAAAAATGCGGCCCCCGCATAAATATGCGGACTTTGGCTGATTGAATCAGGGATTGCATAGTCACGTTTTTCTGGAGGGAATGATTTAAACTATTCAACTTTCAGATGATGTATATTTTTGTATGTCATGTTAAGTTTTGACATACTACAAAATCTATTTCTATAGTATGACAGAATGAATGTTATGAAGTTAATTACAATGACTATGACTCAACAGAGCTAATAAGGTTTAACATGTCTCCACCTAAAAAACACAATAACTGCATTACATGTATTACTAAACTGTTTTCACTGCCTTAGGGAAGACCACAGAGATGAAAGCGCTGTCTTAAGGCTATAACACAACCCTAAAGGCAGAAGGGCCTGTAGTTTGTGAATTTTGAGCACTTATACAAAAGTCTATATATTTGTTAAATAACCGCAAGAAGGGATGAGACAATAACTTGTCACTTTAAAGATGCACACTCCCAGGATTATATGAATGTCTACTTGCAATTTTAAGAAATAGCATGGTGCTTTCGCAATCTAGTAATGTGATCGAGTCATGCAAATGATTGTTTTCCCTACAAATATTTAAGAAGTGTTGGCTTGAGTATCAAGGTTTGTTTAATGTCATGTGCTTAAGTAGAAAATAAAAGTTTGATTTGCCATGTCAGGATACGCTGCATCCTCTAAAAAACCTGGCCCTCCTCTGAACTAATGCCTCGTTCGACTGTACATGTGCCACACGCTAACTTTCCTGTTACCTCATTCATCACAATCGTAAAAGCGGCACGTCAGAGCGATGCCATTAAAGATGCCGCAGAGCCTTTGAGAAAACCCAAAGCACGCTGCTGTCACGCCTGATTCATTGCACCCTGCCTATGCTGGAGTGGCTCTGTTTTGTTTTGCTGGCTTTCCACATCGGGGCGATGACATCAGAGCCTGCTATTCATACTCGGGTGTCGACAGGAGTTTTGTCTAAGGGATCTTGTGAAATCCCAAAGCTGCCAGGTGAATCCATGTAGGAGCTTTACTCATAGCGTGAAACACACCCAACGAGGGATGAAAACAAAAAGGTCACCTATACCAAATAGCTTTGACGGTGATAGCTGTGAGTTTCTGTGGACTGTGGTAGCGCTGGGCAAGCGTAATGTGATGCAAGGTGATGTTTGTGAAAACCACCCAGACCTTTCAGCACATGAAGCTAAACCTCACCACCATCAGCACAAACTATGCTGACATTTACTTCAAGATTAATACAAATCTACAGGCTAACACATAGATCCTTGTGGGCTTGGTGTGTAAACAAATCTAAAGCAAATCTTTTCCCTTCAGGTAAGGTTGTTTTCTACTCACTATACTCACCATATCCAGGAATGCCTTCGAAACGGGAAGTTGTTGACGTGCATCATTTTTTTCTCCCTTCCTGTGTAATTGCGGCCGGTCTTCATTTAAGCGAAGGTGTGGTTCGGTCGGCGTCTCCCTTTTAGAAATAAATAACTTTTACACAGTCCTCAGGATAGGCATTATATCCTCTACAAGCTGTAATGTGCTCCATGCATCTCAGAAACAAAAAGACTGACAGAGAAAACATCATCTCAGTAGCGTGCTATTCCACAGAAGAGTCTTGATACGATACTTTAGCACGTGCATAAATAAACATTTAAGGCAACGAAATGTGTTATTCACCCAAAAAGAAACTGCAGCTAGTCTTTGTGTTAAGGGATTATTCTGTAGTAGTACAGCAAAAACAACAAACAAAGAGCAGCACGTGGGTCCGTCCGCTGCCTTTTGTGCGCATTTTTAAACTCATTGTGCATCCTCATTGTGAAGTCTTATTATTAACCGTTTCTTCGTCTCTTTTTCTCTTCATTTGGTCGAAAGACGTGCGCGCCCGTGCCTTCAGGAAACCCGGAGACGCGCGTCGTCCCTCATCTGTAGAATTCCTGGCGCAGACGGCGCGGTTACCATAGACAGAAGGATGACAGGTCCTATCCGGTCCTGTTGTCCTCAGTATTCCGATCTAGTCATGTAAATCCTAAAATGAAGAAAGCACTCCACTCCTCTCAAGCACCATGTAAGCTATTGATCCATTTAGTGTAGATCGCTTGAATTAATTCATTGCTGTTTGCCGAAGGAATGGGTGGAGTAGCCGTAAAGGGATGAGATGGAGGAAAAAATATACCGTGTCATCTTAGTGTTGCCTGCTTTCCCGTGCCCCATCTGGGAAGACTGATCCCGCGCCGGCGAGGTCTAGCCATCGCGCAGATGATTGTATTGTGCAGAAAGAATCCAATGAATGCGGTCAAAGCAGCTGTTAGCACGTGCTAAACCTCTCAACATTCACACAAGTCACTATCGCTTATCCTCTCTTCCTAACCCCAGGGTGCTCCTCCTTTCTCTTTCTCTCTCTCTCTCTCTCTTTCTCTGGACAGAACGGCAGTGTTCTTGGTTCTTGTCTTGCGAACGTCTACCAGCTCTCTGCTGCAGCACCGACTCAGGGCAGAACAGGGTGTGTGTGTGTGTGTTTGTGAGAGACTGTGCGACTAGATGTGTGTGTTTGTGTGTGTTTCAGCGTCAAGGGGCCCTACAAGGGAAACTGTGACCGGCCAACATCGCACAGCGCTAAATAAAGCACACATTGTGACAGCTGGAGAAGCCTGTTTGTGCAGCAGGAATTAAACCTGATCACAATAACTGAAAGGTCAGAAGCAATGACAGATATCCACACAAAACGAATACTTAAAGGATTAACACTGAATGGATTGTGTGAAATTGGAGCTCGCACTCGTGTCCACACTATGAACACATTTCTGCCAGCATAGAGAAAAAGGTTTTGCATATATCTGAATTGTTTCTTCAAGATTGCTTTTAAGTCATAAATTATAGTCTTTAAGATAATTTTTCAAGATAAAGGTCTCAAACTGTGCTTTGATCTGAAAATAGGGCTGCTTAAATATGGGCATAATCATAATTACTTTGGTTAAAATCATGATCACGATTACTCAGTGACTTTAAAAACATGCATTTATTTAACCTTTTTATTAAAAAGGCCATACCATGAAAAGACCTACTTTCACTAAAAGGGTTGTTTTTACTAAACCATTTAGAGTATACAGATAAGAAGACACTTTGAGCTTCATTTTCCAGGTTTCAAAATCATTTTAAGTTAAAAATTTAAAAAGTTAAAGAGGCTGAAGTACATTTTTTTTGCATAACATCTTTTTATTACTAAAAATCTTAATGATAAATATGTGTGTGATACCTAGAAATGCAATGATCCCAAAGCCACAAGTCTGAAGAAGTTATGTTTCACGTTTGAGGTCAATAGGCCCAAAAATGAGGGTTTTTGTAAGACTAGTGCCTTTTCTAAGTGCCAGTCAGCTCCAACATAAAAGTATTTTGTTTACATGCATACACGTTCGTTCTTATTGTTATTTATACCTATCTTAGCATTTAAAATGCAGTTTCCACACCAGGAAACAAAACGTCACACAAAGATCATTGAATTCGTTATGTAAATGGATACACGCTCTGTCTATCATTATTTTCCATGAAGTCATTGGAGAAACAAGCGAGTCAAATGACGTCACGATATTTGACGGCGCTGTTTGGATATTATGTGTTATACTCCCGCCTACTTTTAAAAACAAAGTTTGAATGCGGGTTTGTCTTTATTTGAACCTAAAGTGTAATCTCATATACAGTGTTACGACGTAAATAGTCCTCAGATTGTATAATATATTCTATTACAAAATGTTCATGCGAAATCTGATGTAAACAACAGACTATATATCTATATTTCATTGATTATACACATTTGTGGACAAAAATGGTCATTGGATGTTTTTATTAGATGGTTTTCATGAGTTATTCACACATCTGAAATAGACTGGATTCGACTCGCGATCGTTATATCAACACAAAGATAAGAAATCCCGTTTATATTTTGCATGTTGTCATCTGGACTTCTGTCACAAAATACTACATTTATGATGCTAGAGCATCTGTATCTCAAAACAGAGACCATACACTGACCTTTTAAACGATGTATAGTAATGTTAATATTATTGATCATATTATGTTTGTAGACAGTTGGCTATATAGATATTGTTAGCAGCGTTAAAAAAAAACTGACGTCATCCCGCCAACGAATTACTTTGCGTCAAGTGTTGCAATAGGCTACATGTGTCAAATCAGTGGTGCCTTCAAATTGCCATACAAACACAGCAGCACACAATTTATAATTGCACAATAATTGATTCCCCACGATTATCATGTTTTTGTAATTGGTTAAATCAAAAATTGAAAATCTAAAACGATTAATTGCACAGCCCTGTCTTCAAATATATTAAAGGCTGGTATTAAAACACAAAAATTTGCTTCACACTTTTGTGTGATAAATGTTACTGTATTATAATAATTGTTTCTTTTGTATCATTTTCTTATTTGTCCCACACTCTCTGAATAAGGTACAAAAGATGTCAGTTGCTGCATTTCCATTACCCTTTAAAATGCGCAAATTGAAATGGCGAATTTAAAATGCGCCCAATGGAAACATCGTAATTTCGCATAAAAAAAAAATTTTGAATCAAAAAAGTAATATATTGCAATTTTTTTTTTACATTTTCAGGTCAACTGACGTGCGTAAAATTCACATGATAATTTTTTTAATATAGTGCGTTATGTTTGATTGGTGGACAAGAAAGAAGAGGTGTGTTCAACGATGAAGAACCAACAAGTGCATGACATCAAAATACACCAAGAGCGATTTGGGAGTCGACTCCTCTATATGCATTCGAGTTGCGCTCGCGGTATTTTGATGTCATCGGCATGCTGGTCTGCGCGGGGCCGTATGAAGTCGAACATACCCGTCCATGTGGTTTTAGGAATGATATATTGCGAGAAAACCAAATTAAGTTTTAAATGCTTAATATTGGTTAATGGAAGCACTGTCATTTGGCAATAGTTTTTAGAAAATAACAGTAAAGTTTTGCACAAATCTTTAATGGAAACGCAGCTACTGGGGTGGAACCCTTTACAAAAGTACACCTTTGCAGGGGTGCATATTAGTACCTCAAAGGTACCTCACAGAAACTAGGCAGAAACAAAGTTCCTAAACTTTATTCAGACCTTCATTAAGCCCAGACAAGAGCAACAGCTCTGCAAAAAATATTATTTCTTCTGGATGATACATACACAAGTACATTCCACCCCAACCTCGACAACAGTGTCTTCTGCATTAACACACCCATCAACACACAACCCTTAGGGTGCCCCAACATGCTTGGCGAATGCCATTTTAGGACAAGGAGAAAATAGCAAACGCACAACTCAGCAGCAACGCCTGTCTTACAGAATTATGCATGTTGTCCAACTAAGCACCTTCAATCCTCGTTCAATTTTCTTCTCTGAGTAACCGGAATGAAAAGCCCATTGACAGATCACTCCATGTGACACAATTCAATTTCTCCTTTAAATCTGACTGATGTTTTTATGCAGGGTGTAACACAGCGTAATGCCTGATCATAAATCAAAAATATCTTGTGACATAACAAAATCTGGATGCCGGGAATTACAAAGCAGCTGGAGCAGACACTGCTGAATGAACGCTTTCAATATCACGCGTGGCTGACGTGCTCTGCATGTTATGTTTGGTTAATTTATGTGAACACACTAGACCTTTGAATTTAACAGGCACATAAGTAAGGGTAGTTTAGCGCACCTGCAAAGCTGCGGTGAAGAAAACTGGATTTGATTTTACAGTTAAAGTAAATCTAAATGACAGTTCATCAACAATTAACCGTTCAACTGCTTATTCAACCTTAATTTAGGAGTAGTGGTTGTTCCAAAACATCACTAAAATCCTAACAAGCACTACTATTTTGTAACATGCGATATTGTAAGAAAAATATCCAGACTTGATTCTTTATACAATATAATAACTAGCTTCTAGTAACGATGTTATCCTGGACTCACGCGACAGCATGGGAACGAACCCTACGCTAGCTGTGCGTTTACACAAGACTCGAAAGAGGCAGTAAGCGCGAGTGATTTACATGTTAAGTCAATGCAAGGACGTGAATAGGCATCCTGCGGTGCGGTAGGCGCGAATGGCGCGGCGCAATTGGTGCGGAACGCGCGGAAGGAACAGCGCGGATGGCGCGTTCCGCTCGAATTGAGCGTTGCCGCGAGAAACAAGCAAGTTGAAAATCTGAACTTTGGCGGGTATTCGTGATGCGTTAACCAATCCTTGCTCTAGTAGTGACGGGATTACAGGAAGCGAGCGGAGTCGCAGAAACCCCTCCCATGACGCGAATGTCTAAAATGACTAGAATTTCACGCATGGCTTTCACGCATAAATGAAGCAAGTAAACTCAAAATGTCCAAGCGTCTATCTACGTGCGAATAACATGTTTTTGCCACCTCCAACGCAGCTGGTATGAATGCACAGTTAGACTCTTGCATGAGTCCAAGATGGCGCTGTGACAGGAAGCTAGTTATTACAGTTTATAAAGTTTGAAATATGGATATTTTTTCTTACAAAATCGCATCAATTACACGCAGAAGCCCTTTATTAACTTATTGGAGCCATGTGGATTACCATTGTGAATGATGAATGCACTTTTTTGGGGTTAAAGTCAGAAGATGTTCCCTGATCCCTGCTTTCTACCAATATAAAGAAATTAAAGACATTTACTTAAATAACTCCAAATGTGTTTGCCGGAAAGATGATGGGCATATATATCTCGGATTGCTTGAGGGTGAGTAAATCATGGGGTAATTTTGATATTTGAGTATCACTTTAAGTACCAAAATAAATATCTGCAATACAGGAGACTTCAGCAAAGTTTGCATTTATTCTCATTGCTGTTAAAAAAATAAGATATTAAAAGAAAACAT
Source organism: Misgurnus anguillicaudatus (assembly GCF_027580225.2). Taxonomy (NCBI): domain Eukaryota; kingdom Metazoa; phylum Chordata; class Actinopteri; order Cypriniformes; family Cobitidae; genus Misgurnus; species Misgurnus anguillicaudatus. The sequence continues at coordinate 39,265,467 of NC_073348.2, forward strand.
TTCTGTGATTTTTCTTTCATATGCACCTGCAAACACTTACTTCAGTTGTGATTTATTACATAAGCTCTGTGCACTTTCCTTTCTTTAACTGGCCTTATATCACATGCAGTAAAAGGTCTGTATTATAAAAATATTGGTGGTCACAAATGTCACTTTGTGTTTGCTGCAGTGAAGAGCGAGCCTGCTGCCCACAGTCACATCAGATCAACATGAACACACAAACCGCACTGAATCGCCCGAAAAACAGAGGTGACCCGAACTGCTGTGACCAGAATCTTACCAACACGAAACAGAGCTTTCACAGAGCCTCACTGTGTGGATTTATGTAAATAAATAAAATATTTCAATTTACAAACGCGTAAACAGAAACCCAGCACTAATGCCTGCTAATGCTCTTCTAATCAACACTACTGTGGAAACACATTTGGAAACTTGTAGCTAAATGAGTTTCATAATTGTGACCCTGATCTATCAAAGTTTAATTTCAGACATTGATTTAACACTGATTTTTATGTTTGACATGACCTAAGTCAGTATTAAAGATATGAAGGTTAATTTATTTTTTTGCAAAATGTTTATATTTTGTACAATGATTTTATCAGCTGGGTATCAGGAAGGGTCATAATTTATAGTAGGTAAAATACAGTCAAGTTAAAAATTAAACGTTGTTTTTAACTCTTTCCCTGCCATTGACGAGTTATCTCGTCAATTAAGAAAAAACATTTCCAGGCCAATGACGCTTTCCTAGTGAGTTTTTATGGTAATCTGTAATTCCACTATTAACCATAAGATTACCCAATTTATAAAAAACTGAAGCAAAAACGAATTTTTTAACATTTTAAACTCTGTGTATGTTTTATAATCGTTCTGAATCTGATATCTAACAAAATTCCTGTTTTTTTCCCATTTGGTTTGTTTGTTTAAAAGCAGGTCTGTTCTTTAATCTGATATATTTGTATGTTTATATATTTGTAGAAGAAAAAGTTACTGGAAGGCATTTTGTAAAACTCTTGTGAAAATCACAAAAAAATCTGGCGGGCAACTTTTGTAAAAAAAGGCTGGCGGGGAATGAGTTAACTAGAAGTTACATCTTCCAATTAATATAACTTTGGCATTTTTTTGGTCTAGAAGCCTAATTTTGGTCTTGTTTTAAACAGGACACTTTAACATTTTTTTACAGAAGTGTCTGGAGTTAAATATATAATTTTTTATAGCAGTTTACATTTATTTGTAATAAATAAAAAATGCAATAGTATTATTTTTTAATACATAAAATGATCAAAAAACTGAGGTTTGTGTTGGTTTGCTGCGAGGTTTGCTGCATACTCTTGTCACAAATGAATAAATTACAGTTACTGCATTATTATTACTGCTAAAAGGTTTTGAAATATGAAAACTTCATTCTCAAACCTATCCAACAATATATAGTTTGTTGAAAAATATTGAAGTAAACTCACGGGACAAAAAAGTAAAAAAATACCATCATGAGTAATATTTCTTAAACGGTCCATTAAAATAAAAGCCATCTGACATCAGAATGCTATTACAGATAAAAAGACTTAATAGTAAAAGCATGTTTGATATGTGGATTAAAGAAATGGCGTCAAGCATGTCAACGGAAAAAATAACACATTGACATTGCAAAAAAAGAAAGCAAGAGTTTTGAAGATGTTTGGAAACCCTTTACTAAGTTTTAAAGCACAAACCTGTTTATGCTAACCTGTTACCAAAAGAACAAGCTTTGGGGGAATATGGTAACATTATGATCCTTTACACAGACCTGTATCCCTGAAAAAACTTGAAAAAAAAAAGTTTCTTTACTTCGTTTGTGAAAGGGAGTGGGGGGAGAATGGGGTGAAAAATGTTTGATATTGTATAATTTGATGTGACATGCAAACTGAAAATATACTAAATACAGTATATTGCTTAAGAGGCATGTTTGATAGTAACTTGGCATGAATAAAGCTGTGTAAAATAAGCAACAGCGATGTCATACTAGACCACTACTGGTACAATGCTGTATGTTACTGAAAAAGTTACAATATTTAAAGTTACTGAGCACCAGTAATGTCACGCTACTAAAAAACATAGTAAAAGTTAGGGTGGTCAGGCAAGAGTGATGTTTGGTTGCTGAAAATAAAAGGTGTCCCAGATGGTTTAGGACAACTGCCAAGCATGTCCCTTGAGACAGCATGTTCCCCATGTGAGAGATAAACATATTTTACTCTAGAAACAGTGATGGTTGTACAAAAATAAAGTCTGTTGTGTGGTCATACATGTGTACTGACACTATTTTTAATGTGCAATGTTTAGGAATAAACTATTTATAGACGTTATCCATCTCTCCTGGCGTTCCTCAGGGACGAGAGAACTGAAGTTAAGATAAAGGAGAACATATTTCCTCATGGCTTTATCTGCTGCTGGAGAACATCTACAATCTTCAACCCTCAGTAGGGTCTCTGTCTGTCACCCACCCTATGCCTGCAGGAACACCAACTGATAAACACTCAACCACACACACCCATGAACTAAACCACTCCACATTTCCTCCTTAACTCTCCAGAGACAGTACTTGCAGTTTCATACAGTTGAGCTATGTAATGTGGTTTCTGAATCTACTTCCCTGCTAGTTTGGACTGGAGGATTAAGGTTAAAGGATTAGTTCATTTTCTTAACAAAAATCCAGATAATTTACTTACCACCATGTCATCCAAAATGTTGATGTCTTTCTTTGTTCAGTCGAGAAGAAATTATGTTTTCTTCCAGGATTTTTCTCATTTTAATGGAATTTAATGGACCCCAACACTTAACAATCTAATGCAGTTTAAAATTGCAGTTTCAAAGGACACTAAATGATCCCAAACGAGGCATAAGGATGTTTTCTAGTGAATCGATTGTCATTTTTGACAAGAAAAATAAAAATATGCACTTTTAAACCACAACTTCTCGTCTATCTCCGATCCTGTGATGCGCCAGCATGACCTCACGCAATACGTCATCACATCAAGAGGTCACGGATGATGTATGCGAAACTACGCCCCAGTGTTTACAAGTGTGTTGAAAGAGGACCGTTCCGACGTTGTATGTGGAATGATACTAATTAATGTCTTTGTGTCAGTTTACTGTTTAAAATGGTCTGCAAGTGTGCGTTTCATATATGTAACACGTGACCTTTCCACGGCATTACGCAATTACGTGAGGCTGTGCTGGTGAGATAAATGAGAAGTTGTGTTTTAAATTAGCAAATTTTTTATTTTTCTTGCCAAAAATGGCAGTCGTTTCGCTGGATAGGACCCTTATGCCTCGTTTGGGATCGTTTAGAGTCCTTTGAAACTGCAATTTTAAACTGCATTAAAACTGTTGAGTGTTGGGGTCCATTAAAGTCCATTAAAATGAGAAAAGTCCTGGAATGTTTTCCTCAAAAAACATAGTTTCTTCTCGACTGAATAAAGAAAAACATCAACATTTTGGATGACATGGTAGTGAGTAAATTATCTGGATTTTTTTTAAGAAAATGGACTAATCCTTTAATGTTAGATACTTGATAGCGCATATTTAATATTTACCTTTAGAGAGACTAAATAAGATTAGATAAGAAAGTCTAAATTAAAGAGACTAGGTCTCTGCATAACAGTCCGTCTTTATATTGTGCCCCTCTTAAGGGGATAGTTCACCCAAAAATGAAACTTCTGTTATCATTTACTCACTCTCATGTTGTTACAAACCTGTATAAATTTCTTTGTATTGATGAACACGAAGGAAGATATTTTCAGGAATGTTTGTAACCAAACCAATCAGAGGCCCCATTGACTTCCTTAGTATTTTTATTCCTTCTATGGAACTCAATGGGGCCTCTGATTGATGGTATACAGGAAATAGGCATTAATGTTACAGTGTTTCAGACGCATGCATGCGTCCCCTTCTTATCCCCCTTCCAAAAATATCAGACGGCTGAAGATGTCAGGACTTATGCAAGTCATACAGGCTTGCAGGACCAACGTTTGTTTTTGTCTGTAGTACAGTGAGGAGTTACCGCTGGCTGGCTAAAACAGTAAATGTCAAACACAGCCAGGTCAGGATACACTACAGCGGTGTACAAGGTCACATCCTGACCCCTGCAGTGTAAACCCGACAGCGCTTCATATACACATTGAATAAACCGGTGGTTTGTTCATGTGCCTAAATGCGACCCAGCAGGTACAGCAAAGAAACGCTTCAAACTTCACCATACCAACACAATGCCAGTCTGCAGATGAAGCCGTTTATATAACAGTTTAAGGTGGTCCTGCAAGGTTCTCAGAAACACAGTTGGAAAGCGATCTAGCGCTCCCCGCTGACACGCTTTTACAGCGTTCAGTCGCATTTTCTCCTCATTAACACTTTTCACGATAATGTGTGTTCTTCATACTCAAAAATTATATAACACAACACCAGAGCCTGGTGTAACACTGATGGTGAAACATACTGTAGGCCACATTTAAAGGGACACTCCACTTTTTTGAAAATATGCAAATTTTTCAGCTCCCCTAGAGTTAAACATTTGAGTTTTACCGTTTTGGATCACTTTTAGCAGATCTTAGCATAATCCATTAAATCTGATACCATTAGCATCGTGCTCAAAAATAGCTATACTCTCAATCTGGAGTAATAATCAAGAAGGACTTTGCTGAAGTAACATGATATTACTCAGTGCCCAAAAATAGTCCCCTTGGGGTAATTTTAATATTTGGCTGGAGTATCCCTTTAACACAGCATTCATACAGGACTAAAAGATCACACAACGGTATTCAAATATTGTTAGTCACTCACGAGTCCCAACCACTCTTAAATCAACAATTAAAGTAAGAGCAGGACATAGATACTTGTATCACAAGCATGCTATTTTACTTATAGTTACACGATACCATCTGTATATAGTATAAGCAAGGCACTGCCACTATTTTAAAAGCCTTGCAACCATAAATGAAAAAAAAAACACTTTGCAACATGACAATACCTTGCAAACATAATATGATATAAAATGTTATATAAAAAGTCCTTAAATGTCCTGACATCGGATCACCTCTGTGATACTTCACATGATGTGTCACAGACAGGAACCGTGCCCTTAGCATCAATCAGTCAGACGGGACAAACCACAGACCTTCTGCATGCAGCCACAGGCCATGACAAATATTTGTAACGTGTGTAAGGAACTCTAAACACCACCTTGTGACGTCAACACTTCAGACTCGTATGCCAAGAGAACGGATGATATTTACACATGCCGATCACTTCAGTGTGACTCATTTGCATGCATCACTGCCACTTTTGCTGGCAGCTAGTACTGGGAGTTGGAGAAAACTTCTTGCGATTAAAATGTCACAGCTGAAGCTTTGGACTTTGGTGGCCTTTCTAGTTGACCATCTAATTTGGGTTGCACCTACAAATAGTGCTACGGCATCATGCCAAAAGTAAAGACAGGTAATAAGCCTCAACACGAATTGCTCATTAATGAAAATATTACTACTGCTACCATAAGAAGTGGATGTCAAGATTTTAAGAAGTTTTAGCTGAACTGTTCCTTTAACTAAAAAGAAAAAAATGGTCCCAGGCTGTTTAATAACACATCTGGTTTAATAGTGCTCAGCTGCTTGGGAAAAAAAGAAAAGGAAAAAAAACTGACTGGCCATTTACAAAACTGACCTACAGGCCAGCACCTGTACAACTTCACTGGATAAAATTACAAAATAAGTGGACATCTTCCAAGAATCCAACACGAACGTTGGAAATCAATACAAGAATGCATATAAAGAGATGATTTAAGTCATTTTTTCCACTTGACAAATAAGAAGAACTTTTGTTTAAAATGATGTAAACATGCACGATGTGATGACGACTACACAGCAAAATGACTGTGTTATTGTACACTCTCACCAGACAGGGTGGGACTCATATATACACTACACCAGCAGGGTACATTTAACACCTGTGATTTAGCTGTGCAGAAAAGCCATTTTACACTAAATAAGAGGGATGGCCACTCGCAATAACCAAACTACTGATGAGATGAGAATTGGTTAGAAAAGGTTTTTGTAAATCATGAAGATGAGATAAAGACACACCACCTCTGATACTGTGTTAAATGCAGCTGGTTACATGGTTTTTTGTCCATGTGGTTTAATTAAATGTAAAAGGGTTAAAATTTCAAAATAAATTTACAGATTGCTTGCATACATTCTCTTTTTTGAGGACCAAGTCTAAAATTGCTGGTTTTATTTCATTTTGACAGAATATTTGGGGGATAATTGCAAACATGTCAATGTGGTGTAACCGGTCTGTGTCAATTGAATAAAATATAATCATAAAATGGAATAAAATATAATCATCTAGTTTAGTGTAATATGATTTTTTTACATACATTTTTACATCATTTGTCAAAGATTATTTAGAAAACAAAGCTGTTTTCAGCATATGTCCGTTTTGTGCTGTTTTCAACAAAATTTACATTTAGATATAACTACACTGAAAAAAATATTCATTCAATTTTCTACATTTTTTAAGGTAAGTGGTCGCAATCAATTTATTTAAGCTACATTTAAACAAAAAAAAATTGAAAAACAAAACAAAAAACCTTTGTTTAAATGTAGCTTAAATAAATTGATTGCAACCACTTACCTTAAAAAAGTTAGTAAATTGAATGAATAATTTTTTTCAGTGTAGTTATTTCTAAATGTAAATTTTGTTGAAAACAGCACAAAACGGACATATGCTGAAAACAGCTTTGTTTTCTAATTGAATGAATTCTTTTTTTTTTCAGTATAATAAAATCATATTTTAAAATGTTTTTTTATGATTATGCTTACATGCCATCAAGATGGATAAAATATTTAATATTTCTCATACTTTGGTGCAATTAGCAGTTACACCATTTGACATTTTCAGGTCCATTCAGTCTTAACTTTCATAAAAATGGTGCAAATGTAATTTTTTATTGCATAAAATTTACATAAATACACTATGTGCATTGAAATAAACTTGATGCATGCTTTTAAAACTTTTTTTAAAGATTTTTGAATTTCTCATCTTGCCAAATCGTTTATGTCACTGACCCAATCACATAAAGGCAGCTACAAATATGTTCCTAATAGAGTTAATATACCACAGGCAGGTGTGCACACCAACGTATATATTTTATATGAGTTGTTAATATGTCCACAATCATATGGCTAAGCTTTGCTAATATACATTTATAACATGCCATTTATATAAACCACAGCGTGAGTACTTTTAATGTTGCCTCTCACGTGGATTTAGGCCTCACTGAGACTCATGAGAAACACAAGACTCTGCCCTGGCCCACAACCCATGATGCACTGCCATTAAAGAGCTGTAACCCATCTGTACCAAACAATCTCATAGAGCTGCCATTCTCTTCAACACATCACCACCACCACCTTTACAAAAAACAGCACTTTGTCATCATCAATCATTCAGGAGTGACTCCAGAACAGCACCCTGCATACACGCGCTGCATCACTTACAGCACAGTAAATGGAAAGCATCCACCTGCTCCTTTACAGCACTTAACAGGGAAATCTGGATTACTCAGTCCTTCCAAATGAAGGCGGAAACCAGACTTAAGCGGTACAGCACACATCACCAGCTGAATATAACATACAGTGAATCAATTATCTAATTTTCCTGCCTCCAAATGATATAATCAAAATAGTTTGATATACATTTATTTCTTTTCCAATGCATTTTCCACACACAACTTCTTCTAACCATAGATGGAGCAGTGCAGTGAAGATAAAGATGCTTATGTCAGAAAAATGAGCAATGCTTTAATGGATATCCCACTTGTGTTTATTTATGAACATCTTCACCGCTTGAAGAGGGTGGGGCTACAGCATTTTTGCTGTGGTTTGGTCAGCTTCATGGGAAACAAGCCTGCGAGTGACTGCAATCTGGTCTAAATGTTTCTTTCCCACACACATAAAAGCATAAAATCCAGCTGCCCCAAAAAAGACCAGAAGACAAGAGAATGTGAATGAAGATTTCAAGCATGTAAGGTTGATGAATACGTTCATTAATATTAACAGTACGGTACGCTCTGCCTCACAAAATGACTTATTACATCACATTAACAAAATAGTAATGATGCTTAAAATAGTACAAATGTACACATAATGAATTCCTATGAAATCAAAGAGAGCTCTCTGTCCTCTTCGGATCAACGAAAAATACATTTGATAATCTTTGGCCAATACAAATGTTTAAAGGCCTTTATAAATGTAGAAACTGTCCAAAAAACGTCTGTTATATGTGAGATAAAAGTAAGCAAGATTGTGAATCATGTGGGGTATTTACATTAATAAATGCTGGGTGAAAGTGTTGGGTCAAAAAGGGACAAACCCAATCTTTTAGCTTGTATGCTGGGCAACGATTAATCGCGATTAATCGCATACGAAATAAAAGTAAATTTTTGCATAATATATGTGTGTGTGCTGTGTTTCATTATTATGTATATTTAAACACACTCACATACATATGAAGAGTTTGGTTCCAAAACGCGATAAACGCCATTTTTGAAAAAAATTTGTTACTACCAAAATCAGTATTATATCAGGTCAGTATTTAAAAGTAAATAATAAATTTTACGCAAAATCCAATATCCAAACACCACTCCTCCTTTTTTACAGAACGCAATAAATCCATTCCAGAAATTACAGCGCACCATTCACGCAATGTAATGGAAATCGAGCAGGACCAAACATTTTACAGCTGATCGCTGTGAAAAATGCTAAGCAACGGCGTCAAGTATAACCGCTGCAATGACAGTGATCTTAATATGACAAAGTAAGTGTTTTGATTAATGCCATTAATGTTTATTTTTTATCAGTGTATATCACTGTTCAACTAAATGAATATATCATGGCAATGATGAATGCACATTTATACATTGATTTAATAGATTTATAGCATTTTGAGAAAAAAATGTCATGGATTTATTGCATTTTGTGGAATAAATAATTCGTTTTTATAATAAATCTTTGAAAATCAAGTTATGGATTTGAATTTTTTAGGTTTTTATAACCTATAATACATGCATGTGTTTGTATTTTATATATGCAAAATAATTCCACACAGTGCACACACATATATTATGCAAAAACTTTGATTTTTTATGCAATTAATCGCGATTATTCTTTTGACAACCCTAATATATATACACATGTAAATGTTTCTTAAATACATACATGAATGTGTGTGTATTTATTTATACATAATAATTACACACAGCACACACTTGACTAAAAATCACTTTTATTTTGTATGCGATTAATCGCGATTAATCTTTGAGCAGCAATAGTTTAACCTATGCTGGGTTAAAAATAATTAAAAGTGTACATAAATTCTCAATATAATGAATATTAGTTATTTAATATCATTACTGGAATGAGCTCTCATTAGTCTTGTGGTAATTTTGGTTTTTGGTAGTAAGATACAGTTATGGCACCTCCGACATTTTCGCTCTGATCACATGAATTGTGGCATCTATAGACCATTTTCCTTGCTCATTCTTAATGGGCAGCATCGGGGCTTGTGTTTAAAAATCAATAATCAATCTCACAGGTATTCACCTTTTGCTTAGGGGTTGAACGTTTCCATTGTATCTCTTATTTTAAACAGTAACCTAAGAAAGAAACCCTTGCCTGTGGCATCTGATACAGTTTGAGCCGGACTGATCTGAGAGATGAATTTATGCTGCAACATTATATTGCAATAATGAACAATTGACTATCCATCATCTTTGACAAACACACACACACACAAACACAACAGTATGAATGATGTGGACTAAATATCCACATAACACACACAGTGAATAGTGAATCATTGAGATGACCCACTAATGTGTGACACAGTGTGACACGACACACATCTCTCTTGTCTCTCTCTCTAATAGCTGCTTCTGCATTTCAGTCCATCTCTCGCTCCTGAGCCGCCCCTTCACACAGATCTATTTATAGTGTGTTACTCTCCACAGCAGCTTTCACACCCAGATCCCTGGGTAATTTGCAACACAAATACGCTGCTATGAGAAATCATTTATTTTTTGCATGTTTGGCGTCTGAATTGAAAACAATGACAGATTACTGAATAAACAATTCATAACTGTTACAGTACAGAATGAAAATACTTAAAAATATGGAATTAATATATGAAGATTTATTGGTTTTTGCTCTTAAATTAGATTGAATATTGGAAGCAAGATTTGATAAATCAGCCAGCTGTGGTAAAAGTATTTATAAAACGCCCCGTTCTGGTTCTTCATTCTGATTGGTTGAAACGCGTTCTAAGCCGTGATAAAATACCCCGGTAACCCCACGGTTCAGACCGCTTTACATAAGTATCACTGCGCCACTGTTGCTATACTGATTTATGAAAATAAACACCACAGTCTTTAATCATATTTTTTTAAATTTTTCTACAATTGCACAATTAATGGCGATATCCAGATAAATGTCAATAAATATTGTTGAGTCATCTCGTCAATAAAGAGAAAATGTTCCCTGAGGAGTTTCTACCTCAAATTCAAATCTCCGCTATTATCTGGGTGGCGATCTTACCCAACTTAAACACAGATGCATTCACTCACCCCTAAAAGCATTTAAGTTTTGATGGCTCTGAATCTGATTTCTTACAAAAGTTCTTCACAAAAATGGAATCATCTAAGCGTTTAGCTGAAAATTGAATGATACGTTTTCAATTGAGGTGATAAGAGAACAAATGGAGGTAGGATGAAACTTAAAAATGGCACCTTAAAAAAAAAAGGGGGAAATAGTTAAAGTTAAGCATGCTTCCACGCATATTTGATCATCACTTCAACAGTTGCACGATATAAATGTTAATGTATAAATTAGATGAATGTTAATTTTTAAAAATAAACACCACAGTCTTAAATCATATTTTCATTGTGTCTTTGCTGCGTCTGTGTTGGTTGAGAATTGCGCTCTGTTGCAGCCACACTTGATTCTGAGGAACTACTTTGTTTGGCGGAAGAGTAATATTTGTACTAATATAATTACAACCTATTTGTGTTTTATTTTATGAAATCCTGCTATGCATATGAAGTAACTGTTTTATAAAAGCAATAAGCCCCGTGAAGCAGTGGGGTTACATCGCATTTTATAACAGCTAAGGGGGTTTTAGGCACTCCGCTACACGTTGTGCCTAACAACGCCCCTTCGCTGCTATAAAATGCACTGGTAACCCCACTGCTTCTTGGGGCTTATTGCTTTATTGCACACTTGTGACTTGAATTATATTAATTCCCAAACCATAAATCTCATACTAAAAGTATTTCATATTGTAATTATTATTAATAATAATACTAAGCAATAATCATATTGACATTGCTGACATTATATGAAAGCCTTTGTTAATGTCACGTTTTAGGATGTTTTGGGTTGTTTTATTATTGTACCCTGATGTAAACTTCACTCACGTAGCCATGTTTTTTCCATTTAGTGCAGTCTGCATTTTATCCCATAAACATGTTTGCACTCAAGCAGTAGAGCTTGAAGGATGGATTTAAGATGCATCTCTTCAATAATAAATTGCAGGTGATGCTTTCATTAAGGGCTGAAGAACCTAAGGCCGCATTTACACTACTTGTTTGAAGTGACTCAATGCAGATTTTTTTCTTACAAAAGTGGCACAGATTGGATATGATCCACGGACGTGTAAGCAGGGAAAAAGCACATAGATTCCGATATTCTCCGATCAATTCAGGTCTCATTCATATGTGGAAATAAATCAGATACATGCATTCGCGTCCGCAATGTAAGCGGACAGATCGGCTATTCCCATCTCAAGATGTGTCGTGCGTCACTGAAAATGTGGCGCTGGCAAATGACGTCAACTCAGGTGGACACCACCCGCGATCACGAGTCTTCTTAGCAGCGCGATGGAGGATGACGGCTTCATTTAGTGGAGTGATGTTGAAGTTTATGTCTTGTTAAAGAAATAAAGCTCTATGATCTTGTATAATCATGTTGTCTGTGTCCATTGCAAATCACAACATTATGTGGTTTAAGCTCAGTGTCTATGAGTCGCTTTTAACTCTTTCCCCGCCATTGACAAATTATCTCGTCAATTTAGAGAAAACATTTGCATAAAAAAGTGTTCCTGATTAATTTTTATTTTAATCTGCAATGCTGCGATTATCCACTAGATGCGCCCAATTTATGAAACAACTCAAGCCAAAACGTTAAACTATATGTTTTGATAATCTTTTTGAATCTCAATCCTTCACAAAAATGCTATTATTTCAGCTTTTTGTTTATTTAAGAGTTTATAAGAGAAGTAAAAAATATAGATAGGATGAAACGTTTTTTTTCCCGTTTTGTTTGTTTGTTGTTTGTTTATTGTTTGTTTGAAAGCAGAGGGTCTGTTCTTTTATTTGATATTTTTGTATGTTTATATACTTTTAGAAGAAAATTTTCCTGGAAGGCATATTGTGAAACTTTTGTGAAAATCAGAAAAAAATGCTGACGGGCATCTTTTCATGTAAGCGGGTTGTCAAAAAAATTGGATAAAGGCAACAAATCGGAATTGGGCATTAAGATTTCCAGTGTAAATCCATCCTAAGGGACCTCACTACAGTTTTACCTCAGACAAGACTCCTTATTTATGACAATTTCACAAGTAAAACGTACATAAATTAATGAAACTTAATTGATATTAAATGAATATGCTTTTAAACTCATTCCAAATTGTTGTTGTTGGAGTCTGGTTACCTATATGAAATTGTTGCATAAATCCCCCCAAACAATGTATGTGTGATATATAAAAAGGTTCTTTATCTTTCAACGTTCTATTTCTAATATAAGCATCACTTGTAATTTGTACTATACAATAGAAAGTAATCTCAAAAAGATGTTATTCTTCTTTAGAGCTGTATGAATGGATAGCGATCTGATATTCATGAATTATTTGCATTACTCTGCACATATCATTGTTTAAATAATAACATTCGAAATCTATTTCATTGTTTCGGTAACCTGAGTGTAACTTTTGGGTGGTGTTTTGGTTTATTTGTCATGAACACATTCCATGGAAGATGAAACCTGTGAGATCAAATCTGTGATTATTAAACATGTCCAATCACTAAAACCAAGCATCTTTAAATAATAAGGTGGCATGTCAAAACAAGTCATTGCATTCTCTCGCGGCTGAGAGAAAATGCGCAAACTGTTTCCCATCTCATGCCAGACGACCTGGAGCAGAATCACTGCCGCTGCACGCTGACGTCAACACCCTGGATTGCTCTTGTACTCCCGAACACATTCCCCATCATTAGCAATATTCTTAACGCTGAATTTATCAGCTTCGCACACAGTTCAGTTTTTACATTGCATCTGCTTTCAATGCAACACCTGGCTTGAGCGCATTGTGAGCATCAGGCTAAGAATGTAAATCCTGCAGATGTGCAAGACACAACTAAATGAACTGCAGCCAAAAAAAACTTCCTACGTATCCAACATACAGAGGAGTCAGTACCATCAATGCTTGACCTGTGTAATGTGGTTTGGCGTTTATAGATGAGTGCTATTGAGAGAATAACCAAAGCCTATTGTTTTCTGTGAACAACCATCAGTGCATCAATGATACTATACATAAATACCGCAGGTCAGAGAATGAACTCACCCATTTGATCATTACACATCCTTAAACACTTCTATCAGAAAAAAGCCACAGTGACATTTTCCTGTTTTGGATGCCGAAGAAAAAATATTTGGTTTTATCGTCTTTTTTTAAACAAAGGCAATACAAGCAGCTGCAATAAAACAGAAACATATTGTTTTACTTTCATGCATCATCTGAATTTGAAAATCTGAGCTGAATTATGAGAAGCAAGCAGGGCCTGATTATCCACAGACTGGATTGGGCGAGTTCCCTGGGGCACCAGCCAATGGGGGGGCACCAAGGGCTCCAAATTGCGACAAAGTTTTTGAGACAGTGCATGTAAAGACGCGTTGACGTGGTCTAGAGGTCTCGGGGCGCGAATTAGGGGTTTGGCGCGGCGCGGTAGACGCGATTTCGTCTCATTCGCGTGTCTACTTTGCACAAATGACACAAATTGTGCGTTGTCGCAGGAAACGCGAGACTTAAAAAATCTGAACTTTGGTGGAAAAACGTGCTGTGTTAACCAATCAGGAGCTTGCTCTAGTAGTGACATGAATACAGGAAGCGAGCGGAGTCACAGAAGCCCCTCCCATGACGTGAATTTGAAAGGCATTTATATTTTGCTGATATGTTGTAGGGTACATTTTGTTGTAAAATTAGTCTTTTTGGGGTATCTTATGGCTAGAATTAGTCAGAAAGTTTGATCAATTGTACATAAGGACATGTGCAATAAATGCATAAAGGGTTAAGTGTATTTATTATTAAGGGTGTCACAATTTAGATTATAAATCGAAATCGATCGAAATTAAGCCAACCTTGAATATATCTAATAAAAAAATGAAATTGTCGATGCTGCCATGCCCCCACGTCACGTCCGGTCGGCTTGCCAAGCTTTTGTAGTGTAAACGCACATGTGGTTTAATGTGTTTAAACAGCCACATGAGACAACCTTCTCTCCGCCCATTTATCTAATCTGAGGTACTGAACACAATGTTTTACGTCTTTTCTGACTTCTAGCGCGAACACACAGTGTACAGCGCTATGTTTAGCCTTTCATAAAACAAAAGCAGCTAATCTCCGCAGTTTCATTTTGCAAGCGTGTGAAAGTTGTGCAAACGTATTTCATCAATTGCGCTGAAAATTTAGAGAAAGCTCTAACATATGCATGTACAAAACACTGTGCAGCATGTTTACTTACAACACAAGCAGCGGACTCTGACATAATATTAGTTTGCGTCCATATAAACTCGTCATTACTTCCGCTCACGTTTAAATGACAAGGTGCAAAGTATTGACAGGAATGTTCATCAAGTTTCGTTTTATCAGGTATGTGCGCGTACCATATTTTTCCACTGGCAGCACAACTAACATGTCAGGGCATCTCTGGGTTCAAGGTCAGATATTATATTTAAAAAAAGTCTAGTCTAAAAATAGCATAGCATGTTTTGTGCTTTCAAAAAAAAAAAGGTAAATCGAAAATCTAATCGAATCGTGACCCTAGAATCAGAAATGTAATCGAATCGAGGATATGGAGAATCGTGATACCCACCCCTATTTATTATTAGGGATGCACGATATATCGGCCGACATATCGCTATCGGCCGATAACTGCTTATTTTTAATATTATCGGTTATCGGTCTGATAGCAAAATTAGGCCGATAAATGAAAGCCGATAAATGATGGATTATTTTGGTTTGTTGAACCACTTCACTTGCTCATTGCTGGCCATGTGGAGTTCTGATTGGTGCTTTCTGTGACATAGCACGAAGATGACACGTGTTGCGGGCTTAAGAAGAGTATGCTAGTCTAGCGCAAAGACAAGATGTCCGCGGTCTGGGAGTTTTTCATTGTGAAAATAATATGAATATTTATCAGCCTATATATATCGGTTATCGGCCTCCAAATATAAAGAGTTATCGGTATCGGCCAAAATTTCCATATCAGTGCATCCCTATTTATTATCAAAGTATTTATCAGTAATACAGCTATTTTGGGGGAAAATACAAATGATTGCATTGTAGGCTGATTAAACGTGTGCCCTGCAATAACTAGACATTAAAAATATTGGAGGAGGGGCAATTCAAATGTGGGCCCTAGGGCACTACATTGTGTTAATCTGGGCCTGGAAGTATGCACAACATGAAAATAAGGTGGCTGTATGGAAAAGTTGGAAAAAAAGGCTTAGTGAAGTCAGTCCAAAAAATAGAAAGCAATTACAGAATAAAAATTATTTTTATATTTCACAGTCCTAGACGGAAAAACCCAAGAAATCTGGTCTCTGAAATTTCAATCATATACTTCCATGTCTGCGGTATATCTGAACTAGTGTGGCGTAAAACAAAGTCTCAAGCCCCAAAACACTCTGTAATGTCTGTTTTCCACTTCAGCGAGATCTACAGAACAGATCTTTTGCTAATTCATAAGCATTTTGGCAGCAGAGAGACTAAAAACAAATTCCAGGTGAATGAGACTCCTGAAACAGAGGGATGTTAGTTCGTCTGCAACAGCTGTTGTGCGTACGTCTATGTGCATGTTCGTGCACGCTTACATACGTGCGGTTCTGTCACGCCCGACTAGTAAACCCAACAGCATTTTTCCTTTAGCACACATTGCTCTTCTCTTTACACAAACCTGTGAGGAATTCCTAACTTTTAAACATTTACTACAAAGATAGCATTTTATCATAAAAACTGCATAACAAAATCAGAACTTAATCCTGTATAATATTTACAAAACTAGATTTGTGTGTTCCTGTTGCTCAACTGCTATAACATGACGATAGCAACACCAAGATGATGGGTTCAAATCCCAAAAAGCGTTACTAGAGGATTACTGTGATATTCTTATGCCTAGATATGACTTGGGTCCTTGTTTTAATGTAAACAAACTTTTATCAACCGTTGCAAACTATGTGAAGTATCGTTCATGTATTATTCATCATTTACATAATGAATAATAGCAAATACCACTAATTGACCATTATATAATCATAACAAGTGTACACTTATCTTCTGACTGTCAATTCTTTCATATTTCAGACCAAAATGCATATGAAGACGAATAAATGTCTAATTTCACACATGCGGATGAATTAAGGATAAATACACATTTGTCAAATGACTGAGTGATGAGTTTGGACTCAGCAGGTAGAGAAATACGGAGCCGTTAACGTAAGAGAGAGAGAAAGTGGAAGCAGATGGAAGCGTGGTGGCGGTTTAAGAGCCCAAAACCCCGCGGCTGGGCTCGTACAGAAGATTCTCTCACTCCCCACGTCATCAAGTGCCTCTGCCTGCGTCAATCCCAGTCCAGGCATCCCAGCCTCTCCCAATAATTCCCTCACACGTTCCCTCTCTTTCATTCTCCTGGCTGCTACGCTGTGCCTCGCTCCCGAGAGGAGGGGACTAATCCGTCCTCGCACGACACACTAGAAAAACAAAGAGCTCTGGAAGGAGATTGAAATGACTTTCCAGACACAGATCGGTCGCTCTTTCATACTCCGCCAAGACCTATTAAAAAAATCTTATTTTCACACTAAGCATGCAATAATGATCCGAAGCAGGTCAGGGAGATCGTAATGGACCACGACATTTGGATATGAGGAAAAGTGCCAAGCATCAGAGTACACTTTACACCGAGATGTCCTGCAGAGAATAAAGCTGATATGACTGTCTGTGCAAACACACATCTGACATCCGTCTCTGCAAAAACACATTGTTTAACATTTTCTCATCACTGCAACGTATTGTGAAACAAGCATCAACTTTAGCTAAAGAGACTAAAAGACTATAATTTTTATTATATTTAAACAATAAAGTATTATGTGAATATTTCCATTTATAATTATTTCACAAATGGTACTGTTACTGTATTTACAAGGGTTGCACAATATTGAAAACAAATGCTGTAACTTGCTAAATGATGCCATATGCAATAAAATAATGCTATAATAATAAAAAAAAAAAACTTATTTGAAAAATGAAAATTATATAACATAATACATGTTTTTACACCACTGTACCTTGTGGCCCTACAATACAGCACAACTTTGAGTTCCTCACTGCTTTTATTAAAATGTTGGCAAATAAAAAACAAATAATAAACAATTCTGTGAAAATTATTAAAAAAGTTAAATATTATCCGTGACTGGATTTACCCTTTGGAGAATTAGTGTACTACAGGGTTCCCACACCTTAGTTAACTTTAAAATTAAGGACCTTTCAAGGACTTTCCAGGTCCAATATCCTCAAATTCAAGGACTAAATGTGGGGACACATTTCAAGTGAGAGCAAGGTTACATCGTGTTACCTTTTAAGATACATTGTTACAGTTGACTTTCGAGGGAACTCGTGCTGTGTCACTGCGATGACACTTTTGGGACGGCTCCAGGGGTAAGTGCGTTTGAATGTGTATATCAAATTCAACCAATGGTGAGGCTTAACGACAAAGACAGGGTGATGCGGGAGCCAGGAAGTATATCCCTATCTGAAATATTGCCAAAAATGGCGTTACAGGGATCCAGGAAGTATGGCAAGGGAGACGCAGCGTCTCGTTCCCTTCTCAGGAACCAACAGTTACATACGTAACCCGAGACATTTTAATGTGTCAAACACAACTATGCAAAAAAGCATTTTGGTATGAATCAAGATTCGCATACAGAAGATATAAGCATTTAAAGCGAACTGTTTAGCACTAGAATAGTTGTGCTTAAAAAGTCTAGAATTTTTATTATTATCCTACACTACACAGGGAATAATATGGATTTTTTTCCAGAAAACGTCTTGCATAAAATAGATTCAAGCACTTTCAATTACCTGAATTGAATCCCCCCCCCAGATTCAAAAACTTTCAAGGATTTCAAGGACCTGTGGGATAAAACAATACTACACAAATTTGAGTTCCTAACTGCTTTTATTAAAATGTTATTATAAATTGTATTTATAATAAAAACAAATAATTAAAAATTCAGTAAAAATTATTAAAATTTAAAATTATCCGTGACTGGATTTACCCTTTTCAGAATTAGTGTACTATTTACCAGAATCAAATTCACGAACGAGAAACGATTATTTGTTTATGCCAAAAGGTTGAAATGAGCACAGTTTGGATGCTTTTTTATTTACTTTATCGCGTTTCATAAAGGGTTACGAGTCCATGACTAATTGCAAACATTGTAATACGTAACACTGCAATTGTTATGCCCTGTGTTTGACTTTCATTTCAAGCAGACAAGCACAATAATAAGGATTTGTGTGTATTTGGTCTCCACCTACGTCAAAAACAAGCAGTTAAAAAGGCAGTATATAATAAACTTTACAGAGCTAAAGCAATGTCTGATGGATCAGATCAAAGCGTATAATATGATGTTTATTTTAGCATGCTAACCACATGGTGACAGTAAACCTTACACCCAGTTTTCATAAATAAAGCAGTACAAAAGCGAGAAGCAGATTGGATCACTTTTGAAAGCAACCAAACTGGGTCCTGTTATGTGAGCTTTTATTTGATGATGATTTAGCTTCCAGACACAATCGAGAGGTCAAAAACCACACAGTAAGTGTCACATGCTTTAACACATTTTCAGTTGTTGATAGACCGTGCCATGTGTGCACAAGTATTTGTTTGTCTAGGAGCACGATCTTACTATCTATAAGAGAGGACGGTCAAAATGTGCATTACAAACAAAGCACGGTATCGTGGCAACACACAATATTATAAAGCTCACCAGGTGCCAAATATGCGATTACAAACAATCACCCATGTGGAAAACACCATAGTTACAGACTAAACACTGGAAACAGCTCAACTGTGACGCATCTTTGACATATTTGAAGCAAATGCACAGCAGCATACCACCCATAACACCCTGGCATAATTGCAACAATGATTCATAACTATGCATCACTCACAAAGACAATACGGTGACATAATACTGTTGAATCTAATTAATAATGCAGCTTTTGAAATAGTATGATACATTGGTGTATTCCATCATAGTGGACTGTGAAAAACTTATAGTCATTGAGGAAATAGTCGTACAATTGCTGTGCTGGCTTAAATGTGTTTCATAATGGATGTTAAAACTGACAGGGACTGCGTCCGAAATCTCAAAGGCATGAAGGCACGCCCAAATCCAATGTTTGATTTTTTTCCTGTCTTCTGAGATACGTTCATCGTCTTGTCCACTGATCTATATAAATGACTGGATTGCAAATAGAACGCTTAACGTAACAGCGTGAGGTGAAGCCAGCACAGAGTTCAAGCGGCCATCTTGGTACGCCCAACCGGCAGAGGGCGTTATTGACTTCCATTCAAAATCATAATCTAAATTTACCCGATTACAGCATATCAGTCACACAAGATACATTTTTAGGACATGTGTACGTAAATGAATTGTTACTTCTGGTGTCATTTGCCATGTTTATGTTTTAATCGGGCAGGGTAAGGGATTTATAAAAACGTTAAGGTGAGTGTGTCTGCTGCGTTTTGTTAAGGACACGAGTATTAATAAAGTTTTTTGATATTCAGCTACACGGTCAGCGTTACTTCTCTGAATAAATTTAATTAACTTTTAAAGATAACATAATTACAAAACCAGCAAAAGCATGATTATTTATTAAGATTTCAGAATGATCACGTTTGTCATTATTACTAAATATGCTGCCGTCTGTCTGCTAATCTGATAATGTAAAGAAGATAAATGTATAGTTTTAGTAAATAACCATGTACATGCTTAGGACGTTTGCGTTGTAATAATGTCCAGGGAGACTTCGTACGTAAAAACAGAGACTAGTAAAGTGATGTTTAAAATCTTATAACGTCCATTGATTTAAGAGAATGTTTGGGCATACCAATATGGCGGCACGGTGGCTTCACAATAGTGCGCAGGAAATATGATTGGTCGAGCCTTGTCAAGCTTAAAGCAACACCAAAGACGAAAAAACACTTTCACAAGTTTCCATCCGTCGGGTCGCGGTCCTGTAGTTCGAGTGAAAACTATCCATCAGACATTGCTTTACGGCAGACCTACAATCCAATCAGATTCAGCTATGCTGCAGTATTTACGACAGTGGTAATGGACAATTACGCTTCTTACCTGTAGGGGGAGCAATGCACAAAAACTCTTTAGTGTTGCTTTAAGAAATAAAATGGTGCCCAAAAAAGCATCTGGAGCACAAATTTAGTATAAATAAGGTTATATTTTCACTTTGTACACCTTTTGATTACAATTCCGTGGATTTAATGCCCGTGATTGACAAGCACATGTAAACCGCGCTTGAGCGTGTTTGTGACCATTAACTGTCATTGACGACAAGCACACATACATAGCCTGTAGCCTTGCGCGTTTGTGAGCGGCATTGACAAGTACATAAACCTTGCGCGTGCTGTTTGCTGTGATTGTTTTTAATGATAGAGAGCACGAACCATTTAAAATTTGAGATGAAATAAAACTTACCGCTGAGTTAAGCAGATCTTACTTGTCTGTGTCGTCTATGTGACGCGACAGTCAGCACTCAGCAGCACATCATCATTTCAAATTCGTTTACAAGACGAATGCTCTTGTTATGTTTAATATAAAGTTTACATTGCATTGTAAAAATGATGAAATTATCTTCATACGTGCTTAAATCAAAATGAGAACGTATTAAAGGTGCAGTGTGTAAATTTTAGCGGCATCTAGTGGTGAGGTTGCGAATTGCAACCAACAGCTCAGTCCACTTGCTTTTAAAACACATAGAGAAGCTACGGTAGCCGCCACCGGACAAACATGTCATCGTTGGAGAAAACTTAGTAAAAAAGTTTGTCCGTTAAGGGCTTCTGTAGAAACATGGCTGCACAAAATGGCGGCTTCCATGTAAGGGGACCCGCAGTCTATTAAGATAAAATGTCTCATTCTAAGGCAATAAACGCATAACGGTTCATTATGAATGGTCTTTATACACCCTTGAAATTTTAGTTTTGTATATTGTTTTGCATTTCTGTCAAAAAAGATCCTTCTAAAAATTACACACTGCACCTTTAACACAAACCTTTTTTATTCTGCTAAAATATATAACACTATAAACAATAATATATGTCATTTTATACAAAATATAATTCTATCTTGACATGCACATTATCTGGTTCATGTTGGTCCAGTTTAATTCAGAGGACTCATTGGTTTGGTGTATTCATTTTCATTGTAAGCCTTTAAAAAGTAATTATTTTAGATGCAATTTTGTAATATTTATAGCTTAAATTCTCTAATATCTTCTAAAAACAATTAAAATCATTCCACAGAATTCCACAGATTTTTCCCAAAAATTTCTAGAGAAAAAGCAAAAAAAATAGTCAGCAGATTCCGTCTGGCCCTGGTTATCACAAAGGCGCTCTCCGTTTATATTTCAAACAGAATTGCATTACGCTGCCTATGAAGGCTGTCTGAATGTGTTTCCCAGAGCTGACTTAATGCAGCTGAAGTCAATCCATCATGAGGCAAAGAGGCAACAAGTCAGCTGCCTAAGCTTTCAGACACAGGCCAGACAATTACACTTTGACTTACTCGGGCCAGAGACATGTGAAACACACAATACTGTACATCCTGCATATCCCGACAAACAACATTTTGTGCAATCCATAGAGTCACTCACTTTACGTAGCAGTTCACGGTAAACTGAGGTGAGGCTGTTTGCTCGTGCATATTGAACTAACACATAATTAGTTGGAATGTGCAAACCTGTAAAATCAATAACACGCTATATACAATATATATTAACATTAAGTCAACCTCTCCAGGCTATTGACATTAAAAACTTTGTCATGGACTTGCACTGTCATAGGTCTCATATAATGTTGCGTGATCTCTTCTTTTAAACTCCAGTAGGTGGAAAATCGACGGTGCCTCCTCATGTCCCATTTATTTTGGGCTCATTTTTAATTACGTCCTCTCCGTCCGATGTGCTTTTAACAGAGCACTTTATCTCGACAGAAAGCCTACGCACGACTTCACCTCTACTGATGCATACAAATTCACTTTCATGTCCTAATAATTCTGCTCTCTAAAGGTACAGAACGAACAGGATGTTATTACGGGGCACATTCCCACCATGTCATTTCATCAGGGTAAGAGGACTAAATGAAAACATGACGATTTAGAAGTACAGTAAATGTCAATCACTGGCCTCTTAAGACATACTGTGGCCACTAAACAGCTATTAAGAATACGAAGCAACCTTTCTGTTGTAGACTGCATCCCCCTAGTGGTCAAAATAAAAACTGTCACAACAAAGCAGCATTAAAGGGGACATTTCACAAGACTTTTTTAAAGGTGTCAAAAAAATCTTTGGTGTCCCCAAAGTACAAGTTTTAGCCCAAAATACCATATATATAATTTATTATAGCATGGTAAAATTGTCACTTTGTAGGTGTGTGCAAAAATGTGCCATTTTGGGTCCCTTAATATGCAAATGATATCTGTACTAAATTGCAGTGCAGATTAAGGGGTGGTACTATCCCCTTCTGACATCACCAGGGGAGCCAACTTTCAATGACCTATTTTTTTCAGATACTTGTGGAGAATGGTTTACCAAAACTAAGTTACTGGGTTGATCTTATTGACATTTTCTAGCTTGATAACAGTACTAGTGACCCAAGTATTGCCCTTAAGGATGGAATCTATCTTTCTATCTATCTATCTATCTATCTATCTATCTATCTATCTATCTATCTATCTATCTATCTATCTATCTATCTATCTATCTATCTATCTATCTATCTATCTATCTATCTATCTATCTATCTATCTGTGGTCAAAAGCTAAATTAAAACAAATATTTGCGAAATATGTGTGCATAATAAAATGGTTTCAGACGATAAAAAAAATTATTGCTTTAGATGAAAGAGGTTGACTTTTAGCATGTTTACACAACACACATGCAATTCAACCTCATGATGCATATACTGAACAATGCCTGACTCTCCTGACTGAAATGCAAACTAAAGAAGGCTATTATTGGACAAATGGCTTCAAATGTCCTAAGCTTTTTAAGCTAAATTGTTTATTTGATGTCTTCTTGCCTGGCAATGCATCTGAACATCAATTTTGCTAAATATGTCGCAAAATTGAATCATAAAACATTATTATGATGACTAATTTTAAGTAAGAAATGCAATGCTTCACACATGCTTAGCAGATAGTAAATAAAGTCCTTCTCACATGGCCGGAGGGAAGTTTTTCTCATTGCTCTAGTTTTCACAGGCTGATCGATTCATGAACGCATTTACAAACCCTCTCTCAGCCTTAAAACCTTGGGCAAAAGAGCCTGACCAGAAGAGTTTCCTGGAAAATACGGTTGCCTTGGAAATAAATGCCAAAGACGTCTTCTGCAAAGAGCATAATAATGGTAACTGTGGAAACATGTGCAGCTAACAGCACATATAAAGCAAGCGTGTTCTTCAGGTATCGCTGACGTGGGGAATATTAATAAGGATGACTATCAAGAGAGTATCAGAGGAAAGATGTGAACGACTGAATCCGGCTCCATTCAGACCGCTGGTGCGATGGGAGCTGGTATACGGCACGCTCTGCAGCTGGGCACTTTCATATTGAAATGAAGCAGGCTGAAGTGTGATAGCTCAAAAGAGACCATCACGTCCTCTCTCTCGCCTGGCTATTTAAAAGAGATAAGATTGCACGTTGCCTTTATCTCACTCCCCGAGCACCTCTGCGGCAGCTTAACTGAAGCTAAATAAACTGAACTCTTGCCCATTAGAGATCAGACACCCCGATTGCATAGACAACCCATCTGTTATCTGATATGTTTGAGGTATGAGCATTTATGATATCATAAATTATCTACAAGGGAATCACTGATGTAGTCATCAGTTGGTAAAAGCAACTAAAAACGTGTTTACAGTAATGATGATGATGATACAACGGAAGTCTAGCTGATTGGCTAAGATATTTAAAAACTAGAGATATTACAACCGATATAAACATTGTCACCAATACCAATAATCAGTGATGCACGGGTTGATCCAAAATGAGCGGGTTCACGCAGTTACGAGCCATCCAAAAATATTTTTTATGATATTCGGTTTGCGGTTGGTCGGGTCGTTTGAAATAAATATGCCAATTAACTAATTTAAACAAATACTACTTTTATTTATACTTATTTATACTATTTATACTACTTCATATCGCATACAAAATAAAAGTGATTTTTTGCACAATATGTGTGTGTACTTTGTGTAATTATTATGTATATTTAACCACACACACATGCATATATTCATTTCAGAATTTTTTTATGTATATATATATATATATATATATATATAAAAGAGATATATATATATATATATATATATATATATATATATATATATATATATATATATATATATATATATATATATATATAAAAGAGATATATAAATATATCATATAGAATATATTAAAATGTAAATTATATATATATATATATATATATATATATATATACATACACACACACACACACACACACACACACACACACACACACACACACACACACACACATGAATGTGTGTGTATTTATATATACATAATAATTACACACCCTAATATATCAAAATCACTTTTATTCTGTATGCAATTAATCGCAATTAATCTTTGCCCGGCACGATCCGAGCTGCGGGCGGGTTAGTTGAAAACGACGGGCGGGTCCGGGTTGTTTATACATTGACCCACGCATCACTGGTTATAATTTGCATTACCTAAATTCTGAAGATTACATTTTCTGAATGTGATTCATTCACATAATGAACATTAAACTTGTGATGTTTCTTTGCATTTCTGTGTTCTCTTTGATTAAGAAGGATATATTGGCCATGACTATCGGCCGATATTGATTATTTGCTGATATATCGGTGCGTCTCTACTAAAAATGATCAGATTGTTCAGAAAAAATAAAAAATATTACATGTGCAATCAATGCTATATTACAAACTATATTAGATTTAATGCATTTTAATAATGACTTTTAATAATGCTTAAATTATTTTGATCTAAAATATTTCTTTAATATTCATACAAAATGTGAGGATCTCCCATGAACACAAATAAACAGCATGTGTATTGCCACCTCTCTATCAGTATCTGCTCTGTCAGTCAACATGAACATTTCTTTTCTTATCTAGTTTTCATTGAACCATTGAGATAAAGCAACAACAGAAATGCCATTGAGACCATATCACTTAATCCCAACATTAAATGACAGAAATGAATATTTAGAGCATGCTGCAGTCTCTGTCCATAACAGCGTGTCTCATGGAAAGCTGTCATTGTTATTATAGGCAGTCAAAGAACAAATCAAACAGTGCAACATACTATATATATGCTAGTAACTTCTCAAATAAAAACATTTCTCAATAGAGCATGCAATATAAACCAGAAAATACATTTTATGGAGGAAAAGCATTTGTGCTCGCCATGCAAAACTTGCAATGTAATATTTTGAAGGAGTATTTACAGTAGATCTTTTTCTGGGTCAATTATATTATTTACTGTAGTTACTTAACTGGAAGTCAACATTTGACGTGCTTAAACTACAGTAAATGAACCACTTCAAGTTACTAATTCACAGGATAAGCTGTTAAAATGTGCTTTTAAGATGCAATTTTTATGAGACAGAATGTGGACGGAGCCAGATGTCTTGCGTAGCAACTACACACCACGTGTGGCATCTTCTCAACGCATGCCTGAGTCATCTGGACCGCGCCAACCAACTGTCCTCTTATCCAAGATTTAATGTGGTTTTTGCAAGCAAATGTGCTGAATTTCAGCACACACAGACTTGCACAAAATCTCTCTCTATACCAAGCAAGCCTATCATTGAAAACCTGTGAGCTTTTAATGAGTTGGTTTATTGTGTTGTGGGTCAGTGGCCGAGGGTTTTACAAGCACACAAGATAAATTCAGTTGGGTGCTTGAAAAATCTGTATGTTTGAGCATTTTTTATGTTGTGGGTAGTTTTTCTTATTTGTTTGACTTGTGGCACCTGTGTACACAACCAAAATTAACTTGTGCTGTCGGACCTGTTTGTTTATTCAAACAGAAAAATTAGTGGATTTCATTTGGGTCTACTGTTTTGTCAAGCTTCAAACTCCATGCTATTAAAACAAACGTTTGCTTTAAAATATTTATTTTATAAAAAATCATAATTTGTTGAAGCTGATGGGCTGTGATCCGACATATGGTGCACATGCACTTTCGGGCGACCTGGGTTCAAATCCTGGCTTTTGCCGATACCATACCCCTCTCTTCACCTTGTACTTTCCTGTCGTCTCCTTACATACAATCAAATAAAAGCAAAAATAACTTACAAATCATAATTTGATATGAAATACGCTCATTTTCAAACTCTTGTTTTTTAAAACCATTCTCATCTGACTTTTGCTTCTACAGTAATATAAAGGCTGGGAAACGTTTAAACCCACCATCAAAACCGTGAGACCAGACCAGGTAAATCGATGTTTTAGGAGGTAATAAACTGAAGCAGCAAATGTACAACCTTCAAATTCGTGCAAAAGGGGAAATGTGCGCTTTCGACTTGCTCTCGGGAGACACACTCGTTCTTCATGCCCTCCGACTTCAGAGTTTAACATCAAACACTATCTTACCCAGCATCGCAAGACGCATGACGTTTCAAAGAGACCCGGCGAGGGGAAAATATGATTGATTCTGTGATCTCGCACTAAGGCACATCACACATAAACATATGTACTGTTGTAAAAGAACAAAGTCTTTTATCCTCTCCGTACGAACGGGAAGTCCAAAGCTTGCTTTAATGAGTATTTGCTGAACCTTTGCTTTTACTGCACTGAGGGTAATGTACAGTATATCTGCCGGAAACAAACATCCTTAAGGAAATACAAAACAAAGTAGAAAGTTTTTGAAATTTTTAAGATATTTAATGTGCTCGTTTATGCATTTGGATTTATCATCAAGAGATAATTTTCATTTTTGGCCGAACTATGTCATCATTTTCTCACCCTCATGTTGTTTTAAACCTGCATAACTTCCTTTATTCTGTTGTACACAAAATAAGATATTTTGATAAATGATGGTAAGCACACAGTTGATGGTCGGAGCCGATGGTGTAGTGGATGGTGCTCCGACACATTGTGCAGACGCACTTCTGGCGACCCGAGTTCGAATCCCGTCTCGAGGTCCTTTGCCAATCCCGAGGTCTCTCCATCCTATACTTTCCTGTCGTCTCCTTAATCACTATCTATCTAATAAAGGCAAAAATGGCCCAAAAATATAATAAAAAAAAAAAAAAAAAAAAAAAAAAAAAAAAGCACACAGTTGATGGTACCCACTGACTTCCATAGTATTTGCTTTTTTACTATTTAAGTCAGTGGGCACCATGAGCTGTGTAGAACAACATGAGTACATTTTTAATTTGGGGTGAACTATCCCTTTAACACCACCTCATTAACCAGCTAAGTACATGGTAAACCACTCCAGGTTAAGCCTCATTCACATTAGTAGCGACTAGCAGTAGCAGAGCGACACAATGTCAATGATTTCAATAGAAGCTCAGCGACTTCCAG
This sequence comes from Misgurnus anguillicaudatus, assembly GCF_027580225.2. Taxonomy (NCBI): domain Eukaryota; kingdom Metazoa; phylum Chordata; class Actinopteri; order Cypriniformes; family Cobitidae; genus Misgurnus; species Misgurnus anguillicaudatus. The sequence goes on from NC_073348.2 coordinate 39,293,722, forward strand.
CGACACGAGCGACAGTGACCGTTGGGGACCAAATGAGCTCTTTTCTGGAGCGACCACCAATGAGAGCGAAGTAGTGGAGTTCATGTCATCCGTCTCTCGTCAGACACTGAAGTGGACATTACTTAGTTGGTTATGACAATTAGATTTAGAAACGCCTCCTAACGACCCTTTTTGAAAGAGACGAGCGACACACAGCGACAAAGTCGCTTGTAATGTGAATGCGGCTTTCGGCTATGAAAATAACATGCAGGACCCTAAGCACTTTTCTGGAGTGGAGGAATGATGACTAGGGCCAGATTTACTAATGTTACTTGGCGTTAAGTAACGACTGTCGTTGTCGGAGCCAATGGTGTAGTGGGCAGCGCTCCGGCATGTGGTGCTTTTGCACTTTTTTGTGACCAGAGTTCGATTCCTGGCTCATGGTCATTTGCCGATCCCATACCCCTCTCTCCTCCCTGTACTTTTCTGTCCTCTCCTTAATCACTGTCAAATAAAGGCAAAAAAACGACTGTCAGCGACTAGCAATAGCAGAGCGACGCAGTCACATTTATTTCAATGGAAGCTTGGAGACTTCCGGCTACACGAGCGACAGTAAACGTTGGCTCGCGTGACAAAGTTGAGAAATGTTTAACTTTATGCAAATTATGAGCGACATTCGGGAGCGACTACCAATGAGAACGAAGCAGGGGAGTTCACGTCATCCGTCTCTCGTCAGTTACCGGAGTGGACGTTACTCATTAGTTTATGACAATTTTTCTTTCGAAAGAGACGGCCCACACACAGCGACAAAGTCGCTTATAATGTGAATGTACCTTCACTGCTTATTTGTGCCCCTCAACTAATTTGCGCTGCTCTTAGTAGATTGCATTGGTCGTTATGGAAATAAGCTGTTGCGCTTGTGTTATTTAATTTGCGCTTTTTTACCACTCCCATCAGCGGTTTTTTGGGAATTGTGCTAATTTGCCCCGTTTGGTAAATCTGGCAACTACAATTAATAAAAAGTTATAGAAACTTGATGATTTTTCATTAAAAGTATTGGCAAAAGTATTCTTCCACAGATTGAAACTTATCACTGCAAATATTGAAGTATGAAAACAATTGTTGACGATCTGTGAGAAAATGGCAAAAGGCGGGGTGCATGATTTAAAAAAAAAACTTTGGAAAAGGGAGTGGGCCCGAGTACCAAAACACACTTGTAGCCATCAGCAGTAAGGGGCGTGTCTACTAACCAACATTGTTGTCTGGGTTGCGTATATGGGGGGCGGGTCTATCAAAAGATGGTCAGGATTCTATTGGGGTAGGGACGTGTTTGTTTAGGTGATTTCAAATGTCAGCATTGGCTTTCAGAGATCATACACCCCGCCTTTAAGAGCACCCTATCCAGTCCCTACAAACACATCAGGAAAAGAAAACATTGACAGTAAGCTAAACGAATATAAAAATGGATTTGAGCTAAAGCTGCAATTGATTCCTGAGGAAATAAATACACTTTTTTTTTTATAAATGGAGGGTGATTAACACCAGAACAGCAGGTCCCATGAGATGACAACAACATCAACAGCATCATTACTGTTAGTACAGAACAATCTCTTTCCTGCAGGTGGATTTGTGCTAATGTGAAAACGCATGTTCCTCTGTACTTAACCTGAAAAGTACTCGACAACGCAGATCACCAGATTAAGGTTAAACTCTTAATCAAACAAAACAAAGCATTGAGGTGAAAACTAGCAGAATCATCAAAACACAGTCAAATGTGATTGTAAACACAAGGTACATTGAGATGAATGATACCCACTGGGAACAACAATGCAGTATAAACCGCAAACAACTGCTCTACGTAAGCAACAATAATCAATAATGAAATCAAATAACAGAGATGTACACTTCGATCAAGTGACTTTTACAGATCCAATAAAAGCTCAATTTTTATGCAATGCTATGATGTTTATGATGCTGCAAGCGTCACAATGACATACACAAAAATAATCATAAAGTCAAACATATAATGCTGTGTGTACACAAAGAGTACAAATACTGCACTGATGGTTTTTCCAATTCACACACCAGAATTGTAAAAAATACAACCTGATTTAATTATGTGGACTGAATCAACATTTACCCATAGATGGGGATATTTGTAACTATGGCAATGAAAGAAAGAAGGCTGACATCAAAGCATCACGCTGTTATTCAGAAAACCTTTCAAGGTAATGTATTTTAAGATTTTCAATGAAGAACGTGTGGCACTCAACGGCAAACGTACAAGTACTGAACATAAGAAAAGAAAGCATGTTATCTAAACCCTTACCAGGTATGTGCCACCGTGAAGCGCCGCTGCTTGTGGGTGTTGTTATTAAGCAGCATGCGGCGTAGCAGCCTTGGGGAGTTGCGCGGGGACATGGTGGTCGGTGAGAGCCTGGGGGACACCGAGGACGGCGATCTCCGCTCCCTGGCATGACGAGGTCGCTCCTGCTGTAGCAAGTTCTCTCTCAGGATGCGCACCAGGTCCTCGTTCAAACCCACATGGTCTCCGTGGTGTAGCTGCTTTGGGGGAACCACCAACGTGTCCTGGCTGCCTCCCGGCTGAGCCATTCCTGGAAAGCCAAAGCGCCACTTTCCTGACACTTGTGTTTTGAGTGAAAGTACCAGTTGAAGGCAATTGGGAACGTGATGAGAAGAAGATAAGAGTACCTCTAAACCATTTCAGGTCCAGGTGGAAGTCAAAAAGAATCCTATAAACCAGGTCTGGCTTAAGGCTGTCTGTCCTCAGGTAAATTCAGCAAGCGCTTCAGCTTGACTAAATGGCTGTAAGGAGCGTGTGAGCGTACGCCGTGTGTGTTTGCAAGGGTTGAGAGTGCATGAGGGCGGGGAGGTATCGAAGAGGAGAGCGAGCCGCGTTCACATATAAAATAGACTCGCGCGTCAGCTGAACCAACAGACCATACTTAAAGCACATGATGCTGGTTACTGAATAATCCGGTCTCTCCCAGTGGAAGACAAGGACGGTCGCTTGTAAATACATCAGTGGATGTCCAACACAAACAGGATGGGTGGGAATTTTATCAGTGCTTCTTATTTCCTTGTTTGAAATTTAACAGACACTCGACCTTGCACAGCTTTGATTTATTTTATAATATAGTTATGCTTCGTTTTATGAGGATTGTAGTTAAATACAACAGCACTTGCCACGAAGGGCCGATTTTGACCTTTCACATCCACAAAAGCAAAACACCTTGAACAATCTGTAAGTTCAGTGTCGTATGGAGTGTCTCATTGAAGATCACATTGGAGGTCAAATATGATTAATAAAATGAACAAAGCCTCTAGGCCTGAATGAATGAGATTATTTCATTACGTGCGGCATGGCTAATGTCAAGGCATCATCACTTACATAACATGGCAGAGGTCAACATGAAGTGGATCAAATGGGCCCATCTTACATGCCAGTGGACACAGATGGTTAAAGATATCTTCATAACTTTCAATTAAGTTAGGCTAGTTAAAGTATTTCTATTCATATAAAAGGCTTGCAAATTTAATTTCGTCAGCCAATCTTTGTTTCATAATCATACCACTTTTGACCTTAAAGCATTAATCCACTTACATAAGAAAATTATCTGATAATTGACATACCCCCGTGTCATCTGAGATGTTTATATCTTTCTTTCTTCAGTCAAAAAATGTACGTTTTTGGAGAAAAACATTTCAGGATTTTGTTCCATGTACTGGACATCAATTGAACCCAATGTTAAGGTCCAAATTGCCGTTTTAAAGGGACAGTAAGTAGGTTTTAAGTGTTTTATTAATCAAAATCAATGTCTTTATTCATAAACATGTCCTCGTTGGTGTCAAATGACCTCTCCCAGTGATCTGACTTTTCTTTGTAAGCTTAGAATTTCTTCTCTTTACTTACATTGAACGGGTAAGTCCAAGGAGGCTTCCATGTCAGTCCGCCGTATTAATAAACTATAATAGCAGAGAGGGACAAAAAGCACTAGCCTACCAACGCGTTTCCATTCAGAACACGTGAACTAGCTGAAACGGACAAAGAGATCAGCGATTACATAACGGCTACCGTAGTTGCAACACACATTTGGAATTCGAGGCGCTAGAGAGCACTATTTGTTTAAATTCAAAATACAATTTCACCATTAGATGGGGGTGAATCCTACTTATTGTGCCTTTAAAGAGCACCTATTGACCGAGTCACATTTTTGCATTTCCTTTGGTGTTTAAGTGTGTATTAGTGCATGATAACGATATGCAAAAGGTAAAAACTATGGATGCAAGATATATCGGCCGACATATCGTTATCGGCCGATACCTGCTTATTTTTAATATTATCGGTTATCGGTCTGATAGCAAAATTAGGCCGATAAATGAAAGCCAATAAATAATGGATTATTTTGGTTTGTTGAACCACTTCACTTGCTCATTGCTGGCCATGTGGAGTTTTGTTTGGTGCTTTCTGTGACATAGCACGAAGATGACACGTGTTGCGGGCTTAAGAAGACCATGCTAGTCTAGGGCAAAGACAAGATGTCCGCGGTCTGCAAGTTTTTCATTGTGAAAATAATATGAATATTTATCGCCCTATAGATATCGGTTATCGCCCCCCAAATTTAAAGAGTTATCGGTATCGGCCAAAAGTTACGTATCGGTGCATCCCTAGTAAAAACCCGAGTTATCATTTCCAACGTAAATCTCTTTTCTTGGACTACAACAAACACAGATTGTAGGCAACAGTTTTCTTCCTGGGATTGGTTATGTAGACAAAACCAACATTATCATAATTCCACCCACTTTGGAATCACAGCCTAAGTTAACTCCTGTTAGCATTGCATTGTAAGCGAATCTTTTAAAAATGGTAAGGAGCGTTACTTTTTTACAGGTATTCAGGCCAATCACAATGTACAGATTAGCTGTCCATTTAGGAACACAGAGCTTTTCAAATCAATGAGTTTTGTACAAAATCAAAGCGTTTGAGGAAGACAGGGATATCTGTAGCTACAAAAATTTACAGTTTGTGGAAAATAATGTGTCTTTTTTAACCATAAACCACTCGAACACATTGTATTATACCAAATACACAAAATAATGTTGTTTTTAGCAATGAAATAGATGCACTTTAATGCAGCTTCAAATGGCTCTAAACGATCCAACCGTTGCATAGGGGTCTTATAGTAGTGTAACAATCACCATGTGGTTAATCACGTTAAAAGGTCATGCATGACGTATGGGAAACTATTGCTCAATTGTGGAGAAAGAGGACCATTCAGAAGTTGTTGTATGTGGTATGACACTTATTACTCTCTTTGTGTCAGTTTATTGTATTAAATGGTCCGTAGGTGTGCGTTTCACATACGTCATGCGTGACCTTTTGATGTGATTGTGTAATACGTAAGGTCAAGGAACCGCATCCTAGGGCCAGTGAGACATTGTTGTTAAAAATTTCGATTGATTCACTACTAGATAAGACCATTTTGCCTCAGTTGAGATTGTTCAGAGCCCTTTTAAGCTGCATTAAATTGCATTTTGGACCTTCAAACCATTGGGTTCAATTGAAGTCGACTATATGAAGACTGAAAAAAGAAAGACAAAAACATCTTGGATGTCATGGGGGTGAGTAAATTATCAGAAATTGTTTTCTGAAAGTAGAGTAATCCTTGCAAGGATTGGGTTGTTTTTAACCCAGGACTGGGTAACTATTGGACAAAACACATTTCTGGGTTAAAATGACCCAAATAATGGGTTGTTCTAACACAACTGCTGGGTTGTTTCAACATGGTTAAGTACAATAACCCAGAAGTTGGGTAAAAAAACATTATTTGGGTCATTTTAACCCAGAAATGTGTTTTGTCCCATATACCCAGCCGTGGATTAAAAACAACCCAACATTTTTTAGAGAGTGTAATTCTCTGGCTGACATCTTTTGTGCTTCACAGAAAAAAGACATTCAGTCATTCAGCTTCGTACCAGGATTAATCAGAATGATTTTTGGGTAATCTTTCCCTATAAATATGATACAGTGCATTGAAAACATTTGTAAAAAAGCAGTTTTACAGCCCTTAGTGCGACAATCTGTGTAAAGAAAACATTTACAAAATGCAACTGTGCACATCCGTGAGCTAGTATGGAAACATGCTGACTGCCTTTTTTATAAACATTGTCCTGCTAAATTTAACATAATTAGCACAAAAATCTAAAGTAACCTGAAGTTTCAATAGCTCAGGGAAAACAAACAAGAGGCTTTATTTTAATCTTATTAGCATTGCAGGAGAACTGCATTGAATCTCTGATGACTTTAGATTCGAGTCCATGCTAATGATTGAATTAATGAGCTCATTTCAGATTCACAGTGAAGGTGAATGATGTGAAAGATCTCAGGCAGTCTGTGAGAGTGATAGTTAAAAAGAAAGGTCCTCTAATGATGGAGGAAGACACAGAAAACCAAACACTTTGCCTTTAAACCAAAAAAATTCATTTTGGCACATCTGTTTAGATTTAAAAAAAAAATGCAATTATAATGCTTTGAATGCATCACAAAATAAAGTAAAGCTCAAAATTAGAACAATTTATGCTTTAAGTAAATTCAGCCATAAAAACATTACAACAAATGAAAAGTTTGGTTCCAAAACGCAATAAATGCCATAAAAAAAAAAAATGAGTTACCAGTATTGTATCAGGTCAGTATTCAAAAGTAAATTCTTAATTTTACGCAAAATCCAATATCCGCCGTGTTATTCTGTCATACTTTCTCCCTTTTTCCCAAAAACGCGATGAACGGCAGTCCTCCTTTTCTGCAGAATGCAATAAATCCGCTCAACTAATCACAGCGCACCAATCCACACATTGTAAACAACAATGGCGGCACACTGAATACACACAGATCCTAGTTTTCCTCATCTACTTTGTACTTCATGATCAACAACCAAACAAAAACAAAATAATACTTTGATGGCATTGATAAACTTGTGGTAGAAACGTAAGCCAACAAAATCAAATCATTTACGTGAGAGGCACTCGGGAGACGTGTGCTTGTTATTACACAACAGCATCAAGCTTCTGTCATGCTAACACATTGACCCCAGGGGATCTTATGAAAAAAAAAAAATTTTACTCAGTCAACAAAAATCGAGCAGAACCAAAATATTTTACAGCTGATCGTTGTCAAAAAAGTTCAGTGACGACTTCCCAATGATGACAGCAGCAAAGACAGTGTTCTTAATATGACAAAGTAAGTGTTTTGATTAATGCCATTAATGTTTTTTTTTTTAATCCGTGTATACCACTTGTCAACTAAATAAATATATAACATGGCAAAGATGAATGCACATTTATATATTGATTCAATAGATTTAGCACTCTGAAGAAAAAAAAACTTGTCAAGGATTTATTTTTTCCTTTTTTTTGAAAAATAATCAGTTTTTATAATAAATCTTTGAAAATCAAATTATGGATTAGAATTTTTAATGTTTTTATAACCTAAAGAGATGCTATGTGAAAGTTTGTAACAGAAAATAGTGGTTTATATCTTGTTACTTTCTTGGTATAGAAAACACGTTTTTGCCAAAATTAGTCAAAATGGATTTATTGCATTTTGGAATCAAACTCTTTAAATACAGACTAATTAGTTAAAATACATGCTGATCTAGAAAATAAATTAGCTTGATGCTGTATAAATACAAATAAAAATGATTTACAACTTGGCAAGGAAAACAGTTTCTTAGCATGTTGGGAAAATGTGCATCCAATTCAATGCTAATAATTAAAAAACAAATTCATAACGGGGCGTTTTCCCGGACAGGGCTTACCCTAGTCCTAGATTAAAATGCATGTGTATGGAATATAGCTAAGGCCTTGTCATGGATTCTAAACCCCGTCAGGGAAATTGCCCAAATATGTATTGGCTAAAAGTAATATTTTAGTAAATGATTTAAAAGCTGAATTAAGTTGAAATATTTATTTTCTTGGTGTACATCCATTTCAGAGTAAGTTATCAGATAAAAATCATTAATTCAGGACACAACACACACACACACACACACACATGTGTCACGTACGTGTCATGTGTTATACTGCTGGTTCAGCACATGAACATCATGATCTTCAGCTGATACTATCATAAACATAAGCAAAGGACAAGCCTGAATCACATGACAAAACAGTGTGGATTTGAATTGGATTTACAAATAAACAGAGAGGAAAAACATGATATCTTTGTTGCCACCTTGTGTTAACCACTAACACCACAGGTTACAGCACCATGTCAAACTGATGATGTTTGCTTTAACAGCACAGAGAAATCCAGAAAATACAGCTGCAATACCCTGCCTGACCAACAGAGAACAGAATGGTTTCATAAATTGAGATCTGTCCTCCAAGGTTACTTGATGCATTTCTGGCGAGGAAAGCTCAATTTGAAGCTCAACACAGTAAAATGGTTGCAGTTGCAACAATAAAATACTTTATTACACAAAATATATAATTAAAGGATACAAAGGGCACTTAGTGTATACATATACTGTTATTGTGGATTGTGCTAATATGCAAAACTTTACATTAGATACTAGAGCTATTATATTTGTTTAATCATGCATCAAAGTCTGCCTGTTAAGGCATCATGAAGGACAAAAAAATGAATGATGACTTATCTGTAAAAGTTTATGCTTAATGTTAAATAATAATATCAGGGCTTGACCTGGCAAACACCACCAAGTATTATTAAATTGAACTAAAACAACACAAAGTTAACAACATTTAAGTATGCAGTACTTTAGTAGTATGACAAATTTGGATCTCAATGCAGAACTGATGACATTTGGTTAAATATGTTAATTATTGCCTTGTACACTTATTAATGTCCATCAATAACAAATGCATTTATTTCCAATTGAAGAAAATACGTTTTAATACACATCTATACAACTAAATCAATAAAGCAGCTGGAATTGGCACAGTAGATGGCTGTGGCCAGCAACCAGCATACTGCATCTTTAAAGTGCTATTGATGTGTATGACTCACGTCCTAGATTTCTGAAATTTCTGTGCCCGTGGAAGCAATGGCTCTTTTATTTGAGAGCAGACTGATTGAATATCACAAGACATAAAAGCGTCGCCAGATTTTTCATAATTAATAAGGACAAATCTGGAAGATCCTTTTGTAGTTGCCATCAACACAACACTGCAAGCAGCGCAAGTATGTCTTGGTATGGATGCGTCAACGAATTTGCATTTAAAATAAATTACAACGACTGAAAAGGAGGGCCTGTGGCAGCAATTCAAATGTCTCTTTAAAGAGCACTATAAATTAAACCCTTCTGGCGATACAAAAAAACTGTCTAAATACACAGCGGTATAATAAGCTATTCTTTTGGTTATTGACAGTAGGCTTTATGAGCATCTTCAAGTGATTGAGTATTTTCTAACAATATAGTCTTTATCATTACTAATCAATGCTACCGGCGACTTCTCTTCGGAGGGGCGCAAATTAAAAAATATGTTTTTGGAGTGTCGTGTGTGGCTTGTCATTAGGGCTGGATATTGGCAAGAGTCTTTCAATACGATACATATCATGATACATTGGTCATGATACAATGTATCATGATACGATACAATACGTTGCATTTTGCGATACATTGCAATACTTTTTCTTTTTTTAATCAAAAATGTTAAACAAAGAGCTGATTTTTTTTCCTTTTTTTAAGCCAAAGTGATTCCACACGTCGGCTTTGAAAGCTGCAGGTGTTTTTAAATTTTCTGCCATTTTCTCACACCTGCTAACTTCTGAGACATTGGCTGAATGGCGTATATGACAGACAACTGGACAGCGACAACTACAACAGCAGTGGCGGAGGAGCTCGTTTAACACACACAGAGGGATTTGATGGGTTTTTAAAAATACAGATAGTAGAGATTGAAATATCGATACACTATCGTGGAAGAAATTATCACGATAGTTAGCTGTATCCATATATTTGCACAGCCCTACTCGTCATGTCAAAATATGTATTCGGTGCGTCATGTGAACCTAAGTCCATCATGCGTCATGTCAAAATACATGCACATGCGTCAAAAAGGTTTATGATAAAATAGATGCTCAACTTCACAAGATACTTGCAAGACTTCTTAGAAGTGTACAAATTGCAATTCTGTTGTCATTGTGACCCAATTTATAATAATCACACAGCAGAGTTTTAATGCGTTTGTCCGACACTTTTTTAAGATGTCAAATAAATCTTTGGTGTCCCCAGAGTACATATGTGAAGATCTAGCTTAAAATATCATATAGATAATTTATGATATCATGTTAAAATTGCCATCTTTTAGGTATTAGCAAAAATGTGCTGTTTTTGGGTGTGTCCTTTTAAACGCAAATGAGTTGATCTCTGCAATAAATGGCAGTGCCGTGGTTGGATAGTGCAGATTAAGGGGCGGTATTACCTCCTTCTGATATCATAAGGGGAGCCAAATTTTAATGACCTTTTGTTTCACATGTTTGCAGAGAATGGTTTACCAAAACTAAGTTACTGGGTTGTTCTTTTTCAAACTTTCTAGGTTCATACAACAGGGTTCCCACACCTTAGTTAACTTCAAATTCAAGGACCTTTCAAGGACTTTCCAGGTGGAATACCCTCAAATTCAAGGACTAAATGTGAGAGAAAGGTTACATTGTGTTACCTTTTAAGATACATTGTTACAGTTCAATTTCAAGGGAACTCGCGCTGCGTCACTGCGGTGACACTTTGGGGACGCCTCCAGGGGTAAGTGTGTCTGAATGTGTATATCAAATTCAACCAATGGTGAGGCTTAACGACAAAGACAGGGTGATGCGGGAGCCAGGAAGTATATCGCTAACTAAAATGCTGCCAAAGACAGCGTTACAGGGACGCAGAAAGTATGGCAAGGGAGACGCAGCGTCTCGTTCACTTCTCAGGGAACAACAGTTACAAACGTAACCCGAGACGTATTCATGTATCAAACACAACTATGCAAAAAAGCATTTTGGTATGAATCAACATTCGCATACATAACAGAGTATAAGCATTTAAAGGGAACAGTTTAGAAATGTGTGCTTAAAAGTCTAGAATTTTTATAATTTTATCCTACACTACACAGGGAATAATATGGATTTTTTCCAGAAAACGTCTTGTCTTGAATAAAATAGATTCAAGCACTTTCAATGACCTGCATCTATGTATGTATATTTTCAAAAACTTCCCAGATCATTGAATCCCCCCCCCCCAGATTCACAAACTTTAAAGGATTTCAAAAACCTGTGCGAACCCTGATGCAAGCACTGGAGACCCAATTATAGCACTTAAACATGAACAAGTAAGATTTACAGGATATGTGCCCTTTAAACAATCAGCAGATGTCTGATAGTGGGGGAAATTGCTTTTATTTATTTATTTTTAGGTCGATATATTGGTGGAATTATATCAATTCTATTAATTTGTTACCAAACGTTGTGGAGTTTGATTGTACACATTGCCTTAAATGTCAAAAGCAAAAGTCGATAATCCTACTTATTTCGCTACCCTTACAATAAACATCTAAAGTATATGGATATTTGTGGTTTATTCCCTTTAACTCAATCACAGCAGACCTGTGGTATGTTTTTGGGTCACAACCCACCATCCAACTGGTGATCCTGAATACAACGTCAATATAATATGCATGTAATATTTTTATCAACAGAAGGTAATAAACAGCCTATACGTACTGAATTTAGCCTTTCTTAACAAATACAACCCATGTAAATACCCTGTTCATAATTATACTCAGCTAAAGGTGATATCAGTTCATGAACATTCTGATAGCAACTAATGCTGAGACACAGCTTCTGCCTTATTAACACCCGTGTTTTTTCCAGAGTGTTCAGCCATAGGGTAAGTCTACCTTTCCTGAGTACGGATCTGTCTGACGGCAGGACTCATTAAGAGCCTGTGTGTGTTCCATGCAGGAAATGCAATATTTTCCCCTTCCTTCCTTCCTCTACACTATTTCCATTTTAGCAATGTCAGCTGGGGTGAAACAAATGCGCTCATTAAACAATGTTGAAATTATAGTTGCCGCAATATCTACTTTCACCTTCATAATAATTGTGATCTTAAACAAATTGTGGGTCATGAGCACATGATGGTTAATTCTAGATCAGTGATGAAATTAGACTGAATACAGTAAATGGCAAACAGTATATGTTGGACTGCTGGATTTACATTTTTAAAGATACAAATCTGTGCAGTAATAAATGGGGCAACACAGGCTTTAATTTATGCTTGCACAGCACAAATCCACATCTGTCTTTATAATAACTTGAAGATAGAAGATTTCATGTGAAAATTAACAATTAATTGTATGCAAAACCTGCTGAATCAAGATGCCAAGGTGTAATATATACACCCATCTACGATATTTACATGTATATGGATAGTGGGGGAGGATAAACCAATGGGTAGATTAAACCGGTAGAAATGTGTCAACTGGTAGAGATTTTGCACTATTGTCTTTATCGAGGTTCAAGTAATAAAGATATTTTAAGCTGTTAAAACACAAACAACAGTGCTAGATGCACACAATGTTTCTCAATGAGAGGAGCACACAATCCCTAAACAGCTGAAAAAGACAAAGCATGTGTAAGGGGCAGTTCACATTTTGCGTCTAAAATCGTGCAGACAATGTGACTGCGCCACTTTCCTCCTTTTTTCCAACGCATTTTCGACGATGCATTATAAAAAGTTGAAGTATTATCCACTAGCTGCAGCGCAGACGCGCCACATTCAAAATAAGATATTTGCTATGCAAAAGACGCGAAATGTGAACCGCCCCTAACAGTATATTGGATCTGGACTTTGGTCTTAAAGGGGAAGTTACATAATATTGCTCCTGTCTGTCATTCATGTAGCCACATGCTGCCTTTGCGCAAATTTGTTCATGCTGCAAGTCTAGCATGGAAACCATGGATCAATTTTTCGCCTCGAATAGGTTCCCAATCACAGAACGGGGAGGGGGCAGCGAGACGATAATTACGTCTATGCGACACACTGAAGCAGTTTTGTTTATCCAACACGGCAGTAGACGAGTGTTACTTTTTGATGCAGCCTTAGATAGTGTTCGAAGTAGCTTTGAATGCAAGTTTACTTAAAAAAAGAGCAACTTTAGCTGAATCGATTCATAGGATTTGATGAATCGATATTGAATTGAGAAACAAATAATTGCAATGCATTGATGAACAGATATTTTTACCCAGCCCTAATAAAAGAACTCATATAATGATATAAGATTTTGCACAAATTTTTTTTGACCTCATGAATATGTCTGGTGAGCATTTCAGGAAGTGTTTACAATTTTTTGCTAATGTGGAGAAAGTGTTAATATGAAAACAATCAGGCTTTTATGCTAAAAACAGCCAGATGAATATAAAAAAGCTAATTTAATCTCTGCTGTGAGACTTTATGCAGTCCTGAGAGGCAAAAGTGATTACTTTACATTTACTTTGCTTCAGCATAACACAATTCAAATACTCTAAGTGGCCCTGATGAAGACTGGCAATGCAAATCAAAAACTAAGGAAAACATTTCAAACCGAGTCGAAGACTTGCTTATTATAGGTGTTAGTTTCAATTTTTTTGCCATATGTAGTACAGGCTGGTATGGATTTTTTTCCTGGTATCTTGTTATGTTCTGACAAACAGCATCTTGTAAACCAAGGGTCTGTAAAAAGACACACTGACATTTTCTATACACAGGGAATATCCATATAATCTACATTATTTAAAACCGTGCAGCATAAAACCAAAGTACACTGTTTTAAATACTACAAGAGCTCTGAATAAACTATATGCTACTTTATACATCTCTCTCATTCACATACACCCCTCACAGGTCTCCAAAATCTTGTGGCTGACCTTCAGATATGACGGAGGAGCACATGGGCCTTAGTTGGTTAGTTCATGAAAAGCATTACATTTGGAGACATGCAGTGAATCCCTGCGCTTCGGCACTTCTCCCTGAGGAAGACAGCGCACAACAAAAGCTGCCACAGAGAGCATCACCCCCGCCAGGTACCGTCCACCTTCTCCTACAACTCCGATTCAATTAGCTGTTTTTCTCCTAGGGGTACAAATGAGATGACGGGCTTTGCGATTCAGAGCACAGAAACCTGAGCTAGATACCATAGATATCACGATTATTTCAGGCTGGTTTTCACTGTGGATGACTAAGCAGGTCTAAACACATTAGTGGTCTGTAACTCTTCTTTGATTATTTAATTTAAAGATAATATATCGTACAGCCTATATATCGGCCGGCCGATATGTCAGGCCAATTTTTCCGAGTTTTATGTTTATCCGCATTGGCCGATATGTGGCTGCTGTGTTCGCTGATAGTTTTTTCCTGCATTATTTACAGACAAGAGTGTTGGAAGCCGCAACCAATTGCAGGTCATGTGACTAAAAACAACCAACCTTTCCATGACAACATCGAAAGCTCGGCCTAACAGCTGATCATAGCTGGACAAAGCGGGTTTTTATTTCTCATCTCTATATATATTTGTAGTAGTAAAGTGCTAGAAATCAATATCCTTTGCTGACAAATTCCTCGTCCTTGTGGAGAGCCCAGTTCATGGTTCCATAGCACCCTCACCTGTTTTTACTATTTGTTAAATATAGGTTTTTTTTTTTAAGTTTAATAAATATTAATATTATTGTAACATTTGACATCATCATTGTGTCATTTTTATGATGTAAATTGAGTGAGCAAAAGCAGTATCGGCTCCAAATATTGTCTCAAGAAAATCGGAAACAAATGATGAAACAAAAATCGGTATCGGCATCGGCACTAAAAAATCCATATTGGTCGATAGAGCTTACTAATATTTATTCTTTGGTGATTTGATGTCACTCAAGGTTGCTTGCATCAAAATCACAATTTAGTTTTTCATATTTTCTACATTGCTCAAAAGCGAATCACTCTTATTATAATCAATAAACCGGTCGAGTTACTCGAGCCACTGTTTGATGTGTTTGTATACAAAAAATATATAATTTTACTTTTTTATTACCATACAACCCATAAAACCTTTGGTTAACTTCCGTATTTAATCACCCAATAAACTGGCTAAAGTACAACGGTCTTTTTATCTATTTTTCATAAACAGGACACAAAAGCCTTGTATTGCAAACAATTTATGAGAGCAGTACATAAACTTTTATTTTATAGGCGCTTGAAGCCACAAAGATTACAATATGAACTATAAAACCCAACATTGCAATTTGAGCATTAAACATAACAGTTATTGCTGAACATTAATAGAAGTATTGACGTCTTATATGAACTATGAATAAGTCTTTCATATCGTATAACATACGTCAGTCAAATTAAATCGTAAGACTAATTTCCTGAGAGAACCGGGTCACAATTAACACCATCCTGTGAGAAACATGAGAATGAAACGCAGGTGTAGAGCATCAAGCACAGCACCACAGGAGCGCTGTACCTCTTATAACTTCAGCTCATTTGAATTTTGATATCTGATGACCCATTTCCTATAGATATCAGCGGTAGCCATGTCAAGATATTTCTAAGAAATACGTCAGAAAGTTCATGCACAATCAATAAATTTGAGAAAGGCAGGTCGTGCACACTTGAAATAAAAGGTAAGGCAGACATTCTTCCTGTAATCCAAAATAAGATATCTGGTCATGCTCTGTGACACATAGCCATCCTAGTTATTCACAATACAGTTTGTGTATTATAATAATAATAATAAACACTTTAGATGCTTTTAGCTGGTGTACAGTATTTTCCCCTTATCTCGAAAACTAAATTCGCAATTATGCGCTTTAACATTTATGCATTTTGAAAGATGCTTTCATCCAAATTATAGAACATTAAATGTACATTTTATCCATATGTGTTCCCTGAGTATCAAAGCCCCTGCACTTAAAGCAAAACTACAGGAATAGACTACAAACATAAAACATTTTATATGCAATCTGGTCTCTCTTTTAAATGCTCTTGGAGCAGTTTAGTGTGTATATTTGCAAGTAATCTCAGACCCCCCCTTGTGGTTCGATATATTTTTGACATGTAAAAATTCATCGTGTTTTTGCGTAAATTATTATTGAGATCATACTGGCTCCATAAAAACCCAGCTAAAATCATTTTTCAATGGTTTGCTGTTTTCTACAAAAAATCATTCTATATAATGTAAATGTGATAATTCTGTGAAAATATAGCCTTGAAATCTTTATTATAGACTGAGTAATGCTGTGTCAACACCAGCTGCGGTAGAGGTGTCAAGCGCGACTGATTTCAATGTTTAGTCAATGTAAAGACTCCCGCCAATTCGTCAAGTCAATTCCCACCATTCGCGCCAACTAGACGTGCGGTAGACGCAATTCCACCTCATTCGGATATCTAGTTGGTGCGAAAGGCGCAAACTGAGCGTTCCCGGGGAAACGCACGAGTTAAAAAATATGTACTTTGGAAAGAAAAGCGTCACGTTAACCAACAGGAGCTTGCTCTAGTAGACGTGATTACAGGAAGTGAGCGGAGTCGCAGAAGCCTCTCCCATGACGTGAATTTTCACGTGAATGTCTCGATAACTAGAATTTTACGCGTGGCTTTCAGCGCGAATGAAGCGAGTACACTCAAAATGTTCAAGCGTCCAACCACGCGCTGTAAATGCGACTTTGACGCCTCAAACGCCCACAGTAAGCCATAAATCTACAAACAACTACATTTGAAATGCAATGTTGTTGGTTAAATTCTCAGATTAGCAAACTAATTGGTCACAAACATTTGACATCTGCTGATTGTCTAAAGGATCTATAAGATTGTCTAACTTTAGTTAAAAAAAGACGATGCGAGTGAGAGAATCAAGGAGTACATGTCAGAAACGTCTCATTCTCTCGCATCTTTATCACAGCTGCAGTATCGTACTTACTCCTGGTGTGATATCTCAACAGCCCTCAGGGTCACGGACCTTCAATTCATATGCTTTATGAAACCTAACCGTTAGAGAATGAACTCTGCCCTTCACATATGAAAGCATGCATGAAAACATGACAGGTTCTGTGAAAGATCCTGCCGTTTGATGCTTATGTGAAGGTTAACACTCAAAGCGGTCACATTGATGCAAAAAGGCCAATGAGGTCTGAATTAAACAGTAGATATTTGCATCAAACTATTTCGTTTCTTTCAAAGCCAGCTGAAGCATTTACAGTGATCATAAAAGATTTATCTGAAACACATTTGGCTCCCAAATTCCTGCTTTTCTGATTTAAACAAGTATATATAGTGACAGGTGTTTTAAAGTCTAGCTGACTTCTTAAAGACACAGCACTAATGGCCATCATTTCAATGCGAAATTGTATTTTTATGTGCAAAAATACTAATATAATATAAGTTTTTCATTTAATTTCAATAAAAATAACATATTTACAGAAATCATGCATTTGTATGTTTTTTATTGTGTGTAAACAATGCAATAGAAAATGTGCTGATGACTATTTAGTTTGAATTGAAATATTTCCAAGTCTTTCTCGCTTACCACATTCAATTCAAACTGCAATCTCAGCAACTCAGCAAAACATTATTTCGTTTGTTGTGATATATAGCATAGCGCCCGCATTGAATGTAGACATCCAAGAATCTGGCCTAAAACCAAACCATGATTACTTTCTCTCATAATTATATGAGGTTGAGATGCAATGCATAATGAATGAAGCCAGGTTCCTGTATGAACACAAAGATGATGAAAGATCCGTGCCAATAAGCCTGCTCAGGCATTGGATGTGATTTTGTTATGAGGTTATGTTGGCAACTGTACTCAGATGAAGAAATTATATAGCTTGCCTACCCACACAATCTGTGCAAGGGATAAAATTCTGTGGCACATTTCTTCTGTACGGTAGAAATTTTAAGTTTACAGCAATCTGTGGTGTACACATGAGCCTGAATTTCACAAGCATGCAAAATTGAGGATAATTGTTTTCACCACTTTCTGTAGTATAACTCAAACAAACCAGACCATATCATCAATGCATAAAACAAACATATAGCCACCAATGACAACTTAAAAAGATCGCTTTTACCCTATAGACCCCTTCAAGGTTTGTAAACATTGAATGACTATCGGGTGCGCACGCAGCACGGGGTCGAACTGTTCATACCATTTAGGCTTTATAAATTAATCTAACAGTGCTGAAAAATGATGACTTACCTCAAATGAAGTGAGCACTACAAACACAAGCCTCTTTGATATTTGCATTGTCCCAGTCTGCACGTTAATTGCTTGCAGACGCAGATTTTGTATTTTTTTGTTTTTGAGATTCTGCATGAATCGCGAAAACTTAACGGAAGACCTGGTGCGATTTTCACAGCCCACGACGTAAGTAGGCATTTTTGACGATACCGAATAATACGCAACTCAATCTGCTGTAATGACTGTTCTGACCCCGACATGCGCAGTGGGAACAGCCTGTGACGTGAACTGTGAAGGGGTCTATAGTCACTTAAATCTCCCGTTTCCAAGATTGTTTTTCTTGCAATTGCACGTTAAACTGATATTGTGAGTTTAGTATAAGGAAATTGGATCCATGAGGCCGATGACACACAAAAATCAGCCTGCATGCTCACCTTAATGCATAACAACAAACAGCCGTCTGGAAATAATAGCTGCAATGTTGCATTTGCATACAAAACTATTGCATATAATATCATTCGTCCTTAAAACACTTCTGATCTCAAACCTTCTCTTAAGTCTTGATTTAATTAATCACAAGATTATCACAAGTAATGCAACAATGCACATCGCATTATTAAAAGGCTGCAGATCTACTGTCAAAAGCGTGTTATGCATACTTATAAGTTAGTGATTCACCGGCATCATTTTACAACTAAGGTAAATTACAATGAAAAACACTGCTAGCGTACAATAAAATGCAAAGGAAAGTAGGTTTTTACAATTTAGGGAATGCTTTCCTATGCAAAACCATCATGATGTAGGTTGTTAAGAGAAATTTCCAGGATGTGTAATGTGGTTTGCTAAGGTAGTATGAGTGGTTTTTAACATGATTTAATGCGATTGCATAACAACATAAGTTGTTATGAGTAGACTGAGTGGTTACTGTTCCAAGTCAAAAGAGCAGCATTATTTTGGCTATTTTATGGTCCACTAAGTTAAATTCTGAATAACTGTATACTTTCTTTTAAAGATGTACGTGTTACAAAAAGTGCAGGATGAGATGTGCGCTTATAGGCTTAATAATTTCAGGCTTGTTCAAACTACCAAAAAATAAGAAAAATATATAGCAATCTTTGCCTTCTCAAACAGCAACAGCCAGAATGCACTTTCCTTGCTAAATCCTTTCTACAACAGCTACTCTTTTAGTCTTAACTCAGAAAAAAATCAATGACTCCAATCAACAACTGTAAAGTTGCTTTCTACAACCACGCTGTAATGAAGACGGTAATATTAGGTAATGTACAATACATATTAAAATACACATCAAAAATCTTTTACAGAAAGAAATGTGTTAAAACAGCATTGATATTCTGAGATCTTCTCCCTTAAAGAGTGATCATGTCGTGCAAGCCCTGAAGCGTTTGACCTTAAAGCGAGATCAGGAGATGTACAGATGGCTAGAGAGGAGGGGGCATTTAGCTCGGTTGTCATTTACAGTAGCCAGGATTTTATCCTTATCCTGCTCCCCGGTTTTCTGATAAAGGGTTGGCATCACGTACTGCATCCCTTCCACCACTAAATTTAATTTCACACAAACCTTTTGCACTTTTGTCCTTCATAACTCAAATTCAGAGGGTGCATTACGTGTCTGTAATAAAAACGGGAAGTGCTCCTCTGCAACGTAAACAAAACTTACTGAACATAACTGCCCTAAATTTGACTTTCTGACTTTGGCTTTCGTTATTTTAGCTCAATACAAACAACCACCAAAATGTGACCATCCTTCTTGATCTTTAACTCTTTCCCCACTATTGACAAGTTAATTCGTCAATTAAGAGAAAACACTTCCCTGCCAATGACGAGTTTTTACGGCAATTCATATTTCTTCTATTATTTACCAGGTGGCGCTCTTACCCAACTTATAAAACCCGGAAGCATCCACTAAGGCCTAACATTAAAAAAAAATTACTCATTATTACAAATTATCTCAGCTATTTGCTCAAAATGTTGAATTTTTTAAGAAACCTAACCATATGTGAGAGGTGATGAAAAGAGAACAAATGAAGATAGGATGACATTTTTTTCAGTTTTTTCATTTAATATGTTGTATGTTTATATATTTAAAGAAGAACATTTTCTGGAAGGTTTTAAACTTTTGTGAAAATCATAAAAAATCTAATGGTGGGGAAAGAGTTATGCTACGAACACACCAAACGCATAGCATCACGTTGCTCGCTCTAGGTTAATTGCAGGATTTAACATTGTGTCATGCGAAATCTTGTGCGTTTGAGGCGAAAAGCACGTGTTTTCACAGCAATCGCGCCGCCCAATTCGTCTGATCCTGTCTTTGCATTGACTACTCGCGCAAATCGTTGAACTCGCGTTTGGTGTGTATGCCCATTACGGTTTGTGCGGTTTATTTGCTAGCTGGCTGCGTTCTCTTTGCACTGCTGTTTTATCTATGCTTTAAACATTGGGGAACTCGAAAAATCACATATTATCATACTATTCTGACTACTTGTATACTTAGTATACAGCTAAATACTGTGTACTGTGTGCAAGAGAAGAAAGTAGCGTTCACAGCAGAGGTCTACACTTGAATAGGTCAAGCAGCTGCGGCATTCGCTCCCTTCAAGTGTTGCATGTGGTGGCGAACCAATATCTCCACCAAGACCAAAGTTTGTCTCTTTCGGATTTAACTCAGATCAGACCTGGTCAAACTTGAGGTGTTACCAAATGCGATGCCTACACCAGAGATTCTACATGTCTTGTTTTACGAGCGCCTCAAAATGAAGGATATTAGACGACTGTGCATACACCAGCCAACGTTCCAGGAGCCAATTCAGAAACAGCAATTACTGTACGTTGGTTCAGCTATGTTTGTAAAATGACTAATAGTCGTCAACTAAACAAAGTCCGCTCACAAAATCCTCCCTTTCAGTGGATAATAGGGCTGGGAAAAAATTCGATTTTTCGATTATTATTTTTTTACGTGGTCGATTCAAAATCGATTCTTAAAGGCCACAAACCAATTTTTTCCATATTTATTTCCGCAAACATTGAACGTATGATTAATGTTAATCTAATTAGTAGTCTACTCCACTAGATGTCACCCTCTTTTTTGCCTTGCACGATGTTATCAAGGAGCGAGAGGCGAGCCTGCCATTCATTCATTCAATGCCGGTTTCAGGTGCTTCGTTGACGTTGATGCCACCTTCAGTCAGAGGTATGGAAGCATTTTAGATTTCGCAAGCAAGACGACAATGATAGTGTTGTGGCTTTTAATTTCTTTTTATTACTTACCCACTTGTAAACTTCTGTTAACTGTTCTTTTTTATAAATATAGTATTTGTATTAAATCTATATTCATTGAGTTGAATTCGGGAATTTTATTGAATTCCGAGAATCGGGAATCGAACCGAAAGCTTGTGAAGCGAAATCGAATCAATCTGGAACATCTGAATCGATATACCCAGCCCTAGTGGATAATCTAACATACGACACCAAAGTCAACCTCAACAAGGCCAGGAACACAGCCATGGACACTCAAGTATTGAAAAGCTTCATAAACGAAATTCGGCACCCACAGCGGCATATTGGCCTAGCCAACAATCCAAACCAAGTGCTAGGGATCAAAGAAGACGACGGCTATGCAAAATGCATAGTCAACAACTGAAATCAATCAATGTCACTTTACCTTTTAGGGTTATGTGACAACGGTGCATACTAATGTTTGTAATGCATATCAATGCATATCATTGCATAATGCATTTTTTCACTCATGAATTAAAAAAACGAACAGTATTTACTGCAGAGTATTCAGTAAGTTCAATTCTGAACATAGCCTAAGTTTGCTGTGTGCTGTAATTACTGTGCACCAGCCATGACTCACTTTGAGAATATTCAAAGAATGCAATTTTTGCTTATTGAAAAGATTTGAATATGCATTAAAGTCACAGCCATGTGTTACAGAGGGCGTTGAATTTCATCAGGGCAAACGTGTACAGTTTCACAGCTCGGAATGCCATAAGTGCTTTTCATTCGAATGCTGAACAAAATGAAAAAGAAAATATTTTGCAAAGATGTCAGAAAATGGAGAGAAAAAATGTCAAATTAGAGCCATGATTCATCAAATGTTTTGACCTTAGAAGATGTTAACAGATGCCCATGTGAATTCAAAAGGTCGCTCCATCACCTGGGAGAAAAACAGCGACTTCACGATACCTAATTGTATTCCGTAACCGACTTGAAGAGTGTTGCGTTAAAAAAAATTGACTCACAGCTGTGCGCAGAGATGAGTATACGTCAATAAAATGCAAATGGTGTTAATGCTGAATCTGATGGGCTTTCTGTGCATATTTTAAAACATCTCTCTTACTCCAAACACAAACCGTGTTGGGTTGGAGTGGTTCATTAGTAGTCAGCATCCCGTGACATTTGAAGTCCAGGGCAGTGCCAGTGAAGAAACCGCAGTATCTCTATGTCCCAGCTCACAGAAGAAGAACATGTGAGTGTAATTCCACTTGTCACTGGGGACAGAATACATTAACAAAGCATCTCACATATTGCTGGCTCTAAGGTAACACTGTCCTGACTTAAAGATGATTTGGAGAGCACAAGCTAAATCATTATGAAAGTGCTGAATGGAGTGCAACAAAGAGGATGTGAAATTTTAACCAGACGAAAACAAAATGCTCTTAAAACAAGTGCCTCTCACTGACAGGTTTTTACCATTAAGCGCATGAGTACCGAGAAGTAGGGTTTCATATTCATGCCAGGGGAACCACTGGTTTCCATCATTCAGATCCCACAGTGAAAATAGAAAGAGAGTGGTGCACTGACCCCAGAAAAGATGTATTAAATTCTCAATGCACCGCAATAATGTGCCATAAGCCAAAAACATTTACATTTAAAAGAGACTCTGTTTGTAAGTGCTGTCATTTTAATCAAAGATGTTTGATTACCCATTAATTTTCAAGAGCCCTGAAGACCTACAGTTGACAAATGTTCAGTGAAATGAAGCAGTCAGATCGTGAATCCATTGCTCCACACAGACTGCTTTAACCATGAAGTGCAGTCTTCATGAAAGCCACACATAATAGCCTCATTTTAGCCAATAGCATAACTGATGAGACCTCTGAGGCTGAGCAGAAGTCACAAGTGCCGAGCGGGGTTAATGCCTTATTAAGATGCTAGGGGGTTTTACAGTGAGAAATCGCTTGTAATCCTCGGTTTGTTATGTTTCTAACTGCACTTCTCCTTTCAAAACACTTCAGCTGAAATGAAAGATTAAAGTGGTCTGGTATAAATGCAGAAACAATGAAATATTCATTATTTCTAAGATACAGTCAAGAAAGAACTGAAATTGTGAACAAAGCAAAGTCTTGTGATCATTTAATAGCAAAGGCAGAAAAATTGACTATTCTTATTCCAATTCCAGTAACACAAATTATTAAAGGTGGCGTTTTTCATGATCCCATTTTCCAAACTTTAGTTAGGTTGTAATGTTGCTGTTAGACTATAAATAATGCCTGCAAAATTATAAAGCTAAATGCCAAGAGATATGTTTTCTTTAACAGAATTCGCTTTTTCGAGGACTACAGAGAATGGCTGGTTCCAGGGGTTTCACTAACCTCCACCCACAGGAACCTTTCCAGACAACATGCGCTAAGCTGCTGTCGAATCACAACACACTAAACCAGCTACACAATCAGAACTCGTTATGTATTTCTGAAGAAGGGACTTCATTAAACAAGGAAGACATTAGCCAATGAAACCAGCGGTATAGAGAAAAGTTAATTGTGTGAAAACTACAGTTTTTTTAAACATGAAACATGAATATGTTATATTGTGTGCCGTAAACACAATCAAAGCTTCGAAAACACAGGAAAAAAACGGCACCTTTAAAAATAAATGTTTTTATTCCGTATTTCAGAATATTTCAAGTTTATATTTAAAGAATAAAAAACTGAATCTTAAGGTGTATAAATATGTTAAACATTACTTTTCTTTTTATTTGGTAGCATATTTGTTTATTTTTTACAAAAATACTATTTATTACAACACAACTGTTCCCAATGTATGCAAGTTGACATAATTTATAAAAAAAAGTTGTTAAAGTAACATAAAAATGCTGCATTTTTTACAGTGTAGAGATGAGCAGATATATCGGATATTTGCAGATAAGAGCCTCTTTTTACAAGGGATATGCATATATGTAATTTTTTCATTTCGATTAATCCATAGGTGTAAAAAACACGTACTTGATTAATTGGGGGCGAGGAGTATGTCATTGTGAAAATGTTTATATTCTTATTAAAACTAGGGATGCACCGATAGGATTTTTTTTGGGCCGATACCGATTTAAACAGACAACTTCTGGCAGAGACCGATGCCGATATTAAACACTTGTATACAATACTATACAGTTGGTCTATTAGCTAGTTTATTTCTGCATCAAATAATTTTGACTGAACATGGATTTGATCTAATTAACATTCAACTGAACAACATAATAAGAGAGGCACAAATTAAGCTAAAACAAATATAATAAGACAGCATGACAACCTTGAAAGGTGGTTTTTGCTATTCAGCATTTATTTTATTAACAACATTAACTCAATTTTTTTTTACATATAATGGATTTCTTCATGCAGTTAATTAATAAACAATCGGTATTGGCTTTTCAATCAGTATTGCTATTGCCGATATGCCGATGGTTTCAAATTAATCTAAAATCGGCCGATTAATATCGGCAGCCGATACATCGGTGCATCACTAATTAAAATGCTCAAATAAATTTACATTTTTTAGGACCTATGACAGAAAATGAACACATACTAGATTATTAATTAATTAAATGTTTTTTTAACAGAAACCTCTAACAGGAATAGCTGCGTGATGAAGTAAAACTAAAGGGTTAATAAACACAAACCGAATCGTTTTCTATATGACGCATTGTACATAATATTAAGCCTTACATACAACAAAATGTTTTATACAACGTTCATCTTATCTGCACAAAATGCTTATCTGCACTTAAACTAAGTTATGTACTGGACAGAAAGTTTTACTCCCGTTGTGGATGTGGTGCGCTTTAAAACACGTCCAGTCAAAGCACAAGCTTCATACCATTAAGCAGATTAGTCTTTTGCTATAATTTTAGCGATTTAGCTGTGTCGTGTCGTGTCGTCCTCTCACCGGTTCTCAGTCAAGATTTTATGTTCATATTGCTCTCTGGTATCTCTTTACACTTGATGTATAAGTATGAGATGATAACCCATTAAACTTGTGACGGCCCTGTACATTTTGCACTTGACTGACTGTATTTTCTAGTGAATCCGAAAATCACAGCATCCTTTTAAACCATAGTGCCTCAGTGATGTGATGTGTGTTCGGATAGGTGGGTTGCCGCCGCGCGGGTGCACATACGAAACGGATTTATTTGTTTGTTTTTAATCATGCATGGTACTGATGTCATACTCCGCGTCTGCGTAGCTCGACACGGCGTCAAACCCATACCCAGTCTTTACTAGGGCTGTGTATCGCCAACAGTTTCCCGATTCAATACGTATCCCGATACTAGGGCCCCGATACGATGCGCATCACGATACAATACTATTACATTTTTGTTCAGAATTAAGTAACATTATTACTATTATTGTTTAATGTACATTGAATAAGCAGTGTCGTAACAGTTGTCTTTTTGCCATTAATTTATTAGCTTTTGGTGTAACTCTTAGAAATTCTTAAAATATCAGAGTTAATACTTAACTTATGTTTGTTTTACAAAGAAAAAGTGTCTTACTCTAGGCATTATATTTGTCTCTCATTTCATTATTCTATATCTATTTATATATGTGTAAACATGCAGTCAGACTTAATACTATTTAATAGAAATCAGATTATTAATGTGACAGCTATAGTTTGAAGTAGCTCTGTATCTCTTCTCTAGATGTACACTTTTCACATGCAAATCTTTGTCGTGTTTCTTCTCTAATGCGTTAGTACTGTTTTATAAGAGAGCGACTAATAAGTATAGGCTAAGATATCTGCGCTTTCATACTGAACTCATTGATTTTAAATACGCGTGAGAGAGAGAGAGAGAGAGAGAGAGAGAGAGAGGGAGAGAGAGAGAGAGAGAGAGAGAGAGAGAGAGAGAGAGAGAGAACGCGCCTCGCAGGCACGTGCGCCAGCGAGACAGACACGTAAAGTGAAAGTATACCCCGCTACCTTTAACTCTACGTACTCCGCGGGACACATGCGTCCTTTCCATATAGATCACGCATCAGCAGCGATTGGTCACGTTACTTTAAAAAGTGCATCCGAATCGATACGGAGGATGCTGTATCGATGCGCGCATCGTCAGGCGTCCATGACGATGTATCGTCGTATCGATATTTTGAACACAGCACTAGTCTTTACTACCACATGCGCTTGTAACGCTAATCAGACATCCAAATGCCGTCATTACCACAAAAAATAAAATAAACCCACACGATCATTTTTTTCTTGATCGATCGTCGATGCCACGTTCGAGGAACTTGGACAATCGAGTACTCGTGCCCATCCCTACTTTTTACCCATTATCGGACATTGGCCGTGATTGTTTAAAAACAGCTGATGATGGCGGAAAAACACATCAGAACTCATGCCGCATGTGACTTATTATATATAATCAGGTCACAATAAAACAAACCTGCAGTTTGTACACTCAGCACTTCTAGGATTTTATGACAATAATAATTTGAAACAAGGAGTAAAAAGCTCAATATTGGTATTGACCGGTATTGTAATAAAATATCGGTATCGACACAGAAATTTTGTATCGGTGCATCCCTGGAAAATACAGACAATTATTATGTAAACAATTTGACAGATTTAATAAAAAAAGAATTAGCTCATCTGATTGAGAATCGGACTACATTGGTGACACACTATGTGAGGTTATTTTGTGAAACCTGTGAGGACAACACCACTAAAAAATGTAGCATCACTAAGTCTTTATATAAGACCTGGTCCTTGATTCCCAACTAAACTGATTTAAAAAAGCACAGTAACCCTTTAGACTAATTTGAGACAGTTAAGACAGAACCATCACCACATCCATAAACACCAAAGATCCATTTTCTTTGATAAGGTCTACTGAAACCATGGCAACTATCTCCTAATAAAGAGGCTATGACCTTCTGAATAGTGTATATTAAAGGGACAGCTGCAGCTGGCGATAGTCTATTTCGTAAACAAGCTAATGTGCCTCAAATGAGAAAGACGACTAGCACAAACATTAACCCTGCACCACAACGTCCGACTGCCTTTAATTTTATTTTGCACTTCGAGCAGACAATTATATTGCTCCTAGAGCTCTATTAGCTATCTTTATAAAAAAAACTAATTTTCTGTAGTATTTAAAGCTTTCCAGATGATCCCCAGAGAAAGAGATGGACTCAGGTATAAGCAGTTCATATTTCTCTGCTCTAATCATTTCAACGAAACGTAATCGTCAATTAGCAGCACCGGGTAGCCAACCATCTGCCATCACCTTTCGAAATAAAAGAGGCGATTTTACTTAGCAGAAAGGTGTTGCCGGGCAGGCGTACTCTATGTCTGTGTGGGAGATTGCAAGATTATCAGTGTTTGACTTTTAGGCTATTAAGTAATGCTTTATATTATTTCTTTTCATAGCTACTTCATTGCAAGTAATTGGGCTGCTTGCAAACAAAATGATCGCTTAGAAGTTACTCTTTCTTAGCTCATGGGACTTGCAAATGATGACCGAATTTTCTTTTTTGGGCAAACAAAATGGTAATGATGCTCTCAGCTGAATTTAAGTTATCTAGAAGAAATAACGGAGATGATAATCTTTTTGAAGATGTCAATTTATCTTTGTCAACTTGTTGGAAAAATTAATCCACCAAGCAAAGCGTAACTAGCAGAAATGCAAAATCGAAATAGTTAAACATTAGAAAACAGATAAGATCTTGTTAATATATCAATTATTTCGGTTAGACAATGAGATTAATTGTAGCATAAATGAAAACATTTGCTAAAGCCTTCTTATTCTTCTAAACTATTTCTGTCATAAACTAAGCTCAGGTTCGATAAATCATTTGATCAAATGCATATTACACCAATATACACCAATCCTCACGTGGTGATAGGGCTCCAGTCTATCCCGTTTCTGAACTAATTTGAGTCAGTTTATTGTCATCTTCAGTGTCATCCTAATGAGATTAAATTGGAGGAAGTCAACATGTGCTGTGGTCAGAAGAAGAGCAAAAGCACTTACAGAATGAAACAAAGCCATTAAAAAGATAATGATGAGAGATCTAATTATGATTGCAGTTCCTGGAAGGACAGTAGCAAGCCATGACAAAAGATGTTACCCATATTGCATCCTTTATTTATTAAAATCTGGAACAAAACAAGTACAAAACATGCAAAAAACCTGGCATGTATTGCTGTGAGTTCGTCTGACAGAACAAAAGCACACAACAGTTACAAGGAAATGCCTCATATTAATCCGATTTCAGGTGACAGAAAGATGTCACGTGGGAGCTGAACATAAGAAGAGAACAGAGAAACATCATGTGAATATAGATAAAAGAGTCCTTTGCTTGATTGATACGCTGACAAATCATCATAATCCAGGGGGACTTAACAAATGGATAAAACACTCTTTGCTGTCCAACAAAGAAATAAACACACAAACACACACAGACGCACACACATACAGTGACAGACAGGCTAAATTTAGTGCTAGAAGTCAGTATTGAGTTAAATTATTTGTGATATATTTTTTATGATTTATATAAAGATTGTCTACTATGTAAAGCACTTTGGTCCATTGTTATGGTATTAAAAGCATGCAGAAGTCCTGTGGGCGAAAATGCCTTGTTGATGCTAGAGGTCAGAGTAGAATGGGCCGACTGATTCAAGCTGATAAAAGAGCAACTTTGAAATAACCACTCGTTACAGAGGTATGCAGCAAAGCATTTGTGAAGCCACAACACGCACAACCTTGAGGCAGATGGGCTACAACAGCAGAAGACCCCACCTGGTACCACTCATCTCCACTACAAATAGGAAAAAGAGGCTACAATTTGCATGAGCTCACCAAAATTGGACAATTGAAGACTGGAAAAATTTTGCCTGGTCTGATGAGTCAGAATTTGGCGTAAACAGAATGAAAACATGGATCCATCATGCCTTGTTACCACTGTGCAGACTGGTGGTGGTGTAATGGTGTGGGAGATGTTTTCTTGGCACACTTTAGGGCCGTTAGTGCCAATTGGGCATTGTTTAAATGCCACGGCCTACCTAAGCATTGTTTCTGACCATGTCCATCCCTTTATGACCACCATGTACCCATCCTCTGATGGCTACTTCCAGCAGGATAATGCACCATGTCACAAAGCTTCAAACTGGTTCCTTGAACATGACAATGAGTTCACTGTACTAAAATGGCCCCCACAGTCACCAGATCTCAACCCAACAGAGCATCTTTGGGATGTGGTGGAACGGGACCTTCGTGCCCTGGGTGTGCATCCCACAAATCTCCATCAACTGCAAGATGCTATCCTATCAATATGCAGGGCTCGAAATTGCGACCATTTTGGTCGCATATGCGACCGAAATTTAATCTGTGCGACCTTAAAATATATTTGGGAGCATTTGTGCGACTGCCCATTTTGTTGTGACGCGAGTTGATTGTGATCCTGCGTGCTGGCGCTGTCCCAGGTTCAGTGTTCTCTCCAACGATACATAACCAATCAAATTTCACCATTAAGTTCTTGCGTTTAATGAAGACCGCAGATTGGCTAATATGAGCGTCAGTCATTCCTTGTTGCCGTGGAGCGCGGAAATGTGAAAAGACGAACGCGTCGCGAGCATGACGAGAGCAAGCCGATTACAGCCAAGGTTATTACTGTATTTTATGACGACGATCCGGATTAACTCCACCACCGGAAAATACGAGTTGACGTTAAACCTTTCAGAGTGGCTTAAAGATTTCGAGTGTCTTCGCTATGAAAATGTAACTTACTGTGTTTACTGTAAATCCTGTAAAACGGCGTTAATGGCGGAATCAAAACATTTTAAGCGCCAGACGTACCTTGCTTAAACATGGCGAAAGTGCCAAAAACACAAGACGTGTCATGACAAATGTGTTTATTATTGATGAAGACACCGACCTCCTGTCTGTCAAAGTGTGTTTGATGGTGTATGTGCGCATGCGCTGGTGAATGGACATTCGGCAAACATCCTTGTGGTCCATGTTGCTGTGGAATACGACAATGCTGATGGTATGTTTTTATTGTATTTTTTAAAACATTGCCTATTTAGTAGTAAAAGCATCCTGGTAATGCAGTTATCAATACCAATATATATTAGCCTTCTATATTAGGGTCACTTTTGTAATGTCACAATTAATCAGTGTTTTATGTGTTTGCTATATTTTCTATGTAATCTTAATCATGTTACCTGTAATTGTTAAATTATTATTGCTGCTATACTATTTCAACAGCATTGGGTATTAATTTAGGAATTTATGCAGCAAAAAATAAAATAAAATAGAAGACCAACTTTTAAATGCTGGCCATAGGATGTGTAAAGCCCGGTGGTGGTGTTTTATTTTTAATAAAATAAATCTATTAACATTTACATTGTAGTTGTGGTGCTTTTTAATTTTTGGATGCGCCTAAATTTTTGCTGGTGCTCCTAACTCTTTAAAGTTGGGAGCACCAGTGCTACCAAATAAAAAAGTTAATTTTGAGCCCTGAATATGGGACAACATTTCTAAAGAATGTTTTCAGCATCTTGTTGAATCAATGCCACATAGAATTAAGGCAGTTCTGAAGGCGAAATGTGTTCCTAATAATCCTTTAGGTGAGTTTATATACATAATTATTATACACAGTTCACACACACACACACACACACACACACACACACACACACACACAGACACACACACACACACACATATATATGATGTAAACAAAAACTTTTATTCTGCTATAGATCAATCGCGATTAATCGTTATGCATCCCTAATACAAATACATTTTCATTGATTAATTGATTGAATGATTGATTAATGTAGCAGTAACTCTGCATACGAAAACATTTATAAATATAAACAAACTTAAACAACAAAAAGTACAAATAACATTCAACATAACTTAAAGGGTGATTTGCAGGTAAAATTTTTCAACGAATTTGTGCAATTTGCTTGTTGATAATAAACATTTAAACTGTTATTCATTGTATTTTATGTTGTTGGGTATCACAAAACCCGAAAAAGTATGAAAAAGTACAGCGGTTTGCAATGATTCTCCTTTCCCACACGACGCACTGTATGACGTCACGCTGGGGAGAGAATTGACCAAAGCCGCCTTGAGAGCATTGAGAATGACTATAGAAAGACGAGTAAAGTACAGTTCTGATAGCGCAGATTATAGATAAATACATAGATAGATAGATAGATAGATAGATAGATAGATAGATAGATAGATAGATAGATAGATAGATAGATAGATAGATAGATAGATAGATAGATAGATAGATAGATAGATAGATAGATAGATAGATAGATAGATAGATAGATAGATAGACAGATAAACAGACAGACAGATAGACAGACAGACAGACAGACAGATGGATAGGCTAGTATAGAGAGATAGGCAGACAGCCAGATAGCATAAGGTTAGCATATCTTCGTGTAGAAAGTAAACAAACAATTAACATACTCGTGCATGCTGGCTTGAGGGGGTCCATGATCCTGCCTGAAATGGGTGTAACTTTATGCGATCTTCAGCACAAACGGTTTGGCAGCATGTCTCTAATCCTTGAAGGTGAGTGAAGCACGTCACATCTGTTCGCGGGGACCAGTGACCCAAACGCACTCACTTTCTTACAGCCAGTAGCGAATGGCAATCGGGAGTGCGGGACTTTCCGATCTGATAATAGTTATACATTTCGAGTTAACACCGTCTGGCGGCGTGAAACGCGTCCGGTTCCCGCAGCCCGCTGGTCAAACTGTGCAGCCTCTCTCAACAAAGTATATAAAAGTGCACAACGTGTTCGGCAGGTCCAAACATGTACAGTATTGATAAAAATACGGTGATCAATGAGCGGTTCCTCCTCAAATGGCATAGTCTGTCGTGATGTAAAAAGCCGCCGAACGCCTGTTTATTACAGTATGTATGCGGTCGGATCCGAGTGTGCTGCAGCTGCTGACTGCTGCTGCATATAAAATGATCGTGTGATTCGTTATCGCATAAACAATACAACAAAGCATTCTTTTATTTCACAAAACAATATATTTGAGATATTATTTGATAGACTAGTAAGTGTGGATTAAGGATGTTTAAAAATCTCTAGCCTGGTGGTCAGGACATGAATGGATCAAATCACCAGATTTGCAAAGTTGTATTTATCTCCACATATATCATAAATAATAATTATCATGGTAACTTTGCAGTATAACACATTATATATTTCCTACGATGTATATATGATTTCCAAATTATATACGTAAGTATTAAACAGCAATAAATGTCTCATCTATCTCTATGGCTCTGGCTGAGTCTTTCTTCACTTCTACCCAACGTGACATCATCGCAGAATTGCGTTAAAAAAACCGTTAATACCAAAAACGTAAAAAAAGTGGTCTTTAAGACCATGTTTGAGACATTTTAAAAATTATACACATATCTTGAGTGATTTATGTACCCATTAATCGACAGTGGTGGTTAACCTGCAAGACGCACTTTAACATAATTGTTTGAACTTTAATTCATTACACAAAAACAAGCTTAAACAGTGTTTACACTAATATATCTCAAATGGACTATGAGACAAAGTATATGGGCCACTGCATTTCACCAGTATAAAAAATAAAAATGTTATTTTCACAAGATATGCAAGGACACCATCACAGCAACAGCTTACAAAGAGAGGAAATTCTATTCAAAGAAAATACATTAGTACATTACACCAACCTGTCTACAAAGCTTAAATTGTTTTTAAAGACATAAGATTCTCAACATTTGTTAAGAGGGTCACATTAAAGCTTGGAGTATAGTTCGGTTTTTACATGTATGCTGAATGCACAGCCTTGCAAAGCATAGTTTATTTGACTCGTTTGCATACACTTATGTTCACATATGGTTTACACTGACGCTGACCCTCACATACGTGTAAAAACTGAACTATACTTAAGTTACTCATCATTTCGCTTGAAAGACAAACAAATCCTGTTCTGTACGTTCTACTTCTACTGTATATTGACCCTATATATACACACACGTGCTGCTCCATGTAAACAAACAGACACCTCTTAAATCTTTGATGAGCTGAGGGCTATATGGCAGAACACTCAATCTAACCTGACAACTTGGTAAAATACATTTCCCAGTGGAAGTGAGTTGAATCCCTACAGTGCTGGTCACAGATCAGCCATGGCACAACATTAATAGCCCGTGCACTTACAGCGTAAATTTCCATGGGCTTTTAGGGAGAGCTGACTAAGAGCATGACCTACAACACAGAAACAATTTAAACCAAGAAATAACCGTAAAAATGTGGTAACCTGTGGAGGAAAGATTCTGGGGTTTTTAATTTGAATCCAATCAGACCTTCTCTAAAGAGCACACATATCCTTCACCAATTAGACAAGAGGAAATGCTCTGCAGGATATTCCCAAACATCTGCAACAGACTAATTAATCCCACTAACATAAAACTAAATAAACTGGGTTAACGTAAAATGAATATCTGGGGTAAAAAAATTCGTATGGGGAAATGTAAGCAAATGTTGAGCAAATCTGACACCGAGTGCTGCTGATTTTATTTGAGATAAGTGGATTATCTAAATATATATATAAAATATAAAAAATCATATTTTCACCTCAAAATAAATGCATCATCAAATCACCAGTTCACTGATAATTCACACTTAGGTATTTCTTTACTTAAAGCACCGGAGCTCGGAGCACCCAGGGAGCTACACTGCGACCAAACTTGAACTGCCGTTGCGACCCTAATTTTTAATGGGTCGCAAATGTGCTACCTAATGTTTTAGACAATGTGCTATGATTTACTATGAGCATTTATTAAAACAGAAATGTGGATTTTAAGAATACGTTTTATAACGTGCTCTGAGCCATCAACACGTTGGCTTCATTTTGTGTGAAAGCACGTCGTATCTCTCCCTATCAGTGTGCGTTTGCGTGCTCAGCTGTTTCTCAATGAATTAGGTGCGACGCAAGCGCAGTGTCTTCCATGTTTCTGAACTTGAGCAGAGGTCTTTCTTCACTGAGGACGCGGGACCCGTATGGTTCCGGGTTTATATTTTAAATGGTCTGTCGGGTCCGGTTAGGTCCTAGTTTAATTACTTTGGGTCCCAAGTCTGATTAATGTTGTGTTTATAACCCGAGTCGATCGAAAAACGGCCATGAGCGCTACCGCGCTAAAGCTCGAGTAGCGTGCCTTCGGTTTCTATGGCGATGGTTCTTGTTACGACCACGCGCTGCATTTTCTTTATCACATTTTTTTAATAATCTTATTATTAATAAACCATATCTTTTCTAAAACCATATCCATATTAAGTTTAGACAGAGATTGTAGCAAAAAGCAGTGCTAATGTCAAGCCCATTGCACTATACGAGCAAAGCAATGTAAAAGCTGTCACCGGGACAGCAAGTAGACTTTTAAATCTGAAATAATGAGTGGATTAAGCTTTTTAAATCGGCAAGAGAGAAATAGAAAGATAGAGCAGAAGCAGTAAAAGTGCCTATCTAATAGAAATTATTACCATTATAACATCAGACATAACATCAGTCACATTTATAATCTATAGACCTGCACTGTCTATTAATATACTATACATAGTATTGTATTATATTGAGTTTGATAAATTGGGGTCTAATTGCTTCATATATCAGTGCAAAAACAGTAAGTGTTTTCGTGGTGCTTTGACAAACAGTGTCAGCTTTGTTAATGGCAAAGAAAGTTTGGGGTGGTTAGACTGATGAAATGTAATGTGAAATTAATATTAATTTTCAATAAATCAAAGTATTGTGTTGTGTCACACATTATTAGTTCTTCGTCACATGTATAGTAGACCATTATTTGTCAGTGGGTAATAATTGCCCTTTTTACCGGCTACCACCACCAAGTAAATTTCAGATCTGTGGGAAGGAAACACTGCAACGTTTAAGAAAACAAGAAGGCATGTGGTTTAAAAGATGGCAAGTAAAATAAAAAGCATATCTGTATGCAATACAGTTTCATTATTGTTCATTATTATCCAGAGCGCCTTAATATAACTTGAAAAAAATATGTGCGACCAAATCATATTTTGCGCCAGTAACTGAAAAAGTTGGTAGCGCAAGTGCCACCAGTGGAAAAGGTTAGTGTAGTTCCCTGGCACCTATTGTCCAATTCACGTTTTTACATTTCCTTCGGTGAGTAAGTGTGTATTAGTACATGTTAACGATATGCAAAAGGTACAAACCCAAAACGATGGAGTTAGTTTGTCTAGAACAAAGCACTCACATACCTCATATGGGTAATATACTATTGCCGCAATAGTTAGCCTGTCTGGAACCGAGCTGACTTGAACCACTATAATGTTTGACACTTGCATTGCATGCGAACGGCCCCTACGCTAATAGAATAGAGTTTTTCTCTCCCTGTCTCGTCCTCGACCACAAGGACCATGAGACAAACAGACCCAGTTCCGGTTGCTGTGAAGATCATTGCATCACTGATCCACTGGCTGTCCTTCAACGTGATGACCAGCCGATGCCCGACCAACGACCACCGGCTAAACCAGTTTAATTCGCTTACCCACCTCCTATCCCTACCGTTTCTATATATATATAAATATATATTAATTCCTCCCAAGGGTTTTTGTCCTTCTAGGACTTTTTCCCATTGGGTTTTTTTTCCTAGAGGGTTTTTAGTCCCAGGGAGAGTCAGCCAACTTTGGCTTAACTTAGCACTTTACTGTATACGTTACATTATTAATATGCTCGCTTGTACGGTTTAACCGCTTTCTCTACTTCTTATATTATCTATTGATTTTCTGTGTTCTCCTCTACATCTTCTCATGTAAAGCTGCTTTGCAACAATTAACACTTGTGAAAAGCGCTATATAAATAAAATTGAATTGAATTGAATTGAATCATCTCCATTGTAAATCTATTTTCTTGGACTACAACAAACACACTGTTTGTAGGCAACAGTTTACTTCCTGGGATTGGTGATGAAGACAAGACCAACATTATCATAATTCCTCCCGTTTCGGACTCACAGCCTGTAAGTTAACTCCTGTTAGCATTGTGAGCGAATCTT
Source organism: Misgurnus anguillicaudatus (assembly GCF_027580225.2). Taxonomy (NCBI): domain Eukaryota; kingdom Metazoa; phylum Chordata; class Actinopteri; order Cypriniformes; family Cobitidae; genus Misgurnus; species Misgurnus anguillicaudatus. Next base: position 39,330,272 of record NC_073348.2, read on the forward strand.
TCAAACATGGTAAGGAGCGTCACATTTCTGGCTGACGTCAGAGGTATTCAGGCCAATCACAGGGTTCTCACACCTTAGTTAACTTTAAATTCAAGGACCTTTCAAGGGCTTTCCAGGTCAAATATCCTCAAATTCAAGGACTAAATGGGGGACACATTTCAAGTGAGAGCAAGGTTACATTGTGTTACCCTTTAAGATACATTGTTACAATTCCCTTTCGAGGGAACTCGCGCTGCGTCACTGCGGTGACACTTTGGGGATGCCTCTAAGTGCGTCTGAATGTGTATATAAAATTCAACCAATGGTGAGGCTTAACGACAAAGACAGGGTGACGCGGGAGCAGGGCCGTGCACAGACCTTTTGAGGGGCATGTGCTGTAACTGATCTCACATAATAATCATTTTAAAAGCTTTATATTTATTCACTATTAATGATTAAAAAAATTCTCTATTAATTAATGAAAAATTACATTTTATGATAGCTTGGCATTATACAGTGAAAAGGATATCTTTGGATATTGGCTTTAACAATTTACATCCTGGGTGTTTGTCTGTATTAGGCCTATTTCTAGTCATGTATTTGTGAAGTGCTCTTGTGTACTCGCTCTTATTTAATTGTAGAGTATATTAATTTAAATTGTTTCCTCTGCTTACATAAAGTTAAATAAAAATATGTTTGAAGAAAAAAAGATATTCTGTTTGGTTTTATAAGCTATTTTTTTTATTTGGTTAACATGTTTATGTATGTGATTGAGAAGAGGGTGACATAGGAGATTAAAGATCAAAATAGGAGATTATACTATACTATAAACATACCATTAGCATATTCAACATGTATCTGCCTACCTAGCTAAAACTGTGCTGAGGACCAGACCTTGGTCTTTTGAAGGTGCAAATAACTGCATTACTGAAAAATATACTAAATACTAAATGGACTTAACTCTATGCAGTTGATTTCAGAATAAAAAGTTATGAACCAAATAATCATATGACTCCCTTGACTAATTCAAGGCATAAGATACATGCATATACAATAAGTTATATCCAGATAGCATACTGTAAAGAGTGACAGGGCAATATAATGTAACTTACATACTTGTATCCTTTACACGTTTCTCGTCTCTATCCAGTTTTCCTAACTGGGCATCTGATGTCTAAGACCTTTCTAATCTGTAATGTTTTTGGTGTTAATGTAGGCTAGACATTTACCCGCGCGGGCGCATCTTCTCGCGTGAGATGTGTTGACTTTAGTTAAACGATTGAGACGCGTCATGCAAAAAAAGCGGTAAAAACCCGACCCTCCATTCCGTATTGTTGTCAGGGGTGCCCTTCACATGCGTAAACACTTGTTTAAAAACTGCTCGCGCTTTGTCAAAAACTGCATTTGGTCGCAGTTTGAAGCCCTTGGTGCCCCCTGATTGCCCACTCGCCCAATCCCGTCTATGGATAATTCGGCTCTGCTCAAATTTATAAAACATGCGCCGTTATAGACATACTAGTGTTATTTTCTTAATTAGACAGCATTGTATTCAAACAACAAGATATTTATTTACCGTTGCAAGACGTTCAGCTGCTCTGACTGACTGCTGTGGAACTTCAGCTCGCTGCACTCAGGGGGCGGAGTTAAGAGGTTTGACTGACAGTTTGAGCGGATCCAAAAAGATTTAGTTTTTTTATAATTTTATTTGATAAATATATTTGTAAAACACACAGACAGACGCAAATGGTAAACAATAGCATTAATTTATATATATATATATATATATAAAAAAAAATAAAACACCTCCAAAAAAGGGCACTTCGGAGTGTAAGGACAAAAAGGGCATGTGTTCTGCACAGGTTGAGCCCTATCTGTGCACGTGCCTGCGCGGGAGCCAGGAAGTATATCGCTATCTGAAATTTTGCCAAAGACGAAGTAACAGGGACGCAGGAAGTATGGTAAGTGAGACGCAATGTCTCGTTCTCATCTCAGGGAACAACAGTTACATACATAACCCGAGACGTTTTCATGTGTCAAACACAACTATTCAAAAAAGCATTTTGGTATGAATCAACATTCACATACAGATAAAAGCATTTAAAGCAAACAGTTTAGCACGTGTGCTTATAAAGTCTAGAATTTTTATGATATTATCCTACACTACACAGGGAATAATATGGATTTTTTTCCCAGAAAACTTAATAGTAAACTTAAAAAAAGATTCAAGCAGTTCCAATTACCTGTATTTATGGAAAATAATGTGTTTTTTAAGCCATAAACCACGCAAACACATTGTATTAGACCAAATACATTGTTTTTAGCAGTGAAATAGATGCACTTTAATAATATGCATAATGTTGTTTTAATATACTCTATTACTCAGTGGGTAACACTGTTGGCTCACCCCATGAAGGTCACCAGTCTGAAATTGGGCCTCGGGAGGCCTTTCTGTGTAGAGTCTCTGTGTCAGCGTGGGTTTACCTTGGGTACTCTGGGAGTCCAAGACATACAAGTAAGGCGAATTGAAAATGCCAAACTGTCCTTCCCGAACTTATGTATAGATTAAATAACTCTCACTACAAATAAAGCCATAGTTGCAGGAATAGCAATAAACAAATAATATGCTCTATTAAAAATTTCAATTTGTGATACTCCCAGCTGAGTACTAACTAGATTGAATTCATTATCACATTCTTAGCTCACATTAACTCATTATCATTAAAACTCATTCCATAATGCTAAAGCTGTGCTAAAGGTTTTTATTTTAGTGGCATCAAGCTCAAAAAGGGTGTTTGTGTATGCAAACCATCGGTTATATGAGGAAAACACTCAGTGGTGAGGATCAGAGGGTACCAGAAGTCGTTAAAATAAAGTGTAGTAATTGGCTTTCTTGTTTATCTAACAAATGAGCCCTGATATGTTCTGAGCTTGGCGACTTTAGGGAATTTCAACGGAGAGAATGACAACATAATTTGTTAGCATAATAATAGAATTCCAATGAGGTTTTTAGGGAACGTTTGCAATCTGGTCTTAAAGATAACGGACATTCTTCCTTAAACTTTAAAATCTGCATTATTCAGATGCACTGGGGGTTATTATATCTGTTGGTATGGTATTATCATTAAAATGCATGAAGTAATTTTTTAGGTTGGTTGCCAGGGTATTGCTATTCAGTTGCCTGGGGGCTTTGGGTGGTTGCTTACTAAGTGACCCACGTCAAATCCCATTTATCTCTATGATATGGTTCTGGTCTGTTTAATGGCTCTTCAAATGGAAATCATAAGTATTATGACTTACAAAATTAATAGCACACCACTCCTTAACAAGACATGGCTACTCTCAGCACCCATTATACCCCTACTGACTGACCCATCATAGAAATACTTAATGAGAAATTCTTTAATGAGAAGAGGGATTTGAAACTGATGAAAGACAACCATCTGAGAAATTAAGACGACTTTGTAATTGAAGTACATTAAAAGAGGTCAAAAGGCTACAAAATGAACTTAAATGTGAGTAAAAATGAGCGTTATGTCTTAAGCAGTACAAAACTGTTCGACGTATTGCAATACAGGTGACGCAACCACTTCTACTTAAGAGCATTTATGCGTGAAACAGGATACTTACTGACTGGACTGTGAAAAGTGATTACAATATGACAGGTGGTTGGAGGTGAGAGGTTTAAAAGTGATGTCAAAAATTAAAGAGATGAAGCGTGATATTACATTCTGATGACAAAAGACAAACCTTTTTCTAGGCTAACATGCACTGCATCGTACACATTAAGACCAAGTAAATAGGGTAAATTTTCGTCTTTATGTTGACTTCAAAGCACATTATCACAAAGAAAGTATTTTTTTAACGTGAATAAAAAGAAACATGAGAACCAAAATGAATAGACCGTGCAATGCAATCTGGAAACTTTAAAGAGTAACTAAACCCTAAACCAACTTTTTTTAGTTAATTATCTGTAAGAATGGTGTTTATTAGTGCTGTTCATTGATTTTAGTAAGTTTTTGGACATACTATAATATATGGTGTAAAAACGTCTGAGTGCTGCCCTCTTCAGGTTGAACGGTGGCTACTGCAGTTTATTTTTCCTATTGGATGTTGAGTCCAAAAAATGACTCGTGACGTAAGCAGATTCAAGCTCACCACGCCCTTGTTACGATCTCACCACACACTTGGTACGAGCTTAGTTCGTCCCCTCTATCTCCGTTGGGATCTGCCCACTTTTCTTGAATTTTTCAAATATTGCCAGTGGGCGGAGTCAGGCTCTGACCAGAGGTTTAGTTACGCTTTAACTCGGAAATACAATCTCCTGAGCGGTTTGCTGTAAATGTGCAAACAAATTGAAAAATAAAAAAGTAATGCAAAATTAAATTTTAGGGCTGGTAAAAACTTTTATGGTAGGAAATGTACACCAGCAACTGGCAAGTAACACAAAAGTTATTTTATATGCTGGGGCCAGATGCTCCATAAAACTAAGCATCTCACTTTCGTAAAGGTGCAGCTTTCGGATCAATTAAGATCCCTTATCGATAAAGGCAGGCACACTTCCACCGCCATTTTTCACACCTTCCATCGCAGTAACAGGTACCAAATCGATGTTACTGTAAGTCATTTATCTTGCGAGTTCTGTCGTCAGTAAATCTCTCAATAAAAGGTGACATCAAAATAAAAACTCAATAAAAACAATCACACCAACAAAACACTGCATGGTGATACTTTAGAGCTCAAGTATTCAAAATACTTCCAATACTTTGTGGCTTTAGACAAGCATTCATCAGTATATTGATTTCCCAAAAGGTCTGGGTACATTCCCAGGAATACAAAGCAGGAAATGTTCGGAAGTGCCGGCTCTCTGACTATTTTCTTAGCTTGGTTTGCTTAGGAACACCACCACACTACTAATGACATACATCTTTAACAAGTTTTATTCAAGCATGTTGACACTGTCGATGTATGCTTTCAATTAGCACTTCAGAAACTAGTAGCACTACTCGAGAGGCATCAAGAGTCACGTAACTCCCACTTTTATAAAAGCTTCTCCAGATCACTCGACTTTAAGATGAAACATGAAAAATAATACACCTTGCTTTACACCTGAAGTTGGACGCTTCATTACGATCTGACACAGACCAGAAAAGTGGACAAAGCTAGGGAGATCGCTTTCATTTTTTGCAGTTGTTCTCTCTAATTAGGTATCTGTGAGGACGAAGCCTAGAAGACATCTCTCCCTAAAGCAACTTCACATCGAGTGAAAGGATCTCTTTTCCCTGGACCTCAAAGGAATGCCGGACATCTTCAAGTGGCCCAGCTTTAATTAGTTGCCTGAAATGTCTTGAGAAGAGTAACATAAAATGATGAAGCCTGTATGTAATCTGGTCCTTCTTATTATGCATAGCAAGCTTGCTCTAAAATTTCATATTTATTACTGGGTTGTATATGACAATGTAGTCAACATCCAGTAGTTATCTCCAAATTTATCATGGTATGATTAATCCCAACATCATACTTCAAAATGACAAAGGTGCAGTCACACAGGTGGTACTGTAAATAGGTTGTTTACTCAATATGGGTATAACTAACCACAAATCTACCCTTACCCACCAACTACCTCACTGTCAAAATGCATGTGTCACGGTTAAATAATCATGCATTTCCAAAATGTCATGCATAACTTGAAGTGCTCACAATAGAATGGGTTCAACCAAATACAAAATGATGCATGACTCTTTCTCCTTAAAAATGTAAAGATTTTCAAATCACAAACAGTGCCTGGTTGAATTTTTGAGAAACTTGCACACATTTCAGCATTCACAGAATAAAAATCACATCCATAAATTCACACATCATAAAGGAAGACTATATAGTACAGATCAGTGGTTGTGTACTGTAATTGGATGTGCCCTTGACCCTGAGGACTCATATAACATTGTTACACAATACTCATAAATCTGATGAGGTTTTACTTTATAGCTGGAAGGTAATGTGAGCGTATGGGAATACAGATTCATACACTCTAATTAGGACAATAACTCTGTGTCTCCACTAAATCTGACAAACCCTCGAAAAGCAACTACAGTATGTAGGTATACAGCTACAGCACATGTTTTTTATAAGCTATAATTATTGAAGCTATTTTAACGAATATGATGTACTACTAAGTGCACTAAAACAGCAAGAGTAGTATTGATATACATTGCAATTTTAGATATTACCCTCCAAAAATAAAATTGGTTTAATAGAAGGGCTATCGCAATGATTAAATAATGATTAAATTGTCATTATTTGACCTAATTTCAGATCACCACAATGATTGCACATCTCTTTAAAAAACACAAAAGGGAGCTGTAGGAATTGATTTTTGCAGCCACTACAGACATGTGCGGTCCAGTACTAATATGACCTTAGCAGGATTGGCTACTATTTAAGGCCTGTTCTGGTATAGTTTATTTTGATTGCATTTTTATTTTCAGTTTTTTTCAGACACTTTATTGTGTTTATTTCTTATGAAGAATTTTAATTAACAGAAAATTAACAAGGTTCCCACACCTTATAGTTATTTAACTTCAAATTCAAGGACCTTTCAAGGACTTTCCAGGTCCAATATCCTCAAATTCAAGGACTAAATGGGGGGACACATTTCAAGTGAGAGCAAGGTTACATTGTGTTACCTTTAAAGAATGTTACAGTTCCCTTTCAAGGGAACTCGCGCTGCGTCACTGCAGTGACACTGGGGATTCCTCCAAGTGCGTCTGAATGTGTATATCAAATTCAACCAATGGTGAGGCTTAACGACAAAGACAGAGTGATGCGGGAGCCAGAAAGTATATCACTATCTGAAATATTGTCAAAGACGACGTTACAGGGACGCAGGAAGTATGGCAAGGGAGACATAGCGTCTCGTTCCCTTCTCAGGGAACAACAGTTACATACGTAACCCGAGACGTTTTCATGTGTCAAACACAACTATGCAAAAAAGCATTTTGGTATGAACCAACATTCGCATACAGCAGATATAAGCATTTAAAGGGAACATTTTAGCACGTGCGCTTAAAAAGACAAATTTTTATGATATTATCCTACACTGCACAGGGAATAATACGGATTTTTTTCCAGAAAACTTCTTGCATAAAATAGATTCAAGCACTTCTAATGACCTGTATCTATGTATGTATATTTTCAAAAACTTCCCAGGGCCTTGAATATGGCGGTGGAAGTGTGCCTGGCTCTATGGACCCGTGGGAACCCTGAATTAATCGTCATAACCGTCAAAGCACTAAAACAGGCAATTAATCGTCATAATCGCCACAATTTATTAGACAATCAACCAAAAGCCAAATTTCATAATCATGAGAGCCCTATTAATATATCACAAATTTAACCAAACCGTATAAGTTTAAATACTGCAAGTGGTTGACGGAGAAAGCAAAATGTCAACTCTCAGGGCTGTGTCCTTCTCTCTTGTTATCTGTCAATCCATCTATCTTCTTCCCAGCTCAGCCCTAACAATGTGCTCTCTGAAATGTACTCAGGGAATGAAAACCAACACTGTCATTACTCCTTATGACCAACACTACTGGCAGATGAAGGCAGCCCACCCAGAAACCCCGCAGCAGGACAATGCGTTCTCTGCATTTTAGAGAAAAATAAGCCTTTGCTCAACTCCTACTGTGTGCCTCAAGACATTTTATGTTTCAAACAAATCCAAAAATCAAAGAGGCATAAAGTGATAAAAACCAAGAAGGTTTTATTTATGGAAATTACTTTCTTCACCTGTGTATGGAAATACAGTAAGACACATTTACTGTACGAGATTGACTATTGACCCATTAATTATGTCTCTAAGTGCAGAGGTTTGTCCTCCTGAGGACAAAATTCAAGGTGGAACAACAACTATGATTTATTACAGCCAAAACAAGACAGTCAATGACAACTATTATCAGTGTAATCCAAGCTTGCGTTCCCACAAAGTTTAACATTTTGGGCATTGCAATGAATGAATTCACAAAATAAAAAGTATTTAATTAATTAAGCTAAAATACACTTCCTTAATCCCTAAACTAATGTTGGCCAAAAATGTAACCTAATAACCAGAGGTTTTATCAGGGGATTTATATCATTAGACCGAGCTCATACACAAGATTTCATTTCCCCAGAGTATAATTTGTAAATAAATAACTACTTGAAATGATATAAACAACACATAAATATAAATAATTTTCCACATAAGAAAGTGCTTCATCCATGCATCCAATATATATCCATATCTTGTTATTCTTAAGTGATCTCCTCCAAAAATTCAATGAATGAATGGAAATGTATATGTAATGGAAATATGTCGTATTTTATCAAGTAAAAATAAACTGATCAAATGACAAAGCAGTGCTAAAAGATTTACCAATATCTGCGCAATGCATAAGCGTTGCATACAATTGCGCTGATAAGGACGCCCAAAAACCCTCAAAGAAAAAAAAGAACTTTCTGAGTTTTTTAAGGTTGAGATAGCCTAATAACACACATTATGGCCAATATTGTATGCTACTGTCTTTAGTCTATACGAGATTAAATTAATGACAAGTTGCGGTCTAATGAGTGAACCAACAAGAAATGAGAGAATGATTGAAAGAAATGTAACGCGTGAGGCGTCCCGTGCGTAACAAAAAAACTATGCGCTTTTAGTCACTATTACTTTAAATAAGTGCATCGACTTTCAACTTCATACAGCTTATTTTAAGACAACAAAGACCGATTTCTTACCGAGATAAATTCACACAAAGAAAGTGCAAAGACCATTTACACACCCATCTATCTCCTCATGATAAAGACAGCTCACATCTTACCGCCTAAATCCCTGAAAAGACGACGGCCACGACATCCGTGATTTCTTCAGACCCGGTCGGTGACCCGTATCCACCGCGTAGGTTCGGTCCATTTTCCCCGGTGCTCTCAGGTAAGCTATCTGACGGTGTGTGAGAGAATATCCGCTGTCTCCCACCCTCTCTCCCTCGCTCTCTCTCTCTCTCTCTCTCTCTCTGATGAGAGTTTCTGCGCAGAGATGCTGAGGCGGAGGAGGTGCGCGTGCATTAGACCGGCCACTTTCCCGCTCAGCAGGAGCGACCGTTATTTTAAACTGTCTGACTCCGAGTTAACGCGCCTCAGAAAAGCCGCCTTTAATATTGAAACACACGCTGCACAACTTGTCAAACGGAAAATGCCGTGAATGAAGAATCTAATATTTGAGGTAAAATGCCTACTGTAACATAACCCTGTACACTAAAAAGACGAAATACAGTATGTTGAAATGGTATTGAAATATTGTAATGACTACAATAATAATCACATTTAAAATTCATGTACAAAAGTTCTGACAATTAAAGGTTATGCATAATATATGGCCTACTCTAATTTGGTTTAAGCAGATATATCTGTCATTGTCAATCCTGTCTATATTCTAATGTATATCCAGTTAAAGGGCACCTATGGTACATACCCCAAAGTAAACGATGAGATTTCATCTCCAATGTAAATCTGTTTTCTTGGACTACAACAAACACACGGATTGTATGCAACCCCTGCTGAAAAAAAAACAGCATACCAGCAAGACCAGCGTATGTTGTGTTTTGGTGCTGGTTTGCTAGTGAACACCAGCTAAACCAGCATTAAACCACCATCAACACCAGCATTAGCAACAGCTAAACCAGCACCAAACCAGCATTAGCACCAGCATCCCATGCTGGTCATACCAGCATATGTTGGGTTTTTGGTGCTGGTATGCTGGTGACCACCAGCTAAACCAGCATAATTCCCATGCTGGTTTGATGCTGTTTTTTTCAGCAGGGACAGTTTACTTCCTGTGATTGGTGATGTAGACAAGACCGACATTATCATAATTCCTCCCGCTTGGACTCACAGCCTGTAAGTTAGCTCCGGTTAGCATTGCATTGTGACCGAATCTTTCAAACACGGAGTGTCATATTTCCAACTGACATCAGAGGAAGTCAGGCCAATCAAATCCATGCATTTCAGGAAGAGAGTTAAATCTGGAGCTACAAAAATGTACGATATGTGGAAAATGTGTTTTTTTTAAACCATAAACCACGCAAACACATTGTATTATCCTAAATACACAAAATAATGTGGGGCGTGGCCACTGGAGTGATGGGTGAACTTCCACTACTGTCACTACAGTTGAGCTAGGCGGGTGTGGTTTCAGCAATCAGCCACCTTAGGTTCATCCACGTCCCATCTCTTCCCCTGTTTTTGGTTATCCGCCAGTGATTCACGGCCAAGATGGCGACGGCAGACACCACCTACTATTGGCTTCAAAAAAGCTCTTCATAAACCTATGGGTGACGTCATGGACACTACATTCAACATTGTTCAACGATTAAATATGGTCATTTTCTAAGTTAATTGAACTCATCGGTTTCTTCTGTAAAACAGAACAAAAATATTAATGGCTTATCCTGCTCTCAAGGGGATATCCACATTTTTGTCCGATAAAATAATCACCACTTCCTTCCACTATCAATAGAGCTAATGTAAAATAAAAGAGAATTTAAAAACTAATTGGAAAATACAAAACTACAAATCAGAAACATTTAGTCATCCAGCTGTTTCGTGGGATTTTTTAACTAACGTTTTCCATCAACTGCTGTGATGGTTCAACTTCGTGGGTTTAGGCAGCAAATGCATTATGCAGTGCAGATCAGGCATGTACTCGAGAGTGAATTTTACTATGCAAATTCAAGTTTACTGTAGGCTGACTGATTTTCGTGAGTTGATAAGTTTCGTGATTGAACTGAATTATGGATATAGGTCTGGTAGAGCAAATCAAAGCACCTATTTGCTTAATGGGTCTTTGAGCTTGAAGCCCTAAAATGGATTTTTCCCCCGTAATGAACCTCTAAAAATAAGTCTAGTGAACCTTTCAAGAGAATAAAACGCAATCTAAACCCATCTGATGACGGCAAAGAAATAAATGAATAATCTGCGCACATAATTGGAGTATGTACGAATCAAGGCTTGCGTCATGCACGGTTTTATTTATTACATGCCACAGCATGCAACAACTTCCACACGAAGTCCAGATGTATTCGTATATCAAGAAGCACAAGAGAATATGACTCACCAGACACATAAAAATTGTATTTCAGTCCATAGCTGATTCAGACTCCTGATATTGCCACTCCAGCGCAGCATGGCTTCAGCAAGAGTCAAAAGCAAATTTCTATATTCATGAAAGCGGCATTGACTTTCAAAAAGTGTATTTTACTGCAAAAGATCGGCAAAGGTCATCCATAATGGAATGCGTTTAGGATTGTTAATGATTCATACTTTGCCTAAATGAAAGTACACGAATGTGAAGCAGCCGTAGTGGGACTGTCATACCCACCCAATCTGCAGTACGTCTGAGAAAGTGTGTCACTAGGTTTGATTCAGTGACAGTTTGGATCTGCTCTGGATGAATTATAAATGTGAAATGCTTAGGGGCAAACCAATACTGTATATGCAGGGAATGCATCTTTAAAGTACCACTACTCTATCCTTTGCAGTCTATACTGTCAGAAAATCAATGATGTAATCACAACAAAACTACGTCAGGTGAATGACTTATGATTCTGTAATGACGTGATTTCATAGTTTAATAATAGTATATTTGTCATTTAAACTGGATGCCTGTGAATCAGAATCTGAAAGGAAATTACTTTTTTATTCCCAATCAGAAAAACAGATCTGATTTTGTTTTCTCTGTAGGGGAAAGAGAAAAAAAAGACCTTTTCTCAAAAACCTTTTGTCCTTGGTTGTGAAGAGCACTTCCATCTATTCATACAACCAATTGAACTAAAAGTTAATGGAAGAAGATTGTACAGTATCAATAATGAGTCATAGTTCACTAAAACACTACATCAGTGCTCGACTAGTTCGGCCTAAAAATAAAGTGTAGATGTAAGATGGCTCTGCTTGTCAATGAACAGCCACAAGGGGGAAATTGATTGTGAATGGCGGGGTGCCTCTGATTTTCTCTTTTACAGAATACGGCCATATTTAAAGAGAGTAAACGTCTGCATTTATGCAACCAGCGAAAGCAGAACTGAGGCGAAATAGCATCGTTTTCATCTTTCTGTACAACCAATCTTTAACATGCAAGAAATGGTCAACAAGGCCACTGAAATATTCATGATGCATATGCAATATTTCCCTGAAAAATCTGTAATGAAGTTGCTACAAAACAGTCTGGACTTAAAGACTTAATTCATGAATTTACCGACTTGGCAAGAGTCTTATTTTTAAGGTCATAACTCATCCCACACATTTGCTACGGTTTTAAAAAATGCAACATAAACATTACGTAGAAAAACGAATTCATATTTAGGGAGCACAATATCAGAGCAAGTCTGCAACTACCCTAACCAGCACAATACTGACACCAGAAAGTAATCTTAATCTGTTTTTGCTCACCTGCCTGCATCAGCAGAGGTGATGGCAATAACCGGGGTGGTGCGTAGTGCCAAGGTGGTGGGACGGGCGATTGGCTCGCCCTCTCTGCTGTTCCAGTCATGTTGCTCAGCCTGCCGAAAGACCAAAGGTGGCAGCTGCAGGCTCCGACTGGAACGTCTGCGCACTTGAAAACGCTCCATGTTTGGAGCCAATCCTTCCTCTGTATCTATGTCCAGGGACTCCGGAAACCCATTGCACACCTGGCAAACACAAAATGAGCATTTACAATCTTTCACTACTGCACAGAGCAATAGATAATGCACAGACTGGACGTGTGGTTTTGGGTATATGTCCCCCAAGAAATATTTTACAGTATACTTTTATGCCCCCCTTTACAATCTATAATAAATGCTTTATTGATCAAGAGGAATAAAAATGAAGCCACCTGCAAGGCATCAGCATTTATTGTGTCCTAAAAAAAGTGGTTTTTGCTAACTAAAATGACTCAGAATGACTCAAAAATGTGATTATAGTACCCCTGTAGTCGATAATTTTCACCCTAACGCATCAAAACAGCATATGTAAAAGTTTTTTACTGTGATAATAATTTTACATGCCTAAAAATAGCTTGAATATAACTATACACTCTTGTCTCATTATACGTGGATCCCCACCTCTACTCAATCTCACCAGCTCAGACCATAGATGTATATGTGCATAGATGCCACATTCAGCAGTTCAAGACACGTAGCGGATACACGCGCGTTGTTGCGGTTACACGTCTGGGCGGAATTTAACGGTCTGATTAGTGACTAAACTGAACTCTGGAACAAATACCTTGTTGAAAATAACAAATGTTTTGGTTTCCTTAAGATGAGAGGAGACGGCAATCATGGATGACTGCTATGTCAGAGGAGGTTTGGCAGCCGATCTGTAGGTAAGATTTCATACATTATATAGTACACATTTTACACAGTAACGTTAGCTCAGTGCAGTTTTTAATACGATTTAGTTATGATTTATATGTAATCGACTTGTTATCAAAAATAAACTACTCTTAAAGGACATATTATTTTTTTGTGGAATTTACTGGAAGTTATGTTTGTTCCACAAAAGTTATGTTTATGTTGTTACTGCTGAAACCGTCTATATGTAGCAACCATACATACTGTATCTATGGTTTATGCTACGTACACACCAAATGCGGGGCATCGCGTAACTCGCTGTAGATTACTTGCGGGATTTAACTTCGTGTCATGCGTATTTTAGCTCGAGTTAAATATTTTAAACTTGAGCGAAGACACGTTTGGGGCGAATAGTGCATGTTTTCGCGGCAAACGCGCCACCCATATCGCATCATTCACAAATCGCACAAAAAGTTTAATTCGCGTCTGGTGTGAATCCACAGTCAGACTTCCTGATCCACTCGTTCAACTGTGTTGACGTGATAGGCTGCATGTTTGCGATGTAGGAAACCGAGGCAATTATAAACCACAGTCTTTGGAAAACTGAACTTAAAAAGGTTATGTAGTAAGATTCTGGTATCCAGTTTAGCATATTTTTGGGGACCCAGCTGTCACTATCACTGAAGCAGTATGAGTAGAAAATTACTCAATTGAAGACATGACCTCATGTCTTATTCCCAAATTAAATTTAATTTAATAATTAAATTACAATTCTTTAAAGAGGAAGTCAAACATTTTGGGACTCGAGTGAAATGTCAGCCTGGAGTTTCCTCTCTTATTTTTTAAATTTGGTAAAATTCCGAAAAAGTCAAAAATAATCTTTAAGTAAAACTGACTAAAAATGTGAAAAACTATTAACCAGACAAGCCACCCATTAATAAACCAGATTTTACATTTTAATAGAAGAGAAGCATTTAATTTAGCTAAAGGCAGTCAAATCCGCTTATGGTGAACAAAACAAGCAGAAAAAATGCCTTTTTGGACTTGTGGTCATGAATTATAAAAATGTTGAACATTCAGCTAAGCGTTTTTTCTGGGAAATTTAACCAAGCATAAATCATCTAGAATAAATTAAATCTACATTGGGCACTTTATACAAGACTGTCTCTTTGCAAAGGGCAGCTAATGTATCCGAGCAGACAGCTGATTGACAGCAAGAGTGAAAATAGAAAAACAAAATATTTATACACACACACATACTGTACACAATTTTAAAGTGACCACTCGCACTTGATTCCCAATGCCCACAAACAGCTTTGAAGAATCACCTAATAGGTTGTGTTTACATTGCTGCTTTTTTCCCCCAGTGAACAGCACTGATAGCTGTGCAGGATCTACTCGTAGCGTGCGTCTCATGAGGAGCGCTCGACAACACTGCAATGAGATGGAAAGCATGCTGCCAGGGAAGCCAAGGTAACGAAGCCTGTGTTTTACATTTCCCAAACTGCTACTTTATTAGCATAAGCAGTCTATCAGCAAAACAAAACTTGTGGAATAGTAATGACAGCATTATTAATTTGCATCTTGCATGAGTTTTTTCCACATATATGTTCATTAAAAAAACACTGATGTCAGGGTTAAATGAAAATCTCAAAATGGCTACCTATCAGTTAATGGCTTGGAATGTTAAACCATTCACCTACACTCACCTAAAGGATTATTAGGAACACCATACTAATGCTGTGTTTGTCCCCCTTTCGCTTTCAGAACTGCCTTATTCTACGTGGCATTGATTCAACAAGGTGCTGAAAGCATTCTTTAGAAATGGCCCATATTGATAGGATAGCATCTTGCAGTTGATGGAGATTTGTGGGATGCACATCCAGGGCACGAAGCTCCTGTTCCACCACGTCCCAAAGATGCTCTATTGGGTTGAGATCTGGTGACTGTGGGGGCCATTTTAGTACAGTGAAATTGTCATGTTCAAGAAACCAATTTGAAATAATTTGAGCTTTGTGACATGGTGCATTATCCTGCTGGAAATAGCCATCAGAGGATGGGCACATGGTGGTCATAAAGGGATGGACATGGTCAGAAACAATGCTCAGGTAGGCCGTGGCATTTAAACGATGCCCAATTGGCACTAAGGGCCATAAAGTGTGCCAAGAAAACATCCCCCACACTATTAAACCACCACCACCAGCCTGTGCAGTGGTAACAAGGCATGATGGATCCATGTTCTGACCAGGCAACATTTTTCTTCAACTGTCCTATTTTGGTGAGCTTGTGCAAATTGTAGCCTCTTTTTCCTATTTGTAGTGGAGATGAGTGGTACCCGGTGGGGTCTTCTGCTGTTGTAGCCCATCCGCTTCAAGGTTGTGCGTGTTGTGGCTTCACAAATGCTTTGCTGCATACCTCAGTTGTAACGAGTGGTTATTTCAGTCAAAGTTGCTCTTTTATCAGCTTGAATCAGTCGGCCCATTCTCCTTTGACCTCTAGCATCAACAAGGCATTTTCGCCCACAGGCCTGCCGCATACTGCATGTTTTTCCCTTTTCACACCATTCTTTGTAAACCCTCGAAATGGTTGTGCGTGAAAATCCCAGTAACTGAGCAGATTGTGAAATACTCAGACCGACCCGTCTGGCACCAACAAACATGCCACGCTCAAAATTGCTTAAATCACCTTTCTTTCCCATTCTGACATTCAGTTTGGAGTTCAGGAGATTGTCTTGACCAGGACCACACCCTAAATGCATTAAAGCAACTGCAATGTGATTGGTTGATTAGATAATTGGATTAATGAGAAATTGGACAGGTGTTTCTAATAATCCTTTGGGTGAGTATATATGACCATCATTCCATTTAAATTGTACTTCACAAATTAAATGCACAATATGCAAGATTTTGCATTAAAATACCTAAAAACTACTAGCATATATATATTTTTATTTTTACATGTATATTATGCGCAGACCGATCGGCAAAGTATCGCAAGAGCAATTCAAATGCAGTACTTTTGCAATAGCTAAATGTCATACAACACAGTGCCACATGCAGTTGCATACAGTAGTTTACATGTGAAAGTATGCAGGATGCTTTTATAAACTGTGAGGCTTATATTATAATGTAACTTTATTTCAATACGTCATCCATGAACATGACTTGTGAGTACTGTTAGATTTGCTGTTTGTGTTAGGATGTCACTTAAAGTATTGGTTTATACTATTTTTTTCTATGCTTTTTAAACCATTGTCGCCTGACGTTAGGGTTAGAGTTGGGTTTGGGGAAGGATGTCATTTTATGTAACAGAAAGTTGTTCTAACCCTTAACCGAACCGACAATTGTAAGAAAATAGGAAAAACAGAGTTTTTCAAAATAATGCGTGACTATTTGATGTATTTTGTGAGATCAGGCTGACCAATAACCCAATAAAGCCTAATGCATTCATCATGGCAAAAAAACATCTATCAAATTAAAGGTGCATCGTTCACTTCATTCCCATCTATTTTCCCTCTTTGCAATAAGCCCCTAATGCACAATTCTTCATTATTCAAATACCTTGACTCATCCAGCAAAGCCTGTGGGCATGTTGAAAGCTGCGGCCCCCAGCACAAAGCATCAAGAGCTTCATTTGTAGTCTGAGCAACATCTCACACCAAAGGCACATGAAATGCATCCATGTGACTACACAAGAGGATAAAATTAGCGGCTGTTTGGTGCAGCGGCACAATATCGTGAAAATTGTGGAAACACAATAAGAGTCACGTCGGCAGGTGCGGGTGGAGTACAGGGGTCTAAAATCGTCTCTCGATAGCTGTGAAGATGCAGATCACAGGGACGGTTTGAATGGCACGGTGCATTGTGGAACAAAGACGTGAACTAACATCTCACAAAAGCCGTACGGCAGAACGTGAAGCATTGTTCACCAAAAGAACAAAGCGAGTAGGATTCGAGGCCAATTTCAGCTGGTACACAAAACCGTTTGGCAGATGTATTTTGGGAAAAAAGGCACAGGTTATCTGTTGAACGTGGGCTTTGCGGTTTAAGGATGCTGCTCTGTACAATGTAACATGACTCATGATTTACTTACACTCATGAGATAGTAAAAGCTAGAATGGCTGAAAGCATGAAATTCAACCTAACACGTACAGTTTTGATAAAATGTGACCCAGTCGGTGAAAACCCAGCTTAACTCATGTTTGTGATTTACTGTTTTCTGCAGTCCTTATTAATCAATACAAGCCATTAAAACTGTAAAACTTCATTATTCGCCTCGCTGGTCAACGAGTCCTTAACTAGGTTGCCAAACTGAGATCTTGTGAATGTTAAATTGCTTAATATATGCAACCATGTCTTAAATGTTAGAGAGCATTACTGTCCCAGATGGTGAATGAATCATATGTGTACTGTGGCTTTGTGCAAATGTTAAACTACCTTTAGCTTGCGGTGGGAGAACGACTGTCGGCGGATAAAATATTCATGCAGATTCACATCAGCTACTGTGGTTTACAATCATTGACGGTGTTTTCAAAGAGCCGTCAAGTCGCTCAAATGGATTGAGATCGTCTCTCTACACTACACGGCCTTGACAGACTCAATGTGACGAGCAAAAATAGGACAGCGTAGCAGAGGCTGTTTTGTGCAAATATTTTTATATCTCTTTGTGTGTATATAATGGTGCCATTCGTCTGGCCATCCTTCACCCAGCAGCCAAACGTGGCCCTACCCCTGTCTATAATTTATCTGTGGATGCTCTGACAACGATTCAGGAAGTGAAAATATCAACCCATATATACATCTGAGTATTACAGCGTCCAGGGAATAAATCAGCCATTTCATCACTCAGTTGTCAGTCGAGGTATCCTGGGAATTACAGGATAACTCCTTGTGCAGCGAGTGAGATCGAATACTGTCACTTGTTGTTGAAACGCTGTGACTGTTAATAACTGGGGAGCAATTTACACAAATAACTTACTAGATCGGACAGAATGAATCCAATTTCTTAGATGCTTTGATTTTCTTGGTAGAGGCAAATCATTTAATTTACCTTGAGGCATGCTCCTTACCTTTAAAGTCAAGATGAAATGTTTTTTGCAATCCATTTACTTTTATAAAAGTGGCATACAGTACTTTTAAATAGTGCTGGGCAAAGATTAATCGCGATTAATCGCATACAAAATAAAAGTGATTTTATTTTCATAATATATGTGCGTGTACTGTGTCTAATTATTATGTATATTTAACCACACACACATTCATATATTCATTTCAGAATTGTTTTATTTATATATCATTTTTTACATTTATATTTAATATAGATTATATAAAAATATAAATAAATATATATAAACATGTAAATGTTTCTTAAATACATACATGAATGTGTGTGTATATATTTATACATAATAATTAGACACAGCACACACTCATATATTATACCAATAATCACTTTTATTTTGTATGCGATTAATCGCAATTAATCTTTGCCCAGCACTACTTTTAAGTAATTTATAAAATAAGTTTAAAGGGTAACCTGACTATAAACACATGGAGTATGGAGTAATAGATTAACACTGGGATTGGCTATATAAAACATTATAAATGTCATAGTTTTAATAAACTTTGAAAAAATCTTTTCACTTGTGCACAGGTTATACATCGTAGGTTATGCTTAGGCTGTGCTAGCTCTGTGTAGCCTGATGGGCACCTCGCCAAAATTTTAACCGTGGGTTCACACCAGCTGCGTCAATTCACGCAAACTACACACGCGATTGAGGCGAAATCGCGTCTACCGCGCCGCGCTACACGCCTCATTCACACCGCAAGACATCCAGACGCGCGTCAACGCGTCTTCACATTGACTTAACATTGAAATCACTCGCCTCTCTACCGCGGCTGGTGTGAACGCAGCATAACAATGCGTCCGTTCTATGTGCGCACGTGCTGTGATTGGTCCACTAGAACCACTCCCGTCAAATAAAAAAAATCGGCGTCACATTTCTTTATAGGCATTTCCGCTTGCGACGGTAAGCAAAAAGATGGGCCAAATTGAGGAGCAATAACTCAAGCTGTAACAAAATTTGCTGTCTATTTATCTCCATCACTGCAGGTCTTCTTAAATCTTACAAAACAAGCTTCTTCTTCTTCTTCGTTTGTGGGTTTACTGGCCAAGCTGATTCTTCTTTGGCTGTTGCACTGCTATTTGTGGGATACATGCGTAGATACTGCCTACTAGCGAACTACATGTGTAATTGCACTTTGATGCGGACGACATGCAGAAATATATATGAAAACTGATGCGTAGCCTCGACGCCGTAGGACCTATGCAAAACTATAACACACCCTTGAAGCCGCCATTTTTACATTACAATACGTGACGTCAAAGGGTTGCAATGGAAATCCGTTCTATAATCGTTATAATGTGAACGGCCCTTAAGAGGTCATGGTCATTATTACAATTAAACTATCTAAGTTACAAAGATGTTATTTCAGTTTTTCATTCACAATAAGAAAGTGTTTTCAGAAATAGGATCTATTATAATGTTGAGTTGCTTCACAGGGACAATACGAATGTTACATGCTTCTGTCTACCATCAAGACCATCATGCTGGCTTGTGCCTGCA
Source organism: Misgurnus anguillicaudatus (assembly GCF_027580225.2). Taxonomy (NCBI): domain Eukaryota; kingdom Metazoa; phylum Chordata; class Actinopteri; order Cypriniformes; family Cobitidae; genus Misgurnus; species Misgurnus anguillicaudatus. The sequence continues at coordinate 39,350,231 of NC_073348.2, forward strand.
GCAGTCTATGTTATTCAGGGATCATTGATCCATGTCTTTTTCCTTGGGAACAATCACACTCAGAATCACATTCTCAGAGACACATCCGTGTAGATCTAAAGAACCATTGAAGACCAGGGGAAATAATAGTCGAACCTGGACGAAAGTGAGGCAGCTGACCATCTACAACAACAGCTGAGAAAGAAGACAAAATCTGAAAAAGATCTTTTTGGTTCTAGTTGTCAGCTGGCAATTCCTGGGACAACCAAGTGACCTATGGATTTAAGATTCAATTGCTATTAAGGGCTGCAGGAACATTTGATGTCTAGTTTATCTGAAAGAATCAATCATATCGAAGGCTGCATGAACCTCCACACAAATAAAAAATGCTAATCCGTGCATCGCGATAAATTCACTAATCTTGTTAGGGCTTCTGGCGGCTGCTTACTCACGGTTCAAAATCCTCTCCTGCACGTTATATTGCAACGTGGAATCCAATTATGCAGATGTGTTGCTTTGCCGCCTCCGTGTGACCATTAAAACATTTTATCATTCAGTTTCTGATCCAACTCTTCTACTTGACAGACACTAAAACTTTGTCATAATTTCATAGTGAAAGTAGTGAAAATGGTTGGCCAACAGCATTATGCCAGATGCTTTTATTCAAAGCAACGTACAGTGTGTTTCAAGGCATTTTTATCAACATGTGTGTTCCCTGCGAATCCATGACCGTCTGCCCTGCTAAAGTAATGCTCGATCTTTCTAAAAAGGAGCACAACCAGTCAACAATGTTAAAATCTTGGCATTGCAATTATTATTTACATCAAATAAGGTAACTATTATTAAACATATTTAATTTTTATTTACAATCTTAAAAGTAAAGGTGCTAAAAGGAATCTTCGCAATTATATGAAAGAACCATATTAGTTCACCAAAGAACCCAACACAATCTCATAGCAATTTGTACATAATCTATGAGGTGGCTAATTCGTATGAATTCATATAACCAACTTGGGGTTAGTGGTGGGTTATTGTTTTTATCTAACAAACGTACATTTTTGTATGTTTTACTCAGTACGAAATCATACAAACTAGCCAACTTATAAAATATGTAAAAATTTTGTGGGGTTACGGATGAGTTATTGTTTTTATCTAACAATCGTACATTTTTGTATGTTTCACTTTGTATGAAATCATACAAACTAGCCAACTTATAAAATATGTACAAATTTTGTGGGGTTACGGATGAGTTATTGTTTTTATCTAACAATCGTACATTTTTGTATGTTTCACTTTGTATGAAATCATACAAACTAGCCAACTTATAAAATATGTACAAATTTTGTGGGGTTACGGATGAGTTATTGTTTTTATCTAACAATCGTACATTTTTGTATGTTTCACTTTGTATGAAACCATACAAACTAGCCAACTTATAAAATATGTAAAAATTTTGTGGGGTTACGGATGAGTTATTGTTTTTATCTTACAATCACACATTTTTGTATGTTTCACTTTGTATGAAACCATACAAACTAGCCAACTTATAAAATATGTAAAAATTTTGTGGGGTTACGGATGAGTTATTGTTTTTATCTTACAATCACACATTTTTGTATGTTTCACTTTGTATGAAACCATACAAACTAGCCAACTCATAAAATATATACAAATTTTGTGGGGTATCGGGTTTCGGGTGGGTTATTGTTTTTTTATCTAACAATCGTACGTTTTTATATGTTTCACTTTGCACGAAATGATACGAACTAGCCGACTTATAAAATATGTAAAAATTTTGTGGGGTTTCGGGTGGGTTGTTGTTTATCTAACACTTGTACGTTTTTGAATGTTTTACTTTTTACGAAATCATACAAACTAGCCAACTTATAAAATATGTAAAAAAAAAATTGAAGTTTCGGGTGGGTTATTGTTTTTTTATCTAACAATCGTACGTTTTTATATGTTTCACTTTGCACGAAATGATACGAACAAGACGACTTATAAAATATGTACACATTTTTGGGAGTTTCGGGTGGGTTATTGTTTTTTTATCTAACAATCGTACGTTTTTATATGTTTCACTTTGCACGAAATGATACGAACTAGCCGACTTATAAAATATGTAAAAATTTTGTGGGGTTTCGGGTGGGTTGTTGTTTATCTAACAATCGTAAGTTTTTGTATGTTTCACTTTGTACGAAATCATACAAACTGTTTGTCCTGTGGCGGCTACCATATGCGTTTTGAAATTGACAGGTGAGCTTTTGGTTACAATTCGCAATCTCACCACTAGATGTCACTAAAATTCACACACACAGACCACTTTTAGCTCATAAAATACATACAAATTTCCGTGAGGTCAGGTTGAAAGAACCTTCCTGGCAATTTTTATACGCGTTTATATAATACCTTTATTCTTTTGTATTTGTATGTTAGAATTTATCTGCTTCCAAATGGGTCTGTATACTTTTCCTTGTATATCATTTTAAATAAACAGCCTAAACATCTCCATGTCCGACAGAAAGCAAATTTGATTCTTTTCCATAAGTTGAGGTCTATCTAAAGTCAGTGGATTAAAGTTAAAAGCTTCCCACGCAATATATAAAACAATACATCCCAGGAAAGAGCTCTAGCACAACTGTAATCTCAGTCATCTTGATAAATGACTACAGCAAGTGCCTTCAGCAGGTTGCTGGTTATATGCTTGAAGCAATAACTTTGCCTAAGCCTTTGCAGTTGGTGTATATTTTTAGACATAAACATAAAATAAAGACGCCAAACCGATTTGAAGTAACTGTCAGCTGGAATCTGTGATATGGTAAAACATACCAGCTATCCAAACCACAATCACATGTACATACGAACACCCACCAACCACCTGCCACACGATGAGACAGCGCAAGCTATACCAGTACGTCAATGTTAACACCTGAATCATAACAGGTCATGTGAAAGGTTTAATAAATGGAAAAAAATCTAAATGGCAGACTTTTAAAGCTTTCAAAAAGGTTAGGGTTGCAGATTACTCAACGTACATTTAAACTCGCCTTTTCTTAGGCTAATGATCCAAAATTTTCTAAATTATTATCATTAAACTCACATAAAAGGGTTACTTTGAGGTTAAATACCTGAAAAAATAAAAGAAGCTTAAATTAAACATCTATTTTAAATATCCCAGGGACACCTGAACACCTGCTATGAATGTCATGAATATGAATCTCTCATGTGTTTGCATCCCTGCTGAAGAATGAAAAAGTATCTATAATATATTATTCGTTTCTCAGAGACAGCAATGAGAATAAATGGAGAGCAAATGGAAATTTTCCTCAGAAAAATAGCCAGACATCTCACATTTGTCTCAATGGCACAAACTAAACTTAGATTTGCAGTCTGCAAATTAATATTAATAAGGATTTCAATAAGAACTCGAACAATCTTCATTAATTTTATAGCTTCTTACTCTTAATATATGTCAACATTTTTTTTTTCGTTTGAGCTTACACCTTTAAATAAAACACAACCAAGAACTCAAATCTCCTGAGCTATGAAAGAGCAATCTCTGAGCAATAAAACTTTCCTCTGAACATTTATACACCCCAGTGGAGAATGAAGCCAGAAATCCAAACAGCAGAACGGTCGGTGACCTCTGTGGCTCTTTCAAGGTTATAAATCATCATCATTGTACCAGAGCTTCCCAGAGGAAACGCTCAAAACGGAGTGATATTACGTTTGAAAAAATCATCATCTTTAGATTTCAAAAACTTAATTTGGTCTTTGAGGAATTTAATGAGAAATGTTTGCAATGAGAAAACTTAGATGCCAAAGTGATCTCATTCTATTGGTTTATACACAACGTGTACAACTGATGAATGTCTAAAAATTCAGGACAGCAGCACAAATGGAGTAACAACAATAACAATACTTATATGATTGATTCATGATAACCTTAGGCTAAGAAGAAAGTATGAGAGAAGTAATTGGGTGACCGAAAATAATAATGAGATAACAACTGTATTTCAGGAGTGATGTTCAGATAAACTGCTTTGTGTACATGCAAATGGCTGAGGAATATGCGTGTGTCTGCAGCCAATGTGGTATAAATTCACATATCTAACCACACTGTAATGTTTCAGAGATTTTGAAGTTTCAGTTGTAGCAAATATTCAAGTTGAAAAATGGCTTTAAGAGTAGGGCTGTCACAATGATTAAATAACCGTCTCATCGCGATTGTTTGACCTCATCGCAATGATTGCACATCTCTTTAAAAACACAAACGGGAGCTGCTGCGCCTGTATAAATGAGACAGTATCAGATTACTTTTAAATATGTCTAATGTGTATTGATATTTACTGCCAGGTAAACCTTGCAAAATATTTAATTTAAATAATCACAACAATGTGTGAACATTATTTCATAAACAATCAAAAAAATGTATAAGAATTAAATGTCAAAGCAACAAAACAGACAATTAATCGTCATAATTGCCAAAGCCCTTGAACAGGCAATTAATCACCATAATCGTCACAATTTATTAGGCAAATTAACGGTCAGCCAAATTTCATAATCGTGACAGCCCTATTTAAGGGTATACTATCATTCTAGAAACACCAACTGATTTTTTAAGAATTTGCACAAGAGCTTTCAATCACTAGAGTTACAATAAAAATAAAATCTGACAGATGAGTTGTTTTTTATAGTGTGGTGTTAGTCTTGATGGCAATCCAGATTTCACAATAATCATTTTGAAAGTGTCAAAGAAATATTGTAGTAACAGCTTACAACCAAGAAGAGATTTGCTATTTATCTATTAAAGTTAGAAGTCACGATTGACTTCTGTATTGTGACTTATTTCTGAGTGAAACTAAATATCGCATTAAGAAAGTAGTAGGCGTGGCTTGTTTTTTCAATCGTAAATTGATCAGATATAAAGTAGGAATTTCTTTCAGAAATGTAATTCACAGATGATTGACAGTTGGAGGGGCGGGGTTAATGTAAGCCACGCCCAAGTGACATCATCAGGGAATGATCGCACAAAAGAACAGAAGTCAGATTTTGATATCAGCAGCACCTGTTAAAAGTTATCACAATTTAACAGTAAATAGAAGATTAAGACATTTTTCTTTTGGAAAAGCATGGTATAACATCCATTAATAACCAATAACCAGAACCAGTATATAGACAAAAAGAACTTCAACATCAAGAACTTTTTTATTCTCCAAAGCACCAAACTCTACAAACTCTGGATGAAAAGAGAACTACTATATACCTAAACTCTACTGCAATAAAAAACTAACTTTTAAATAGGCAATTTGAGAAAAGTCAAATGATAAGAAAAAATTCTGTGCAATTAAATTTATAAGTAAGAAAACAAAACAACATAAAGTTTAGCACTGTGGTAAATCAAGCGTAATATCATGTATCAGCATTCTAATAATGTAATAAATTGAATTAAAAGGACCTTTCAGAAAGACAAAAACCTGAATAGAACTGTATGGGTGAATCTGTTATTACGCTGTAAAATACACTGACATTATGGCTTCCTCTATTGATTTAACAACCAATTACTGATGCCCCTCTCAGGTTTGCTTTATAGATCCAGCTGTTGTGGAGGATAAATTACAGTACCTTCTGTTTGAAACAGCATAAACTGTGATTTTTTTTAAGCTCCAAACATGCTCCATTAACAACGTCGAGTGCTATTTAAACACGGCCCATTGCATTGTACAGATATTAGCCGTCTATTAAGACTCACCTCTCAAGCCGAGGGTTTGTTAGTAACGGCACAATAAAGAGGGATTCAGCCAGAGCATTGGACCATTTACGTAATTGGTTTAAAATTGCAAACCACATACATGCGTATGAATAAGGTGTGCAACATGATTGAAGCAAACAAAATGAAAGCAATTTTGCACCTGCTGTACGCCTGGTGTTTATTGTTGCTCTAAGCTGGGTCATTGGCATTGGCAGTCTCGGCTAAGTTGAATTTATGAGAGACCTTATGTAGGTCCTCTTGTGAACGTCTGTGTTTAGAGGCGAGTTTCTCCTTGGGGACATTTACTGTAGTGTTTGCAGTATTGCTTGTTTTCCTGGCGCTCAACAGCACTTCGGTCATCTTTTAACAAGCATCTCCATTCTGTAAATTGAGTTCAATAAATGAAAAATTCAATGTTCTCTCATTTTAACGGTGCAATCACTTAAAAAGTCCTCATGATAATTACATCTTCACTTACTGCCCAAAGTCTATATAAGCATTGGTGGTGTTTGCTAAGGCGAGGATTAATGGCATTATTGTATTGTCTGCACACAAGGTTAAAGATTAAAACACGTAATCCTACTCATGTTTGCAGTGCATTTATTTACGCACTTTTATTTTAAAACAAATTTATCAAACCATTAACCAATGTAAGGTTTGTACCACAGGCAGCTGCACTTAACTAACAGTATTGGTGATTAAAATGATTTTTTATGTTTGTGTATAAACCATCAGTATGTGCAGTATGTGTAAAATCTTTAGTCACAATAGTTTTTCCAATGCTAAAATATAATTATTGTTGTTGTTATCCAAGTTAGACATACTGTTTTAATTTAGTCCAAAAATTTGTAAAACACTTCAGATATGTAGTTATTTAATTCCACTCCTTTAAAAAAAAAAAATTTGAATTTTTTTTTTTTTTGACAAATTACTTATCTGTGAGCTTTATTATTTTTAAAAAACGAAATCTCCTCCTTGAATCGATCTCTCTTTACTTCAGGTCATGAGAAATGTCGAGAGGGCGGGGCTTGAGGTCTTCTCGGGTCCAAGGAAATGTACCCGACCCAAAATGATCCGAATTACTTTTTATGAACCCGACGTGCATAATTTTTTTTTTAAAGCAAGACCCAACCCAAAAGAAATCAGATTTATAAAAGAAAGATTAGCTTTACCGATTCTTTCTGACAACGTACCAAAAAATTCAGAAGGAGGAGTTACTAGTTACTAGTGCGAGAACGAGTCATTTAACACTATACAACACTGTTTAACTTATGATTCACTACATGTTCGTGTTGTTTATATAATATGCACTTACGCGCCTATTTCCAACATAAGAAGTGCAACACTTACCGCATGCAACTCATGACCCGGTTGGGACTTTTCAATGAAATCCAGCGCATCAAGCACACACGCAAAACTCTGCTGCTACCCCGGATAATAAACTATATCCATTGTTTTCATAAGGCTGACTTTCTTCTCCTTACATCACTTCTTCATTCGTGCCATTGTTGAGTCTTGAAATTAAACAAAGCTGTGTTGCGTGATGTTATGCGAGTAAGTTCTAGCGTCTCTTGCTGATTGATGGGTGGGCGGGGTTTTCCGGGGTAAGTGCCCATATAAAGAAGTGATATGTATAGAAACCCCTGAAATGTCAGCTGGGTCCGTAATCAAAACTTGTACTTTCCGAAACTTGTACGAACCCCAGCAAAGTCATTCGGCACAGAAATACTCTGTAACACGCCCTGCTTTTTTGACACTTTGCCTAAGTTTAGCATGAGGAAACAACTCTATAACTGTGTTAATAAGTCAGAATGCATGAAATACCTTAAACCACCCCTTTACCCCTTATATTTACTGATAACCAGTAACTTGCACTACATTGCTTATTGCAAACAGATATTCAGCACTTCCTTTGCAATGTGATTTCCTTAGCATCCCCTCAGATACAGCAATAAGTCATGCAGCTTGTTAGGGAGAGGTGTGCTGTTAGTTTCCTTTTTAATCAATAAGACGTTTCACCTTTAAAATGGGCAAACAAAACTGCACAGACATGCAATAAAAGGGAATCTAAAGCCATACATCTAGAGACCAGAATATTGGGGTCTACTTAGAGTCCTACCAAGTCCATAGCCACACCTTGGCAACCATAGATATCTAGATACATCATTTACACTTGTCCATAAATGTAGACGCGTCTGCAATTTTGGAACGGTCCAGATGTCATTTACACACAGCCACTAATGACGCATCTATGTATTTATATATCTATGCTGGCAACAACCCACAAAACTCACAGCACTAGCAAGTACCAATCACATAGAAGAAAAAAATCAGTTTTCAAAGATTAAGTGCAGTATACTTGCAGTAAGGCAGTACTGTGTGGCAGCTCAGGAAAACTTGTTTTTAAAATGGGTCAGCAGCAGCGTCATTGATATTGTAAGAGGAAGAGGTGGGTGAAGGGTTTGACAGGCCAGCAGACTGCATGGCTTTTACTGTGTGTGTCCCAATATTGCAGCTGGCACACAATCACATCATCTAGACAGCCGTCACGGCCTGAATCTAATGCACTTTAGTAGCACTGAGGCGATGTACATATGTCCACACCGCATCTATTAAACAGCACCCGGAGACTACAAACCAAAAAGAATGACACTGGCGTTTATGCAACACTTTTCACAGAAGCACTATGAGAAATGTCGATAATTTTTTGTTGGGGTGACACTGTAATAAATAAATGTTTGGCATACTTGCTCATTTGACATGAACTTTGAAAGTGTCGTAGTAAACGATTAATATTTCTGAGAGATGATGCAAACAAACTGTCAAACTGACTCATTAAAAAGTCACTTGAGAAGAAATGATCAGTCGAAATTCCCAACCCTAACAACATTTTAATGAGGTAAAAATCATATTGAAATATTTCTCTCTTTACACTCGAGAATCGTGACACAAGAAGAAACTAACTTCATTACTGTTGTGGTCTTTAGTGGCTAATAAAATCATTTTAAAATCTGCAATATGCAAAGTGCTGGATAATAGGGGATGGACGAGATCTTGTGAGACGATTAATTATGTCACAAGATTTCTCCTGGAGGTAAAATGCTGTCTCCTGTTATCAGCATGAAGTCAAGTTTGTGGCAAAACCTTTTAAAGTGCATGAATTATATTGTGTGTTTTACTGCATGTGTCCTTTTTGTTTGGGTTTCCAATATTGTTGCGAGTTTGTGTGTTGATCATAATTCCTCCCGCTTCGGATTGTAAGTTAACTCCTGTTAGCATTGCATTGTGAGCGAATCTTTCAAACATGGTAAGGAGCGTCACATTTCCGGCTGACATCAGAGGTATTCAGACCAATCACAACGTACAGATTAGCTGGCCAATCAGGGACACATCGCTTTTCAAATTTGTGCATTTCAGGAAGAGAGTGAAATCTGGAGCTACATAAATGTACGGTATGTGGAAAATAATGTATTTCTTAACCATAAACCACGCAAGCTAATTGTATTATACCAAATACACAAAATACACAAAATACACAAAATAGGTGCTCTTTAATAAAACCATATGTTTGGTTTTGATACTTTATTTGAACCAATTTGTCATTATTTTGTAATTTTAAAGGTTATTGCTCTGTTGGGTCTATTTTTATTACCAACAAATATCAAATTACTTCATTATCAATTACCAAAATAATAGTTAGGGACTACGGCTGTCAAAAGATTAATCGCGATTAATCGCATACAAAATAAAAGTTTGTTTGCGCATAATATATTTGTGTGTGTATCGTGTGTAATTATCATCTACATATAAATACACACATACATGCATGTATACGTTTAAGAAAATGCTGTTTATGTATATATTCTTTATTTATATATAAATATAATATATCAAAATCTAAATAAATATTTATATACATGTAAATGTTTCTTCAATACATATATACATGTGTGTGTATTTATATATACAAAATAATTACACACAGTGCATACATATATAAAAAAACTTTTATTTTGTGTGCAATTAATCTTTTGACAGT